>NC_133026.1:24094038-24708653 GCF_048771995.1 Taeniopygia guttata | reverse complement strand
AAATCTCAAGTTTTCCACAATGAGAGAGAATACATTACATTTATGTTTTCCTTAAAAATATGGTGTCAGTAGACAACATAAATGTTCAGCTTTGAAACAGAATCTAATGCCAAATTATTTTAAGTAATGTCATGCTCCTTCAATACCACCTCAGGTTTATTAGAAGCAAGATGTACAGAAACTACTGGAAATTTTAACTGCTTTATCAGAGACAGCTGGGGCCCAATTTAGATGTTCAGCTTTGGTTGCTGACATCTAAGTTATTCAAACTTACACTGTAATCACTTTGAAAAATTTTTCAATCTACATCCATATTTATACAGTGCCCATGTGAAAAAATATTATTATTATAATGTCTAAGATAATTAATTTTATTTGATTTCAATTGTTATGTTGCCTTTTAAGAAAATCTCTTCATATATGAACGTGGCTATGCATCTAACTACAAAAATCAGAACTGTGTGTCCTTTCACATTTCCAGTACTTTTATGATAATCCATTTGACTATAAAGTATTTTTAGGCTTTGCTAAAGTATGATTGACATTTTTGTTAATACCTGAGCAATACTAAAATGATACACAGCATACTTTGGAGAAGATAAGAGACCAAGGGGCTTCTTACTATGTTAGTATGAAATCAGAGTAACTTCACTGGATTTATAGAATTACTCCATTTCCCAACCAATGGGGATTTAAAATCTGTTCCGTTTAGTATTTACATATGATAGAGTATGACGATCATTTTACTGCCATGCAGTAACAACTTCATAACTTCATTCAAATGATTCTTAATTCTTACATCTTTCAGGGAGAGACCCAAGTTGTTTAATCTTATTGGCATGACTTTAGATTATACCCAGTATCTTTTAAAACTAGTTTTGATGCAGTGCCACAGTACTGAAAATAGTTGATTTTCTGTTTACTCTATATGTGTGAATTATATTTACTTAAAATATTTAACTTGCTATATTTACTTTGGATGTCACTGATGGGTTGTTTCAAGTCACTTCTCTGCTTTTAAGCCACTCAGGTTTCTTTTTTTTGTGATTGTGATTTATTTGCACAGCAGAACAGCAATGCAAGTTTTTCCACATGGCTCAGGCAAAAGAAATAAGTCATTCCATCATTTGCCTCCTGTCAGTGTCTTTCAAGTCTTACATGATAATATCTGTCTGTTCACGTAGAAATGGAAACTATTTATTTAATCTGATTTTTGGCCAAGAAATTCTCTCTCTGCTATCCTGCCAAACTATTAGTGGGGAGGAGGTTTTTTCTTCCTTATACATATCACAACATAAAGAGAATTCAGTTCTATTTTTTTTCACAGTTCCCATTAATTACTATTATGTAATCCAATTTAAAGAAAAATATCTGGTCTGAACGAAATACTTATGTTTTGGCATATAAGGTACATTCAAGTCAGGGTTCCCCATAACCAGAATAGCAGAGACTAAAATATACCACAGCTATAATAATAGGTTAATAACTGTAGTTTCAAGTATGAGCAATCTGTGATTGCTGTGCGTGTAATTGTTTTATATAGAAAGCTGTTAATAGTTAAAAATGGGAGCTCATTAATATCACTAATTTGGCAACTTCAGAAGATTGTGCTGTTTTTACATAGAACATGTCAAAGTACTTGAAAGATCAAGAATAGCATAAAAAAAAAAAAAACAAAAACTTTGTCCTGAAATATCTGAAGAAAATCTGCTAATGATAACAAAACTGCATATTCTAGCAGTTTATCAGAAAGGCAAATATTAGCATATGAAGGCCTAAACTAAGACTAGCACAGCCTTTTCTCAGTTACTTTGAAGAGACTTTCACATCCATTCTTAAACATTCTTCTTTTAAATTATTCAAGAAATGCACAGCTATGGCTGGAATAAGATCAAACTTTCAAGAGGAGAAAACATGAATTATACACTGCATACAACTGCTTACTTTGAAATGGTTGTTGTGCCTTCATTAAAACTAGAAATCTTAAGAATGGTCAAAAGAGCTGTATTTCACACAGCTTTCCCTCATGAGCCCTCAATATTGAGCTCTGCATTTATACCACAACACAGACAGCTATTAGTTACCAGCCTAACTAGAACCATGGCAGCTAGTTGCAGAAAAAAACATGATCTTGTGGAAAAGATAAAATGTTTCACCTGCTAGAATTTACTAAAAATCAGTCCCGGCAAAACTAATTTCATTTCATTTCATGTTAAACTGTTTAGGCAAGAAAACTGTTGGGAAGCATCACATAAAACAGATTAGTTGACAAAGTGAGTAAGATACTCCAAGGTGAGTGGTAACTGTGTCATACCTTGATTCATCAGGTAAGAATCATATGTAGATAGATACATGGTATAGAAAACTCTCCTTTCCAACATCACTGGGAAAGATTCAGACTTGGAAATGTTAGTAATTCAACTATTTCACACCAGAAGAGTAGAAATAAGATGGTTGAGAGCCTCACCATAATTCAATAAATTATCTCATAATGGAAATATTTTCTTATTGTAACATTAATTTTCTATTGAAAAGGCAGTTTTTCTTTACAGTCTGAATCTAGAATCCAGAAAATAATGGGGTTTGGCAGTCTGTGCAAAAGCATTATCTTAGAATATTTCTTATCTATTTTAAGATACATAGTAGGGTAAGATGGTGCAGTATTCTTACCCATTGTAAGATAGTGCAGTAAATATCCATTGTTACTTTTAAAGCTCACTTAGGGAGCCAAACTGGGAGAAAAGAGAGAAGTGTACTAGGAGGGAGAAATATACTTGATGATTAGAGCTTATGAGTGTATTTAACACTGTCAGTAAATAACACACAAGCGAATCTGATCACTGAGTTCAGGAATTGCTACTTTGGCAAATCAGGTAACATTTTGGGCCATGAAGAAGAGAAGACAACAAGTTCTTCTTTCCAACTCACTGCTCAAATTCAGCAACACTTTGGAGCCTATTGTAGAGAGAGCAGAAGATGACTTATCGGAGAAACAGAGCCCAGAGTTCACAAAATACAGCACACCACTGATGCCTTGCAGCACGCAATCTCTTGCCAAGTCGGAAAAATTTGTCTGGATTGCTCCACCCTGAAGCTGATGCTTATGCTTCTATTTGAGTTCACATTTTAGTAGTCTGTGTTCCACACCCTCTTGGTAACATGCACATAGGCTTGTTACAGTTGCATTAGTGTAATTTGTTTCTTCTTTTTCCTTTATAAAAATCTAGTAATTTAAATAAATAAAAACTAGAAAATAGCTGTTTGTCTCAAAACAGCTGTCACTTATAGCATGTAATCCCAAATATTGCTTCTCATGACTTGGTCACCTGTCATGTACTTTGATTCTCTTCTCCCTTACCTTACAGGTACTGTCTTGCTAACATACCATGAAGTGAAAGTTCTCTCTTAAAGCTAGATGTGGTAGTCAATTTAATTTAGTGCATAAAAGCACTAAATAATTAATTATTATGTTCCGTATGTCATCACACAATGAACATAGGACAGCCAAAAATATTCCATTATTTTGGAAAAGCTGTGTTCTCTGACAAAGCATAGAAACAATATCACAGTTCTGCAGTCACTGTAGAAACACAGGTTACCTTAGTTCTGTGCTAACTAAAGCACTGGAGTAAGAGAAAAAGAAATCAAGAAGGGATCACACCAATGAAAAGAAAAATGAGAACACTGACATCAGGTTGAAACACAGAACATAATAATTAATGAATAAAAGTCTATAGATTTAACTATACCATGTTAAAGAAAGGAAGGGAAACTCCTGTTAACCAGTATAGCATTATAGAGGGAAAGGGTTCCATAAATATTTGCATGAAACAGAGCAAGCAATTGCGCGATACAGAAGAGAAAAGCTGTTGAAGGGTCTGGGCCATTGCCCAGCAATAGCTGCAGTTTTGCGGAAGCAGAACCACCAAGCCGCGAGGGTCACAGAAAGCAAGTCCGGGAGCCCAGGTGCGGAATAGCGGGTGTGACACGGGGCTGCGGGGGTGTGACACGGAGCTGCGGGGATGTGACACGGGGCTGCGGGGGTGTGACACGGAGCTGCGGGGGTGTGACACGGAGCTGCGGGGGTGAGACACGGAGCTGCGGGGGTGTGACACGGAGCTGCGGGGTGTGACACGGAGCTGCGGGGGTGTGACACGGAGCTGCGGGGGTGTGACGCGGAGCTGCGGGGGTGTGAGTTTTACGAAAACCCGAGCTTTTCACACCGAGCCCAAGCGCGGCGCTGACCAGCAGCTCTTTGGCGCCTCCCGTCGGCTGAGCGGGGCGGTGCCACCCCGGCACAGCGCTGTCCGGGCCGCCTGCAGACACCACGGGGGAAAAGGTGGGAAAAGTACCGGGTTTCTCTATTGCTCTGCAGCGTTATATTCCGCTAGCTCTGCAAGTACATGACGCATCTTTAGACAAGGGAAGCCTCTTGTCGTTTCACTATCAAGGTAGCTGGAAAATGAAAGCTTCCAATTTTTTGGAAGCTCCACTTCCCATCCTTCGAGAAAAGGGCTGCCTTCTGGAAAGCTGTGTAAGGTTACAAATACTCTGATGCAACACATAAAGTAGATGCACACTCTCTCAGAAGGGAAGCCCTAGAAGAAGGTGAGAAGCTGTAACCTATACTGGCAAGTGTTTGCCTAGACGTGCACAGCGGGTTTCAGTAGTGGATCCTGGTCACCAGAAGAAAGATCTGTTAAAACCAGAGGCAAACAGCACTCTTGCTACCAGGGCAGGGTATATTTACATATAACCTGGCCTCCATTTTCACTTGAAAAATAATATCTGATTCGGTCATTTGTATTTTAACTGTGAAATGACAAAGAGATCTAAGAGCTCCAGGGTGCATCTGTTGAATGGCACTTGTCTTGTGGGATTATTCCAGTGTCTCCTTTTAAGGTGGGTGTTTTCATTTATTCAGGTATAGAATCATGCACACGTCAGCAGAATAACAAGATCGCTTAGTAAATAAACTGATAGTAGCATTTGGACCTGAATATTTTTATGTGCTGGTGTCTGGACAGCAAAAGCAAGTACTGCAAACAGGCTGCCTCATAGTTCAGTAGAAGCAAACATACCAAAATCAAGAGTCTACAGCAAGTGAATGGGAGGGGATGCAGGATCAAGAAGAAATAGGATGCAGAATTTCAACTGTTTTACCAAAGACTTTACATAAATTCAATTTATGGGAAAATTCTGTGTAGTGAGGTCATGACACTAGTTCTTCCTCTGTGTTGTGTGGCATTGCTCTACATAATTCACATTGTACAAATGCCCAACCTCTCTTCTAATGAAACAAACACTGAATGAACTCTTCTAAGCACTATCTTGTCATCTAAGCAAAATGGCTGTAAAGAAGGCGGGGGAGAGGACTGGACTGAAGGGTGAATGAAGGGAGTGAGATTACAGAGGTCTAAACTAGTTTAGACCTTCTACCAGCAGTCTGCATTAGTTTCACATCATGCAGTGTGAAAGAAAAATCACATTTAGGAATAGATGTGAGGAAGCAGAAGCAGAAGGGAAATACAGGTGGGTACAAAACTGCCAACAACCTGTCAGATCTGAGAGGGAAGACATAAAGAGTGCATGAGGAGCAAAAGTACTTGATCCTTATTATTTATTTATTTTGGATGTAGTGGAATTTTCAGGTAGGGAATAAAATGACAGAAACAAAAGAGGAGTTAGCTGCATGTGCCCACACCTGTTTATAGGCATCTTGGAGAGTTCCACCAGTGCCTTGACTGAGATGACTATGAGGCATGAAATCACTGGCTTTGGTTCATGTAGGTTATATGGCAGAGACACCATCTAATCAGTCCCAAATAATCCCAGCTGTGGGTAAACAGTTTTGCTTTATATTTCAGTAACTCCAGCTTGTCCTATAATTGGAACGGGAAAATAAGTTTTTAAAAATAAATAGGAAGGAAGCAGCTCAGGCAGAGGAACAAGGGAATGATTTCAGGGCAGTGCTCCTCCCAGACTGAGCAGAGGACTCACTAAGAACTCAGAAACAACAGGCAAATAACTGGGCTGGGAGAGGGGGAGAACAAGAGAACATTTTCCTTGTATCCTGTACTTGAAAACTTAATTAGCTTTGCACAACTACTCAACAAGAGCATATACAGGCAGTGAAGAGACTGATCTCATTAGTCAAAGAAATTCATTATATCACAGCAAGGAAAGTGGCTATTTAATATAGTATGAGGTAGTAGTAACTCATGGTGCTACTACTGGTTATGTTCGGAGCCATTCAGAGAAGGAAAAAGAACACAGTGCACCAAATTTTCCGAAACAGCTGAGAGAGTGGGAGTTTAATAAATCCCAAATTCACTAACACTACGGTTCGCCCATGCATGGTGTTCTCAGCAGTTTAAGTGCTTTGGGGAGGCCAGCTGAAGCTATACATAGATGCATGCCTGCAAATGGGTACCACATTACTATTTCACTATCTTTCTAGAAAATAAGATAATGCCAGGCATAAGTTCAACTACTATTATTTTTCACTTCCCACAATTACAAAGCTACCAAGTCCATGCCAGGTGCCTGAAAATTTGTGGATTGCTGGAGGGAGTCTGCACCTAGTAAGTGAGTTTGAGATTTTGCTATATTTTGTTTTCATTGCTCTTCATCCTCCCTGGACAGCATATAGTGGCATTATCATGACATGATTATCTATTTGTTAAGAATAAACTTCTAATGACTTCTCAATACAAAAATCATCTAAGTATCAGAACACAGGACACACTAGTGCTTTACCTGTTTTAGTTTAAAAGGACAGCTGAGTCAACTTACCAGAAAAAAATATGGAAAAAAATCTTTCCCACTGCAAAAAGAAAACACTGAATGAAATTCTGCTGCCTTTACTACAAATTTATATTATATCAAGACACCAAATCCTGGTTTTTTTAAATCAGGATGAAGATTCTTAAATCATCAAATTATGCTACAGCTTTCTTGAATTCATTATGTTTAAAAATTAGGGGCCATTCAGTAACACTGTGAATCACTAAAGAGAATGACAAATGTCCTGACTGAAGCATCCTGATTACTAGAAAAGGAAATGTCTGCAAATCCCCCAAACTGCAGAAAGCACTGGCTTGTTTGAAAGTTAAGTTTAAGACTTCAAACCTGTACTGTAAATGTAGAAACATGGACAATACATGCATAAGGCTAAAATACTTATTTTTAGGCAGACCTTCTGATTGTTGTTCAGAGCATGTCCTACTAGTCTTAAATGCCCCAAACACTTCTTATTTACCTTTTTAACAGATTTGCTGAAGCTTACATTCAGTACTGCTATAATAGTGAGCTCACTCAATAGTCAGCAGAACTACATGTTGGCAATAGAACAAAAATTGGGAAATATATTGAAAAGTGGCAGGGGGTGGAGCAAGGCAAAAGAAGGAAAATATATTTTAGGGAAATATAAATGTATATATTGTCACTTAGACCTTTCTTTTAGTATGCTGAGTAAAAATGGGATGCAGTAGTGATACAAAAGGGTAAGTAAAGCATCCTTCCAAGGACATTGTATCTCAAGTTACTAAAGAAAAAAGCAAAAATTCTATTATGATCAAAAGACAGGCTGGTCAAGTCACTTTAGGATTTCAGTGCAACTAATCAGCTCCCCTCACCCCCTTAAATTTATGGGCCTGTTCATACAGACAAATTTTAGAAAAATTGTCAATACTATTTTCCCCATTCATACATTCCCCATTCCCCTTTCTGTCCTTGCGGTCTGAAGTCTAGTAAATAATAACAGCAGAAAGTTCAAGGATTCAGAATCTCAGAATTGAGGCCTTTATATTTTTTTTTCTGCCTTCTTTCACTGAAGACTTTGCTCTATCAACCCATCTAATTGCAAGGAATGACTTCTGCTGCATTGCTCTTTCAGAAAATCAGCCTCCTGCCCACTTCTATTCTTTCTCCTTTCTTGTCAAACTGTCTTAGTAGATGTAAAACATCTGATTCGGCACTGGTGGAAATCACTGACCATGTAGCCTTGTATAACATTTTGCCTTTTCCCTTTCATTTGTAGTGAGCTTGAAAAGTATAAACTTGAAATCAAATATCCAACCATCTGCAATTAATACCATTACTAAGATACACAGTATTTCTCAGACTAAAACTCCCTGGAATACTTTGTACCACAGAATATGTGATTACCCATGATACTTACCAGCTGTGTTTGTAGTCAGACTGCAATGCCAGAAATCTTGAGTCTGATCATGCCTTCCATTTCAGCAATAACTCAGTAACAAGATCCTCGTGGATGCAATATCAAAAAGAAAATTAAGAACTTCTTGCTGATTAAATGAAAAAGCTTGCTAGGACATAAGTCAGTAGGGGTATGACCCTCAGGCCACATAGGTGGGGAAGTTCAAGAAATTTTTTTCATGGAATGAATCATAAATTTTTCACTAACTGATTCATCTGTAACACAAGAAATTTTAAAGAGAAGGCATACAGAGCAGTCTGTATTTTTCATCGAAGGCTCAAAATTGGAGAAGAAAAATAGATGTTCCAGAAGAGAACTCCATTTTCTTAATTAGCATGCTAATTGTGGACATGATTGTGACAGTGTTTATTTAACTTTTTGCCTTTTGAGAGCTGAAAATAACTCATCACAAAACAGACTGTTTTAAAAGAGTAATTGTTGCAGGCTATACTGCCTTAAAATGTTATAATAATAGCGATTCATGTTAATTACAAAGTTGTTCATGTCTCATGAAGTACCACTTGTTCTGTGTTGCTTTTTGAGAAGGGAGTTGGTCTGTTTATTTACTTATTTTACATACTTTATGTAGGTGTAATTGATTCTGTTATTTCAAATATGTGCAGAATTGCGTGTATAAGGTAACGTGAGGTAGTATTTTCTAAAAAAAAGCAAAAAGCGAAAGTCTTAAATATTGGGCTATGCCATAATTATTTCTAGGTACTCTTTGAAAGCTGATTGTGTATATTTAACCAATACCAGGCAGTCAGAAATTATTGTGATGATGCTTATTTTTATGTTCTTATTTCATTGTTTAGCCAAGCCTGTACAAACAAAATCAATGAAGTCCAGATCAAAATTCTATATATTTTCTCTATATATATTTTACATTTTATAATATAAAAATATTATAATATATTTAATATATTATATATATTAAATATGAAAAACATTCTATATTTTTCTCTCACACATTCTCACTTTTCAGACTTACTGAATGAAAAGGTTATAGACCAACATCAGGAGTTCTGCTGCGGGGTTTTGGCCATGTACATCGTTATGGTATACTGAAAACTCCCATCAATAACAAAACAGAAGACATAACCTTTTTCACAATAAGTAGATGTAGAAACTCTCCTTTTCCCCCGCTTCTTAGCTGAGTCAATCACAGCTCATATTAAACACACAGGGGAAAGACAACTACGAAGCCCTTCCTGTGGCATAATCTTATCCTGCCACACAAGCTGTGGTCTTTTCTCTACATGGTTACAGAGCAGAGAGCAGCACGCAAAAGGTTTCTGCACCTCCCACATTAGAATGCCACATTAGAATGCCATGTTTAGATACAGAAAACAAGGAGAAGGCCATCTCTGTCCCCCTTGACAACAGACTCTATAGCTTTGCTTGCCCAAACAAGGCAGAGCAGAGCTTCCAGTATTGTTCTCTTTACCCATGCACACAGGCAAGGGTTAAGTACATAGGTACATAGGGCTACTGAGGGAGGGTAAACAAGCAGAGCATTTTTCCCTGGAGCCATTGTTTTGAGAGGTCAGGAAGGCCTGAAACATAGTGATACAAGTCTCCCAAAATACGTCCCCAAATTCAGTTTTCTGAGAGCTTAGATGGGAGTGCTGGTGATTGACCCTGGCTGGACACCAGCTGCCCCTCAAAGCCACTCTATCACTCCGCTCTTCAGCTGGACAGAAGAGAGACAATATAACAAAAGGCTTGTGGGTCAAAATAAGGGCAGGGAGAGATCACTCAGCAGTTACGGTCATGGGCAAAACAGGCTCAACTCGGGGAAATAAGTTTAATTTATTACCAATCTAATTAGAGTAGGATAATGAAAAAATAAAAAAAGAAATATCAAAACACCTTCCCCCACTCCTCCCTTCTTCCTGGCTTCAACTTGACTCCTGAATTATCTACGTCCTTCCCCCTCAGCACAGTGAAACAGGGGATGGGGTTTTCCTCCTCTGGGGAAGGACTCCTGACACCCTTTCTCAGCTCCAGAGTGCACCCCTTCCATGGGGTGCAGTCACTCAGGATCCACCTGCTCCAGCGTGAGTGAGTTCCCCACGGGATTTCCCTGCTAGCAGAGCTGCTCCAGTGGGGACTCCTCTTTCCTTGTGGCCACAGGTCCTGCCAGGAGCCTGCACCAGCATGGGCTTCACACAAGGTCACAGCCTCTTTTGGCCATCCACCCGCTCTGGCATGGGGTCCTCCACAGTCTGCAGGTGGATCTCTGCTCCACTGGTGATGTCCATGGGCTGCAGGGGAAGAGCTGCCTCACCATGGGCTGCCCCATGGGCTGCACCATGGGCTGCAGGGGAAGGAATCTCTGCTCCAGTGCCTGATGCACCTCCTCCCCCTCCTTCTTCTCTGGCCTTGCTGTCTGCAGAGATTTTTCTCTCACACATTCTCACTCCTGTCATGTGGCTACAATTGCTTCCACCAATAATTTTTCCCCCTTCTTAACTGCATTATCCCAGAGGCTCTACCACCACAAGTGATGGGCTCAGCCTTGGCCAGCGGTGAGTCCATCCTGGATCCAGCTGGCATTGGCTCTGTCAGATACAGGAGAGGCTTCTATCAGCTTCACACTGAAGTCACAATTGTAGCCCTCTGCTACCAAAACCTTGCCATGCAAACCAAATACATTGTAGGAACGTTTTGAAAAGAGCACAGTGTAAATCCCTGTCAGATTGCTGTGTAAGTCACAGTCATGTTACCAAGGACAAAAACATAACCCTGTTTATTAGAGTAGATCCTCTTTTAGCCCAAGTCAGCATTGCTTGAGTCATGCTGCAACAGCCTAACTCGTGTATCGCCAGGGCATCTACTGAGTTCTTGTGAGCCTAACTCCTCTGCTACAAAAACTGGGCAGAAGACAGCCTTTAATTCCAGTGAAATCAGGAACAGACCAGTCCTGGGGAAGGTTATGCTTCCAACATACAGAATTTTAGCTGTTTCTTGGGTGCTGCTTTTACTTGGTCCTGAACAAATTCCTTGCCAGTTGCTCTAGGATCTTCTGAACTAGCAGCCCTTCCTTTTGTTTAAAAAAAGTGACTTCAGTAAGTTTAACTCAATAAGTGGTATGGTAAAGAGAATACCTGATATTATTTCAGATACAAACAGTATGATGCTTATGTAGTAAAAATAATCCTAACCTATGTAATATATGTTGTAATATCTACATAAGAAATGAAAAAGGAATGTAGAAGCTCAAGAAGTAGCTGGAAATAATGATAAATGGATTGTAATTCTTGAGCTGCTCCCCACAATTGTAAAAGTAGAAGAGAAGCTATTTTGACACTCTTTCGTCTCTTACTTACACTTTTAGGTTTACCTTTCATAAATTTAACAACTTGCAGAAAAAGATACACCTTGTTTGGAGGACTTCTTAATGTTCATTAAGCCACTTCTTGCTCAGTTATCGAATAATTGCTTCAAAGGCTTCTGTAAAGTAAAATATATTCAACATACATAATTGGAAGAGACAACATCAATCATACATTGCATCTTTTAAATAAAAAATTAAAATATTTTCAGTTTACACAAGACTAGATAAACAAGTAAAAAAGACATTGCTGGCAGAATTTTCTCACTGGGTCACTAAAATAATTCTACTTTAATGCTTCTGCCCTTCTCTGGGAATCAGATTTTTTTTCTTTTCTTAACTTAAAATTACTACTGTTATCCTTGCAGATAAAAACTTACCCCAGCACATCAATGTTAGACATGAATGTGACTATAACAAGTTTCCTTTAACTGACTCTTGTGACATTCTGAACAATGCTTTTTCTAACCTAACCTACATTTTTAAAGTGCCTTCAAGCTTTTAATCTCATAATGTAGTTCAAACAGTAAAGCAGAATAAAATGTAGATCACTGATGATCAAGTATAATATCAGAGAATAAGCACACAGTGGACATATTTTTAGTCATTCTAAAGTATTTGATGCTTTTATTCCTTCAATGAAAAGCTTACTTACCAAGAAAACTTTCATTCTTGCCTTGGAAGTGTAAGAAAAAAATGTAGATATGATGGTTTTGCCTTCTTCTGGAATTCTACACTTTAAAAAAGAGTGAATTATCCATTAACATTGTTCTACCAAGATTCTCAACAATGAAAAGAGCTATATCATGAACTCTGGTTTGTACCATATCAAACTTAGATTAATTCCAGCAGTGAGGCCTACCTTATGCAGTTTGAGGAGAGTATGGCTGTACTTTTTACAGTCAGGACTACACAAGTCCTTCTGTAACCTCTAGAAATGTAGGCTCTCCTGGGAGGGGAGAAGAGCCTGTTGCTTCACTGAAAGCTTTCCTAAAGCACCTATATTTTTATAATAACAGAGGGAACTGAATAAGTTCAGTATAAAGAAGACCACAGCATATAACCATAGCTAAAGGAGAAAGTCCCACTAAATTTGATGAGATTTCAAAGAAATTTAGTTAGCAGCACACTAATCTGCACAAAACATTCATTTCAGTGAGTGTAATAGCAATATTGACAAAAAAATGAGTGTCTCATGCAGGTCTGTAGATTAGGCTGATTACAATGAATTAACTTAAAGTTTGCTTTTAAGTGCAATTTTCTCACGAAGACAAGCCCACTTCCTTGGAACACTGCCCACATTTATCACATTTGGACATTTTGTTCAGAGCAGACATAACATTTTTGATAATATACAGTATGTAGGATAAAGCTGCAGTAGTTTGTCATGGATGGGCTGATCCTCGCCCACTCGAGTTAGACAGGTTTTGGAGGACTTGTGAGAACAGCAGAGAGCTTCTCTCATGATTAATAGGCACGTAGTGTTGTTCCATCTCCCAGGAAACAGTTCTGTTGGATTTGGGCATGCTGTGATGAAATGGCACCTGTGTCAGCCCTGTCCTTTGTCCCACTGTCTCCTATCAGATGTTTGGGAACCACCACCATTTCTGCTGTTCCCAGATGAATATCATCACACGCTTCCTCCCCACACCACCCAGACCTTCAGAATAAGCAGCAGCCCTTTTCCTCCAGAAGAATAAATTTATGAAATGTATTATTCATCAATGGTAATAGTCTTCAGTTTTTACTCTAATAATCATTTTGCCTACTGTGGTCAGCAGTTGGGGATCCAGCTCAGAGAACAACAGCAGGAAACAGCTATAAGTAGACTACCAATACTAGTATTTGGTGGTCTGTTACATGCCTCATCCACAAAACACCTGGTTTGCAGACTGTAGGAAAGAGAAGAAGCAGTCTCTTTCCCAGCCTAACTTCAGTTATGTCACCTGGACACAGGAATGAAAAATTTTTGTAATGTTCTTCTCTCCTCAAAGTTGAGGCAGGCATAGAACTGAGTAAACACAAGCAGTAAGAAGGGAATTAACTCTTCTAGGCATTAAAAACATGAAATAGTCTTTATTTGTGTTTACCTTTGATCACCAGAGCTGTTCATGGCAGTATTTAACATAAAGACATTATAAAATACACAGTAGGAAATCTGATATGAGAATTCAAGGACAAATGGAACACTACTTTGCACATTTAAACTGCACAGCTCTTGTTTGCAGGGTCTCTTAGTGCATGGCTAAGGAGGCCAAAATAAACTGACCCAAAGGCAGAGCATAACTGCGCTTCATCTGCCACTTCATCTTCCTCCTGTATTCTTCAATATTACTAGTAGTATACCTGGGTTTTTATCTCAGAACCCCACCAAAATACGTCTTTAATGTAAAAAATAATTTTCATGCTTTTTTTATTAATGCAAGCATCTTGTTTTAGCTTAACTTCATGCACAAGCTAAGAAAAATATTTTAGAATTTGAGCCCTCATTTTTCAATACAGTAAATGCCATCAGTGTCTCCAACACAGTAATTACTGGTAAGGGACATAAATG
The DNA here is from genome assembly GCF_048771995.1 of Taeniopygia guttata. Classification (NCBI taxonomy): domain Eukaryota; kingdom Metazoa; phylum Chordata; class Aves; order Passeriformes; family Estrildidae; genus Taeniopygia; species Taeniopygia guttata. The sequence goes on along the minus strand of NC_133026.1, from coordinate 24,694,541 downwards.
GGATTTCTTAATTAAATCGCTGGATTAGATCATTAATCACATCTATATATGATATATTATACAACACAAAAATAACAACATTCTCCCTCAGGTTCTATTATTTCAACTAATTGCAAAAGAGAAGAAAAAATTTCCAAGCACTGTGATAATAATCTACGTGCACTTTTCCTTTTTCACTCTTTATGTTTGTGAAATGGAGATCAAAATAATTACACAAAGGCCTATATTAAATACTCAAACCCAAAACCACTGGAAAACCAAATGATGGTAAAGTATATTAAAATTAGTTTAAGATAAATTTTTAAAAAACATACCTTGACATTTACCCTCCTATAATTCAAGTTTAAATTGTGCTATATTAAAACTCAGCTTATTGGCCAAATTTAATTATTTATAAGAAAACATGTCTGGTCTTTTCTGTGCATCAGCAATTTTAGGAAACTGCAGCTTGGCTGCAAGATTTGTGGAACCCACTTTCTTCTCCTTTTGGAGGTCATCTTTCATAACTATATCACAGATCTAAAAGAGGGCAGACATTTCTATATCTTTTCCATATTTTTTTTTTCTCACAGAATGATATGCAGTGTTCCCTTCTCTTCTCAGTATTTCAGGAAAATAATCCAAATGACTATGACTTTGGCAACCAAATAATGGCCAGTTCAGCAGAGCACCTCATAAGACTTCAGAGTGACTTTAGTCCTTACCTTACATTACTCTTGAGAGATTCTTCTCACTTGCATGAAATTGCAATTAACAACCCCCACTGTAGCTAACACTCAGGCATGGTAAGAGGGCACTCAACACAGTGCAAAAACCAGCACAGTTAGTTCTGCAGACAGGTCAATGCCAGCTCCTGGAAAGCTTTCCCCAGGGATGCCTTCTGCAAGATCATTCAACAGCCTCTAAAATTTTGCATTCATGACATGACTGTATCTATGCTACATATATAATTAACTCACCTTCTCATGACCACTACAGAGAGTTTGCTGTTCTATCATTCAGGAGTCTACAAGCAGAATACAAGGAATGCAACCCTGCAAGGAGAACATAGCGATTTCCCCTTTTAATACAGCAAGAATGAACCCTTCAGGTATACAAAGCAGACTTGGTCTCCTTTCACATATTTTTTTTCTCCCCTCATTCAAAACATAGGCTCTAGTGCCTTCCATTAAACAGTGGAGAAGTAAATCTTTGCCCACTGGTAAAAAGGAAGATTATTATTTGACTGTTTCAAGACTCATCAGCTCTCACTCTGTGGTTCCCATGGAAACTATCCCCAGTGAAGTTTGAGAGGGGCTTTGTGTGCAGCAGAAATGACAATAATTATGGAGAGAATTAGGCTTCTGAAGGGGAAAATCTTTAATAATTTTCAATTTTTGTTGAGACCTTAGAGAGCAAATCATCCACTAGTTTCACTTTTGCCAAATAACAAAGTATTAATGAGCATTTTGCCACGTTGATTTTTAGTTCATGAGGTTTCTAAGAGAAATAAAATGTACTGGAATAAAGAAGTATATTTTATCTGAACAGAGACAAATGTGATCAGCATAAAATAAAGAGTACACTGTTAGGCTGAAATTAGTCCAGCAATGTTTTCTGAGAGAAGCTCTAGCTAAATTTATGGATGAGATTATCTACCATCTCCCTTGAAACAGTGATACTGTTTCACTGTAACTCTACTATAAATTAATTTGATGGAGCAAGAAGTAAAATGGCCCTGCATCTTCAACAGAAAAATACAGAGGTAAAAGGTTACAGTAAAAAAAAAAAAAAAGTGAGGGAAAAAAAGGGTTGACTTAAATACAAAATTTTATAATGTGTATTCCTTGATGAATGAAAGCAGTAGATTCAATAATGACAGTATTTCCTAAAAAAAATATGCCTTCCTTCCTTTCTGTGCTTCCATGAACTGTGCCCAAGTGGTTGGTTTGCCACGGGGAAGGCTCAGGTTCTGCCAGAGCTTTCTACTATATATAAGTATACTTATAATTGAATCTAATTATGTTCTGTAGAAAGACGATGCACAAATTTAAAACAAATGGATGTTAGAAAGAAGAAGTGGTAATAATGAGAAGTGTTACAGAGACATGACTATAAAGTATTACAGAAATTATGATTAGTAACTATTCTATATCTTTTTAATAAGATTTGAAAATAGAATAGGCAAAGAGACAGGAAAAGGAGGAAGGACACTAACATGGGACCCTACTCAATTTAGACTCCATTCAATAGATAATTTAAACACCTAAATAATTGTATACCAATTCCAAAACCATAAACCAGGCATCTACTGCAAGCCTGATATCTTACTGCAAGCCTACTCCAAAGGACACTTTTCACTTAAACCTGGAAGTTTTCTAAAAAAATTTGCTTCTGTACAAGCTGAAAATGAAATATCTTGGCAGTTGTGTCACTTGTCTATTCTAGACCCAAAAATCCCCAGTGACACTGACCCCTAAGGAGCCAATACCTGTACTCCAAACACACCTAGCCTACAGCTGGAGCTCAGAGTACTTCACATAATGAACAGATAAACATTTTATTTTAAAACACAGATAGGGAGGACAAAATTGTTGCAAATGTTTATTTTCATACAGTGTCCTGCTGGTTAGAGCACTCACTGGAAGAAAACATGAGGCACCTGGGTTAAAGGCCTCTTCAGCATGAGGAGGTTCCTCTCACCTCCTCTCTTTCTTCTGCCTTAAAAACATGCTTAAATGCAGGGTAGACACAGCAGAGGGGGAGGGGAGCAGAAGACATGAAAGAGTACACAGTCACCATGAGCAGCTTGGGCTGTCACCTGAATAACAAAAATACAGACTGGACCCCTTGGACTTGTTTTGGAGTTGTGTTTAAAATGCACAAACAAGTCTGGAAGGTGGGACTCTGCTTCCCTCCCTGCCAGGAGATCCAAGTCACAAGTCATTCTCCTCCAGGCCCCAGGACTCCCAGCTTACTCATACAGCCTTGCAGCAAGCTCCCTCCCTAGCTGAAGCCTCCCAGGCAGCCTGCTAACTTGGGCATTCCCCCAGGATCGGGGAGATGCAACTTCAACATGCCCAAGTGAGCGGTAAGCCTTCTCAAACAATGCTTATGCTACTGAGTCACGTATAAGGGATCTGAGGAAGAGGGAAACCACCATGGTTTGGGTGGGGGTTTGTCTGTTGTTGGTTTTTTTTTTTTGTTTTTTTTTTTTTTTCTTTTAAATAAAAGACATAGAAGGATAAAGTAAATACACCGAAGCTCAGAGCTTGCATGCACTGGCAGAAGAGGCAGTGTGCCAAAGGAAGGAGGTGCTTCCAGCCCACAGAGAGCTAAATGCCAAAGCTGTGGAAAGAGGCGGAGGTCCTGAAGCATCCCTGTTCTTGCTAATTGGCTCAGAGCAGCTTCCTGCTGAGAATGCTGACGCATTCTGATCACTCTTCCCCATATGCAACATCCATCACCCCAACTGTTTAACAGAGGTAATTAGGGTGCCAAACACCTGGAAGTTATTCACAGGAGCCTGCTATTTCTTCCCTTTGAAGGCTAGATGAAATTCTAGCCTCTGCAAACCACTGTTCTCCCTTTGTAAAAGTAGATTAAAAATAAGCTTTATTTATTCCATAAAGCTTTTTTTCCACTGGGTTGGCAAGGATAAATGTAGTGAACATTGAGGTGCTCAGGCATTCAGTAATGAGAGTTGTAGCACAGGATAAATCTTGTAGAAATAAGATCTCTGCCTGAAATCTTACCTATGCAAGCAATAAATATAACCAAGGAGAGTAATAGGAATGTGATATAAAACTACTGGAATATTGAGGTGGTTAAAATAGAATAATCAACCAACACTGTGGGAGGAAAATAGTCCTGCAGGCAATACTAAAATCACAAGCTTTCTGCACAAAAGCAGCAAAACTGCCTTCAAAATTCTCTCCCAGTTCTGCTACATATGTGAAGGAACGACAGTAATAACTTGGGCCAATACTTATCCCTTCATAGCAGCACAGTATAAATAAGGAAGGGAAAATCATAAGGAACTAGCACAACCAAAAAAAGGATAAATTTTTTATCCCTGGCCTGGGGAGGGATGAACTGTTGCAGAAGTGAAAAGCTTTGCATAAAATGGAGTGGGGCTCAGATTTTGACCCTGCTACTAGGGCTGCTTGAAAAAAGACATTTCTACTTCATGAAAGCTGAAATTTCAAAATCTGGCTTTAAGCCAAACCAAGATAGATTTTTCCAAGCTGATCGTTTCCAAACATGACTTTTGGAAAAGAAGTAAGATGCTTGATTTTCCATTCAGCAATGATCCTATAATGCAAAAGCAGCATTTGTCATAAACCACAGAATTTAGACTTCAGCATCAAAACTTTTGGTTTTGTCAATGCAGCTTCAATTGTAACTACACGATTTATTAAAAATTTCTAAAATAACTGACTTTCTTAATTAATTTCTCTGTGAAGTTTCTGTCATTAACTATTTACAAGTAAGATTCATGGTGGATACAAAACCACAAAAAAGGCAGGAACGTGACACAAACATCAAGTCAGAAAATAATTACTAACCAAGAGAAAAGATGAATCTTTTAAGGCACGAGAATGAATGTAATATGAAGGCTGTTTACCTTATCTTGTCTCAAGAGTGTATCTATTCAGAGTTATGCGGAGTTTCACAATGGTAGTGATTGCCATTAAAAGTACACTGATATGGGCAAGACTAGTGGTCTTCAGGAATAAAGCCTTAATAATTCTGTAAAACAAGAGCAAGTATACTAAAATTCATCAGATTAAATAGCTCCTTTCTCATTTTTTGCCAGTCTGTCTCTGCTTTGTCATTGTGTCACAGGAGCTTCTGCACAGATTGATAGCAGAGCCTCACTCCTGTATATAATTGAAGTCACAGTCTAAAACAGAGATTGTAGATCTAAGGTTTCCTAACCTCTCCTTCCTTGAGGCACAGAAATTCATTTCAGAAGTTGCCCATTTTTCAACTGAATCACGTATATTTTGTCTAATATGTAGAAATATATGAAAAATAGAATAGATGGATAAAAATAAGCTTAGTCTGGGACAACACAGAATTTTCAAACATTCACCACTGTGAACTGTTAGGAGCTGTAGAGCCGTTTAGCAGAGGCCCCAGTTTGGAAGCCTAAGGTTGCCATCTTTTGGAATTACATATGAATTGTGTAGCTCCCATGTAGTGCCATTTCATGAGGTCAGGAAAGAGCAGTAGCTTAGTGAACAAAATTTGGGATCAGATAAATTGTCTATACTGCTAAATATTGGTACAGCTGGTGACCGAGAAAAGTGGCTTATGACACTTTTGAGTCATAAGCCACTTTGACATGGAGATTATACCATCAAAAGTTCACTATATTCTTACTTCAACTCTCTAGCTTCTGTCAAGCCAAACTTTGTAGGGTGTTGGCAAAGATGACCAGCATCCTTCTGTGCTATATTAAGAAAAATGTTGCCAGCAGGTTGACAGGTCCCCCTCCCTCCACTCAGCACCGGTAAAACACTTGTTGGGTCGTGAGTCAAGGTCAGGCCCCCCCAGTGTGACATGAACATTAAACTGGAATAATTCCAGTGAAGTGCCATGATGGTGACCGAGTGACTGAAACAACTGTCATAAAAAAGGCTGGGAGAGCCAGGGCTGTTCTTAGAGAACAGAAAGCTCAGGGGCATCTTGTCAGTATGTACAAGTATTGGATGGGAGTGTGTAAAGAAGATGGAGCCAGGCTCTCTTCGGTAGTTCCCAGTAACAGGATAAAAGCAATGGACACAAATTAAAATACAAAAAATTCCACTTACACGTAAGAAAACACTTTTTGGCCAAACACTGGAACCCTGCTCTAAAGTACGGTCAAAACTTCCCATCAGTTCACAATGACCATGTATTTACTTCCCATAAATATGTCTCCATGATCCTTTCCCCTCAGAGGCTGTTCTCTGAAATATCCCTACAGTTACAATCCCATCAACCTCCAAGTCACATGGTAATGCTCTTATTAGAAAGTCTGCAAAACTCTCAGTTATTGGGTTGTTGATGGGTGGCGATTACTACTGACCCAGGCACTCTCACTACCCTTTTTGCTCCTTCTGTCTTCTGTGGTCTTCTGTCATGTTGTTTTATATTTAGTGTGTAAACTCTGAGGGTTAAGACTGGCTTTTTATTCTGTGACGATACAGCCTCAAGCACCTTGTGCATATCTAGTGTTCCTAGATACTATCATGAAAGCAAGCAGTAAAAAAATTGATCTGCTGATGTAAGTTTAAGATCATCTATCACTTTCATTTTTAGATACTTGTTCAAGAAGGTTTTCATTGTGGAAGACATTAATTTCACTAAAGTTTAGCCATTTAACTGTCAGAGATCTCATGAAAAGACAGATAAGCACCATCATCAGAAAGGCATTCATCTTGCCTCAGGAGACTTGTCTCAACCTGGTGTGATCCTGCCTCTCTATTTATTAGAAAGTGAGCATAGAGACATAAAATTCAGCCAGCTGAGTATGCAAAAAGACATCCTTTTGACTAGACATAAATCTACACACTCATCAGTAAAAATGTAGCTTTGAAAATGCTTAATTATATGGCCTGAACAAAATCTCATCTTTTGTTTCTCCCCCAAAATGTCAGAGAGTAATACAAGATCTCTTATAACACATCATTCATATGATTTAGTTACAGTATTATGCTTTAATAGTTGCTATCTTTCTTTGCAGAAGCTGAGATGAGATTCTAGTGTGCATCTACTTTGTGCACTGACACTGCTTTTTGAGAAAACAACCATTTTTCTCATCACAGTCTGTAAAGCTACTATGAAACACAAAAAGCTGAGTAATTCCAGTTTCAGTTAAACTTGCTTAAGATCTGGATTCAGCATTCTAAAAATAGCCTTCAATGCTTTGCAATTTGGATAAAATTAAAGTAGCACCAATAACCTAAAGTTATTGTGTTGAGGACTCTGAAAGTAGTGCTAGACTAACTGCAACAGTTCTGGTAATTAAGTACTCCTGTAAATGGCATTCAGTATTCTGACACTTCTGTTTGGGTGAGAAAAAGGCTTGTTAACGGATGACTGTTGTGACATAGAAAATGCTGAACTCCAGCAGTCTCTGATTAACAGCCAAGCCATTAATTCCTGCTTTTGCAATATAACTTAAGTTACAAAATGCCAGTGAGAAAAATTAGTTTTATTCCCCAACAAGCTGACCAAGGCTGTACAGTCTCCTACACAATCTGAAGCTAATTTTTAGCAAACGGGTTTGAGAGAACATTTTTCCTTTGTTGTGAAATTCAGTACTGCAGAGAGAGAACAAGTGTTTACTATTCTTTCAGAAAAAATAAGTATCTGTGATGATTGCCAACAAGAACTCATTCATTTAGTAATGTGAAAAATCTTGGTCATGGGCTGGGAATATTTTAAGTTGCATTTGAATTTCAGAAGGAACCACGCAAAAACTACTTCATGCATATATAGCAGTCATCTACAGGGCTACTTAAAGGAGACAGAATTAATTTTGGACCTTGTTGTGCTTTGTAAATTTATAATAATGCAACTACAGAACTGGCAAGTATTAGATCTGATTATTTTTGGAAAGTTGCAGGAGGCAAAAAGAGGCAAGCAGGATTTAGGTTTGGTTTCAACATCTTTACTTCTAAGTATGATTTTGCTCACTAAATAGTCTTAGATATCTTTAAATTTAAGTAGTTACAAGAGAGTCTAATTTCTCATAAAAAATGTAGAAGGGAGAAAAAACCAGATAAAACAGGCTTTTGAACCTAGATATCAATTCAAAATTTAATGGCATTTTAAAATCAAAGGATAACTTAGCTGGCAGCACAATTCTCAGAATTATTCTACAGAATCTAATTTTGAGTATCATTTATGTTGCTTTTCTTGCTATGAACTCATAAAGACAAAGCTTTGCTAAGATGTTTAAGACAGATTTCAAGTCACAGACAATCAAAAGGAGGTGACAGAAGATCTTTCATCTCTGGCAAAAATCGTAGAATCATAGAATTGCTTAGGCTTGAAGAGACCTTTAACTTCATCAAGTCTAAACCCTTAACCCAGTACTGCCACATCCAGCACTAAACTATGTCCTCAAGCTCCACATTTACACAGCTTCTAAATACCCGCAGGGATGGTGACTCAGCCACTTTCCCGGGCAGCCTGTTCCAATGCTTGGCAACTCTTTCAGTGAAGTTTTTCCCAGTATCCAAACTAAACCTCACCTAGCACAACCTGAGGCCATTTCCTCTTGGTCTATCCCTTCGTACTTGGGATAGGAGGTCAGCCCTCAGCTGGCTAAAGCACCTTCCACATAGTTGTATAGAGCAGTTAAGTTTCCCTCTGGGGCTTCTCCAGGCTCCCTCAGCTGCTCCTCTTAGGACTTGTGTTCTGTAGAATACCAAATATTCTCATGAATAATAGCTAGTTAAATTCAAAGTAGGCAGTTGAAGTAAAACTAAACATAACTTCCTTTTATTTCTTTAGGAATTACAGGAGTCTGTGAATCAGTGAGATCTTATGGAGGGAGAATCTGCTATGTTCCATGAATGTTCCTGTCCCAATATTTAGGCTTTAAGACAAAGCTCAGTTATACTGTGACAGTCACACTACCTTGAAGTCAGTCAAACAGGAATTTGATCATGTGAGCTCTTATTGCAAGCCAGGGCCTGCCTTGTCACACTTAAGCATATCTGCTATACTTCCTGCACACATGAAAAAATGTGTATTTGTTCCCTACAAACCAACTTTTGTTACATGATTGTCAAAGGTTGTTTGTACCTGCTGCAAAAGCATAAACAGGAAAGGCACCGAAATGCCAGTTAAAAGCCATAATTTACAGTTACACCTACGTAAATATCAGGATCTTCAGTATGGAAATTTCAATGGGAATATTCAGCTCTGTTCAACTATACTTAATACTTGACTGTTTACAATCTCACAGCAGCTGCCCCATTCAAAACCACTCTTCTGTGCTTTCACAGCTCCAGCATCCTACTGTTTGTCAGAAAAACATATCTATCATTTTGTAGTTATTCTCCTCTCCTACCTCTCTGAGTATTTTGCCAAGCCCTGTTGATTCCCCCTTTATAATATGTCCTTGAAAAAGAAGCAAGTTCTCTCTCTCATTTCCTGTGGGGGAAACGTTTTCCCGAGTTCTGACTGCCTATCTTCTGAAGTTCCTAAACTACTGCTACCTCCTCTGTTGCCTTTTCTAACTCCTACTTGGTACTCCTACAATTGCTACAAACCCTTTCACAAAAGCATCCCCTCTTACAAACCATGAATTACCTCACCAGTTTCCTAGATCATAGCAAGCAAATATTTCCAGTTGTGCTTATCCTGTTATTTCTCATCTTTCATGTTTTCCTTAAAATCTTATATTAAATTGTATTGGCCCTTAGAAACTGACTCCATTCATGCAAAGTCAAATTCTACCCCCTGCAACCAATTTCCATTGCCTCCTTCCAGACACTACCATATAAATCATTATTCTACATACATCCTTTGGGCATTTTTTCCCCCAAGGAATTGGGTTTGAGTATTCCTGAGTCAAACAAGAACTTTTGCACACAGCTTTCTACACTGCCTGTGTGACAGGCTCACATTACAACTTCATGGGGAATTAAATACTGTAATTTCTACCTTAATGCAGCCAATCTGCTACATAAAGATCCTCCTACACAGTAAGTTCTCTCTTGCAGAGATTTTGTCTTTGTTCTGACACTTTGCTGAGAACACACATCTTCAGTTCATATAATATAGGACATCTATTCCTTGTAAAAGCAAAATAACTCCCTTCCTGCCGAAAATACAAACTACCCTCCCTCTCTCTCCCTCAAATAAAAGCCAGTCAACAAACCTCTAATTAAATGAAGGGACTTGCATCATTAGCTTGTCTGGTGGCAACAATTTTGCAACTCAAGGGATGGCAAATGCTGAAAATGGAATGTTACTTTTCAGGGAAAATACTCAAATTTGTTCTCCAGATAGATAATTTGGAGTGGTTTAACCTATTCACTATGTTTTCCTTGAGTTCCAGAATATTCCACTGGTTGTGTATAGCTTGTTACTTCATTAGCAAGGTTATTACAAGTCTGCTGGTTAAAATCTTTTCTCCTAAAGATAAACAGAACTTCAGTAAGGTAAATAAACACTTTTGTCTTGGCATGTACAAGGTATCTGAGATTTTTCTTCACTTGGTTCCCCCACTTTAGGCCTAACTAACCAGAGTGACAACATGTATTCACAAGAAGATACAGAAAGGGAATATATCATAGAAAGGATGACAAGTACAAACAAGTCAGGTGAATCCCCAAACCCGGGCACTAATCCCTCCTGCCATCATTGTGGGCATACAACTCACTCCTCCCAGCAGCCAAATTACATCATGTGGAAAGAGAGAGCATGAGAGACTGCACACAGACAAGCAGAGAGGTCTAAATACTGCTCTGGAATTTTCACAAATCAATACCTAAAGGAGCAAAGAACATTTCCATTTCTGCAAGAATATTTTGGAGAGAGCAGGGTAAATTTAATACATGTAAGGAAATAAAATGCATACACAATATTGCAGAGTTAAAGAAGGAAGAGATTGACAAAGGAACAATTAAAAATTGGAAAATTATTTTAAACCTGTACAATTGTCTGTAGTAAAAATTTATGCATAAATTAAGGTTGCATTTAAACATCTGAAGAAAAGCAACGGAGAGGTTTAAAGATAAAAGTTCTAATCAGATGGAAGATATACACATGCTTAACAAAGACTTGAAACAAATCTTCAAAATAATTCAGAGTTGCTGAAGAAAATGGAGGTCTGACTGGTTAAAACATGAAAACATTCAGAATGCCAGCAGATACAATCTATAATATTAAATTAAGGAGTTTTATATTTATGGTCTGTATTTGGCATAGAATTTGCTTTGCAGGGAAAATGGCACAGATGAAGATTTTAATTTTGCAGAAAAACACATCAGAGCAATAAAACTCAATGTTATTTAAAATGCAGATTTGCCAACAATGCAAAAACTATGGAAATGACAGATCACAAGCACAATTTGACTTAAAAATCTGTAATAATGCTGCACTTAATTTCCATATCTTTCCTATTACAAATTAAGACAGCTAGGATTTATTGAAAGATAATATGTGAATGCTTAAAAAAATTCTTATAAAAACCTAAGGAACCATTATGAGGCTTACTATTTGCAAGACTTTTGAAACCACAACTGTCAGGTACTAATGATGTTTCGTGGTCAGAGTTATTAACATGATGCGTTTCTAAGAATTTACAATACTCAGCTTTGTATATTAAAAAAAATCCAGAAAAAATGGTGTATAATAATATAGGTTCATGTAATCCAAACACTTTGCATGAAGGCAAAACCAGTGGGATGCCAGAAAGCTACAGTTTATTTCCACATGACAAACAGAGGAGCAACCCAAGAAGAGTCAGAAATCTCCTTCCTTGTATTCTATTCTATTCTTCCTTCCTTTTATTCTACAGAATCTAATTTTGAGTATCATTTATGTTGCTTTTCTTGCTATGAACTCATAAAGACAAAGCTTTGCTAAAATGTTTAAGACAGATTTCAAGTCACAGACAATCAAAAGGAGGTGACAGAAAATCTTTCATCTCTGGCAAAAATCGTCGAATCATAGAATTGCTTAGGCTTGAAGAGACCTTTAACTTCATCAAGTCTAGACCCTTAACCCAGTACTGCCACATCCAGCACTAAACTATGTCCTCAAGCACCACATTTACACAGCTTCTAAATACCCGCAGGGATGGTGACTCAGCCACTTTCCCGGGCAGCCTGTTCAGAAGAAGCTGAAAAGAAGAATTTTGAATCTGAATCAGAGCATGCCAGCAGCATGTATGGATAGGACTAGACCCAGAAATCTGACAATTAAGGAAAGCTTTGCCAAATTTTCGGTCCTGCACAAACCCCTTCTAAAGGTGAGGTTCACAGGACTTCTGACTTCCACATTACCCCTTCCTTTGCTACCTCCCTATGATTATAGGTGTACATTTAACAGCATTCCCAGTTCACAGTGATACTGCCCATCTTAATTCATGATATAAAAGGACTACTTACAGTCTACTGCAATACCTATACTCTTCATCTACCTTGTATATTTTAACATTCATATGATTTACTATCATCAGATAGCGAAACAGAAAAAATTAAAAACCATCCAAGACTGGTAAGTGAAACATGAGTGTTCAGAAAAAGACTAATGCATTAACTCTTTGGGCACCCAAATTTAAAATGATCTTATTTTCCAGGATGCCAAATTCTCAATTCCTTCTGAAGTTAGTAAGAGTTGCAAAGGGCAAGACCCTCTCTAGGCTGCTCCTTCCTGGGTTAACTTCTAGTTTCTCTGATCACCTGCCTTTAGCTGGCTGGTCCTCTACCTCTCCAGATAAAACACTGCAGTTCAGTAATTCTGTTACTCATTTTCCCCCTCAGGATCTGTAATATTTTATAAACTGAGACATCTGGCAACTGCTAGATAGTTGAATTGAAAGCCAAAACACAGTGATACAGGATTAGCTTCTCCTAAACAAAACACATCTTACTTGCCAAAAGACGTAATCACTCCATGTGTGAAGACATGGCAGTTAAACAACAGCCACCTGAGCACAACCTTTTTATATGTGGCATTTTTTCTGAAAACTGAAAACATCTGTCTCCTTTGCTTTTTATTATCTGGGGGAAAAGTGTTCATGTTTGCTGCTCTCAGTCAGTACACATCTCACAAAATCACATCTCTACAATACACAAAACTAGGCTAAGATTGTCTGTATGAACTCCACACTACTAGTTCTGATATGTTTAGATAAGGCACACCTTTCGATCCCAGTTTAGACAGAACCACATTCAACAATCCTGAAACTACAGCTGCATTACAGCCTCCACGTTCTCCTGGATGTAAATCTGATTATTGTACTCTGTGGCATGCTCTTCATCTTTTTAGTCTTTCTTAACTGCTACCCTCAAAGAGCCACTTTCAGCCTGGATTTCTCCATCTAAGGTAATACCTCACATAAACACATTGGAGACCACATGATACTTATTTAAAAGAAAACATACACGTATTTCACTTTTCCTCCAAACAAAACTTGTTCTGGAACAGAAACTTGTTCTTTGTGAACCTTGGCCCTTCCTCCTAACATCACTTTCAAATTTCATGCCTTCAGGCTGAAAATATCCTATTTTTCATCAAACTGTTTCCTTAAATCTGCACATAACACACCTGTCACAAACTTTTACTCTGCTCCTTTGAGTTGTTTCTGCAACTCCCACACTCTTGGCAAGAGCTTACTCTAGGTAAAATTCCAACACCCTCCTTTATTCTTCTTCAAGGATGTATGAAGAACTTGTTTCTTTCAAAGATGTTGCCTTAAGCTCTGGGTGTTGACTACTCCCATAGAAGGAACTACACCTTATTCGGTGTTGGCCCAGGTTTCCGCTTCTTTGGGCTGAGAATCCCTAATGAATCTGGATCTATGTGTTATATAACCTGGCCAACATGATACTGACATCTAAGGTTTGGCATTTGCAAGAGTTCCTTCTAGGTGTGTTCCATTCCCCAAATTATTCATACATTCCATCTTGACATGGGAACTATTTCTCCCAAACACCACTTTGATTTATTGCACCAAACATAACAGAAGACTTAAGTTCACAGACATACACAGTTTCACCTATGACGATGCACAAGAAACCCCTAACAAGAATGTGGAACTTTTAGTCTAGTTACATTTCACAGGCAGTAAGTTGCTTTCACTACAAATACTGGTTCTAGGATAATGCCAGCCCTTTCCAGTCAATTTTGTCATAAATTATTTGGTCAAGGGAGAAGAGATGGACATTTTTGCCAGAGATTAGGATTTACTCACTCTGCATTTGCCAATGTGCTCATCTAGCCCATTGTTTTCTCTAATAATTCTTTTTGAGCTATTTCTGTGTAGCCAGGGAATGTATCATCATGCAGCTGCATTCCAGGGCCTCTGCTCTGTTAAAAAGAAAACAACAAAAGAAGTTAATTCAAGCTATAAATATTCTCCTGTTTCCACACAGATCTCTGAAGTACAAAGTATCTTAGTTACATTATCCACAAAAGGTGCATAGCTTTGGTAAGACACATGTTAGCAGAATTTAGAAGCTCTCATTTTTCAGCCATTAACTCTGATAATTGTATTTCACAAATGCTTTTGAACAGACACTCACATTTACCTTCTCATGTGGGGGAGATTTGTCTTGCTGAGCATTACAAAAAAGGCTAAAAAAAGGAATTTTTGTAACAATTGTTGAACAATAAAGACACAATAATAGATTTTTTAACTAATTTAGTCATCAACTCTCTATGGAGAATTTACAGGAAATTAAGCCAAAGCCAGCAGTTTAGGAATGGCAGAGCTCACAGAAAAGATGAGGAAAATATTAATTTCATCCTACTTACACTGGACTAAAAAGCCTACTAATCTGAGTACTACAGTCAGACATTTAAAGAGATTCAGATGATGCTTCTAGTACTATTTTTCTCTCTGTGATAAATCATTATATGTGCAGTATTTATTCTCTGTGCCATTTTACAGGATGCAGCTTTTCCCAATATAGAGCAAGAAAGAAAAATCAAACTTACTACTGTCTAGCTATTTTTGTATTTTTCTAGAATAGCAGTTTGAATCCCAGATAGCAATATTAATGCTTTAAACCAATATGTTCCCTAAAAGCTTTGAGCACAGGAAAAATTGTGATGAAAACCACAGTCAGTACTTTTTTTTTAAATCTGTATTATGAACCATCAGTGAGCACCCAGCAGCAAACATGTTTGAAATGGAAGCTTTTCATAAAAGAAAAGCACACCTCAATATTATTTTATTCATTGCTACCTGACAGTGCCCTGAAGAGGGAGAGAGAGGCACATATGGGCTATTTGTACATATGAAGCTGGCTATAATGTTGACAAGAACTAGTATTTTAGATGCAGTAGAGCATGTCTTAAAAGCCAGAAAAACTACATTGACACGTGAAACTATAACCTCTAAAATAAGGTCAAAGTTACTGTTACATAGAGCTACTGGCTATACAAGTTCTGCTTCAGCAAACTGAAGACTCTTGTGGGCTAACTTACAGTGCACTTCTTGTTTCTTCCAAGTTCCAAATTCTTATTTTTTAAAAATTTGTTCCTGTTTATCACTCCTATATTTGTACATAACCTTCTTTCTCTGAACACATGGTATTTTCCAAAATATATGCCAGATTCTAGAGATAACTGCTATATAATATATAAGACATATAAAATATATATTATATAATTTGATCTTTTGAGCTCCTCATTACACTTTAAAATTCTGGTAAAAGTTAAAATACATGGGCTAAATCAGCTAAAAACACAGCTCATAAATCTGTTTCTGTTCAACTCTGGAAGTTTTGAATAATGTGCTTTGTTTCAATAGGCATCTGTTGGGTGTAGTTGACATAATACCAAAAGTCTTAACCCCCTAATTTTTAAAGAATTTTTGTTGTATATAGTACATGTAGTAGTGCTACATATAAAACATTCTGTTGAACACTGCATGAAAACAAATAGTGTACTGTAGTCACAAACTACTACATTAACATGCCAAAAGGCTTCCAGTAAACATTAGAAAGACAGAAGTACAAATGGAAATAAGAATCCTTGGAATGTAATGAAAGGTGGTATTATAAGCTCCTCAGGACTTGCAAACTGTAACAAGAATTGCAGTTGTTCTGCTTATGTCTTACATAATGACATATGTATACTAGTTGCTAACCTTACTGAAAGCTATACAACAATATAAAACTATTTTTCTCACAAGAATGCCTAAAAAAAGGAAGAAAAAAAAAAAGGCTGCCCTTTCTTCTTTTGTTTAGGTAGGCTGATGTCCAGAAATACCAAACACTTGCAAGCATTCAGTACCTGTAAGGATCAAGCTCAAAGAACCTGTGCTCTAAAAGAAAGAGGCAAATGAATTTGGTTGTATTCCTTCTGCATGAAATCAGCCTCCTAATGTGTCTGAACAACAAAATAAACCTTTGAAGTCTGCAAAATGCATGTGGAAACAGTAATTGTTACTTTTGCATTCCTGAAAAATGTGGAGTATATACTCTGGAATTAAAAAGCTCTAGCTAAAAGCTATTGTAGTGCTAGAAGCCATCTCTTCTCCTGGTCAAAATAAATGCAGTAAATATGGAATACAGAAAAATTTCTGTAAAAATGTCTCATCACCGTTCCCTTTCAATTAGTTTCAATATAGACAGTCTGTTAAATTACAGGAGAAAGAAATACTTACAGAGGGAGTATTTCTAATCAATATCAAATCACTGGTGGCTGATTTAAACAAGCTGTTGTGTTCATATCACTTCACTGTAGGAATGTAAGGGTAGAATTCTTAAGTGCACTGCATTAGGTAAAGTTTCCCAGGTGAGTCAGTCTGTCTTGCAGGGCTGGGTCAGTGATGTGTGCTTTGGAATGCCAGCCTCAAGATACACTTATAAAAAAGACAGAGACACCCACCCACACACGTGCTGCCAGGAAGGAAGCAGTGGCAAAGCACTGAGCACTATTACAGTGCTGCTACTACACTAAAATGATGTTGACTGTTTTATAGTGCATAATATTTCAACATGCAATACTTGGAAATAAAATGGTAATTAATAAGCTGATGACAGTACAGATGTTTACAAAAATCTGACACTTCACTAGCATTGCAATTATTGTTGGAGAGCTACTAGTATATTATATAGACTTGTTAGTCTAAACATTACCATCATAGCATGAGCTGGCTATCCAAGATTCTTATGGAACAGCTGCATCTGTATGGCTTTCTATACTTACATAAGGGAACGAGCAAAAAAATCACATTAATTTCAGAGAGGAAATAGGCCTACCCAAAATCAAAAAATGTCACGAAACAGAACAGTACTTACAGGCACAGGTAAGGGAAGGAGTGTGATTTCTGCTCTTAAATATCTTTGTAGTCAAATTAAAATTTAAATATATTCTGAAAGTCTCTGTGGAACGAGAAGAAAAAAAGTGCTTTATCTAGGATAATGAGCTAGCTGACTAAAACACCAGACTATTTTGCATCTTAATGTCAGGCAGAATATTTATACTGAAGAGCTCTTGCTATGTAAAGTTCCTCTTCATGAGATGGATTTATGGAAATTTAGAGCTGTAACAAGACTAAAGATGGATAGGGTGAAGTCTTCTACAGTTGTCTTTTTTCCCCAGCTTATAAAGGGTTCAATAAGATAAATACAATTTGAGTAAGACAGATTATATTTCTTTCTTCCAAATCTCAAAAGCATACAATTAATATTACTTTTTTTGCAAATACATTTGGCTTGCTAGAGTGGAAATGCTTATGAAATTTCATGAGAAATTAGAATTCTCTATGCAAAATGAAGGAAGGTTATTTTCATGGATAATGGAAGACTTACTGCAATTTTCAAATAGCAAACATGACAGTCCCCTAGAATGAGAAAATAAAAGTAAAAGCTGATCCTTTTGTTGAGATGGGCTTTCATTGTGGAGTATGTAGTTCTAGTACAGGGACTACTCTTATATGAATCATTCAGAAAGCTGAGAGAGAGTAGCTCCCTGGAAGAAAATGCAGTATTTACATAGCACTGTGTCTTAAGCAGTTATATATGACATATATATACACCTACTCTCAAAATACATCACCATTGCCAAGAACTACTTTTGACAATATTCTTCCGTCTTCCGCAGGGAGATTTGCTTTCACAGCTCAGCAAAGACTGCCATAGCTTTTGAGCTATGCCACAGACATTAAATGACAGTCAAAAAATCAGTAATGAGTCCAGAAAGCATAATGCAGACAGTGGAAGTGAGACAGTATGGAATGGTCAGACCTGACACAGGAAACTGGATGCAAGCCTCCAAACACACGTCAGCCTGGAGCTGGGACCCTGACCAACCCCTCCCACTCACAATTCCACCAGCTGCAGGAACAGCTGCTGAACACTGGAAGAAACAAACCAGCTTTATGTGGAGTAAAGATACAGGCTTAAAATAAGGTAACTTAGAAAACTGCAGTTGCAAGGGCTTTTGCTGTGATGTCCTCCTCCACAGCCATATCTGTGTGCACTGGGCTAGCCTGCCAGGTGCCCTACTACAGGTGTCACAGAATCACAGAATTGTTAATATTGGAAGAGACCTCGGGAGACCATCCAATCCAACCCCCTTCCAAGGCAAAGTCACCTAGAGCAGATCACACAGGAATGTGTCTAGGTGGGTTCTGAACGTCTCCAGAGAGGCAGAGTCCATAACCTCTCTGTGCAACCTGTTCCAGTGCTTTGTTGCCCTCAGTGTATAGTTCTTCCTTGTACGGAGGTAAAACTTTTTGTGTTTTAATTTATGGCCATTGCTCCTCATCCTGTTGCTGGCCACCACTGGAAATAGCCTGGCACTATCCTCTTGGCACCCGCCTTTGAGGTATTTATACGCATTGCTGAGATTCCCCTCACAGTCTTCTCCAGACTGAAGAGGCCCAGTTCGTGCAGTCTCTTCTCATAAGAGATGCTCCAGACACGTAATCATCTTTTTGACCCTCTGGTGGACCCCCTATAGTATGGTAGGGTAAGGTGTTCAAAAACCTCCTGTTGGGAGGGCTTTCGCCACGATGTTTTCCAAGAGCACAGCACACTCGTGTGCACCAGGCAAGCCTGTGAGATGCGGGATGCCGCCCTCCCCCGCCGGGTCTCCACGGGACGGAGCGGCATGGGATAGGCTGGGCTGGGCACCTCAGCCGCCGCCTTGCCCCTCTACCCGGGGCACCGCGGCTTCGTCCCGCCACATCTGCACCGCGGGGCGGGGGGGAGCAGGGCAGCCCTGGCCCTGAGGGGAGCCGTGTCCCTGCGGAGCCGCTCCCTGCGGAGCCCGCACCGAGCAGCTCCGCTCCCCGTGCCCACCCCGCCATGGCGGATACAGGCTGCTCCCGGCATGCCCGGCATTTCCCGGCCGCGCTGCCTGGAGACGGCCGCCGGGGCGGGGCGGGGAGGAGCGGGGCGGGAAGGGGAGGATGCTGCGGCCGCCGCGGGGCGAGGCGGCGGCGGCAGGAGTAGCGGTACTTGGCGGCGTAGAGGATGCGGCGGCGGTGGTGCCGGCAGCAGCAGGCGGAGGAGCGGGGAGCGATGCGGTGCTGCGCGGCGGGGCCGTGGCCGCACAGCGCCCTCACCACGCTCCTGCTGACAGGTCGGTCACGGCGCGTCTCCCCGCGGCGAGCGGCGGCGGGCCCCCGCCGGCCTGCGCCTCGGTGCTCCCGCTGCTTGGGCTTGGCGTCCCCTCCCGGCGGAACCGGCCCCCGGCTGCGGCTCGCTGCGCGCCCCATCCCCGCTGCTCCGTGCCCCTGCCAGTGCGGGGCCGGGCTGTCCCAGCATCCCCGCATGCCGCGGCTCCCGCAGCTCCCGGGGGACGCTCCACAGGCGGCGCGGGGATGGCGGCCCCGCCCCAGGACCGCCACAGCCGCTCCCGGCACGGCGGGCCCGAGCGCGGCGGGGCCGGGCTGAGGGAGCCGGGGGCGGTGGGCGAGGCCGGAGCGGCACCGCCGGCGGGGCGCGGGGGCCGGGCTGAGGGAGCCCGGGGGCGGCGGGTGAGGCCGGAGCGGGACCGGGCCTGGCTCAGAGCCGCTGGATGGCGCGGGAGGCTCCGCTCCCGGGGACTGGGCCGGGCCCGCTGCGCTCCTCCGGTGCCCCGACCCGTGCCTGACGCGAGAGACGGGCTGTTGTGAGTACGGGGGTGTCTTTTCTGTTGCCCTTTTTCTTCGTTATTTCCCATCTTGACCACTTAGTCCAACCGAGCTAGAATTAGGAATTCAGAAAAAGTCTTGATCCTGATCCCTAAAAGCTAAATAATAGCTTTCGTGCAGCAGGCAGGTTTTTCACCTGCAAGGTTCTTCACAGTGAAATACATCAAACAGCTAGCACCTAATAGCAGGCCAGCCACAGGACTGCCTTTGTGAGATTTGTTACACCAGGAATAAGTTAACAGCAGGAAATCTATTTGGGTTATTTTGAGTTCTGAGAGGTGTGTTATCTGCAAGCAGTCTGCTCTATATCCTCTTGAATAGTATCTAGGTACCCTCCTAGTACTTTTACTTATGACCATACTTGTCATAGGTTATTGGCAGCAGAATTACAGATACTGGATATATTAAAGCCGTGGTAAGAACTTAAGTGCGAAGTTGTTCAATGTGAGGATAAAACTTCATTTGTTAGATGCAAGACACTGCTTTTCCCTTATGTGGAGTTTTTCCTACCTCTTCCGCCTTCCCCTCCGTGACTGATTGTGGTATAGCAACCAAGCAAGAACTAGGACAATTGAAAATAAGCTTTCAGTATCAACTGAAATAATGTTTTTAGAAAGGTCAACTAAGTGACCTTATAGAAGCTGAGTTGTGAGCTTAATCCACAAGTCCTTTCCAGGCTACATGGTAAGGGAAGAGGTCTTAAAGTTTTTTCATGGTAACTTTTCCACTTAGACCTTTCTAAGTTTGGTTCAGTGAGATTTCATTAGTTAAAACAGAAAAATATGTGGTTTGAAACTGATGTAAAAAAGGAGGCATGAACTTTCATTCAGTTACATTCTTTTAAGAATATCAATATAAAATTTATTTTTTGGCAAGATGGAGATTTGTATTATGTTCCTGATCTGAATGAAGCTGTCCCAGGAGCTCACCTGAGCTCCCCTCCATTCTTCCTAAGTAAAGAAGTTCCAGACTTGTCTGCTGGCTCAGAGATGCATTGCCCAGCATGAAAATCCATTGTTTTGAATCCTTATCTTAGGTAAACTCTACAGTACTGCAACATTACTTAACAAGGCAAGAGACATCTGACAGACAAAATGGCATGTGAGAAGTAGCACAGGACTTCTAAATAGATTTCTTTTAGTTCTCCTCAACTAATTTGGATTAGTTTTATTCCATTTGTGTTGTAGCACTGCATCTACAGAAGAAAGTTGACTTATGCTTTTTGCATTTCTTAAAAACATATGAAAAAAGGCTTTCTAGTGGAGGATAACTGCTGTCACAAGTCAGAAGGGTTGTCTGCCTCTCACTTCTCCCTGTCCTCCAGGAATTTCACGAGAATTAAGAATTTAAAGGTTGTAAGAGTGGTTTCAGTTGCTCCTAGGGGTCTGGTAGAATACTCATATTGAAGGTATTGACTCCCAAATGCAAGCTGATGATGCTCCACTGCTAGGAAAACATGGGACTTCGTTGTGAGAAGTGATATATAGGATTAAGCATTTTTTGCTAGAAGCTAGTTAGATATTCTTTGGCTCTAGCTTTATAGTACCAGACTTCCTAGAAGTTTGCTAAATTACACTAGTAGAGCTGTCTGTCATATTAGTTTAGCAGAGCAATGAGTTGCCCCCATATTGTGTATCTGCAGACAGAGCGATTATCAAAACTTTGTGTGACTGTGGCCAGTGGTTTTGCCCTGTATTTCTAAACTTAGAATTAGTTGTCAGTGCCCATGTTGTCCCTGGAACCCCTGTTTCATCCTAGGAATAGGGAGTTGTAGAGCAATGGAGCTGTATTCTCCTTTCCCTATAAAGGGATCAAAATGAGGAAGAAGCTTATTAGTTCTCACTTTGCAAGCTGTGGTTATGTGGTCACATTAATTTGTCATGAGGCTGCACTGCTGCCAGAAAGCATTCTCCAGCCCTTGCACAGCTAGGGATTATTTGCTGCTTTCCCTGGTGACAAATAACTCGTACAGTGATACTGTGGATTGGGTCACCTGGCTCAAAACTAGTTGATCCATAAAAATAGTTCAATGAAGTGTATGTACTGCCCAGGACTGGTATGGGATCCACTGGTGTGTGCTAGGTGATGAAGAATGTGCTGGGAATGCCCCCTTTGAGCAGGGCTGCAGACGTGCCTGTTTAAAACAGCTGTGAAATCACTGGCTGGGGAGGGATCTGGGAGGCTGAACCAGATCCCTGCACTTGTCCTGCTGTTGACAGCAGAAGTGCTGTTGGCAACACTCCTCTGCTAAGCTGCACCCTGTGCAAGGAGGCAGAACATTTCACAGATGGTCTGGTGTTTTCAAACTAACACCACAGCACACCTGCCCTTTTTCCTGATGTGGGTGCAAGCATAAGGGCAGAGAAGCAGGTTTCCTTCCAGCCGGCCTCTGGATGTCTGCCTGCCTATGAAGATGCTGCCTGTACTAGTAATCTGAGCCAGGTCAATATGTACAATCTACTGTCAATAGGTACTTACTTGAATAAGTAATTACAGGAGGGAAAAGTAGCCATTCCATTAATATGCTTTTCATTACAGAAACACATTATTTATAGGCAGTACATGGAGACATTTTAGAGGTCCTAAAGCCAGACAATAAGAAGTCAGCTATATGGCACAAGATGTAACTGTTCAGTGCATAGATAGGCTTATTTTTTCTCCTTAATGTTTTTAAATTTGGTTGGAAGTTCATTAAAGTACTTCAGGAATTGCAGTCACTGAAGTAAAACTCTTTCTTTAGAAGAAAGATTATTTCCAATAAAAGAAAAAAATATTTAAAACCTAGACAAGAGTATCTGGGTTTTTTTTCAGTATCTGGAGAGCTTTTGGATTCTTCCTGAATAGAAAGTGATAAATTTACAGCAGTCACTGAGTGTAGAGTGTCTTCCTCGGCAGATGAAAGAAGGGAGTTGTTAGTTTTGATTACTCCCATAGGAATTTGAATCTGTGTCTAAATGTTGTTACAATTGCAACACAAACGGACAGAATGCCTTTTAAATGTAGGTTATTTTAGTGACAGTCCAAGCCATGAAAATGAGAAGTTAGAAAGAATAACCTACTGAGCAAACAAATCTTAGTGTATTGAAATCAATGGCTTTTCTGACTCCCTTAGTCTTTCAGAACAATTGCCACCTCAGAAATCTGGAATGCATTTGCTGGGATACCCTGATAGTTTGTATCATAACAGGATAGAAATGTAGGAGACATCCTGGAATAGCAGGCCACCAGGGTGGCCTGGCCAAACCCCTTGGTTACGCTCGGGCTGGAACCACAGGAACTGACAATGTTTTCCTCACCTTTGTGGAAATACTAACCTAATTTGGTTCTCTTGTCAGGCCTGCAGTAGAGGGGGAATGGTGGTGGTGGGTAAATGCTGCTGTTAATGAATCATGGGGGTTTTGTTCTCCCAGTAGTTAATTTGTAACATTCCCATGGATGCAAATGCTGAAGTTTAACAGTGAGACTGACAAATGTTTTATTCAGTTACTTTCCTTGAATGATTTAGGAGAAATGTTCTGGTGTTACAGTAACCAGTGGGTAACACAGGAACAGATGGAAAACCATTGTCTACTGAACAAAGATGAATAAGAATAGAGACGACAAACATTTCTGGGATTGATTTGGACTTTTACACAGTTTGAATAAATGGAATGTAGAGGGACCTGAGCAATCTTCAATGGAGAACTAACACAAATTAATTCCTGTTTCTTACATAGTAGCTGGTATTGAAGAAGGTTAGAAAATATCCAGTCTCAATGTGAATTTCGACTGAGAGAATCCCTTCTAATTAATAGTAAATTTCTGCCATATACTACCTAGTAGGCAAGAGGGCAGTGCATGGAAGTTGGAAGAGGAGGGAGAGTAGCTGAGCACTGCAACTTCTGCCTCCTTTTATGGATGATGTGACTAGCTGGGACCAGTTGATGTGACCACCAGCGGATCCTCAGTAACTGCCTGGCTACGAGCTCTGATTTCAGCTGTGGGCCAAGCACCTTGCATGTGTTTCTTTCTTCACAGATGTTTCACTTCAACTTATGGTGGCAGTTTCTAACTGTTTTGCTGTGTGGATCTCAGCAGTCCTTCAGAAAAATGTGCTGTGTATGGATCTGCACTTCCAGCTCAGAATTCAGAGGAAGGAGGACTGGGCCAGATGGCATATGCAGTACAGGAGTGCAAGGCTAGCTTTTTGCAGCAGGGTTGTGCCCTAAGAGAGTAAGGGGCGGTGTAAGCATGGCCCGAGGCCCTGGTCTGTGGCATCAAAGTAACAAGCATCTGTTTATGTTGGGTCCCAGGGGAAGGTGGAGGTGTAGGAGAAAGGGGAAGTGGCTGGATTTGATAGCTGGAGCTGCGTGCTGCATTAATAGTAGGAGAGATGGGCTTGAGATCCTACTTCAAAGAAGGAATAAAAGGATAGGTAGAGGTGCAGGATACTGTTTGGGGATCAGAGTGCAGTAAAGGAATGGGGAAAGTGAAATTGGTCCATGATACTTGTGTCCTTTTCTGATTGTTACATTGTCAGAAATCGTTGTGGGTATCCATTCTGTTAAATATTTAGTGGCTAAATATTATGCAAATATACTTTAAAAAGGGAAAAAAGAGCATAAATTAATATAAATGTGATTTTTATTTATAACCAACACAATTATAATTAAAAAATAATTTAAAGAAAACATAATTGCCTAAAGAAGAAAAAACTGTGATATGCTTCACCAGGGTGTGTTCAAGTCCCAGGCACAGAGCTATGAATTGCTCTTGCTGTTGAAGGCAGTGGTGGCTTCTCCAGCAACTGTGGCAACATGTGTAACACACTGAAGAACCTGACACTATTAACATTCTTTTCATTGTGAGTACAAGGCTGATTAAATTAATTCTAAACTGTCTCTTTGATAAAATGCATAGTTTGAATCCCTGCATTCTGTAGTATAAGGTCTCTTTTGTCATCTTTTAATCATATTCATATCTTCCCAGAGCCTTCCTCGTGTTGTCAGTTGCTTCTTGAAGGCTCTGCCAGACAGAACATTTGAACAGTGATCCTATCTGTGTCAAGTACAAAAATAAAGTCTGCCTGTTCCTCCTTGATGTTGCTGTTTACATGCCAGCTGTTCTATCCAGTGTTCTGATGAAAGCTCTGTGCAACCTGACTTACATCTCTAGGTTGTTACCCAAGCTGAGCATCCCTGAATTGTGTGCTCACAGTATGTGTTTGTTCCTGCTGAGCAGTTACATTTTATTCTATTGAAGAGCACGTCACTGATCACCTTTCTACCAGACAATGCAGACTGTTCTGTCAGCTCTATTATTTGTCAGTCTCCTAGCCTTTGTTTTTACCTGCAAATTCTATCAGTATATTTGATACCTAATAGTCATTCTTTGTCTCCCTCCCCATCTCCATCTCTCTCTTGCCTCTCTTCTCTCCTCCGCAGTTACATAAGGCTAGTGCCAAAAACTTTGTGAGACCCACTAGAAAGCTCATACAACAAATTAACTTTTTAGCAGCCCTATTCTTTTGATTTTTCACATTTGTCATTTTAAATCAAATCAACGGTGATATATATGAAAGCATCACACTATAAATTCTAGAACTGAAAACAGGTATACTGGTTCTTTTCCTGTTGCCCTGTGAAATGCAGCATAGCATGGGGAGGTAGGCAGGTAACTTCTTCAATCCACACAGTCAAACCTAGCACAACTTGGAACCCAAATGAAAGACACTGATCATTTATAGTGAAAAACACATTGTGGAACTTGTCTTTATTTTTTAGAAATTTTTTAAATATTGCATTTAAATATGCTAAAATGATTTAGTATCTACTTTTTCAATTGAAGTGTTAAGTGACAAGATGTATAGCTAAGGGTAATGTCATTATTGCTGTCTTTATTAGGAAAAACTTGTGGGCTCACCAGAAGTGTCTAAAAAGATGCATTAAATACTTAATAAGGATTAAATAAGGACTGTGATAAGTATAATAATTTTAACAAGAATTGTGATAACTCTAATACTTTCCTTCATTTAATAATTCAGTTATCTAATCTTGTATTAATTGTTTTGTCTGGTACTGGTGCTGGTTTGTAGCTGACAAGCCTCTGATTGCCCAGCTCATCCTGTTGGAATAATGGAACAACTTTATTTGATCTTTTTAGGAATTTCTTGAGGTTTTCAAGAATTACTAATATTTACACAAAGTCTTATGCAGTACTAAATTTCATAGTCCCTAGAATGTTGTTATATTAAGACTTGCAATATGTGCAGATCAGTTCAGCAGGGAAAAAGTTGTTAGAAATGTTATTATGTTGGTATGTTAGTTATTGCATTTATGACATTATTAAATTTAATAAATAATAATATTAAAGGTGCATTAAAATGCAATTTTAATTACACTTCATCTTCAATTCAGTTTTAGATCTTTTGTGTAAATTATCAATAATAGATATCTGTCCTACATGTGTAGATTGAGTGTAGTGTACCTTTATTACTGCTTAAGCCAGATCTGTTTGGCCTCCTGAATTCTGTTTGAAGAATGTCTTATCACTAATTTAATAGATGCTTGGTGTAACAGGTCAGAACTTTCCACAGATGTTTAGGTTTCTTCCACGTACTGTGCATGTTTTCCAGTAAGTGTTAATTTCTTCCTGCAAACTGGTGTATCTGTACACAAGTACTGTTCCTTGATGTTTCTGATATTGCTGTTTTTACAAGGATATTAAGATGCTAGTCCAAAAATATCTTTGATCCAGGGTTTGACATGAGTTCTCACTCCCAAACAATTTCAAAATAAAAATACCTACTCATTATGGCCACTTTCCCTTTTCTAGCATCTGACTGCAGTTCCTTCCCTCTGCACTTTCAGCTGGCACGTAATTGTACAGCTGCTATATACCTATTATTCATCACAGAAGAACAGGAACAAAGAGTGGGAAGTGAGGAGGGAGCTTTCTCAGGCACCTCTGCTGCTGGTGAGATGGAGTCTTTCTGTCAGCTCCACAGTTGCTTTCTGTCTCCAGTAATCATTTACTCCTCACTTCCACCTTCAGCTGCACGTATGCAGCTGATTTCAGGTTGTGTTCTCATTGTGTGGGATGTAGGCAGCCATTTTTAATGGGGTCTTTTTTCAAAATTGATTATTGGTTATGCCTGCAAGGCAGTCAGCCCCATTTGTCTTTATATAATCATCATTATAAAAGCAAAGCTTGCTTACTTAATGTTCCTACTTTGACCAAAATATACCACTCCAGTGAAAGCTACTTTATATATTTTTGCCTGTATGTGAGGTTTTGTCAGTGCAAACATATTTATTAGAGAATGCTCTTCTTCATCTTTGTTATCAGTACAATTATGTCAGCGGAAGTGTCTACAGAGGTTTAAGTATTTAGTGTAAACTTAGCTTATTTGGAAAAATGGGTGTCAAGAAGATGATTGTCAGAAAGATTATTATATATTTATATATTCAAACCAAACACCTCTGTTTTTTGACCTGTGGTTCCTAAATTTTGACTAAAACCAAAACATGGTGTAGGAAGTGTGATCTGATCAGGAGGTGATCCCATCTGATCAGATTGTTTGTGGCAGTCTGTTGATATGACTAATTTTTTTTTGCATTTGTTTTATTGTGAAAAGCTATTTTGCTAAGCTCTGCTGATGGCAATAATGGAACTGTTAACTGGACGACTAAGCGAGCCCACAGTTATGTTATCAGCAGAATAAAGGCTGTTCAGAAGAATGGTGAGTTTAGGTTGTAAATTTAAATACCCTGTTGGTTCAAGCAAACCTGCTTTTAATATTACTCTTGCTTTTCCAGTCGTGTCCTTGTTTTAGGAGTAGGGTGCTATTTTAAGGTAAGTAATTTGAAAAACTTTACATTTCTTCTGTCTTCAAATGTTCACAGACCTGTGTGTTTTTGTTAGTCGTCCCTGACTTTGTTGGTCGTCCCTGACTTTTCCTGTTCCTGTAGCTTTGCTTGAAATAATGGCTGTGTTTATACCTAATACTGCACATTTTCTTATCATGGCTGGTTGCTTGAAGATACTTCTGCAGTTTGCTTAATACAATAACTTCTCTGTAACAATTTTAAAAAGCCTTCTCACACATGAATGTAAAAAGACTATTTTACTGTCATTTATGCAGGTACACATCAAATACTCTAGCTAGTGCACACTGGCTGAAAAGAAGCTTTGCACTTATTGCTTATCTAGGCAGGTAATCTGCATTGACCTCCAGATCAAGTTATTTCTGGGATTGTTCTTCATCTGCTAAATATCAGTGGGGGGAGAACTAATTGAAATTTCTAGGAAAAAAAACCCAAAACATTTCCAGGTGAATTCTTTCCTGAGGATCATCAACACACAGGCTTCAACCAGCATGGTGAAACTTCTGAAATTTCTGGAGATGGCGATTTTCTGATTCTGGTAACAGGCTCTGGGATGCAGGCTGATAAAATCCTGTCTGAATTCCTGGCTGTGCCTGTGTTCAAGACCTATAAGGAGATCTTGGAATCTACAGAAAGTCCTCCAAGCGATCTGGAAACAAGAAAGAGGAAAGCAGTGCTGTCAATGTAGCTGATTCTAGCAGGGATCTGATGTGATCCTAAGTAATGAAGATTTTTAATTTCCCATGATTAATATTACAGAAGCTTTTCACAGTCCCTGAGACTTTTATCTACCACAGGGAATTTGCCCAGACAAATCACAGCTGGCAGTCTGCTCTATTAGATTAGTATCTATTTGTTAAGTATATTCAGTTTCATCCCTAGATCACCCAAGATGATGATTACACATTCATCTCGTCTCAGTCTCATGAAAATAATGAAGGGTTTTAAAAGCTTGTGAAGAAAGTAGCATTTCACTTGTTTAATTATTGAAAGCTAGGGATAGCTATAGCAGACTGGAGACTCGTCATTTTCCTTCTGGTTTTGAAGAAACTTCTTGGCAGGAAAACAAGGAGGGCATCTATAACAAGGAGGGCAAGAACTTCTGAGTTTTTACTTACCATACTTGTGTCATTATGATGTGTTTGTCATTACAAGATAAAACAGGTTTCTGGGATTTTTCCTTCTGAGAGATGTTTCTAGACTTCTGCCAAGGTCAGTTTTATATCTGCATCAAATCCTTACTGGTATACTTATTTCAGCAGCAGGGAATGTCTCATTGCTAGGAATGGGCAGGCATTTAGTGGTGGTAATAGGTTTCCTATAGCAGACAAAATAAGTCTTATATGTTTTTTTTTCAGTAACTGCTGATTCTATTATGTGTGTTTCTTCCCGAAAGAATTGCTTACTGAGAAAAAAATGCACATTTCTTTTTCACTCTTTTTCATTCTTTTTCTTCCTGTTTGAAATGGATTTTCATTGTAGAGGAAAAGCATCAGAAGTGGAAAAATGAACTTTTCTAGGTATTTGATGCACTTTCAGCCAGCCACCATATTTTTGTCAGCTCTTCTGTTCTATTAATGTTACTTTTTCAGCTATTCTTGAAAACATTTTAAAGGAAGTTAGTGAACTTCCTTGTACTGTTTACGACTCATTCATAGAATTGAGTGCAGAGGTTTTTTGGGTAATAATTTACTGATTTTAAGTAAGTAAATCAGCGATGTTACTGTATGTAAGTCTACAGAATGAAAATTACAGTAACTGTTTTATTAACCATACAGAATTGTAACAATTCAAATTTCAGGATAATTTTAATTTTGTCACTAAGATAAAATTATTAGAAAGGTGCTCTGTTCAGTATTGTGTTAAAAGTGGTTTTCAAAAAAGCAAATGCTGTGGAATGTGATCAGTAGTATATCCAGAGTTATACGTTCTGTAACATTAAGCTTGAAGAGTGGGGAGTATGTAACTAAATGTGGAGGTCTACATTACAGATGTTTACATCTCCTCTCAGATGTCTCTGCAGTCCATGGAGATCTAGTCAGTGTAGCCTGGAATCTAGGACATGATTCGTCTCACTTTACAGGAGAAATGAAATAAATCAACCCCTAGAAGCATCTGTTTCTTCTTCACTGACTATAAAAGGAGCCTGACTAACTTAGTGGTGGATGTTGTTTCTGTAGGCATCTAAAATTAGGTGAGAGAGATTCCACTCAGAGTACGTGGTGCGAGGGCTGGAATGCTTGTGATTAATGCCTAATTAATGGTGCCTTTTTAAGCAGATCTCAAGTAAGAAAGTTGGTATAATTATAAGGCTGGAGAAATTATACCAGGATTAAAAAATTACACCAGCATTGAAGAATTACATGAGCTTTATCCACATTTCAAATGTGTCCTCCTTATTGATCCAACGTTGAAATTAACACCTCTGGGACCTGCAAGTTTATTCCTACAAGTTTATGTCTCTGAAGTGTCTTTTGGAATCTGTCTTCCCCATGGCAGCACCTCTGTGCTGTACGGCCTATAATTTACTTTTGGAGATGTGATTCCTCATGAAGTTTCTTCCAGTTTGGCAAGCAAGGCTGGTAGCTCTATGTGGTTGTCTGTGGCTTACCATCTTTATCTACTACTTTTGTAATCTTCATCTCACTGACAAAATCTATTAGTAATGATCAAAACTTTTAGGGCATTAAATTAAAATTCAGTAGTAATAAAATCAGTAATGCAAGCTACAATCAATTTTATTAAGACACCTTGAGAAACACCTACTAAACCAGTATTTTCTATTTATACTTATATTTTGAAATTTGCTGATTAAGTGGCTTCTTATCCATCTCATTTATTGTAATGATTTCTTCATTCTTCTAATTCATTAAAATATGTATATAGCTCTACATCAAAAGTGTTATACCTAAAAAAAGCTATGCCCTCGTCAGTGAATTTTGTACTAAATAAAACCCACCCTATTGCTTTTACATATGCTGATTGCTCTGAATTTTTTTTACGTTTTTTGATTCTCCGTACTTTAAAACGTGGCTTCACTTTTTTTGTTTGGAATCAGTTTCACCTGACTGGCTATAAATACTCTTGTCCTTTTGTTTTATCCTTCAATACAAGCTCAACATCTCCAGTAAAGAGCTCTCTAAGCAAAGTTTGAGTATTTCACTCTTGCTATGTCCTTTTCTGCACAAGAATTGAAAAATCTGCCATTTCCGTTCAGTAGGGAATGACAGCTGTAAATTTGTAAGGTTCCTCTGTATTCCTCTGTTGCTTTCTATATGTAAAATATCAGGAAAATATGACTGTGTAATTAATTTAATGTACTTTTATTAATGTAATATTAAAAATAAACCAACTATAAAATTACAACAGCCTTCCTCATTTTTTAAAATTGCTATAAAAATAAAGAGCTTATACAACTTTTGAAATCTTGACATAGGCAGTTTTGTTTATTGCAGTCTTGGAAAGGATTCTGTTGGGCAAAGAGAGGGTTTGCTCTATGTTCTGTTCTTAAATCTACGTAACCTTTTAAAAATCTTATTAACAGGTGCCTAATATTTGTTGCTTTCCTCCTCCCAGATGCCCGCATTGCTGTTGAAATGCATGAAGTTACCTAGAGCATGTCTCATTTTTGCCTTTTTTCTGTCTCTTATCTCTCCTTCTACTTTTCAGTGTACACAATTCTGTCTAAGGTGCACTCTGATCGGAATGTATATCCTTCTGCTGGAGTTCTCTTTGTTCATGTTTTGGAGAGAGAGTACTTTAAGGGGGAATTTCCTCCTTACCCAAAACCTGGTATGAGATGCTAAGATCTTCCATATTATATGCAGATACAGATAAAGTATTGTTATAAAAATTTGAAGTCTATTTAGCATACTTAGTGTTTCAACATATAAGATAAACAAGACAGGTTTTAGTTTCTTTTAAAATATCTTCAAATGAAATAAAATGTGTAGTCCTACACTTCTAAAATATTCTAGTTTGTGGTTGTTTGTGAAAAAATGCATATAACTATGTACTATGAAAAAATGTACTTAATTTAGGAAGGTGTAGTAACCCATTATATATATCTGATATTAAGAAGTGTTTCTTCACTTTTGCATTAAATATGAAACTGTGGAAATTTATTAATTGTTAAAAATGCTATCTATCTGGTCACTGTTTGAGACATAGCATGTATCAGGCTATATGAAGGAGCAATGTGAAAGCATACAGTAAATACAAGACAAAATAGAAGATTAAATCAAATATGAGACTTCATAATACAGTTTTCTTTAGTTTTTAAAAATAGTCCTTTGGCTTCAGCCTTCTTCCTATATTTAAGAACAGTTTAATATTAGCAAACAGATCAGTTTTAGAGAAGGAGCTGTGATTTCCTAAGCATGGTTTTGCTGTATACTAAAGCTAAAAGACTGGTCATCACAGGTTAGAATATGTGTAAGCAATCTGGTAGGGGTGGGAAGAG
Source organism: Taeniopygia guttata (assembly GCF_048771995.1). Classification (NCBI taxonomy): domain Eukaryota; kingdom Metazoa; phylum Chordata; class Aves; order Passeriformes; family Estrildidae; genus Taeniopygia; species Taeniopygia guttata. Next base: position 24,662,404 of record NC_133026.1, on the reverse strand, counting down.
AGAGACACAGCTTATCAACAGTGAAAAGGAACAGCCACACATGCTTTTCAACAGTGAAAAGGAATAAATGTATCCAGCTTATATAAATATGACTATTATCCTATGATAGGAAAATAGGAAAAACCTATGAACAGTGCACACATTATCAAAGGCTGTTTCATTAATAAACTTTTGAATTTATTTGAGAGTGCTATTACTAAGACTCAATTTAAAGAAAAAATAAGCTTCTGTTAGCATTGGTTAAGTTTTGAGTAAACATGAGTAAACCCAAATGTTTTAAAAATTTAATCTCTTTGTAAAACGAGTGTTTTTCCTGACACGGATACCTGAGTCTTCATTTTTGCTGTGGTGACTAGCAGAGTAAAGTGTGCCTGTGTTCCAGTTTTCTCTCAGTTTTGGCACATAGGTGGAAGGAGCTTGGAAATTTTACTAATGATGGATTGTCTTACAGCTGCAGCCTCTTGGCATTCATGTGATTCCAAGGCAATAGGAATCTGGTTTCAGATCCTTTGAAATTGCTGTTCCCACAGACAATTGTGATTATGTCAGAAATTCACACCTATGAGGTCAGGTGTTATCATGGTACTCTTATTTTTGTCTGCTGAGCTGGATCATTACCATAGCCTACCTTGCTGAAGGAAGGGCAAACCAGAATGTGTCACCCGTGGCTTTAAGAATTTTCCTCAAATCATTCCCATGTTGGGAATTTGTTTAGAGCAGGATGCTAGTAATTGCCAGGGTTCAAGCTCCGTTCATGCCACTCTCTTAAGAATTGGACTCCATGATCCTTGTGGATCTCTTCCAGCTCAGAATATTCTGTAATTCTGAATTCTGTGATTCTGACTGCAATAGACTAGATTACTGGCATGTCCTGAGAGAATTGTGAGGGAAGTTGTGTTACACCTAAGTACTGGTTTGGTCTGGTTCATTGTACTCAACCAGATGTGGAAACGTGTACCTGAAGACTAGTTACCTTGGGCAGCATATCTCAGTCTCTTTGTCCCTCTCTGGAGGAGATGAGAGCTGTTCATTCTTCACTGGGCTTGGTTCTACTTTCTGGGCCAGCCTGGCTCTTGCCTTCTCTCATCGCTTGTCCTATAATGCAGTCGCCCACTCAAAGCCAAGTTGGAGTGCAGGGCAGAGGTGTCTGTGTAGACCCAGAATGGATTTGGCTTGAGTTCTGTGCCTCACCTGGACACTGCCTTGGTGATGAGGATTTGGTAGAGTTCAGGGCTGATTTCATTTACAAAAACTAAAATAAACTGAAGTAAAATCCAGACATTTATGAGTATCAGTAAGAACCACAAGAACAAAGGTACTGGTTTGACTTGAGGGGCTTTTACAGTTGGACCACTGTATTTAGTAGCCATCAGTGGCTCCAGTTCACAGGAATGTCTGATCCTTTCTTGAATTAAATTGTTCTCTAAATTAAAATGATTGCCAGGCTGTTGGTGCCAAAGACCTGTATGTGTATCCTAATGCTAACAGAAGCTTTCGGGCATTATTGATTATGGAGCCACTCTTTACAGTACATTGATTACCTGAATCCATCAATAAAAGTAAGTTGGGAGGGGGAATTAAAAATTAAAATCAAAGCATTTAACATTTTCTTGTACATATTCTAATATAATTTCTCTCATCTAGGTGAAATAAGTAATGATCCTATAACGTTTAATACCAATTTAATGGGTTACCCTGACAGACCTGGATGGCTACGCTATATACAAAGGACACCATACAGTGATGGAGTGCTGTATGGCTCACCGACTGTAGAAAATGTGGGCAAGCCAACCATCATTGAGGTATTTCCTTTCAAAAGTTCAAAAATATGTATTTTGGTTTAGAGTGTAAGGTTCAGAACTGTCAACAAGTTCCCCGTTGTTTTGAATAGTTAATTACTATTTCATATTAAAGTTTTATTCAAAATACAGAGCAAAAAAAAACTTTATAAGCAACTGTACTTGGAGAATAACTGTAACATTCAAACTAAATATGGGTCAGACTTTTCCCCACTAGATGGAAGTGTTCAGTCAATAAGCAGTTGTGGGGTGTTTTTACTTGTTTGTTTTTGTTTGGTTGGTTGGGGTTTTTGGTTTGATTGGTTTAGGGTTTTTTAAAATTATTTTTCATCAAATATCCCCTTGTTCAGTATTCATGTTTATTGATAAGTTTTATTATACTTAGCACTTTTATGAATCTAATTCATATGAGTGTAACAATGACAAAACTGTATTTTTGAGAGTTAGCTATTCAAATAGTTTAAAGCACTAATTATTCATTGAGCAGCAATTCAAAAGGGAAAAGGGACAATATTTTCTACTGTGTATTTCATAGACAGCAGGCTGATTCAGGCAGAGTGTGGTTCAATGTTAAGAAATCTGCATGTTAACTTGTTCCAGCCATTTTGCTGCTTCAGCAGTATATTTTTCTTAAACCCTTGATGAGTATTTTTTTTTCTTAAATTGCTTTTGATGTACTTTTTCTTCCTCAAGAATGATAGCTCTGAATGTTAAGTTACACTGCAAGTCGTTTCACCCCATATTTAATTTTGTGCTCATGATTCTGTTTTGATTTCAGCAGGACTAATACCATATGAGAATTGATCATGTGCAGAAGTTCTTGCAGGCTTTGCTTAGTTTTATTTAGAGGAAAACATTATTTGAAATTGCCAGTTTTTAAAAGGCATGTGCTTTTAGATTCTAGGATCTATATCAAGACCTCCATTCTAAGCATGACCCCAAGCCATATTTGAAGTAAATCTTGCCTAGCATACAAATTAATTCCTTGCAGTTCCAGTCTTAGATGTGGCTTTTGAATTAATTTTGTGGTGTGTTAGGAGGGCAGATGGCATCTGATCCTGTTCCTAGTGCCCTCTGAGAGAAGTGATTGCATATTCCTGGCCTGAATATAACTTCCATCATGTTATAATTCCTGAGGGGATGTCATGGGGAGCTCACTGAACTGGAGGAGGCCTTATGATTAGGAGAGCCCAGCATTATGCACAGCACTGCAGTAGAGCAGGTAACATTCTTGAGCTCCAGCTCCTTTGAAAGCTGTGCAAAGACAGTTTGTGTTTGAATGAATATTCAGGACATGGCAATCTCTGCCATGCCTTCCTGTGGTGCGTGGGCTACGCTGGCAGCTCCTGCTGCTGGAGTGCAGGCTCACAGCAGGTACTGCCCTGCTCCTGTACAGAGCTTGTATGACCAGGGGTTTGATTTTCTGGGTACTCATGGTTCAACTGCTGTTGAAAAAACTCTTTGAAAAATTAGCAGAATTACAACTAGAGAAATCTCAATTTTATTTTCTGTTAATTTTATAATGAAATTGTAATGTTAAATGAGATCTGATTGTGTTGGGTAAGCTTTTCCCTTGTCACTTAAACAAACCTGCAGCAGATACTTCACAGCATTTTTCCTTTCCTTTCAAATCCTTTAAAAGAAGTGCAACATCTGTTATTTATTTAATAGCCACTGTGTCACAGTGTCACAGTGGTTTGTGGCTCTGTTTGCTGAGAAACAACATAGTTCTGTCACTGTTGTCACTCCTTTGCCTTCCTTGGCTCTTGAAATGAGTGAACTGAAATCTAAAATTAGAAAGAAAATTAGTTTTTTTCAGTTTATTTCATGAAAGATTTATCACCTTGCAAGGATAAAAAGGTAGAGAAGATAATACTTAATTATACTGATATCCAGCCTTGTTCTGTATTTCTTATGAATGATCACTTAATCATAGTACAACCTTGGAGTACAGTCACCACTGAGAAGTAATAATTTGTATGCATTTCAGGTATCCTAGATATTTTAACTTTTAGATTAGTATCTTTTAGTATGAAGATGTATGTTTCAAAAAATAAGAGTCACAAATATTTCATCTACCTTCTAGTTTTCACTTCCCCTACATTTTCAAATTCCAGGATTTTTTGAAAAATCTACGTGTATTGTAGCATTATTTTGAATCCATGCATGGAGTGAGACTTCACTGGGACCAGAGCTAAAACTCAATAGCAGCCCCAAAGATGGGAATTCCTGGCATCACAACTCTTTTTCCTTCAAAAAACCTCTCCATGTAGTTTGTTTCCTAGGAGCTATTGATGAATTTAGATCTTACAGTATTGATGGAGGGGGGGGGGGATTGGAGGCTGTGTGGGGAAATGGAGAAACCAGTCTGTCCTTATGGTGTTCTTAAAGGTAACAGAAGAGAAAGAATACACATGTATGGCAGAACACTTCTATCAGGACCAAAATATATTATTTTCACATATTCATTAATTTTATTTGGCTATAGACTGGTCAAGAAAATTCCAGTATCCTGACTTGAAGGTAGTACTGCATTAAATAAATTGACCTTACCTTTCAAATTTTGTATTAGTGAATAAATGGTCATAGGTTTCAAAATAAGGAGGCAAAGTACTTAAAATTGCTAAGTATTTCAAAGTTTTCAATTTAACTTTCACAGATGTTTCATTTACATAATTTTCATTTTTGCATTGTTTTGTTATCTTTTTCACTCTAGATCACTGCGTACAACAGGCGTACCTTTGAAACAGCGAGACACAATTTGATTATTAATATAATGTCAGCAGAAGGTATGTACAGAATATAGCTGGTTGTATTTTTAACTATCAGAAAATCAGCTAAACCCTCTTACGGGCTTCTGCTTTTGAAGATAAATACTGTAAAATAGTTGTCTGGTGTTCGAACCAAACATAGAGGCACAGGGGAGAAGTAAGAGAATTTTTCTTGCTTTAATTAATTTTGATTTTTTAATCCAGATTATTTCTGTCATTCAAGAATGTTTTTTTCCCTCACAGTAAAATGTTTGTATCTTTGTTTTTCATTAAACTGCTCCTAATTAAAAATTTCCCTTGTCTTTTCAAAGGGACCTTACATGAATGATTTCACTCTTTCTGTATGTTGTTTAGTTTTCTTCATTCTCTGTGTACCTTATGCAACAAACAATTGTGTAGGCAGAGTCAGAAAACAACAGATTATGGCATATATAGACGTTTGGACCTTAAAATGAGTTCTCTTTATCACAATTACATTCTGGAGTGTCACAAGTTGGAATCCGTTGTTGCTGCAGATTGGTTTTGACCCCCAAATTAGCAGTCATGTAATCATATCTGTTTAATGAAGTTTTACCAACAGAGACTCTTATCCTCTAGTCTGTTTCTTCATCTCCCTGTTGTTTGATAAATAACTGAAGGCTTTCAGCTCAAGTAGCAGCTAATGGTACTCTATTGAATTAAACATAATCACAATAAATTCAAAATTAGCTAATTCAAACACAAGCTTTTTGAAAAAGTGTATCAATCTTAAAGAAGAGTTCTATTAATCATTACTCCTGATATTTTGAAGATTTATTTTTGGATTTATGGAGCCTTTGTTTAATGCAACACTCTTTTTCACCACAAGTAGATTTTCCTTTACCATATCAAGCGGAATTCTTCATAAGAAATATGAATGTAGAAGAAATGTTGGCAAGTGAAGTTCTTGGTGACTTCCTAGGAGCAGTGAAAAATGTATGGCAGCCAGAACGCTTGAATGCTATAAACATTACTTCAGCCCTTGACAGGGGAGGGAGAGTTCCACTTCCCATTAATGACATGAAAGAGGGGTAAGCATGTGTCCATATGATGGTTTTGCTTCACTTTTTTTTTTTTTCTTGTGTTACTCAGAAGCCTAATATTTTTTCAAGTTTTCTAGATAATTTACAGTTGCTGTTTTATGTTTTAGAATTAGATATGAAAAGTTTACTCATGTTCTGAGCCCCAGTTATAATATGAGTTTGTGTTAGAAAACACTACAACAGGGCACAGTTCCTATATATGGATGTTATAAATTAAGGAATACTAATAAATTCCATTAATTATAAATGAGTTGGTAGTAAATATGTTTTTTTTGTAATCCCAGTTTTACTTCTGAGTAGTCACTTGCCATGCTTTTCAAATTTTTAACCATTCCAAATTCATTAAACTCAAAATTTTGAAGCAAGTTATGATAGAGCAGAGACACTTCAATTTCTGAGAGCAGTTTGCATGTAACAGTGCAATTTTTAGCTGTACTCACTGAGTTAGTTATGTGATTCAAGGGCACCATTGACTTTCTTCAGAAAGTTGTAAGATGTCTGGGGAGCTGAGGTTACTGAATGCAAACTGCTGGAATGGACTGGTTCCAGTTGTGATTTGTAACCATAGATACTGTTCTGAACAGTATTTAATAGAAAACTAGTAAGGATTCAATTTTTTCAAATATGGTTCTGACAGTGCTTTTCCCTGGTGAAAGTGATTTTTAGATAATTTTGGATAAATCAGAGTCAAATAGTATCTAAGAAAGGGACAAAGGTTCAAAATACAAGATGTGTGCAGAAAATACTGGCTTCTTCAGAGCCTTTTTGTGTCTCTGGAGTTTTTAAGCATATTTAAAGAAGGAAGGTGACTTCTGTACTAGCCAGAGTAATAACAGAGTCACTTAATAAAAATGGCTACACTTCAAATATTTAGTTAGATAATGCCTACTTTAACAAGTGGCAACTGGGACCTGATTTCTGTTTCAGAATCCATTGGTACATTATAACCTGGTGTGGCAGACTATTTTGCAGCAGTGTTCCATACTAAATATGACAATGAATAATACAATCAGTGCCGTAGCTCTTATTTTATGTACAGTAATGCTAAATCAAGTATTAGGTTTACCTTCAGCTTTCAGTATTCTGAAGCAAATTTTGTTGGCTGTGCATAGCTACAGTATGGCATCTTTCAGAAGCAGCTGGGGGTTAGCATGTTCATATCTGTATTAGGTTTAGCAATAACTAGTTATTGTGAATTTATTTTAAAAACATGGGAAGAAACTCTAAAAAATCTGTGATGAGTAAGATTAAAGATTTCCTTAAAACAAAATGAAGCTATTGTAATACAATTTTCAAAAATAGTACTCATTTACTTACATGAGGAAGCCACACTCAAAGCTCTTTAGCTTCATAGAAATTGGCACAACTGATGGTATTGAAACATTTGCATTAACAAGTAAAACAGAATATATTGTAATGACCAGCTAGGAAAGTCCCTTGATTTCAGTCTGTTACCTGTATGCTTAAAGAGATAAAAGTATAGTATGAAGGAAAATTATTTTAAAAAGTAATTTAAGTCTTTAAATAACAGCTGAATGTTACTGTGTACAGCAATAATATTTGGAAGAGTACATGATTGTCCTTTGGGGATTTGTGAGACATCCTGCTGGTCTGTCACTCATCTCTTTCTGCAGTGTGTATGTGATGGTTGGGGCTGATGTTCCTTTCTCTTCGTGTTTACGAGAAGTGGAAAACCCACAAAATCAGCTGAGGTGCAGCCAAGAAATGGAGCCTGTAATAACCTGTGATAAAAAATTTCGTACTCAATTCCATATTGACTGGTGTAAAATCTCTCTGGTGAGTTATTTTAGTATTGCATAAAAATGATGTTTGTAGAAGTACAGGTAAGAGTTTTGCCAGTTTGGTCAGACAATGTTACCAATTCCACTTTATTGTTCCTGATATTTTTAGTTCATTAATTCAGAGTGCTGATGCTGCTGATTACACTTCCCTAAAAAGTGTGTGCATATATACATGTTTTCTCAGATACTGATTCTCCACTGACAATTAATGCTATACTGTTAAAAAACTGTTTCTGAATATTGTCTAAAACATATTTTATGTTAAAAACTAAATAGAAAAAGGAATGAAAGTAATGCTGACTAATTAAATAATAAATAGGACCATTCTTCACAGTCAAATGCAAGAGAAAAGATAACCAAACACTAGACTATTTGCCATGAAAGGAGAATAATTCCCAGGGAGGCTTTTTAAGGTTGTTTTTTTTTAGTTCCTGTAAGGAACATCAAGAAATAATAAAGTATTGGAAGAGAATGTTTCAGATAAATCTGAACAATGATGGTGAAGGTATATAAAATAAACTTAGATGGTTGTTGAGCTGCTTCAGACATTACCCAGGAGGAAGCTGAAAGGGACGTATCAAACACTGATGGAAAAAACTTATTGAGTATAAGGAAAGGTATTCATACACAAAACTGATTGGGTAACTTCCAGTCTTTTCTGCCTATACACTATAAATTAGGAAAGGTTCTAAAAGGTTGGAAAATACTTGTTTCAAAAGAATACCCAGATTGTTTGCTTTTTATTGGCTTTCCATTGAGAAATTTTAAAAGCCCAGGTGTACACAGTAATACCAGCACCTGAAAAATAGCAGAAGGCAGCTGGTCTTTGGCAAGAACAAACTATATCAAGCCTTCCATTTCCTTCTACAAGGAAGAAGTCAAAACAAGGTGGAGCAGCCCATGTCATTCCTTCTTGGTAAGGTTTTTTGATACTGTCTCACAAGCAAGCTCAGGAACATGGCCTAGATGAAGCTAGGAAATAGTGGAGAGCTAGTTGGTAGCCATAATCATAGCAGAATTAAGAATAATTCCTGGCTATTCCTCATTAATAGGTGGATGATGGGATGTGCTTATTAAATATGTAGTTCCCCATGAAAGTGAAAGGATCTGCAGGTGCACTGAAGGACAGAAAGCTCTTGAGAAATTGGAGAAATAGTCTTGGAAAACAGGCTGAATTTTAAAAGAAGCAGCAGAGGGATAGTGCACTAATGCAAGAACAGTCAGCTGTGCCCATGCAGAAGGAAAAGAAGCTGGTTAGAGTACTTCTTCAGAAAAAAATGCCTGATAGTGGCAGTGGCTCATAAACTAATCATGGAGCAGCATTGTCATGCTGGTTTGAGAAAAGCAGAGATCACCCTGGGATGTATAACAGGAACAGGCTTTCAGAGAAGTGTTATTTCTGCAGCAGCTATAACACAACCTTCTGGAATTCAGCACTTGTTTTGGCTGTGTGCCACAGTAACTGAATTTAAACTGTCTTAGGGGTGTTTACTGTTGCCAGCAGCAATTCTGCTGTAACCTGCTGCATCAGAGGGAAAAGGGAGCCAAGCTTCCCTACAGTCTGCTTTCCAGAAGGCAAGCTGAGAGACAGGAATTCTCCCCAGATCTATGGGCTGGGAGATGAGCTCTGTTTCCCATATCCACAATTTAAACAAGTAATAGAAAATAGAACCATAATGTCCTCATCCTCACACTGTTTATGAGGTGGTGTTGGCAGTTAGCACCCAAATAAAGAGTGTATGAAAATTTGGGGGGTCCCACATTCTGCAAGGATGGGCAATGTAATAAATGCTCCACTTGCAGATGCTCTCTGACAGCTTGCTCTCACACTGTGTATGGACCTCTGTCAGTCACATCAATAAGTAGATATTTTTTGTGCATTGTTAGGATTTGAGATTCAGCTAAGCAGCCAGATGGAACTCAGTGTACCTAACATAGAAGATACTCTGGAATTAATGAGCAGAGAATGCATCAATTTTTGTTAAACAAACACATATATATGTGTGTGTGTGCATGTGTGCAAGAACACATTTGAAGCTCAGCAGGATTTCTGGAATTTCATAAAAATCTCTTCACCCATTGCCTAAGCTGTAAAACAGCATTTTATGACTTGAAGTGTAAATGATAAAGAAGTGATCATCATTTGCAAGATTTCTCAATGAAAAGTCAGACAAAAGGTCAAGCATGTAAGCAAATATATTTTATTTGTATTAATGATCTGGAGATTAATGATCTTAAAGGTAGCACTGATGAAATTTGACGGTAACATTTAGCTGAAGATAACAAAAAAAAGGATGCAGAAAATTAAGTCATCTCGGAATGGCAATCAAAAGCAATAGGAAATATAGCAGCAAAAGAGGTTTGTATTTCGGATCATTGGGTACAGACAAACACACACAAAGATTGTGACCAGGAATGCAGCTTTTGGAGGCTAATTGAATATGTGTGAGGGAGACAATGAACTGTTTTTGTTTGAGCTCTGTATGTAATGTGTAATATGAAGAAGGAGGAGGAAGAACATTGTAGGTATGTGATTTTTGCCACCTTTATACAAGAGAGGACAGTATTGTTATTTAGGAAGACTAGTAAGAAATGGATTAATTAATCAAAAAGAAATCAGAATCAATTAATTAGTTTGCACTAAAGATGTCTCCTGAATCTGTACTCAAATACTGTTTGTGTGATATATGCCTAAAACTAATCTGTAAAAGACAGGGTATCTCTGCTAGGCACAAAAGAGAGTAGTAACTTTATGACATTATTTATCACACTGATCAGAAGCTTCATAAAATGTAAGCTTCTATTATTTAAAAAAAAGTGGTTGGATTAAATTGCATAGAATTTGTAAAATGAATAGTATGGATCTTCTTATATGTTATGGTTAGTTAAATGCCTGCCTGTTTTTACATTATGTTACTTTGTTGTTTAATATTCTTTTTTTCTTCTTCTTTTTTTCCCTGGGTATCAGGTTGACAATACAAAACAAGTTTCCACCTTTCAGGAAGTGATCCGTGGAGAGGGAATATTACCTGATGGTGGAGAATACAAGCCACCTTCTGATACACTGAAAAGCAGAGACTATTACTCGGATTTCCTAATTACACTGGCAGTGCCCTCGGCAATAGCACTGGTGCTTTTTCTAATACTTGCCTATATCATGTGCTGCCGACGGGAAGGAGTGTGAGTACTTTAAAATGCTAATAAGTAACTCTTGATTTTTCTAAGGTTATAATGTATAGAAGGTTATTTGTTAGAATATCTCCATTCAGTTCATTATAAACATTTAAAACAGGCCAAAAGGTATCTGCTTGTAATACTGAACTATTTTACACTTAAGCACGTGCACTAATTTCCAAGCAAGTGGATGTAGGGCCTTTAGTTGTTCTAGAAAGGGTTAAAACATTCCAACTTATGCACAAAACTCCCCAAAATCTCCACATGTGCACAGCTCTCCAAAATGCCCCCAGCAAATAAAATACTAATAAAGGATCATTGGTTCAGGAGAATATAAAGTAATTTCTAAAATGCTAACTTTCATAACATAAACTAGGTTGAGGAGATTAACTGAATTTAGACACATTATCAAAGAAAAACACATAAAAGGAAAGCAGCAAGTAACGTGATTTCTGCCATTTCTGACACAAACTACAATTTCATTTTGTCACAGAACTTCTTTTAGCCAGAAGCTTGTTCTTTAACCTGCATTTTTCATTTCCCTGTGTATGTGTCTGCGTGTGTCTGTCACCACTATCACATCTCTCTACGTGCGTTCATCAAGGCCTCATCATAAACCCTGTTGCAAATGCTGCCAAGTTGCGTTTAGCAATAACCTTGTCAGCATTTCTACATCATGTACTGTTTTCATCATCAGATAGATTAATGTTCCAACTATCAATGCTATTATTTAATTCATAAATTTTGTTTTGTTTTTAGGGAAAAGAGAAACATGCAAACACCAGAGTAAGTGTCTTCTTTCCTGTTATTTTTCTTTTACCATTTAATTTTCATTCTCAGTAGCTTGTCATGCTTCATACATATGTGTCATAATCTTCTTTCATTCTCTCTAATTCATGGTTTAATTCATAAATGTGAAAGCTGCTTTTAAATCAGAGTCTTGGCAAGGATAGAAGATCAGAATAAAAAGGGTTTGAAATTAAAGACTGTAATTCAAAATAAAATAGTGCTGTTAGAATAAATATGGTAATGTGAAATTAATACTCCTGGTTATTGGACTTTCCAACCTGTCTCTTAAGGGCAGTGAACAAGAGAAGAAATATCCTGGAAGGTATCCAGTGCCTATAATATGGAGTGTTTTAAAATTAATTTACGAGCTTTTATGAATCTACCACAAGAATCAGGAGTTAACCAAAACTTTAACTGCAGCAAATAAATGGAGCATCAGCCACAAACTGCACAGTCTTGAATCCTATGAAAAATATCGATTCAGAGAGAAAAATCTAATGGAATAATTACCGCCTTAAAAAATTAAATAAATATTTATTAATTTAGCTATGTGAAGATTGTAATTGTTCAACTGTAGCCTGTAGCATGCATCAAAGTCCTTGTACTTTAATAATAATAAAAATTGCAAAATTCTCCCTGTTTTGATAAAAGTACTTAAAGTATGTGTTCACTGTTTTATTTCCTTCTGACACAGCATCCAGTTGGTGCACCACAGTGCTATACAGAAATCAACCAAAGAGCTTCGTGACATGTCCAAGAACAGAGAGATCGCATGGCCGCTCTCCACGCTGCCCGTGTTCCACCCCGTGACGGGCGAGATCGTCCCGGCCCTGCACACGGACAGCTACGACAACACCAGCATGCCTCTGATGCAGACACAGCAGTAAGTGCTCACACTCACTTCTGTTCCTAGTGCTCACTGTGCTGCGTGACCTCGCTGGGCGTTCGGTGCTTGTCCTCCGAAATGTGTTCACTGTGGCAGGATTCAGAAACGACTCTCCAGTTCAAGATTGCTCTTATGGTGGCATTTCCAGCAGGAAGAAAGGCCTTCTTTTATAAGATTAAATGGCTGGCTTTCAGTCTGCAGGCTTGCAAGAGGCTTGGCATGGAACAGATAGATTTCTGCATGTTTTGGAGAAGAACTACTTTTGACAGAAAAATCAATTAAAACTGTTCTATTTTAGACACCCTGTCTCTTGGCCCATATGTTCAGGGTTCTGGTTTAAAACTAACCACCAAAAATTTCTGTTAGTTTTATACCAGAAAATCCAGACTTTTTAAGTGGTTAAGCATGTACTTGTCACACACGGTTTGTGTTTGAAACGCTGACATTGAACAGAAGAACATACTCCATTACACAGATAATTCAGGCTTGCCAAGAAAAATGCTCATAGCTCTCTCCCATTTTCATTGTTGCCACTCTCTTTCCAAGACAGAAACCAGAAAAATAATTAATTCTCATTCCTTAGAGTTCATTTATGTGTGAGGGAGACACTAAGTTTCACTCAGTGATACTGGTGAGGCAGACCAATGCTTGCACATGTTCTAATTCAGAAAAGTCCATACAGTCCATAGAGTCCATAGCAAAGAGGCTTTTCTGGAAGGGTTTGGTTGAGGTGCCTGTGGCTGAGCAGACCTGAGGCAGTGGTCTCAGAAGTGGCTGGTGTTTTCCAGTGCTGTGCTGTAACACCAGCTCCAGCTGGTGCCTCCTCTGCTGGCAGGCCTGCATGGCCCCAGTGGTACTGGTCCTGTGCCAGCTCTAACTAAGCCCTAATTTACACATGCTTGTCCTAAATTCCCTTCACAGTGTAGATCCATGCTGCAGGAGTGTTTTCTTCTCCCTGTCCCAGAAGCTAAATTCTCCAGAAAGGACAGATGTATAAATTATTCCTTGTACAAGTGCTGCAAAGTGCTCTGCCCCATCTTTTACAGCTTCTTCTCTATTCAGAATAGCAGTCTTTATGACTGGAGTGCCAAATTTTGTACCAAAAGCTTTCTTGAGTTGTACATAGGGTATTTATCTGCTTCACCTACATTGCAATTCTTAATTCCTTTCTGTAAAAACACCTCTGTCTGGGAGCTGTTAAAATAGACACTTAAGCAGGGCACAAAAATGCAACTTTGCCTTGATAAGTGAACTGGTCTGACACATAGAAGTGGCTGACCATCCATTCCACAGCCAATAACTACACTGTAAATGCTGTCTACTTTGCTGTATTCACGGAATATGGAATATTCATTTACAGAAACCCATGGTGACTCTTGTAGCCTCTGGCATTTCACCAAGACTGAGCCTTTGAATGTAGCTGACAAGTGAAATAAGACCTACTTTAACATTAACTGTCTTTATTTCATGGTCATGGCTAACCTTTGGACATCTGTATTTGCATAGTGAAAATAGATTATTGCTTCGTAAGCAAAAAAATGAAGTGTAAATACTGAACGTTCATCATAATACACTTCAGACTTTGTATGGAAGCATTAAAGATATTAAATGGTTTTTTATAGGAACCTGCCACATCAGACTCAGATTCCACAGCAGCAGAGTGCAGGTCAGTACTCAGAAAATACTGTAATTATTAAGTGAACAGTGTGGAGAAGACACTAGTCAAAATGTATACAGTGGACAGTGAAAATAATTTTCAAATACAGTAAAGTGCTAAAGAATTGTCATTCTAGAATTCTTTTTTTTTGATACATCAGTGAAAATTTTGGCATGGGATTGATTAAACAAGGAAGAAATGATACGTTAGGATTCTGCATGAGAGGCTGGGATTTGGTTCAGCTAACTTAGAAACCTCATATAAATAATTTTCTGTTAGATGATGCTACAGCCAGATTCCCAAATGCAGTTACATGGTTTGGATTCTGACACTCGATAGTAAATTTAAATTTCTAATTCCCACCAATATTAGTTAAGCTTTGAAGAAGAAGCTCTTTATTGCAGTTACTAGACAAAGTGTTGATACTAGGGAATCTGTGGTGAGGCACATCCATGCTTCAGGTTTCCTGTGTCATAGTCATCACTTTTATATCGTTCTGACAAATGCTCGTGTACTGACTGAGCTCAGGAATGACCCATCAGACTAAGGCTGACTGTCCTCTCTACTTAACGTCTACAGCCATAGTCATGTGAGAGGGGGTAAGGACCACACAGAGAAAAAGTAGAGGCAAAGTGTAATTTTTAAATATTCAAAGAGATATTTAATCAAAACTCTAGAGAGATACATATGTTTTGAACATAATATGGGAACTACAGCTCCAAGAAGATTTGTTTTAACTTAGGAGTTACATAAGCAACTCTTTCTTTTCACTGAAAATCCTTCTTCTTCATTACTGCTTTCGGGGATTAAAGGAGAATTTCGTATGACAACATTTCAAAGATTTGAGGCAAGTATATAATAGCTGTTTCTCTCCATGTGGGCTTTGTTATGTGGAAATTAAAAACACAGGTATAAAAAGTCTGATAGCAGTTCTGGTAGCTTTGTCATTTGTATTCCTCATTGTACATATGCTGGAAATGGTGGATGACCCTGGCAGTCAAAGCCTTGATCCAGAGCCTCCGGCACTGGTTTGGGTTGACATTTAGCACAGCTCTCCTCACTCACACTGTTTAGAAGGCAAAATAAAAGTACCACACAGTGCTGCCCTTCTGCTATGACTGTTTCATTTCAAGAATTCCAGTCTGTCTTGCAGCAAATAAGATGCAAAATCACCTGGTAATACTGTACAGTGATAGTAGTGAAGCATTTTTGCAAAGGTATGAAATACAAGCTAGCACTTTTGAATCACACTCAAAAACTGCTGTAAAATTAGATCTTAAAAATTCTCCTGTGTCTGTATTTTCTGCAGTACATTATTTTTGTAGAATACAACTGTTCTTTCATATTCGTCACAGATGCTGCCTGTGACAAGCTCTCAGAAATCCAGCAGGGGTGGGTAGTGGAATGTGTTTAGGACAGAGGGTGTTTCCTCCTCTTTCCTTAGTTTATAATGACACCTTGCTTTGTAGCTCAGATGTACAGGTGACCCTGCAAGCACTTCCATGACATGATGGCATGTGCCTTTTGCAGCTTTTCTGAAAGGATATCCATAACTCCTGTTGCCAGAATGTTAGATTTTTAGAAAGTTATGATTTAAAACAAAATTCAGGCACTACTAAGAGTTTTTTAGTAGCATGAGTACAAACTTAGCAATCAATTTTATTGATCTGTTCAAGTAAGACATTTAGAGAAACAGAACACCTAAGGCCAAAAAACCTATAGAATGAGACATTAATTGTTAAATTCTCTTCCTTTCTTATAGAAAACTAACAGTAATATACTCAGGGAATTTAACATACTATCAATCACAGCCGTGAATAAGAAATTTCTATTTTAAATATTTAGTAGACCGTATTTAATAATTTGAAGAGCAGACCATGGATAATAACTGTTGTCCACTTCAGGAACTATCTGAATCCCCTGTAATGAATAGTTTTATTTTAACCTTATATAAAAAGGCAGACTTAATAGCTGACATACTTGACTATTTCACAAAGTTAAAAGTGAATTGGGAAAGAATTGTTTGAGAGGTGACCACTCACATCTAATGTTTATTACAGTGATGAAAATTGCTACTGGTCTCCAATATGAACAGATACATTAGGTTTTATAATTGTCTCTCTGTCAAAGGGCAGAATTCACAATGACTGTTTAAGGTGCTTAGATGAAAAAGCTTATAGGGTATTCCTATAACATGAAGGACAAAATATTGCATGTACACCATGTATCACCTTTTCTGGTTTGTGCCTCAGCCTCCCTATGAAGTATGTTAGATCCCAAATAGAAAGATAAATTTCTAGCTAAACAATATTTTCCCAGCCCTCTCCCTTCCCAGAAGAATGCTTTGTCATGTATATGTTGTCTTTTGATCCAGGTTGTACTTGTAGTGTTTCTCCAGTGTGGCTGTTGATAAAGGAATAATAAATACTGTTTATGTGCTGTGCTCATAGTTGACAATTCAGTACTGTTGAATTGTTGAAGCATCGTGTGTCACTGGTGGATTATATAAATTCTCATCTCTTTTGCAGGTAAATGGTATTCCTGAGGAAAGAAAACTAACAGAAGCAATGAATTTGTAATCGAAGAAGGCAGCAAATTGTCTTACTTCCTTATTTGTTCTGGTTGATGCATGCGTTTTTCTGGTGTATATTGTGCATGCCCACAGTATTATGATGCTTTCAGTGCCAGGAGTACAATCACTTCCATATAACTGATGTACTGTATCCTTTTGTACTTTGGACATTTTTGACAATTTGTAAACACTGATAACTTTTTATATTTGTTACATTCAGGAAGTAATCTTTAAAGTATATATATGCATACATATATATACAAGTATGTATGTATATATATATGTATATATATATGTATTAATAAATATCAAGCTTTATTCTGTCTTGTGATCTCGCCTGAAAGTTCTAACAGGAAAATCAAAACTTCAGAGATTGAAAGGATTTCAGACTGTTAATGGGATGATATAATTGCCTAACATTTGCACAGGAAAAGCAGTAGAGTAGAAGTATGAAATCTTGTGCCACATGATGAGGCTCAGAAATAGTACTGCACATATATTAGGTATTAATTTTTTAGAGATTACCAAATATAATGAGCAAAGTTATTTTTGGAAAATAAATAAAGAACCCCCCAGAGAAAATAACTAAAACTTGCCATTATAAAAATTAGGTTTTTGTTCTTTTAACAGATATTTAAGCTATTTCAATACTTGTAAGCAATAAAGCATTTAAAATCTCTCCATTCATTCACCTGGTTATGTTAGAAGAAACTGCTACAAACTATTTTAGGCAAAAATTCATGTCTGCAAATAAGCAATGGTATAATTTGGTACAGTATACCTGGACTAACTCTTTAAAAACACTCTTTAATTTTTTTTGTGGTATTCATAATAAAGAGCCATAATGCTGTTTATTTTTTATATCCACCACATTTTTTTTCATTTTGAAGCGCAGACTGTTTTGGGAGAATTACATATCTAGTAAACCAGGGATTATATTTTCACATCTTAAAAAGGACTTAATTAAACACATACTTTGCTGGGAAGTGATTTCTTTGAGAGGCATTTGTCCATGCAGCTGAAAGCTTAATAATATATGGACTTTGCTAAAAGGATCTGAACTGGGGTTTCCATGTTTTTCAATAGACAACTATTCATCTACTGACACTCTTCACCAGCTTTTAAATTAATTTCTGATGCTTCTTTAAATCTTCAATTTAAGGACATCACACAGGACTTCAGGGTCTGCAGCTGTAACAGCTGACACCAAGAGTTCTTGGGGTTTTACCTCAAAGCATGGCATTGTTTTAAGCTGACACTTACACCTTGTCTTTTTTCTGTAATATTTTCTCTTTCAGAAGCTGTATGCTCATCAGGACATTGCACTGTAAGCAGAAAACTGCGTCTGCTTTAAAATTGCTAAGTGCTGGCTACATTTCCTTAGCTGAGGTTCCTGAAGTCTCTGCTAAGAGAAATTTGAGTCATTTTGGAATTTAAGACTGAGGATAAAAGGAATCTGTAAAAAGAGGTCATTTTGTAAAAAGACCAAAGTAGTTCCTGTTGGTTTTGTGTTTTTTGGTTTGTTTGTCTTTGTTTTTTTCTTTTTACAGTTATGACCCAGTTCTGTCAAAACACAGAACCTTAATTTACATTAATTTTTAAGCATCAATGATGTGTTTGTAGGCTCGGACCTGAATGCAGGATTTCAGCAGACAGAACAAGTCCTGAGCTGCTTTTTAGACTAATTTTGAGCACCAACTATGATAACTATGGCAGCAGAGTAGATAAGCAGTATTCAGTACGCGGTACCTGCTTGTGTATTGACAAACCTTCAGTATCAGTTTACAGAGCTGCTCTGCATGCTCAGCACAGCCCACAGGACATGGCAGCAAATCCCGCTGGTGGCTGTTGGACCAGGAGAGGTAGCTCAAGCTACAGGCATTCAAGTTGAGAAATTAAAGGCAGTTCCTGAAACAGGTGGAATAAAGAGCCATTCCTACTCACTTTTCGAGTGGCATCCATCATGCCTTCCTACCTCATCCAAGGTAGCAGGAGACTTCACCAGTCAATCAGCCTCCTCAGAGACACCCCCCCACTTCTTTCCGGCAGGTTGGATGGATATAAATGAAAGGCAAATCACTAAACTGCACACTGAGGCTTATAGTAAATTAAACATTTTCATTTTCGAGCTGTAAAAAAATTTCAAGTACAATCAGCATTTGGTTTCTATTAGTTTATACTACTATTTTCAGATGTATCAGCTGTCAGTGTTTTGAAACCAAAATGAATGGAATGGATTTTAAATAATGATTTTTAATGCCATGTAAGATTAAACTTTGTAAATAGTTCTGGGTATGAATTATAGTAATTTCTGTTAATTCCAGGATGACATGACAATCAATGGATCTACCAGCTGAGCTGCTCCCACCTTATTTGTATTAATGTAACAGTGCCAATATATTTAAGAAAATAAAAAGTTACATACATGCATAAAGAATTTGTAGCAGTGCAGGCTCCACCTATTTTGGAAATAATCTAATAATGTAAGTCACTTGGGTATTAAGAATACCTGAACTATTTTATGATTGAAATCTTCATTTATCTGAGGTAAGTTTACTAACAAATTATTTATTTTTACTTATTAAAACAATTATTCTGAAAGCATAGATTTATAAAGCTGGTTAAAGACACTTAATGGCTAAAGAATTAGTAATAATTAAGACAGTAAGTTTACAGCCTCTTTTAACATTACATGATGGCAATATGAATGGATATTGTATTAAGTTGCAACCAAATTAAACAGAAAGCCCTACACCTCTCTTTGTACATACATGAAATGTATAATGTAATAAAACTGAAAACACAAAGTAGTGAAGTTGCTGCCTGATTATTTTACAAAAAGGTGTCTGAACAACATTGTTACAGCTTTTAATGTCCCAGCCACGATACTGCATGGCTGGGTCTGAGACCTGGGGTGGAACTAATGGTGCAGGGTTTGTTTAGCTGGGGACGATGCCTAAACAGTGTCCTAACTGGAGAGGAGGGAGAGGATTTGCTGCACTTAATATCTAAAGTGGACACCTGAACTATATATCTCCCTGATTATAAAATCAGGAGCTTTCAGGATCACAGAACATGCTGAGTTGGGAAAGGGACTCATCAAGATCATTGAGTCCAGCTCCCAGCCCTGCACAGGACCATCCCTAAAAGTCACACCACATGCCTGAGAGCATTGTCCAAATGCTTCTTGGACTCTGGCAGCTTTGGTGCTATGACTGCTTCTCTGGGGAGCCTGTTCAACCACCCTCTGGGTGAAGAACCTTTTCTGATAGCCAACCTGAACCTCCTGACACAACTTTAGGCCATTTCCTTGTGTCTTGTCATTGGTCACAAGATTAAAGAGATTGGTGCTTCCTTTGCTTAAGGATCCCCTTCTACTGAGAGTGAATCTAAATTCCTTAACTCAAGCAAGTCTTCAAGACAGGCTTGGTTTCTTTGTTGCCAGACCAAAGAAAAGCTGAGTCAGTTGCTCTGCTTTCCTGCAGAGCTCAGCTGCAGAGTTCCTGGCAGGGAAAAGTATCCGACCTCTCCACTGTGGAGTTCTGCTGAGGGCCCCTGAGCGCCGGGCTGGCTTTGGCTACTGGAGTTGTCATTCCCTCAGAGCAGGGACAGTTCCATTTAGTGCAGAGCAATTCCTGCACTGCATCTGCCTTAGTTTGTGATACAGTGAACTGCAGTGCAGCTAGAGACAAGCAATAGAGAGTTTTACTTAAATGATGCTGGTCCCATTACAAAAATAAGCATCCACAGCACTTTTATTTAATGTTTAAATTACTTCATATTTTTACATAACTTGAAAAGAAAATATATTTATCCCACATACAGTAATAGTAAACAAGTGCATTATTTCAAACATTAAAAATAAATCTTTTAAACAAGTCTGTACAACAGATAAATAAGAGTTATATCTACAACAGTTATGTTGTGAAGAACAAAACAAAAACTATCCCTCAAGCTCACAGTTCCCTGTTGCTCATAATACTGGCATAGATGAAGGGTATGCTTGCTATCCCCCACTATCGTGTCCACCTACACTCTTTCCTTCAGTCACTCAAATGTATAGATCAATGAGGTTGAATTCCCAAGCATTGGAAGTAATATGCACACAGAACAAACAGCTGAATATCTTTCCAGTATCTTGAAAACAGCTGGCAGGCTTAGTAACACTGCTGAATTTGGGGGAAGTCAGTGATTTGTTTTTTGGGGTTTTTTTTATGATGAATGACTGCTCATTCTTTAAAAGAAACTGTTCTCCACCACACACAAAAAAATAAAAATTGAAGTAATTGTTTTCATAGATTTGTTTTGCATTCATTCCTGGCTGCAAGACTGAATTCAATGTTTTACCTGGGATAAGAACAAAAACATACATGTGACAGTATATATGGTACAAATTAGGATTCATGTTGTTCATAATCATACATAATTGCACATATGCTTGGAAAAGAATATTGCTCTCATATTTTTGATTGCTAACAAATAATCAGAAGAATAATAAAATGAAAAAGCAATTAGAGGTCAAACTATTACTTGAACCAAACCCACAACTAACCAAGAAATGTCCATAACTTCACTGATTAGTAGAATGTAAACAATAGCTTGCCACTGCCACACTGAAGGACTGTTTCTTTCAATTATAAGGTTTTTGGTAAAGGAAAAAATAAGTAGCAAATATTGGGCACTCCTGAAAAGGATGGGAAAAAAGTTTTCTCCAAACAGCTTCAATCTCAGTTCACTTGTAATTCTGAGACTCGACCATCTGCATGCAACGAAGTTGACCACTCAATCCCTGCTCCTCATGATACCAACTGACTGACTTGCATCCTCTTAAATGAAAATGTTATTACAGCAGAGAATATGGCACTAGTTCCCTAGTGAGACCTAATTCAAGGTCACCTACAAACACAGGGAGAGGGTCAAAGATCACCATTTTCCTAAGATCTGATGGAGTGGATATGATGGGATTCCATCTGACTGAAAAAGGTCTTCCAAAAATTTCCCATCTTGAACTGAATCTCTAAAAATTATTCATTTGTTTGTTGACTGGGACTGTACACAGAACTACACACAGTTAAATTAATTTGTGAAAAATTTATGAAAAAGCAAACAACTTTAGGAAGAAAACCCAAATTCTCTTTATAAAAAAAATCAGTCTCAGAATTCATCGTGTTTGCTAAACACATCTTAAACTTCTAAAAAAACCCTCATAAAACATTATGTAAACTTGTATATAATCTTCAACCACTGAATTGATGAGTACTTCTTACTTCCACATATCAAGGGTTTCATATAACACGTATTACTCTTTCCACCCCAAACACTAATTTCTAACCAGCCGCCCTGGCCTCGCTGCCTGGTGCGGAGGGACGGCAGCGCGTGCTGCGCGTGGCGGGCGCTGGAACAGCGGGAACAGCGCAGCCCCTCGTCCTGGGCTCACCAGCGCCGGCTGAATCCCGCCATGAGCTCGTCATACTGCTCAACCACTGCACTGGGTCATGTCTCATTACAACAGATATGTAAACAGAAACAAACATCCAGTAGAAAAGACTCATTTTCACATGCAATTCTGTACAGTGCACTCTTGTTTCTCAGATTATTTGAGAAGGCTATTTCCACACAAAATATGTACATTTCCACTATATACATTTTCTACACGCTTAATTTAAATGTCTTCTTGTACCTCCAGTTGAGAAGTTTTGTTCAGGCAGACACAAAGTAAACCTGAAGAAAGTTTCCAAGTTAATGACTTGACTGATCTTGCATTGCTGAAAAGAAGTGTAGTCCAGAAAAAAATCCAGCTACGCATAGCAACCTTTTCAGCAGAGTTGAGTTATCTTTAGGAACCACAATCTGTGCTAGATCATTAGTGATCTGAGAAATCTCATGTGCAACGCACACAAATATGAAAGTGCTGACAAGAACATTAAACATTGGATATCCAGGAATGAGCACCAAGATCCCCTTTGTGTCTGCTGCCAGCCAAATATGGTATTGGCAAATGAAGAGCTAAAAGAAAAAAAAAAAAAGTGTTTAACAGTACTTATATATGTAAATACTTTTACTTACGAAGAAACATAAATTATTACTATTGCATCAATGGATGCAATAGTAATAATTATATGTTTCTGCTTAAGTTAGAAGCTGTTTTCCACTTCTCTTTGCTATAAAACAAAACCATGACCTTGTTAAATCACAGGGGATTTGCTTGGCCCTTAACCAAACACAACTCAGGAGAGCATTAGATACATTCCACCAGAGCAGGGAAGAATCTGCCTCCCTCTGTTACTGTCTTTCTAGTGAGGGTCTGAACTGACATGCCGGCAAATAGCAGAGAACGCTTCACCTACTGATGAATGTACAGCTCCTTGGAGCTGATCAGCACCTAAAGCCCACCCGTAACTGGAATGTGAAATGTGATCCTTTAAAAAGCCCACAAGATCCTGTACTCCATATACACTGTATTGCAATGAGCTTCTCTTAGAAATGTATTTTAGTAATACAATAAAATGCCACATTTACTGTCACTAAACAACAAATAAAATAAAAAGTAAAGAATTCCTACTGTTTCAAAATATACACGCAATGGAACAAGGTAACACTTGCATTAAGAAGGGGCTTATTTTCATTTCTTTATTAGTCTCAAAAAGCTTTCTAGGACAAACACATTTCTAAGTGTACCTACACTAGTAAGTATAATTAATGCAAATTCTTAAACTGGCCTAAATTTTTATCTTCCAACTGCATAAATCTCACAGCATACATAAGCATTTAATCCCCACTCTCACAACCTTAAATCACCCCACCCCCTAAAACAGCACAAAAATTAAGCTTGCTACTGTGAGACTGCTATTTCAGCCACAAATTTTAAGTGCAACCAAAGCTATAACGCTAAAAGAGGTCAAACATGACAGCAGTATTAGTAAACCAATAAATGTTTTCTCTGTGTTATAGTCCAATCTAGACAATACACCACATTACATTTCTAAGTTTTAATTCACTGTACTTCTGGTCATTCTACTCACCTCTAAAGAAATTTTGCCAAACCAGGCGAAGAATGAGCTATACACAGATCGGACATATCCAGGAATGTTCCTGATGAGGATGAAAGCTAAAATCTTTGGTTTTTTTTAAAAAAAAGTACAACAAAGAAAGTGACTGTGGATGACAAGCCAAACAAACACATAAAAGGTGTATCTATTTTCACTACACTAAGTGAAGTGCATCATGCATTAAAATTTCTTTAAAAGCTAATAAAAATATAAACCAAACAAAAATTCATGCCATTTATACTTAACAAAGTTGTATTGAAAGTAAAGATACTGTACACAAATGCTTACAGCATAGAAGGTCACATTTACATCTCCAGTAGAATCATGGCCTTGATGCTGACAGGTGTTACTACATGCCCCCCAGGCACGGTCACAAAACATGTTACACCATGCCAGCCTAAAATAAAGGTGGCCACAAATTTGTGTTAACCCTCAATTTTTAAAGAGAGGGTGTCAAGATGGAAAAAATAATATTAAAAATTCAGTCACTCTTGCTGCCCCTCAAGAGAGCAGGACAAAATAATGAGAAAAGAAACAGGGCACAGAATGAGACAGCTGGGGTATAGTGGGGCAGGGAATATGGAAGTGGAACATCTAGATTTAAGAAAACCACATGCATGGCTCTGTGGCACACCTCTTCTCTGCCTGGAAGTGACTACAGGGTCCCGTAGGTTGCTTCCTACTCTAATACCTCCCCAAAACTCCTGCTTTTCTACATCTTTCTTCTCTTCCACAGCTTTCCTCTTTTCCACTGTTATGCAAATAGTCAAAAGCTGGGTTTGGATCTAAATGGTGCATATGAAACCTACACTAAGGACATCCAGATAAATCGAAACCACAATCACAGTGTGCAATTTCAGTGCTTAAAGGCAATGAAAAACTGACTAATGTTGCTTAACTTTTTCACTTTCAGACACGGGAATGAAGCTCAATATCTGACATTCCATGCAAAAGCACAAATATATTTTAAAAAAGCTCAAATAAGAACAGACTAGAGTCTATCACAGTATTCAAAAGGACTAATAATTACCTGTACCACAGAAACAGAAGGATGTAGCTCATTGCACTCTGTCTTGTTTTTACAGCTACTAGCCCAAATAGAGTAGGTCTAAAAGATATTAAAAAATTAGTCTGTGTAGCAATTATATGTACATATAAAAATGAAACAAGAGTATATCTTGAATTGTTTTAGCATTAGTTGGTTCACTAATATGCAGGACACTAAAAGAAAAAAAATACATGACAACCTTCGTGTTTCTCTCAAATTCTTCTTTGCAACTAATGAATACTTCTCTGACAAATAATTCTTAATACAACTTTTTTCATCAAAAATAGACAAGCAATCAAGTGTGGAGATAAGAGCTGTGTTATCTGCCATGTTATTTTTATGATCCAATTTTCTTTTAAGCTTTGAAATAAACTGAAAGAGTAATGATGTTTTCATCTACGTCTGACTGAACAGAAATATTTTAGAGAGTAGATAGGTAGGAGTGTACAGAAAAGCCCAGCTGAAATACCTCCAGATAAAGAATTGATTTCTCAAGGTTTGTTAGATATTACTGACTAAACAACAATGTCAAAAAACTTATTTTTCAGATATTTTCAAACCTGATTATACTAGGTTATAATAGACTCTTACCAAAAAGGACACAATTGAAATAAATAATAAAACATTTGAAACTCTGTTGGAGAAAAGAGGATCTCCTTTTCCTTCTGATATCATCTGATGTTTCTGCAGTGCCAGATAAATAAAAGCAAACAGCATCCCATGAAAAACCACCTGCAAAAGACAAACAGAACGCAATTAATATTTCATGGCTTTTACAAATACTTCAGGTATAAACTCTTAATAGAAATGCTACCAGATAAAGTAGTTTTAAAGCTATGTTTAAAAAGGTCCTTTCCCAGATTTACTGAAGCAAACAAAACCAGACTTTCTACACAAGACAGTCATAGACTGCATTTTTAACTCAACTCAAAACCTACAAATAAATATCCTTTACTAATGCTTCAGAGAGCATTAAAGACACAACAATGAAATTTCAAGAAGCTTTCAAGTACCTACTATCTCCTCTACAATCTATGATACCACTGAAAAGGCTTTTGTTGATTTTTCTTGGGGTTCTGTGAAGGTCAGGGTGACCCTGAGATTGTAAAGAGTCTTTTCTTCCCTAGCCCATGCAGCCAAAGAAGGAGCCTGGAATGTGTCTGATTGCTCTTTCAAGGTTGTTTGTTTTTCCTTATCTAGAACATTCTTTCTCTGACCTGCTGAGGTCCGTCCAGAAAGGAAGCCATGGCAATCTGCCTCAAGCCTCAGGCGGCTCCCACATTATATACTCAGAACTACGTGTGTATGTCCACAATTTCTTTACCAATACCTATGACCTATGTTAGACTGTGAATCTCTACCTTGAACCAATAGGAAAGTGTCACCATCACACCAAGACATGGAAGACAAGAAGAAGGAAAAGAAGGCTAGGACACGCCCAAATTCCTCCATCTTGACCCCCTAAATTATATTCTAAAATACCCCAAATTTCTACTTTTCCACCCTGTGTTAGTTCAAATATCCCACTACTAAAACCCTTGTGACTTGTAATTCCTCATACAAAATTGACAGCATTTTCCACAGGCTAAAATCGAAGCCACAGATATTTCTAACTTCTTGCCAAGGTCTCTGAGACCCCTGCCAGGGTCCTGAGACAGCCAGGGCAGTCAGAGGGATGTCCTAGACTCTGACAGCTTTCTCTGGGGAAAAACCACAAGTCTCTGGCTTTCTCCCAAACTGGCAGATGAAAACATTCAAGAAGCAGAACAAGTGCTTCCCTCTCTCACAGACACAATTCTTCAATAGAGTGTTTTACAATCTTATGCCAAGTTCTCATCAGCTGGCAGCATGAGGCCATTTCAGGCCCACACAGTGCTCGCCCTCTGTATTTATTTTGAGCTCTGCTCTTCAGCAGCACCACCCAACCCACAGTGCTCACAGAGCCCAGCAGCGAGCGCGGGCTGCCAGGCAGGGTGTGCTGCTGCCGGGCAGCCCCGGTGTGACACCACTCTGCCACCCAGACTTGGCCTCCCAGAGGCCCCAGGGGACACAGGTGGGACCAATCCCATTAAGGGTTAAGTTCAGCATTTAAAAGCTTCCATCTTAGAAACTCCACTTCCCTTTGCCAAGAAGGAAAGGAAAAAAGAGCAAAGTCCCCCTGTTCTATTCCCCCACACTGCAGGATCAACAATTGGAAGGAAAGCACTTTCCCAGTGGAAAATAATTTAAAAATACATGCAAGAGTAGTCTGGTTTGGGCACCAAGACCCTGATTTTAATGTTTCATATGTTACCTTAAAATAAATATATCCTTAACTGATACAACTTCCAAAAAGTATTATTAAGAAAGCTAGCACAGTAATTTTCCTTGTCTTTCAACAGCCTGAAGTGCTACAGGTGTTAAATTTTCACAGTAAAATTTTTGAGAAAAGACAGATTCAGGACAAGATACTTCATTTTTTTTTTTAATCCAGAAGCAAATAAATCAACCTCCATCTTTTAAGCAAGGCTTTAAATATGATAATGACAGACATTTGCAAAACCAAAGCGGGTGCAGCTTAGTCCTTCATTAAACACTGGGGCAAATACTTGTTTTCTCTGGAGGGAAGGAAAACAACCCTCCCTCTTCCCACAAATTAAAACATACATTTAAAAGACAAGTAAAAATTTATGCAAATGTTACATACATAGCGATCCAGCTTCCACCTAAACCACCATTCATAGACATTCCCATTCAGTTCAAAACACTTGGACAATGGCCAAAAAGAAAATATCTTCTCAAATGCACCCTGTAAAGGATAAACATGGAAAAAGCATCAACACTACATCAACGGTATTTACTAAATTAAAATCAATACCATGTTTAATATTATTCTACCCTTATTCCATAGCTACATGGCACTAGAAAAACAACAGGTGAAAACCAGGATTCTTTAGAAGTCTTTCCCCCACAAAAAAAAAAAAAAAGGAAAAAAGGAAAAGAAAAAAACTTCACATGAGAGAGAGTTTGAGTTTTGCCTCCCCTTAAGGTATTTGCACACCTTCCATTTTGTACTGCTCCTCACAGAGAGAGATCTATTAACAGGCTGCGATAAGGAATATACACTCCACAGGTTGTGATAAAGAATATGCATTCCACAGGTTGTGATAAGGAATATGCACTCCAGATAAGGAATATGCACTCCAAGACTACAGTTCAACAGGCTGAAAACCAGTGAGGGATTAAAACCACACAACCCCTCTGTAAGATCCTGGAGAGACAAACTCTGTCCTGACTTCTGTCAGCTGCACTTACAGCATGCAGGGAGTCGCTAATTTAGCCTGAGAACCAATCTTTTGATGTGGTGTCAAAGCCAACACCAGGTCTCTAAGAGACACAGAACTTAATTATCACCATATCACCACATGCATGCTGGCAAAACCCAGAAACTCTAAGCACATAAAAAACCCCACCCCAAACCCAAAATCATAGGCCCTCAGATTTACTATATTCACAGTAGTACATTGAAAATATGTCAAACATAACAAACCAATGAGTAAGACAGACAGTTGTGGGTTTTCCCAGCACCCACACCAATTCAAATATGAGAAGAAATCAAAAGGTTAATTTTTTTTTTCTTCTGTATTTATGATACTGGAGCAAATACACAAGTTATGAGCACATCAAAAAGTAGAGACAGGTAATAATATAGTCTTAGGTCATTAAGGATAAATATAGCCAGGATTTACAAACCTGAGAATATGATAGAAAGTATATACATATCAGCAAGCAAATCAGTTTCAGCAGTAAGCCAAAGTGCCAGAGGCAGTTCCCTGAGGAAGAAATAAATTAATCATTATACTGTCATTAATGTTTCAAAATAAAACCCCAGGACACATTAAGTAATAACAGCCAATTATTTAGTGTAGCTATGCTTTGTAATAGATCCATTCATAAATAAATGTTCAAATATTTCCAGCAGTATTTTATCACTATCTACATTTAAATTTTACTTTCAGCCATTAAAATAAACATTCTCAGCAACTGAAAAGTTATTAAGCCTAAATGAAGCCTCATGTCTAAGACAGGGACAAAATACATAAAGAAGAGAATTTAGGTGTTCAGACAAAAACACTATTTTAAAACCTCTGCTTTCCCAAACACTCTGCACAGGCAGTCCTTACTCTAGGCGAATGTAAATAAATATATACATAAAAAATGCCTGCCTTTTGTCAGGTGAAACGAGTAAATATTATTACACTTTGAGATACCAGCTTTTCCAAAGTACAACTGCAGGTCATTAAGGACAAGTATCTCATTGAAACAAGACTGAGAAACTACTTTTCAAAACTGTCAGCTGATACTAAGCTCTACCCAAACCTCAGCATTGCAACAGAGATCATCTCCCTCTTCGACCACATAAACTGGCAGCTGTAAACATGATCATAAACAACTGAAAGTCACCATTGAAAGATTTTCTAGTTTCACAGTACAATATTGCTCCAAAGTACACAAGAGTAACTTCTCTGTTTCTGGAAGAGAAGTGCCTTTGTAGAAAAAAAAATTGAAGATATTTGCCTTCAAGACAGCTTGTAAAACTATTCTTTAGGTGTATTTTTGCAACATCTATTCCTGGTACATATTTGCTATATTTCATGGTCACATCTTCAGGCTATCAAATGGGGATATTCCTCCATCAATAGGGAATGAGGATTTAAGGCCCTTAAGGTTTTAGTTCTAATTTAGGCAAATTAAATAATAAGCATTTACCACATGCTTTACAGCTTTTCAATTAACTGCAACACATAAACTGAGATTTCACATCAATTTTTATTTAAAATATTTGTACGACAAGACATACTTCTGATAGCTCATATAACCTAAGACACTAGGATAGCAAGCTGCATGTTCTTATTTCACCAGCTAAAGCAGAATTGGTGCTCAAGCTGGACAGACACCTTGGCAACACAGAACAAGAAAGTCTAAACACTCCTTGTTCACATTGCACCCCAAGTGCATGACAGACACTGCCCCAGCCCCAGCAAGCACAGTCAGTGCAACCTCTGGTTCTCATTTCCATTCAGTAAAACTACAATTCTTGCAAAACACATTCCTGATGATCAAAACCTATTAAAAAGTATTCTAATCTGACTGTAACCAGAGGCAGAGTTTAGTCATCACCTGTTATATTTTTCAATTGAACTAATTCACCTATGACAAACTGTATTTTGGTGAGACGCTGTTCAGCATATTTTGACTAACAAAGAGACTGAGATCTACGATGCCATTTCTTTATGTTATCATTGTAATAACATACATGTTTTATAGCAGAAAGAAAAAAAGAAATCTTACCATTTGCTTTCTTCTGGACAATCTGAGGCCACACAGCTAAGGTAGCGTAAATTATCATAAACCAGACAGTGACTAATGGCACAAAATAGTAGAATTGGTAAGGTCGGTCCATCACTATGCACAGTACCACAACCAAGAAATTGAGACGGAATAAAACCTGGGGGTTGTCAGAGGAGAGAAGAGAGAGGATATGTAAACTGGGAGGCAAAGCTGAGAAAGATGAGGAAATATTCCTTTAGCACTGTACAAAGATGTATTTTACATTGAAACATGGATAAAGTAGCACAGGGAACATCAGCAGGGCAGCGTAAGACTGTAGACTCATAATGTGGTTCTGGACCTGTCCTACCCTGACTTGCTTGGGTAGAGATTGCAACAAAAATAGGGGTAATCCAATCTGACTACTTCCCAGGCTGGGGACCAAGTGCTCCAGTTGCTGGATACTGTTAATTAATTAAAGTCTCTCTTTTTTCACCCCCAAAAGCTACCCAGGCTAGCTCAGTTAAAGCCAGGATAATGCCATCACCAGGCTGTAAACGTACGTTTAATAAGCACCTGAGTTACAGGACAACGTAAGACCTAACAGCAATAAAAGATATGTATTAGAAAAAAATTAAAGTACTACAGCATATGTTATTAATAAATGTAGGCTCCAGTTCACTGTCTTTGGAAGCCCATCTGGCTCATTACTTACTTATTGCTATATACTGTACATTGCTACTGCAATGGAATCTCCATTGCTATTTATTAGAAAATACTTGTCTTGTAATTTAGAAGTGTAAATACTGGCAGTTTGTACATTGTAAGTATCGTTTATACGGTTTAAGTTTGTATTAGATAAACACTACCAATTAAACACCTCAGATTGCATAGACACAACAGCCATTTTTATTTTTTAAACCTTGGTTAAGTGATCTGATATCACATTATTTAGAGAGTATGGATATATTATGGCTATCTTGCTATCTGACAAATTTATAAAAATTGTAGGCAGATATTCTTACCTGACACACTCTGTATACACCAAAGTCCCCTTTTATCCAAAAATATGAGAAGTGCCCATAACCTGTTTGAAACAGATATGCAGCTACCAGAACTCGAATGTGCATGTACACAGGCAAAAACTGTTGAGAAAAATAAAGTACCTTTTATAAATGTCCACGTAAATATTTTTGGCTTTCCTTTTCCCCCCTCTCTTTTATGCTATTTCTGCATCACAGTAAATAAGATTTAACTAAGAAAAGAAATACTATAGTACATTGCCCCATTTTTTACTAAGCTCTTTTGGTGTCCTAACCTCTGATGTTAAAATCATTTTTTTTCAATTTATTGCTCTACACTTGCCATATTCTATTACTAGTTATGAGAGACTTAAGAAG
Source organism: Taeniopygia guttata (assembly GCF_048771995.1). Taxonomy (NCBI): domain Eukaryota; kingdom Metazoa; phylum Chordata; class Aves; order Passeriformes; family Estrildidae; genus Taeniopygia; species Taeniopygia guttata. The sequence continues at coordinate 24,631,086 of NC_133026.1, read as the reverse complement.
TGCTGTTTGAAAGCTCACCTTCAACAGTTTCAAGTTGCTAGCAATTCAAAATAAATTAATGCAATATTCCACACAAAGGAAACACTTTTTTACTGGTCAAGTAATGTACAGAATGATTTTATCAATTAAATCTACAGTTAGAGAGAAAAACTAACTCTGCTAATACCATGTTTAAAACTACAGAAACAATAGCATTATTTACTCATTCTATTCAGTTCTAATGCCCATTTACACTATCTTTCTTTTGAAGTAACATACACAAATTGCATTCCCCCTAAAAGTAAAAGAAATTCAAATCACTTACAGTGCTTGCTCCAGAGATATGATAAATCAAAATAACAAGTTGCATCCAGCCCTTCCATTCATCAGTCTGTTCTCTATTTAACACTTTAGTCTAATGTAAAACAAAACAAGAGTGTTGCTATTCCAAAAAGAACAAGGAACATCTACAAAATGAGGAGAAAAAATTCAAACAATAAACCAATTTATGGGTAAATGGGTCTCAACTGTAAGTCTTGTCTAGTGGGCACAGATTTAACATGATTTAAATTCTCTTTCAGCTGAGCTCTGATCAATTCCAGTTTGAAAGAGCAAAAATGACTAAAGTGGTGACAATCCATGTGGCTTCAAAAAGCCTTTGCATCTAATTCTATACAAACATTATACTGCATTTTTTGCATGTGAGTTATACTGACTTCAAAAAATTAACCTTGAATACTTAGAAATGGGTTATTTTACATACAACTTGGGAAACAATGTTTTAAGTGGGATGTCAATGTGATCATTACCTCTTTGGTATTTTCAGTATAAAATACCCCCAAAACCAAGATATAGACGATTGGTATGAAGAAAGATGAATGTGTGTAAAATTTATTTTCCTTCATGAAAAGATTTGCTCTGTCACATAGATAAAAATAGGTCATGATTAGACCAAGTTTGCAAAAGCAGTGTAAGAGCATCTCTAAAGTAGAAACATTAGGTGTGCTGATGGCAGGTTTCTTCTCATCTCCGCTTTCCAAATCAGTGCATGTTTTGTTCTTCCGATAATTATTCCGATGAATTAAGCTGATAATTAAATATCCAAAAATGGACAAAGTAAAGAAACAGAAAGCTATCTTCTGTATCAGAGTAAGAGGAGGCTGAGGCTGGCAGCAGGAGCCATCAATGGGCTTCATTATTTTATTGCAGTAGACATTCATAAGAATCATTGCATTCTGTAAAAAAACAGTTTTAGCAATTAATTTCTAATAAAAAAGTTAACATTTTCATCAAAAGAAATTTTCTTCTGCATCATACGCTCACAGACATGCAATTCTCCCTTATCATTATAAAAATAAAATCTTCCAGTTCCACAATATACCAAGTTGCATTCAACAGTCCAGTCAAAACACTTCTTCTAAACAAAAAATACTTAAACTTCCAAAGGTAAGCAAAAATGGCTAATCTTGGAAGAGGAGGGTTCTCTCTACTAGTAGAAGGTCTGTAAATGAAAAACAGATCACAAACTTGGGTTCTAAAGTGGCACAGTATGTAAATCTCTAAAACATGACAGTGAGACTGAAACATGTGGTAAGATGACATTTAGTTCATCCAGTACTTTAAAGCAACTTAAACCTGCAAAGAAATTGAACCAAAAGTGACATAATGGGAGAGCTCTTTCACAAAAAGGGCAGGCTGAAAAGCTCAGAGAGGCTCACTGCATGCATATACATATTGATTAGTAAAAGAGAAGGAATAAAGTCAGAGGCACTCCATGCAGCCAGGGAGATCTATACTGTATGTTTGTTATCTTCTTCATGCTCCTTACCAAAGCAAATTTTTTGGACACATAGGGGGAAATTTAAGACTTACTTCTCAGCACTGTTTTACAAGTCATTACCACCTTAAATCATTCATACACATGAAAGCATGAAGTTTGCACTCATGATCTAAAAGATCTAGTGGATTAACAGCAATTTAAAAATAGTTATGCACTAATGTGTTTGCTATTATGTTTTTTAAAATCCCTATAAAACTGACTGGACTCCCACCCACTAGAATTTTATGAACAAAATTCCCTGATGAATGCAGTCCTCATTACATCCATACTGATTGCAGTTGCAGAATATTCATTTCAGATCTTGTTTTACTATTAATACTTTTAATGTTGACCAGTGACAAAAACACTTACTGTATCTCTGCTTGATTCAGGGAGATGCAGGCCATCTGCAGACTTCATGATAGTTTCTTGTGCTATCAATTTTGATACACTGAACACTTTAACTTTAGCTTTGGAATTTCGAGAGCTGCTGTTCAGAATACGAACAGCTGCTTCATTATAAGCATCTATTTTCTCATTAGTGATCATTTTCCGACTTTCACTCAGCATATCTTCATAAACAGGATCTGAATTTCAAAGGACAAAGAGTGAACACATTAATCTTGTACTTATCAATTAGTTTCCTTAGCTCAAGTTGCACAGGCTACTCTCATTTAAGAGGTCACAATTGTTTAATTGTACAGAAAAAATGTACAGCAAGGAATAAATGACTGCTACAGTTACCAGAGCTGTTTATTGCAAAATGTTCTTATCACCATTCCCTATTAATGCATTTGGAGTTGTAGGTTAGAAAGCTCTGGCCAGACATGAGTGCTTGCTTTAACATCTCTGAATCCAGGAAAAGCAGATAATGCTGAAGTGCACAGCTGCTTATGCTTTCTCTCAGCAATGGAATCGCCCAAGAAAAGACTCCAAAGGAAAAAGGGCAGAAGACAGGCAGCAGAATAGACACATTTAAAAAACCCACCAACTTTCTCAAACCCTCTTTTCTTCTGTTGAAAACAAAAAAACAGCTCTTCATTTCTCATAGGCTATAAATATATTCCACTTGCTCCTGTTGATTCCAGTTTAACTTAAGGGAGAATCTCAGTTATACAGGAAAAAAAAATCAACTTAATTGCCTACAGACTTCAGAAATCATGTAAAGCTTTAGAGAAAGTGATATGGGGTCAGCTACAGGTCTTTAAGTTCCTGTGAAAAGCTCCTGCTGGGACACACTTTGTGAGATGCAGATTTATTTACTTTAGGTAACTCATGCCTATGTTTGGATAATCAGTGTCTTGACAACTCTGTACAGACTGCTTATCCTCCTACTTGGGCCATTAAAGAGCTTGGAGATTATGTAAATGGACTAGGTCCTTAACAGTACCATGGTGGGACAAGTCTGACAGCTAACTGCTTCTGGTATAAAAAAACATGGTTTTGAAAGGAATGGGAGACTAATTTCTTTATTCAGATTTACCTCTAGAACCATCTTTGATAGGAACTTGGATGTGACTGTAAGGGTACAGCTGGGTATATTGCGAACAGGGCTCAAAATCTGCCTATGTTTCTAACTAAGGTGATGACAATCTAAAACAGTATGTCTTCTAGCAGAGAAACCAGGAGAACATTCTACCTATGAGTTCATTGTTCAGCTTCAGGGAAATATTTTAGTTTTATTGAAGAAAAGCAAAACAATCTAAGCTTGGTGATATAATAAAAATCTCACTAACTCATTGTGAGCCATGATTTTTCATCAGAGTGTAGAGAAACAAGTTTCATTCTAGAGACTTAAATTCTCTTAAATTTCAAGAGTGTATCTATTCATTCTAGACACACACAGAGGATGCACTTGTTGTTGAACAAGAAGTTGCTCCTCTATTATTAATATAATCTGAAAATTCAATTGAACAAAACTACAGGAATACTGCTGTTGCATGCATGTGTGTTCTTGACTCCCAGGAGGTATGTATGGAGCACAACACAGGGAGAATAGACCTGCCATGCTGAGTCTGAGGGTAAGCTAACAAAGAATTAAGAGTTCATAAGGCAGAAGCTTTTCCTGCTAGAGCTTTGAAATCTCTATCAGTAGAAGCAGCTATTTAGGTATCAGCTTAGTTATGATTGCAAGAAAGGATAGACTGAAGCTCAACCAACACCTTTTTCAATCTGCAAGTAAACAGTATGGATCAAGTTTTCAATATCCTACAGCATAATGATTCCAGAGACGGTGAGGTTAAAAATTGTTACCTACTGTTCATTACTTTACCTTGTAAGACCCAGTAAACATCACTACTTATTGCTAATTTTTCCAAAAGAGGTGCAATTGAAGTGATATTGATTTTATATTGTGCAAGGGCTTCGTTGCTGCCATTGTGAATCTTGATAGACCACTGGAGAAAAAAAGAAATAAATTCAGAACATGTATGTCTGAGGACTCTTGATTAATTGATTCCCTTGCTCCATTTGTAGCTAACTTTATTATTTCTATATAGCTATATTTCTTCAGTTTTCTATTCAAAAGTGTTAAAAATTCTTTTGGACCAAGCAGCTGTCCAGAGAGACAATTTCATTCAATCACACCATCCAAATAAAGAGTATTTAACATTCAACTTATGTGTATATTTGACTTTTCATAAATTAAATGACACAAGATGTTTTAATTCAAAGTCTCCTGGTTTTACCCAGGAATGAAGTAGCAGTCTTGCTATTGAAAAATCTTGGCCAGTTCAATCAATTCCCCTCTAGACTGACTACAGCAAGAGATGCATGCAAACAAAACTTGGTGGTATCAAGTTCCATCTGTTTTGCAGATATCCACAAAGGGAAAAAAAAACCCCAAAAAACTGAACAAGAGTAATTTTAATTTCTGGTTTAATCTTCTATAGGAAATCCCTGGGAGAATGCTATAGCCACTCAAGAATTGCTCCTAAGTTTTGAAAATTATTTCCCCCACTGTATGAAAAATGGAGGCAGCTTTTTTTAAAGTGTTACTGTATCTCAACTGACTTAGTAAAAACTACAAAAAGCAAAACCATTACAATTAGCCTAAATGTAGCAAACTCTATTTATCTCTAAATAGCCACATAAAAATTTCATTGTAAGACAAGTACACTGATTAATGCATTTCCTGAAAATATTATTCAATATAAATTAATACTTCATGAAACCAAATAACATACAGCTGCTCTGAGAACTCACACTGGAAAAAAACCAGCAGTTTCTCCCAGCAGCTAAATACTTAATTTGAAACACCAACAGTATTTAACAGACAGTTAAAGCAGCACATTCCATACAACATGAAGTCAGGAATTACGAAGCAGAGCACAGTAGTGACATTCTCAGAGAAGCTCCTTCTCCCAAAATAAGCAAGCAACTGACTTTTGTATGAGCTGGAGCTCCTTCAGCTTTTAAGACTTTACTTCTGTTTATAAACTGTTTTGCAGTTGACATCTTAAGACAGACATGCCCAGGCCAAAGTAGCATGACCAACCCAACAGCTAAGTTAAAAGATATATAGGTAAATTTCAAAATGCAACAAAGTCCAAGAGCACATATCAGTTTAACCTAGTGGCAGGTTACCACACCAGTGTCAGCTATGATGAGGTTGCTGATATATCTGATTTTTGAAACTTTTATTTTTTTGGAAGTCCCTTAAAATAGAGGATGTTTATCTTTGTTCAACTCCAGATAATCATATTAAATGCTTTGTATAAATATACTAGTGATAAAAACAGGAGAGCCTCCCCTGCATATTGTTAGTTTCTATCTCCTGCTGTCCACAAAAGGCAACAAGCTATGGCTAATATATACATACGAGTAAAGGGAATTATTTAGCTAAATGTACTGTAGTTTTGCAATCTGACCTTCTGCATGCCAGAACAGTATCCATATATTATGGCATTTTCTGTATGGAATACAATGACTAATCCTAGTAATAAATGCTACAGTCTCAGACTGAGAAACTACATTCTAGGCTTACTACAATTCCTAAAGCTCGAATATTTATGTGGACCCTACTGAGGAAGGGAACTTAGGGGTTCACCTAAAGGAAAAGGAGAATTTTTGATGCCTCAGGAAATGTGTGGAGCGCAACATAGAGACATGACCTCCTCTTAAAATTGAGGGAGTTCATCCTTAGATGGGCATGCCCAAAAGTTTCCAGATTGGTGAAGTGCCTCAACTGTCTCTAAAACAAACTGCATTTGAAGGACTTTGTTTTAAATGCAACACATTTCCCCCCCTTCAAATTTCAGCTCCTTTGAAAATAAATTAGCTCATTCTTTCCAAATTCCAATTCCCAAATATTTGGAAGTAAGGGACATTAAATGTGGAAATAATGAGATTTGATTGATTTGACTTTGTTATTAGAACAGACTGATTAAGGGGGCCTACTGAATTCCATCCTTGGAAGTTTTAAAGAATTGGTTGACTCTTGCCAAGTGCAACACAGGTAGAAATGTCCTGCCTGGTGGTAAACCGATGGGTTAGGACACCTCTTCTGGTACTTGGCTGCCCTTTCTGTGATGCTGCAATGCATATCAATGGTGGAATCTTTCAGTACAACAAGATTCCAGAACTCCAACCTCTTTAATTGCTGAATTAGCCACGTAAAATTATGATTTTTACTCATATATATACATATATATGTATATAAAAGAAATATGTGTGGTGAAAGACACCATCCCAAACTGGGCCATGCTCAAAAGTAGAATTTTGTGACTGAAAAAGGTGCATTAAAAATACACTTCAGTTACTAAGCAAATACTTGATTTAACTTTTAAAATTAATAATCTGCTTTTAACTAAACCCACTTTATTAGCTAGGTTAAAGCAAGTTAATGCTTATTAACCAGTATTGCTGACAAAAAGCAAGTATTGTACATTACACAGGTATAATAAAGCATACCTGATACTTTAAAACTTTTTGTAACAGCAAATTCACTGAGAATAGATATTTTACTCTAAACTGTGTTTAACGACTTGATCGTGTAGCCAACTTGAGAACATTAAAGTTATCCTACAAGAACTTCCTTCTTCACTAAAATCCCCTATATATGTACAACTTACCGTGGCAGCTCCTACTACAATTATATGAGGTTTTGCCACAGAACCCTATGGAACAAACAAACAAACAAAAAAAGGAATTAGTTTTAAAATATTCTTAAATTATATTTATTATTAAGACTCATATCTTCATTAACTGTGACTCACCTGCCCATCAGCTAATGGCTACAAAAGAGTAGATTGCAGATCTATGCAGAGAACATACACCTGATACATGCAAGATACCTTAATTTTCACGTAATAGAATCTACAAAAGCAAGAAGTATCAAAAAGCACCTATAATCCTGATCAATTTAACAGCATAAGCTCTCTTGAAAAGCTATTTAAACATACTCTTCTAAGGTCAAGTAAACTGTAGATCATGCTATTGAACTTTTTACCTCAGTCTCAGCATTGTCAAACCTCTGTTTGAGCTACTGCACTGACCATTGTCACCCCAGAGGAGCATGACAGCTCTGTGTAGGACAAGGACAAGGGCCAGTGTACTCAAACAAAAGAGCACAAGGAAACAAATAGTCCTCAGTACCAGTTTTATCCCAGCACAGCAAGGAAAACCAGCAGCTCTCAATTTTTGTAGATAACACAGAAAAAGAAAACCAAATGATAACTACAGCTATCCTGATGGAAAGCGTTGTGCAAGAATGATCAACAGGATATCAAAATAATCACTGTGAGCTACTACTAAATAACTCCAGGCTATTAAAAGGTTAACAATGGAAGAAACAAGAAAAAATTAGTCAGCAATCTGTAAATGTATTACTTGTCATCAGAGTTACGCACAGAATAACATGACAGCCTGCACCATAACTGAAACACCTGAATTAATTGGATGTTAATTGAGGAAGATATTGAAAACAAGTAAAATCAAAGAATTCTTGACTTTGCAAATTACTTTTGCCCTTCACTTTGAAATGCTCAAATATACAAAATATATACAAAATCATAGAATCATAGTATATCTCAAGTTGGAATGGACCCATAAGGATTAAAATATTTGTTCACATTAAAGTGGAGTCACTGCAGCCACAGAGGAAGTAAAATGCCAAACCAGACTGAAATTCTTTTAGCTCTTAATAGGATTAATTAACCTGCTCCTATGAAGTAGGGTTTTTCTAGTTTGCTTAGGGGTTTTTTAAGGTCCAAGTGATAAAATCCTCAGAAGATCAGGAGATACCCAGAAACATGTACAGCAGTAAGCATCCCCTTTTCACCACTTTAAAGTCAAATTATACGTCTCTTAAAACAAACCTCAGTCCAAGATTTGATACGTTGCCTCATAGAGCCATTAACTTCTGGGTACCACAGAAAATCCTGTAAACAAAAGGCAGAGTTACTCTGCAAGCTTAAAAGACAATCAGTATACCAAAACCAAAAAATGCAAAAAACCGAACTAAATGCCATAAATTCAACTGTAAAGGAAAAACATTTGGCTCAGAGTCTTATAGTTAGCATGAACAGCCTGATATCTTACTCCAGCATGGAAAACAGAATGCAAAGAAAAAAAAGAGCAGAAGAAGCCAACAAATCCACAAAACTTTTCCCTCATAAAAACCAAATTTTTATTTGTAGTTCAGGAGTTGGAATTTCACAAAGAAGGTATTTCTTTAATGTCTGACAAATGAGATGTCCTTGGGTTTCTACTGCAATCAGGGATAAATCCACATAAGGTCACATCTGTAACTTATTAGAACTTACTTTTAGCTCAGTTTTCCACATCCTTACTAGCAGATTTTCTTTGTTTCAAAGCTTAAAATAATTGATAGCATGAAATCATAATTTTCAAGCAAAATCAAAACCTAACAATTCTTTTAGCTTGCTGGAGCAGTGCTAAGCTTTCATCTAGAAGGACATACAGACTAGTGCTTTCATATCTCCCAGGGAAAGCCATGACTTCCTAGCATTTAGTTACCACTCAGGACAGCACTATTGAATAGCCTAAAAACACATGATGAAGGGAAATGGCAGGGGCTACACAAGCAGAACCTATTGTGAGAAAACTTTGTAACAGAATGCTGAAACACTATCAGCAGAGAGGAAATCTCTATCTTCCGCTCCTCTGGATTGTTACATTTTGGTAGTTCGCTTGAGTACTGTCAATTTGTTATTTGGCTGTGGAACCTGTGAGCAATCATGCAATCCTCTACAGTGGTTGAAGGACAGAAGAGTTACTGTGATGAATAGAAAGGGCAGAATTAAACTCTCCACTTGTTCCCAGTAATCTTCTCTTTTGATGGTCAAGTATTTTCCACATTTGGATTACTGGATCACAGCCAGTCTGAATATGGAAATTCAGCTACCATGCCAATAATGTCAAAGAGCAACACTGCATCAAGACAAGGAAGCGGCAGACCGGGAATATATTAACTATCAGACACCTCCCAAAAGCCCACACCTGCCATCTCAAATCTTGGTGGTTAAACAGTTTTGAAGACATGACTCTGTCAGGCTAGCCCAATGCAAATCACACTGCATCAACCCCTTCCCCCTGGCCTTGTGTTCTGTCCCATCTTTTCCAGCATTCTGATAACTACAGGATGGACCACATCAGAGGTGACTGAAAAGGAATCCTACAAAGTAACTTTTTGGCTGAATTGACTCCTGAAACAACCCACTCCACAGTTTACCTGTGCTAGTTACAGCACAAACACAGGAACATACTGTGAGGCCCAACAGAGTAGGTCAGCACATGCTTAAATTGCTATGGGCTTATCACCCTAAAATGTTATTCTGTACCCTAAATCTTAACCATGTACACAAACAAGTACTGAAAATCCACATTCAGACAACTCAGCAAACACACTGCTGCTTTGGTTTTGGTGAATAGAGAATGAGTTTTCTTCAGGGCATAAATAAATACATGACTAGCACAATGCCAGCACTGCTGACAGCTGTCATGGGAAGCAAAGAAAACTACTGAGGACAGCATCTCTGTTGCCAGGGCAGAGGAGAACAGAGTCCTTCAGAAAAACTAGACTCAAGTACTTTCTTTTTTAAAATATCCACATTATAATCGACATTGTGCTTATTTCTGCATGCAAAAACAGTGGAAGGAATACTTGTCGAACTAGCATAGAAAACTCAATGGCAATTAAATATTACCAATCCAAAGAGACTCAGATATATATTTTTACAGCATGAAAAGAGCAAACTTCCTGGCAAAGGGTATGCTTGGAAAGGCCAAATTGTAAGATCTGACAAAAATTATACACAGTTCCAGAGCTTATGTCCAAAACTAAGCCACAATACCAGTACTCCATGCCAAATTCTCTTAAAATATAGTACACTAAGATGCACTGTGAAACATTTATAAAGAATGTCAATTGTCTTAACTTTCTTTTAACTTTCAGCTCTGACAGCATTTTCAATTATATTGTATGAAATAATAATATGATTATGGTTTGCAATTTAACACTAGATAAAAACTTACCACTTTAATTGAAGCAGATTTATCTTCAAATGGGATATTTCCATGCTGTCAAAAAACCCCAAAACAGTAAAAACAAAGTAAGAAAAACTTTCAGAATGAAAATATTTACATACCTATGCTAACTTGCAATATTTATCTTCAACTGAAAGGATTTTTCTTGTATAAACTTGTCAGCATACTCACGCAAAATATTTATGTTGCTCTCTTGATAAAACAAGCTACTAAAATAAACTGTTATTTTTCCTGGAAGCAATCTAGCCAACAAAGTCTGAAATGCTTTCTGCTCACTCTGTTACAAAAGTATCAAATGTTTTCCTAAATTTAGCCTTCCAACATAAGAAAAACTTATGACTTTTCCTCCTTCTTTTCTTATACTGCCTTTTTCCAGCCTTTTCATCTGCCCATCTCCTTTACACAAAACAACCAACACAGTTTTAATTAAAGAATAAAAGAAAAAAAATCTCAGGCAGAAATAAAATCTAGAATCTATTATTAAATTTTCTGAGTGAAAATTATAAGAAACCAGAAAGGAAAGAGTCAGATATGCATATACAATACTCCTGTAAAATTATAAAATATCGTATTCATTTTGGTATTGGTCCGTAAGAACAAGTGTACTTCTCTTTTTCAAACTGAGATCTTGATTTCAATAACACTTGACAAAAAATACTCTCAACTCAAAATCCATTACAGCATTCTATCACCACACCATTACTTTTGGGCAGCATAAACAATTGACTAGGAAAACCAAAGTTCTTAGATCAATCAAACATCTTTTTTTTACAAGTGGAAGTGATTGCATGCTGTATGCTGGACAAGCTGACAGCTTGCACTTTTAAGTGACAGAATTACTAAATAATTGACAAATCTGATGTACAGTTGAAAGGTGTCTTTTCCATCACGTATGTACATACATCTATGAAGACATGTGCTAACAGGTATCATAGAACAAAAGAAATCAGCATTCTGTTCAACAAACAATACATCTAAATCCTTTCTTCCTCCTTCCACCTGGCTGCAGTTTACATACTTCACATTATAAAATTCAGACAGCTCTTCATCAGGGATCAAAAAGAAGATGAGACCTGAAGATATTTTTAGTTTAAGCTTCAAGTTAAACCTGGAAATCTGTCATTGCCCCAAGGATTTTTATTAACAGATTAGATCAGCAATTTAACTGACATTTTAAATGACAAATTAGAAGGCATGAATTACTACTATTTAAAAACACACAAAGGAGCAATCATTTTCTCATGAAGAAACCAAATACAAAGCACAAATTGCTATGGGACAAGTCAGTTTAATTAATTTATTCCAGGGCTGCTGCAATCTTTCTCTTGAACTTCCGGTTCTTTTCTCAGATTTACAATTATCACACGTGTACCCAAGCAATTATTTTGGTCTAATCTTGTTCTTCTTCAAAAGACCTTTCTGTGCTTTTCCTTTCATATGGATAGGCCAGCAATATATAATTTGCTTTTTTAAAGTTCAGACAAGATTTATGAGGTAAATTTGGAATAAAGAAACAAGCTATCTCACCTTAATTCCCTCTTCTTTGACTTGAGGATTTATCAGTTTTATGAATGAATAGAACAGCTGTCGAATTCTAGAATCTCCTATAAACACAACATGTTTGTCTATGAGGCAATTTTTTGCTTCACTGTAAAACAAAACAGCAACATTACAGAAAATACGTACCTTAGAAAGAAGTATTCTCAAAATCTACAGAGTTATGTAGATAACTCTAAACATTATATCCAGCTCTAAGGCATGATTATTAATTCAGCATGTTTAAAAAAAATTAAACAGTTTATTGCAATTTACACAGAATTGAAAATGAACTCTCCTGCTAATGTGATTAGGAAAACAACTAAGCAGGTTTTTCTATGTGTGCTACAAATACAGTTGTTTCAAATTGGTAATATACAGCATAACTCAAAAAAAAAAAAAAAAAAAAGAGTTCTCTTACTAGGAGGTGAAAAAAGTGATAGGTAATTTTATTTGGGATATTTTTACTTGCAATTTGACACATAAGGTCAGCAATCTGAGACATATGCAGCCTCATGTGGCTCTCCATAACTTGTGCCAGTACCTCCATCACCAGCATTTATTTGTATTTTTATACAGAAATACAACTAGGGTAAACACTGTAGACACACAGATAAAGTACTTGGAAAAGACTTCTTTCTCATAAATGGTGTATATTTTTGAAAGCCTAGAGAATCAGACATAAAGTGAACAATAGATGACACTATTACTAGAATTACAGCAATTACTACAGCTGCAGTCAAACAACAATGACTCTTCTTTCCAGATAAACAGAAGACATGAGTTTCCTTACCTATTTTTATACTTATGCATCATACAACTGTGAGGTTGCCATACTTTTTCTCCAAGAAATCTCCCACTGGACAGAAGATACTCACATGTATCACCACCTTTGAAATGTTATATTAAGATTAGAATTCAGACACATGAAATGTAAAACACAGCCCTGTTGCTATTATAAAAAATAATTTGACATCTGAAAAACCAGAAATTGAAATAATAAACAGCAGCAAATAAATTTAACTGATTGTAAATACATCTTGCACAAGTTTCTGCAAGTTGCCTTCTCACTCATTATACAATACTGTTGAGTAAATCCCACCCCATCCACAAAATGTTAATGATCCCACCTCTGCTGTCAAAAAGATGTTGCGACTTAGAATGGCATTTCCTTTAAGAGATACCAATCCACTCTACTATCTACTAACCCAAATACACTAATATGAAATTAAAGAATACAACTGTTGAATAAAGTAATCTACACAGAAACACCATGCACAGCATCTTGTATAGAACAAAAAACTCATCACAAGGTTTGCAAGACAGTCTGTTATGTCTCCTTGTTTAAGACATACGGCCATGTGATCACCTTAGAACAGGTGATATGGGTTAATACACAAAAAATAAACCCCAAACATTTACATATCAATTTTCTAATCATTCTGAATTACACTTATCTCTTCTAGTCAATAAGCTTTATGCTAATTAAGATTAATCACTTTACAGGTGCTGATGTTCTAGGTCATGTTAAATTTCAAATATCTCAGTTACAAAATCAGTGACTGTTATCTTCCCAACTCCATGTCAGATTCTGCTGCTTTATAATTGAACACAACTGAACCCATTCACTGCAAGAGAAGTTGCCCTCCAACATTTTTGTCATACTTGGCATTTCTGAGCACTGACAAACAGGGAAACGGTTGTGAATGAAATGGTAGGGACTTGTTCTAGCTTGGGCAGAAACAATGTACCACTGCCCCTACCTAATACTTTCTGTGAAACCTCCTTCAGTTCATTAAATTCAGCTCATGCCTTGGTTTACAAGCAACACAATTTCTCTGATTCTAAAACTTGCAAACTCATGCAAACTATAATTTCAAGTAAGCTGCATAAAAAATGAAACTGTCAGGAACAATAAAAAACCTATCTAACCAAAAGCAACGTGAGTTTGATAATGAGGTGGTTTAAAGTTATTACTGATATGAAGTCCTCCACTTTGCAGATATATGAAAATGATGTAAGAGTGAACTTTGTAAAAGAATATCCACCACTAATCAAGCTCACTCTGACATCCACTAACTTGCTGAGAAAGACGTGTAAGAAAATCAGGACAGTTATTCATGGTCAGACCAATGGTCAGTCTAGCCTAGTATTCCGTTTTCAACAGGGGCGGAAAGCAGATGCTCAGAGATAAATAAGAAGAGGGCAAATAAACATTATATTCTCATCTAATATTCTCCCAACTATGTTCATTCCAAGGATTTACTGAAATGGACATGCAGTCCTAGAGTTTTCTATATCCAGAGTTGATGCTTGAAGAATCATCTGCCTTTATCTGAAATACGGTTTCTACTAGATTTACTTGGGGTTCTTCAATGGGACAAGGCAGTTTGGACTTACATCTGTCATGGTTTGTAGACCACTATCACTTCTTTCTCAATCAAGTTTTCAAGACTGGATGATGTCCTCACATAGAGGTCATGAGCCTTGCAAGCTCAGTACCTCTGTACTCCATGGCACTCCCTCCACATAACTGCCCATTAATAGATCAACCCTTCATCCTACAGTACCTTCACTGAAGTAACATTCCCAACATCACACACTTTATACATTTCACACATAGAGACAACAATGCATGTCAAGAGGTTATGCCTTCTCTCCCAACTCCAGGTACTGATTATCTTACTACTGCCCTGAGCAGTATTAGAAAGCTCCTGAAATGCATTCAAGCTCTTACTGAAGTTTGATGCCTTCCCTTAACATAATTGCAGAAAATAAGGGGAGAAGATGAAGCAGGGGAATAAAACAAAACTGAAACAGCAGCCAAGAAAGTAAAGAGGAGGTTAAAAACCAGACAGTAAAACCTCCAGAAAAGCTCAACTCCAGATTTAGCAGGTGAAATAGCAGCCAAAGAATTATGCTCATTTTAATACACCACAATTTCTTAACCATCAATGAGATCTTAAAATAAAAAAACAAACAACGAAAAACCCAACCAAAAAAAACCAACCCAAAACACAAGAAAAAGAATTCTAAGTGCTGTTGTATACACAAAACACAGACCATTCTTTGTAAACTCTTTATTTGTGTAAATTATCCTTACAACACATTAACTTTTATGCTCACTTAGATCCACATTATAGTTATACAAAGTGTATAATTTTTCTGAATTTTTAAATGTTCACTGTTCTAATTTATCATTCCTCAAAATCATGGTAATTCAATTGAAATGGTGAAATCTCAAAGTCTTCATTCAGCAGCAGAGCAGACTACAATTCACAAAGCTTTCTCTAAAATACATACTCTCAAAGAGCTGGAAATTCAATTGTTCTCTATTATTCAAAGTAAAAAATGTAGTTTTAAACAGTCTAATACTATTGATTTTAAGAATGCAAAATTTTAAGTGAATTCTTATTTCCAAAATGATTAGGACTGTATCTTTGAAATATAAGAACTGAAAAACACAAAGCTTTAACTTCACTGGATAGTATGTAAACATTCAACCCACTTAACTCTTCCCAAATTAAAGACGGACAGTACCTTCTCTTTATTCACATTCTTTTGTAAAAAAATGCAGGTGACCCCTAAATACAACAGTCTTCCTGAACATAAACCTGACCTTCCACAACTTCAGTTCAACATTTTTTTCAAACAAGTAAATTTTATACAAGCAAGTTTGACTGGAAGTATACTGGGCTGCTCCTATCTGTAATATGTACTTGCATGGCTGTGGCCAAAATTAGCTAAAATCTTTACATGTAATGACAACCAGACAGGAAAGTATAAAAGGGGAAGTATAAAAGCACAACAAACACAGCAATCACTTAGGTGACAGGGCCTGGCTTTCACAGCCTGGCAACTTTGAACCTGTTTGCAGCCCTACCTCATACACCCTCTGGAAATCAGGATAAGTCTTTTTGGATATTTTGATATAAAAATCTTGGTGTAAAATGTCTTATGTGTAAAAGAAAGCGCTTTCTTGTGATCCTTTAAAACTTATTACCTTATTTCATTTGTCAGTTGATACTTTTTGTGTTATGGCACAGCAAAAATCAATTCACTTTCCCTCAATAATTCCTAACATTTGAGAACATTAAGAAGTTACTAGGTTTCTGTCCAGGCTACAGAATTTAGTACATTATTTCTCATAGAGAAGCTGTTTTATTCTTCTGCCATTTGTGTTGCTCTTTTGTACACACTTTCCAAGTTCTATTATACCACTACTAAGAGTGGGCAACCAACACCACTGAGAATAAGTGAGGTGCCAGTGAACTTTAGCTGTGCACTATTAGTAAAAACCTCTGTTTTTTTCATTACTTGTCAAAAGTATTGTGGCATTTGCTGAATTTCAACTGCTTGATATCAATAGAGGTTTGCAGAATGATCTCTTCAATGAAAGCACCTCCACTTTTACCTATCCTAAATATTCATTTGCTGTAATTTTTCCACCTTCCTTTTCTGAACTTCTCTTTTAAACATTTTATGTTCAGAGAAGCCCAAATTGGTAAGTCTGTTTTCACTATGACTCCATGTCCTCCTGCCTTTAAAACACTTATGGGAAAACCTCTTACCCTTTAACTGCTTCAAGGAACTAAAAGCCTTAGGTGAAAAAACTTGAAAGGTTTGTACCAATTCATAGTGACTATATAAATTTACATAAAGGCTAGCAGATTATCACCATTTTGCAATGAGACTCACCCCCTCATTAACTCTCACAGAATATACTGAAACTATGCATATTTTATTTTCCTTACAACCTGCTTGATATGTCAGTCCCCATTTGCTTAGTCTTGCAATCCCTCTTTAAAAATTTGCCACCTTCCTTCCGTCTAGTTTTGTGACTCTTTTGTGCCTTAAGGAACACTGCACAACAGGCAAGCTCAATTATGTCATGCTTGATATACTCTAGAATTCAGTAAATGCTTCCAAGTCTTCCAATTTAATACTAGACAGTTTATCAGACTTAGCGACAGGCCAGCTAGATGGAATTTAAACATAAAGATCTCTACCCCTTTTTCCATTTCCACAATGAACTGCCTCGCTCAGCCTTGTCTCCCAAAAATGCTGGCAGCTAAGCGCTAGAATACACCAGTTGGGCTACAACAGAGCCGCGGTCATCTCCCTAGAGATCATCTTTTTCATTTACCCACAAAAACATACCACATTTTTCAGCGTGACACAGAAACAAGTAAATATATCCTTCAGCGACTGCATTTGCATGTAGGGATCATGCCAAGTTTCTCCGCTTCAGGGCCAAAACAACCCTAGCGAGGAGGAACGAGCAGAGCTGCCAGCGCCCCGTATCCGAGGCGCGCCCGTGAGCAGCCGGTCACGCCGCAGCGACACCAGCTCGCTCGGTGCCCGGAGCCTGTCCGCGGCCCCGACAACGCGTGAAGCCGCACAGCTCCTTACTGCGCTTCCTCCACCAGCGCGGCCGCCTTCGTTATGTCTGAGGCGACGGTTCAACGAGTGAAACAATATATACCAGATCTCGTGCCAATTAAGCCTTTAACCACTAATTGCTAGGTAATTAGCCATTAATCATGCCGTACGGAAACAAGTGACAGGGAAGAAGTCACCCTCTACCCCTGCCGCTTCACCTGCCGCAGGCCGGGCCCCGGAGCTGCGGCGAGCTCTCAGTGCAAACGCCGCACAGCCACAGCCCCGACAGCCGCGCTCGCCCCCCTCACTCCGCGGGGCCTCGCCCGACCGGCCGGGCCCGCGGCGACCCCCAGGCCGGGCCCGCAGGGCTCCGGGGCCGCGTCCCTCGGCAGTCAGCGACCCGCCGCCCCACGCTGCCCAGACGGCCGCGGCTGCCCGGGCGGAGGGACCCTCTGCCCTCCCTGCACGGCCGCGGTGCCCGAGCTCCGCCGGGGCTCCGCCTCCCCTGCCCGGCAGCAGCGGCCCCCCGCGGAGCGCCCGCGGCCGCCCCCTCACCTCGGTAGCGGCGGGAGGCGGTGTGGCAGGCGGTGAGGAGCAGGACGGCGCCCAGCGCCAGCACCTTGGCGCTCCTCACGCTGAAGTAATAGTTGATCTCCCGCTTGCCCCCGGTGTAGGCCAGCGCCGCCATCTTGGCTCCTCCATGACAACAGCGTGCGATGGGGCGGGCGGGCGCGGCGGGGCAGCACTGGGTCCCCGCCGGCGGCCAACGCGGACCCCGCCGCTGCCGCCGCCGCCGTTCTCGCCGCCGGGGCCGGGAACAGCCCCACGCCCCCCGGCACACGGGGCGGAGCCGGCGCCCCTCTCGAGGTGCCGCAGCTTCCCCTCGGCCGCCAGCGGGCGGCCCCAGCGTTCGCTCCCCGCCCCGCGGCGCCGCGGGGATGCGGCGGCTCCCGGTGGGTTCGAGGGGATCCCACAGCGCTCGGCCCGAGCCCGCAGCTGAGGGGGCGGCGAGGCGGAGACCCCTGGGGACTGTGCTCCGTGAATGGGGAACTGGGCGAGGGTCTCTGCCGCCCACGGTCCGTACCGGGCCCTGGACAGTGAGGGCTTCCTTCCAAATAATAAACACTTGTCACTTCTGTTGAGAAGGAAATGGTCATTCAGGCTGGGAGACGCTCACTCCCTCTGAACGCAAGTAACTGTACAAGCAAGCTGACACACAGAATCACAGAAGCTTAGGTTGGAAAAGACGTCTGGGGTCATCGAGTCCAACCTGTGACCGAACACCACCATACCAACTAAACGATGGCACTGTAAGGAAAGACATGCAGTCTTTCCTAAACACGTCCAGGGATGGTGACTCCACCACCTCCCGGGCAGCCCATAATCCCCTTTTCTCTGAAGATATTCTTCCCACTGTTCAACCTAAATCAACTGTGGTGCATCTTAAGACTGTGCCCTCTCATCCTATGGCTATTTGCCTGGGAGAAGAGGCCGACTTCCATAGATGTACCTGGGTTTGGGGGATGCATGCAATGATTGCTGAAATCAAACCTTGCTGAGATTTACGAAGGGAAACTCTGCTCCTCCACAAGCAGCTGCCTGCGTTGGGCAGGAAATCTGGGCTCTGAATCCAGTCCCTCCTCAGTGATGGGGCTGGGAAGCTGCCACCAAACCTGGCAGGCCTGGAGCACACCAGGCTGTCACAGGAAAGATATTTCCACAAAATAAAGTAACCATATATAAACCATATAAACTGTTATAAATGAAAATTTGTCCAGCCAAATTAATATGAACAATAAATTATTTATTTTGCAATCAAATTCTATCTAGCCAGCCACAAGGAAAAAACAGAGCCGAGCCTGGGGTCGGCCCTGGGTGTGCAACAAGGAGTCAGCCTCATCAGAGGTTTTCCTCCATGCCCACACACCTCCAGCCTGGCACAAGCGGTTTTCATAGGGAAAATTCCGCCTGAGGCCAAGATTTCAGCAATCAGTTTTTTCTTCTATTCAGAGCCCATATGTTAATAAGATTTTCCTTTTTGGTGATGAGGGAGAACAAATCACTGTCCGGAGTTTGTTGAATCTGATGAAATTTACGGAACGCTGTATTCACATGTATCTGCCTCAGGATTTCCATGATATCCATCTCGGGTCGTTCATGCTAACGATCAGAACCTGGGGTTTCTGTATCTCCCCAGACATGGCCCATCTCCTGGCGAGCTGTACCTTCTTACTTGTAAATCAGTTTCCAATCTACACCCGGTCTCACCTGTGCCTGTGTGTGTGTGTGTTGGGGGGGGGGGGGGAATCCTAATACAAACATGTATACTCTAACAAATATTCAATATCACATATGTCATATTAGAAATGGTGCAAATTATATCTACTACACATAACATAAACCAATATAAAACTTAGGAAATGTGTGCAGTATGAAGTCACATAATGTAATGTACGTACAAAATTTGAGTTAAGTATTATTCTGATGTGTGCCGTTACTATATATTCAATGTATATCCCATTTATATGCAACCAATGCCAACATATAGTCTATATTTCTTTTCTATTCAAGTCTGTCTGTTGATTCATTCATTTTTTCAGTATTCTTTATAAATAATAAAAACACTTGACTATTTTAAAGTGCTCAGGTTTATTCTCTCAGGGAAAGAGAGAGAAAAATGGTGCCAAGTATATGGATGGATAGTTACTTGGTTATGTTTTTCCAGAAAAGCTCCAACAAAACCAAACTAACACAATGACAACAACAAAAATCCAGACAAACCAACCCCCAAGTTCTGGTTGTAGTAGGGATTCTTTTACTTGATAAATGAAAAATTCTCATTGATGCATTATTTTTTTCTCATGCCTCATTCAAAAAGTCAGGAATTTTCACAGCATTCTTACTGTGAACAAGCTTTATTGTTAAAGTTTGTTTAAATTGTTGAAATATTCATGTTAGTGCTTATTCCTGTTAGTTTCTAAAGTGCAAAATGCAACTTAAACACTTTTAAATGTATTCTCTAGTTAGAATATTTTGTAGCTTTCTGCATTGTTGCTCATTAATGATTCTTTACAGTCTTATGAAATATATCTTTCATGCAGTCATTGAGGACCACAGATACGCTTCTTCATCTGTTTATATAACATTTGTTCATGAACAAATGAGACTTTTCATCCAACCAAAACATATTTACTTTAGCCTGTCTCATTCTGTAATGTAAAATATGTCAAGTTTGAGGGCTATGCGGCAAGTCTGCAAGGTCCATTTATGATCATGAGTGCAGCTCCTCAAAACTTACCCAACTTACTGCTGTTACTATTAGCAATGTAGATGCAGAAAGCATGGGATTCTGCCAGAGCTCCTGGGGTGTTGACTCAACTTCTCAGTTAGGGTGGCTATAATGCTTAAACAGGGAAATTTAATTTATTATTTTATTCTCAAAATCAAAAAATTAATTAATGTTTCCACAACAAGGTTGTCTCTCAGGAGAATTTCTGGGATCTTCAACTAAATCATCTTCTTTCTCTAAAAGAGCAGTAGGAACTAAAATTCTATCAAAACAACCATACTTCTATTTATCTATATCTCAGAAAATTACAACCCTTTGAAAAAGTAATTCTGTCCTGCAGCCTTTGAAGGGCTCTTTCAGATCTGCTGCCTGCTGCTGGAAGTCCCCGGGTATTCCTCACTTACCATAAAGACTTAACACTGATATTCAGTAATTCCTGAAAACTCCATGTGTGGATTTCAACTGTGTTATTTTAGGACTGTACAAATGCTGGTACTGTTGCAGGTTGAGTTCCTTAATTAAGAAAATTCCCCTGTGTATCTTAAATATTTATATGGGTGTAAGCAAGACATCTGCATCTGATTCCGTGCTTCTTTGGAGACATTTATAAAGAGTTTGATAATTGAGATCCCCTTCATTCAGTCAGAAGCTTTTGGCTGAAATGCTGTGAGTTAGGAAGTGGTTTGCCATGTGGTCTCACTTCTGACAGGTTTCTCCTTGTTTCTCACAAGCTAACTGAATTTGGCATCATGACATATACCTAAGTAATTCACACCAATACCACTATATATAAAAGGCTTGATAGAAAAGGCTAATTAGGGATTGCAAAGTACCCTATAAAACCAACTCCAGACATGCACTGTTATTAGCTAGAAGCAGCTTTGTAAATTATGTACCTTCTTTGTTTTCTGTCTGCTGATCAACTTAGTGTGGCTGAAAGTAAACCAGAAGGCTGCTAGCGCTTCTGATCAGTCAAACCTCAGCTTTTGGTTGCAAATGCTACAGTTTCCTGTTGGCTTTCTGCTTGCTCTGCTGGAAGCATCAAGGGCCATCAGGGAGAGTGGAACACTTAGAGCAGCCACAGAGAGAAGACCCAGAGAACAGAAGAGTGTTACCTTTGAGAGACAGAGGAGATATGACACTGCTGTGCACTTGGGATAATGTGTATGAATATTAAAAGTAAAATGCCTCTGGAAGAATTTAAAATACGCATGTTCTACAAGGGTAGCCTTGGGTTAACTGGATTAATTATTTTCATAAGAGGCTGTGGTCACTAAAGACTGGTGCCGTTATTACCGTAGTTTTTGGCTGCTCTATTTCCTCTATGAATCAATCTAATAACAGTCAGGAATGAAGGGGTTCTTCCCACCTAATTCCACTCACTCATGGAGAACCAACCTATTTTAAACTAATCACCCTCCCTCTGCAGAACTGAGAGAGCACGTAAGGTGGTAATTTACTTGTAAGTTGGAATAAGGTGAATGACTTACTGTGAAGAATGGTGACTTTCTGTTCAATTTAGAAAATAAATTTAAATTGGAAAAATGTCACTTACACACGTGTAATTTAGATGAGGTAATTCTTCTTTTAATGTTCCTGACTTTGCTTGGCAGGCTCAGCATAAATGGAAGGAGAACTCTGTGCCATGGGTCAAACCTGGCAGGCACATACAAGTTTGCTGATAAACTGAGATCACCGGAGATGTCCTTTTTTCCTGTTTTCAGTATTACAGCCATGTGTAGCTTCTCAAGTTGGAGCTCCTATCCTCAGGCAAAGGCACAAGGTAATCACAAGGACTTGGAGCATGTAAGAAGATGAATTGGCTACTGTAGTATAAAGTCAGATGTACCAAAGAGCTGACATTTAAATATTCTCAGAGGAATAGTAGGGTATTCTCATGTGATATTTTCCCCTTTGAGTTTGTGTATGTTTGTAATAGTGTAATTAATTTTTCACAAGTATATATATCAAGGAATATAAGCACCAGAGCTAGAAAAAATATTATCACATACCTCTAATCTTGAAGTTTCATAAGGGAAATGATCATATGTTCATAAGGAACATACTGTTTGTTATATAATAAGTAGAATATTCCCTACATTAACTTACAGGTTAAGTGTTGACTAATTAATTAGTAGGATCTGCCATACCCCAAACCATATAATTTCTTAATTTGAATGGTGCAGCATTGCCAGATTGCTCTGGTCAAATTGTAATTCCAGAAATAAAGCTGTATTTCCAATGGATTCCTGGGTGGTGTAGTACTTTCAGTAATGCAGCTTTTGCCTGGGCAACTTTTGGGACCTGCCAAATCTTGGCATCTTAGGCATCAGACATTTTAATTGCTGGGTTTTCACCCTTATAATGATAATCAATTTTTCCCTAAGAATCAAGTTTCCATGTGGCATGTGTATGCATGGTAGCCACCTATTGCAAATATTTGATTGCATTAAATGAAGAAGGAGTACAAAGTGTAAGAAGCCTTTTTCTTAGTGGACTTGTTCAATCAAGCAGTGTAGCCTGAGTACTGAATTTGTAGCCAAATGCTGAAACAAATATGCCCTCAAACCTGTAAGAACCTGGAAATTCTATCAGCAATTACTGCTTTTACAGATTTCTACTTCTGTAATAGGTATAAAAACGGTTTCTCAATAGTCTGTACTAAAATCAGACAGATATTAACTGAAGTAATTATGAAATCACATGTACAAAGGCCATATTTAGCTTTATCACTAAGAGATAAATACATCTGCTGTTCTATAACATGAGGCTTAATAGTGTTTTCATTTCAGGCTTCTGTGGATCTGAAACAAAGATGGATCAGATGAAGACAGGGAAAGGAAATGGGCGATAGCAAATATTTAAGTCATGTGTCCCCTTTAATTAAGGACAGTCAAGGGGCCACACCTTTCTGCTTCATGGGGTGTGTCATTGCTGTGCAGCTACACAGTCCTGAGAAAGGAGCTGGAACCCAGCTCAGCTGACTATTACAAATGATATTTCTTTCAGCTGCTTGCATTTTTATCCTTAAATCTTTGTATCCATCAAAGTAATGGGTTAAGAATGTTTGATTTGGATTAATTTTTTGATATGCAAGTGTAAGTTTTTTCTATTTCCTCCTCTCTTTTCTTGACTCCTGGTTGAGGAATAATGGCAGTCACTGTTAGTTCCTTTTCAAATTGAGTTATTCTCTTTTCATGAACACTTTGTTTCATATTGTTCCTTTTTTTTGGTTCTCCCTTGTGCTCCCAGTTGTGCCTTCTTAAAATGCAGAATTCTTTATATTTATAGGACAGCCTTTGGAAGCCTACACAGCCACAGTGCAAGATTTGCTGTGTTTGTGCAGCATTATAAGCCTTCCTTCTGGCTGCCAGCAATACCAATGCCATGTGATGACCAGGTTCTCTTTTAGCATCTCTGCACTAAATTTCTGCTACTTGAAATCAATGGTTTTAGGAACAAAAATTTATTTGGGTAGGGAAATTATTTTTTCTTATGAAGATTGCAGTGCTAAGGGAGTCTCTGTGGCGCAATCGGTAAGCGCGTTCGGCTGTTAACTGAAAGGTTGGTGGTTCGAGCCCACCCAGGGACGTGTTTTTCCTTTTCCTCTGCCATGGCAGGGGACTGGAATCAGATAATCTTAAAGTCCCTTCCAAACCTAGCCATTCAGTGGTATTTTAGAAATGTGGAATTTTCTATTTAGTCTCAGGTTCACTGAAACCCTAATTTGCTGAAGTATGAAGTAATGGGTTAACAGACTAAAATATTTCCATGCATCATTATTTAAGAATGAAATTACATAGAAGTAGTTTCATTTTAGTCGAATATTGCAACATTCTGTCTTATTTGTTTGTCTATATGGTGCTCTATTGTGTTGCTTGTGAGCTCTAAAGGATCTGTGTTATTTTAAGGTGTTAAAATGTAACCACATATATACAAAATATCAACATGGGCTACTGTGCACTTCAGGCTGAACAAAGATTTGTCATTTAGGAATTAACAGGTAACTGAATAGTTGTGCCATTTCCAGCAATTTTGTGTAACTGGTGAGTTGGAATCTACAGGAAAGTTATTGTTTTTTGCCCCTAGCTTTAAATCTCCTGTGCATAACACACTTCGATAATTGCTCAGATGGCTGGCAGGTAGACCAAATTCTTTGATGTGTTGTTTTTCCTTGTGCTTTAAAAATACTTGAACGGACAGGTTTAACTAATGGTGTATGGCTTTCTCTAAAGCCCAAAACCAGAACAAATCCATATGCAGTGAAATCACTGGAGCCCATTTTCTTTCAGCTGCTTTCTCATGTACTCTTTTTCGGGAGCTGTAGTGATAGGACAAGGAGTAATGGGTATAATAAATTGAAAGATTGAGAATTTTGGTTAGATATTAGGAAGAAATTTTTTACTGTGAGGGTAGTTAGACACTGGAACAGGTTGTTTAAGAAGATTGTGGGTGCCCCAACTCTGGCCATGTTCAAAGCCAAGTTGGATAACACCTTGAGCAATCTGCCAGGGGTGGTCAAGTCTAGATGAACTTTCAGGTCCATTCCCACCCTTTAAAATTCAATGATTCTATGATTATATTTTATGAGACTACCCTTCTCTCAAAGAGCTGTCTTTCCACAGATCTGTTTTCATGGTACATGCAAAGCAATTTGGAAATGCAGTACAGGTCCCAGTTTGGTTTCAACACACTAGATCCAGATCATATCAGATAATGAATTTAAAATTTGCAATTTTTTAGGAGCCATTAGAGTTTAAGGTTGTAAAAGGCTGTGAATTTAACAAAAAAAATTATTTTAAACTTCATAACCATACTAAGAAACAGATGAAGAAGTCAGTAGAAATCAATTCAAGTAGTCTTCATAGTGTGTCTTCATGTGAGATGAAAAGGGGTAAAGGAGCTTTCAAACAAAGCCCACAGGAAACAGCTACTGAGTTGTTGCATATGAAATTTCCACATTATTTATGTAGAGTTAACATAGAAAATGGAGTTTTAGACTAAGCTTCTGCAGCAGAGAATAAGTAGAATGTAAGAACATTGCTATGGACCAAGAAAGAAGGTGTGAAACTCAGTTAATCCACAGGTCAGTCCTTAGCCCATAATTTTATTAGCAGGGTGTCACACCTGGACTGGATACCCAAGTCTTATTACAACAAAGAGATGTATAAGATCCTGATGTACAGACAACAGTAAAAGCTGTAGAGATGGTAATATTGTATAGAGGGCCAGAGAAACACTGCCTTAAACATGAGCAAGGTGTTTTAAGCAGTATTGCTTACTCTTGGATGTGCTTGTCAAAATACCTATTTAATGGTTAACTTGCAGGAGGGAGGTGGGTGGGGGTAGGAATGCAGTTACTGAATCTCCAGGAGAATCAAAGTGCTCATACTCCCAAAGCAGCTGAGGGCACCCCAGCACCTCCAGGAGGAGGGAGATGAAATGCTGGTTCCTCTCACCTGGAGCCAGAAATGGACACTGTCATCTCTAGGCACAAACCACCATTTCATCCTGCACAGGGTTAATTCATAACCTTAGCTCTTAATCTCTCCAGAAAATTGGAGACTACTAACTAAGAGTTACAGGAACTATATGAAAAAAGTATTAGAAACTGTACTCCAGAATCACATATGGAACTGAAGAAGTTCAAAGGACCTCTTGTATTTGTTTGTATCTATTGGAACTAATGCATCTCTTGTATCTATATGAGAATTAAAATAGATTAGAGAAATGAAGTAAAACTGTTAATTCTACTTTTTGTTTACTGTGAGGCAGGTGCTCTTCATGGGTGTAATTTGCTCTCTGCTGTTCAGAGAAGAATAAGCAAAGATCCTTTGGATCTCATTGCAGAATCTGGGAGACAAGTAATTTTGTCTATGGGCAGCTTCTGTACGAATTGAGATTTTAGGTGACTGTGGTAAAGCAAATGTGGTATAGAGGCAGGTACAGACAGCCATAATAGCAATGGATGTTCTTTCAAATTGAGGAATTAGTCTTATTTCCTTTAAATGCTGAAATATGAAAATAAATGAGAAGGGAGCTAATTTTAACTAGAAACAGTAATGAAAAGCATTTTCTCCAAATTAAATCACACTGTGTTTGGGGGACTCCTCTTGTCACACTGGTGTAGATACTGTACTAGGATATGTTGGGAGCAGAGACTTATGCCTTGAGATGTTAAATACCTTAAGCAAAAAGTAATGGTAAATCCCTTTGGATAAAATTGAAAAACAGAAAAACTAAGTCATCATGGAGAAAAAATTTAATGAAGAAAAAACCCTGTCCTTTACACTGCTATATAGAGAAGATAATTTCCGATTGACAGAACCTAACAGCTAAAAGAGTAAATTTAATTATTGTCTTTTTTGTGCCCTGAGTGAGCCTGCAGTTTTATCCAAGAGCTTTTGTGTTTGGATGAGTGTTCTTCTCATATGTTAGTGCATATTTAGGGCGAGTTCTGATGCTGATGTTTTGAAGAAATAGCCTATAGGATAGTCTTGGCACAGAAGATTTTGACAGCAGCAACCCTGAGATTAGCTCGTTGCTTAGAGAATGGTGCCAATAACATCCAAAGTTGGGAGTTCGATACCTCTATGGGCCATTTATGTAAGAGTTGGACTAGGTGGTCCTTGTAGATCCCTTCCATCTTAGAGTATTTTGTGATTCTGTCAATGGTGGTGAATTCGGAAATAAAAGCCCTAGAAAAACAGTGTTCAGGGGCTGGTAATTAGTATGTGAGGCAGTAGGTGGTGCACAATGCCTGTGAAAATGCTGGAGAACTGCTCTGCTGTCTCACTGTCTTCAGAATTAGCATTTGGGAAAACTTTCATTTCTCCTAAAGGTCCAATTTGTGTACTTTGAACACAGTAAGATATTGGTAATAATTATTGGAATTTATTATATGTATTTCAAATGTTTGTGTTCAAAATAATAATAAAATTATTTATTTGTTTGTTTTGATAATTATATTTACCTTAATGAGAACCATCATTTCCTGAGTAGTTGGAGTGTATACATAAGCATGGATTCATAGAAATGTAGGAAATTTTGCTCAAGTAATATCCAACCACATGTTTTCCAGGAAAGGACAAATGTATTCCAGCCTTAGAATATAGGCATGCAGTACTTTCTTTATTTATGCACTGTAGATTGCATTCATTACACATCTGAGATTCATGGGGGAGCCCTATAGAAAAATAGTGGGTTTCCAATGAGCTCAGAATGAGGCCTGAGTAAAGCTAAATGATTTAGGGGTTACTCCTGTTTGTATGTCTAATAGCTTTATTTAAGCTTGCTAATACCTCATTGCAATTGAATACATGATTCTAATACTGTAAAACACTGCATCAAGAGGGTGGTAGGAAGGCAGATTCAAGGAAATCTTGTCTGAAACCACTACAAGAAAACAAATCAAAAGTCCCGTCAAAAGCTTCAACTTAAACCTGAGTGGTGGAAGTGTAGATATGTTGTCTCTTAATGTTGTTTTGTCAATCACCTGTATTAAAGGACATTTGTCTGTAGCACAGTATTCATATTTTAGACTGATAAACTCAGATACTGAAGATAATTGCAGTGGCTAGTGTTTCTCCCTAGGGGGCTGTGCGGTTGCAACTGCCCCTTTTAGAATCATGCTACATGGTTTGAGCTTCCTTTTACTCAGTGTTGATCCCGTTGATGGTTTTCTCCTTGCCTCTAGTTTTTACTTGCTTAGGCCATATTAATGCAAAAGCACATGCTACAGAAAGCCCCTTGTGCTGCCAGCTGAACCTGCTGTAACAGGAAACTGCATGGATACAAAAAGGAATATTTGCACTGGAGACATCAGAAGTCAGCTTAGATACAATTTGAAGCACACATTGACAGGAGCCTTTTAATCTCTGTCCATCTCCTGGGGGGGTTGTGTAAGAGAAGCTGATAGACAGAACATATTTATTGATCACACAGGTGAGAGTCATCAGTCCTGCAGATTCCAGGGAGGAAAATGGTCTGAATGCTGCAGTACTTTCGTTTGCACAGTTGTATCAAAACCGAGCACTACACATCAGTGGTCTCTCTACCCAGCTCTACAGAGCTTTCCCAGCAATTCTGTTCTGGCACTGTGTAGCAAGAACGAATCTTGGAAGGAAAGGAAAACAGCTGGAGTAAGTGAAAGGCAAAGTTTGTAGCAAGCCCTGGCTGTACAGTGGTAATCTATAGTTTTAGCTAATTTATGCTATTGCTCTAGATGTACTGCTGCTGATAATGAAAATCTCCAAAGATAATGCTTATAGGGAGGCAGAGCACTCTGAAAAATAATTAAGATCACTTCACCAAAAGTTTATTCAACATCTTATATTCCCAAAACTAGATGATATTAAGGCTCTCTACCCTGTCTGCCCTTTATCTCTTATTTGCACCTATGATCTTAGAAAGACAGTTTCTTCAATATTGTATGTAGCATAAGCAAAATACTTGATTATATAGTAAGTTCTGATAAGCTGAAAACCTGCAAGGCAGACTGAGTATCTGTCCAGTGCTAATGAGGCTGGAATTTGTGGGGTAAACACTATGTATTTTTTCAGGTTTAATTTCCAAATGAGGCTGCTTTTGGAGCAAAGATCTGAAAACACATAATTTGGATGTTATTAGTGAGCTGATAGAAAGGAAGTGTTCTCTGCCTAGAAGGACATGCCATGGAATAGATCAGAGAGCAAAGGAGGAATCAGAAGATGACAAAAGGAGACAGTGTTTGCTAGGTGTAGTTTCCTTTCTAAACTCAAGTGTTCCTTTAGCTGTGCTTTGGGGTACTTTTTCTCCCCAGGTAATAAAGGTCTACCTACCTCCCTTATCCTAGCAATAATCTTTGCATACCTTCTAGTGAATTGCATAACCTCGGGGATGAAATTTTAGCTTTTCAGTCCTTGTAGAAACTT
The DNA here is from genome assembly GCF_048771995.1 of Taeniopygia guttata. Classification (NCBI taxonomy): domain Eukaryota; kingdom Metazoa; phylum Chordata; class Aves; order Passeriformes; family Estrildidae; genus Taeniopygia; species Taeniopygia guttata. The sequence goes on along the minus strand of NC_133026.1, from coordinate 24,601,661 downwards.
TCCATTTTGTAGATAATCTATACAAAGAAAGAAAGTCTTTACTGTTTTCAAACATTGAATTACTGTTTTTACAACAACAAACTTATTTTGAAAAGGTAAAAAAAAGATAATAGTATTTTAAGAATCATCATGGTCCACTGAGTAAATGCAGGTATTTACCTACAGTATGTTTTATTTAGTGAAGAAAAAATGGGTTATATTTCATAAAGGAAATTCCCATTTTTACTAATTCAGCACAAAGCTGCAGGCACGTAGCAGCTGCACCCAAGATCATGTTTTCATGTTGCCCTATTTTCCTTAATCGGTTCATTGCAAGCAGGAACGAAAAAAAAAAATATTTAGAAACAGATTTTAGTGCTTATTCCCCCTTGTACCATTGTGGAGCAGCCTTCCGACTCTCAGCTGCTAATCTTTGGAGTGGTGCTTTCTTGAGGTTACGGGGCCTTTATTCTGGATATTTTCTTCATGTCACTCTTTGGGGGTTCTGTCTGGCCATTTCACCTCTTGCCTTACATGCTTTTGCTGTTGCCTTCATGATCCTCTGTGGGTTCTCTCAAACTCCTTCCCAACTACAAAAACATGGCTGTTGGAGTTGCAGTTCATTTCGGGTTTTCAGCAGTCTTCTAAATGGTCTCTGAGAAAAAGTCTTTGCTTCTGATGGTGGTTTGTGTGAAAGTAAATCATTAAGGTTAGTAAAAGCATATGGTTCTGTGTCTCATACACATCTGAATAAACTGTAAGGGCCTAACACTGACCTTCCTCACAAAAAAAATAAATTTGAGATTCTTGGCATAGACTTCTGCACATCCTTTCTGAAGTGCATAGGCACTGCTGATTACAGCACAGCATCAGCCAGCACAGCTCTATTAACAGTCAGGAGCTTTCTGTCCTCAAGTTAAAGAGAGAAACTTCATTTTCCTTCCACCTTTAAGTGAGATGATCCTTCTTGCTGCCATTAATCCTATTTTGTAGATGAAAAGAAGAATGGAATTATTTCTGCTGCTGAACTTCTCATACTTTGAGACACAGAGTTACTGAGTGAGTTTCTTGAGAACTTCTCAGAAGTTAGTATTGAAATGAAGAGTCAAGTAGACAATCACACCCTTAAGGGAGTTGTAGGCAACCTTTTGAGGCTTTAACAAAATGCTTTATAGCATCGTGCTAAAATCTTGGTGTGAGAATCTCCAATGCGTCTAAGCAAATAATTAAATAGTTTCTTTTGGACCACTGGACATGCTTTATTTCATTTTTTCACAATTTATTTAAACATCTCACATATACAAAATACATTTTCTTTCTTTTTTGAGAAATGATGACCTTTGTTTTACCCATAGTAGAAGATTGAAATGCAATTTGAAAGTGGGAACACCTGATTTTGGAGGAAGAAGACAAAGAAGAAGAAAAATTATCCACATGCTTAAGCTGTGGGTGAGACAGGACATCCTAAGTTTTAAGACAGACTTCAAAGAAACAGAGAAGCAATACTTTAAATGCCACTAGCACCATCAAAGTTCAAGTATTGGAGATACTCTGTAATTATGCAAATAGCACCACTGTATTTTGAGTGGAATTGAAAGTACCTCAGATCATATGGAGAAGTTCCTACAAAAGATGCGGATCACTCTTGATTTAGTGTATGAGGTAGTTTAAACCTTTGGAAGTCATGGATTTAAACTTCCTCTGTGGAAGATATTCAAAGGCCACAAGTGGTGCAAACTTTCATGACTTTTTATTTTGGTTTTTTTTTTTTTTCTTTACAAAGGTTGACATTTCCCAACACAAGGTGTTAAATCTTCAAAGACTTCCAAGTCCATTTGGGGTTGTATTAAATTTCATTGCACAATGCTCCAATCAATTCTTCTCCTTCTCTTTGGCCCAGAGTTTAAGCAAGTAGATGAACAGAAGAAATGGAAGGAGTCAGCTTTCATTATAAAAAGAAATGACAAGAGAGTAATTTGGGAGAGGCTTTAAGTTAATTTTAGTTCATTCATTTAAAACAGACTGGGCCAATGTCCAAACCGAATTCTTGGTCAGCGCCGCCAATATCCAAAGGTGCAATGTCAAGGATGGGCAAGCGGGATGGCTTATTTGTTCTGTATTCAATGATTGTTTTGCCCCATTCGTTGTTCTTTCTCTGTAAGAGAAGATTCATTGCAGTTGTTATTGCATTGCTTACAGTATTAAGAATTGTTTCACCTGAATGGATAATTTCTGAAATAATTTCGTATTAATTTTGCTTGTACTGTTTGCAAATCAGATATCCACATCCAACTATTGAGATCTCCAATATAGAGAAAATATTTACGTGAATCTTCTGTAGTCCAATGGGATGCTGTATGTAAGCTACTATTTTATTCACACTGATGTTAGATTCCAAAGAGAACCCTGCCTGATTCTTTCAGAACTTAAAGATCCTGCCCCTTCTATAGCATGTGCATTTTTGCTTATCAATCTTCTGTTTACATAGAATTTGGATCTGGTCCCTCTGAAAACTCTTTTTTTGGCTACATGTACAGTACAAGGTAGGATTTTTTTGTAACCTTTTCCTTATCACTTGTTAAGGATCTGCCATGATTGGGTTTGTATGCTACGTATCTTCACCAGGCAAAATTTTGCTGGTTTGACCAATAATCTAATTCTGAATTAAAGCACAACTCTATCCCTAATCACATGCTTATGCCTGGGCAGTCACCACACCCGTGGTTTCTGTGTTACTTACAGAGCAGCCATCCTCGAGAACACTGAAAGTGAATCTGCTGTTGCCTTCAGCTCGTAGCTCAACGTCATTGGATCCCTGCAGCACAACAGCCTTCTTAAGGTTGCCAGTTTCTGCATCCATGTAGGCAATGCTGTTCTTGCAGTGGTAGGTGATGTTCTGGGAGGCATGGTTGGCCAGCAGACGCATGAAGGCAAGTTGGGTGGCCATATCCTTGGAGGTCACTCCTTCACTATTGTATTCAAACTGAAAAACAGAGAGGAACCCAGTCAGTTGTATTGTGGGGGAAAGGAGGATGTTTGTAATGAAAATGTTTGATAGCTGCTCTAGTGTCCTGGTTTCAGCTAGGGTGCGGTTAATTTCTTCTCAGTTGCTGATACAGTGCTGTGTTTTGGATTTGGAATGAGAATGGTGTTGAAAACACACGGATGTTTTGGATTTTGCTAAGTTGTGATTATCCTAAGTCAAGGACTTTTTTTTTTTTTTTTTTTTCTGGTGTGTCTCATGCTCTGCCAGTGAGGAAGTGGGCAAAAGAAACTAGGAGGGAGCATAGCTGGGACAGGTGACCTGGGCTGATCAAAGGGATATTTAACACCATAAAAATAGTGCCCAGTATATAAACTGGGATGAAGTAACCCAAAAGGGCAACCAATCTGAGTTCAGGAAACAGGGGGGGTGTGACGCCAGTCATCAGGTGGTCAGCAATGACATTTTGCATCATGTACTGCTTTCCTTTTTATTATTATTTACCATTGTTACTATATTTTAATTTCAAATATGAAACTGTTTTTATCTCAACATGCCAGTTTTACTTTGATTCTCTGCCCCCTTCTACTACGGTGGATTGTAGGGAAGAGAGAGGAGTTGAGCAAGTGGCAGTGGTATCTAATTTCTATCTGAGCTTAAACCATGACAGCTAGTAACTTTAAAAAAAAAGAATTCGAAGTCTGCAGTCACTTTTCTATTGCAACTCCAGAGCTAAAGAATATGAAATAAAAGTAGGAGGAGGTAGACTGACAACCAGACATGAGTGGATGTAGTTGAACTGTAGAGTTCTGTTCCAAGGTATGGTGTTAACAGTTTACATGAATTCAGAGACAAGATCAGGTAAAGTTCAAGGAAGAAAATCTACTGTTCTCAAAGCTACACACAAACAATGCCTGTCTCAATAAAACCGGGAAACCTTTTTTGATAGAATTTTGAATTTTTTTTAATTTAATAGTGTCTGTGGATAGTACAAATGTTTTCTTCACTCTTATATTCTTTTTACAGCATTTACTTTTTGACCCTCTAAGAAACAGGACCCTAGACTGCTCTGATCCAATGTGATTAAATCTCATCGTAGACACTTCATCACAATATCAACTCAATTTCATTTAAGAATTAAGCTCCTTAGCTGTATGAAAGTGATGTATTTGCAATGTGCTGGGACAGTATCTAATGTGCAAGTAGTAGTTCTTGTTTTTACTTACACCAACAATTCTGAATGTTATGGTGGCATGCATTCAGAATATGATGTATAATATAAATATCTTTCCAGGAATAGAATTGTATGTGTTTTATGTAAAAAATATAAATTAAAAACATTGATGTTTTTCTTTAATTTATCTGCTTGCTTCAGAGAGCTAGCAAATTGAAAACTTTTCAGACAGTGCTGTAGGAAACAATCACCCTGCCATACATCACTTACCTGGCTGCCACCATTGATAGTTTCACCAAACCATATGTGCTGCTTCTTGTCCTTGGGATTCTTGTTGATATACCAGTTCTTAGCAGGAATATTGTCAGGGTTGGCATAGATGCAAGTCTCACCATTGGAAAAATCACAGTATACTCTAATGGCATCTGCAGTGCAGCCTTGGTTGGGGTCAATCCAGTAGAAGCCTGCCGTTGAGGGAAGAAATGTGAATCATGGTTCACTCAGCATAAACTTTGCATGCAGTTCATATTCACTTGTCTGATATGGGAACTCAGGCCATAAATATCACAGCTAGGTGCAATATTAAGGTGATAAGTGGGATACAGATATTTTGGATTGTTAATGTATAAGAAACTGTATTTAAAAGAAAGGGTTAAATATTTTTGTATTATTTTGGAAAATTATTGCAATAATGTGCAACAATATCAACAAATCTTTTCATGATGTAACTGTATTTTCAGTGGAGGCAGAAAAAACTTCATTGGTCATTTAGTATTTTTGCCACATGGCCAAGGATACCTTTCTTTGAAGAAAGCTAATGCCCTGGAAGTGCTCCCTGAGACAGAAAGAACAAACATCTGGCACTAACATACCGCTGCTCCATTCTGGGTGGCTAAGTCTGAGGTCACGGCAGGTGCGAGCTGGGTTCTTTTTGGAGCCTTCTGGGGTCAGCAGCGTCTCAATTTGGTTGTTCAGTGTTTTCAGAGTGGCATCAACTTCATAATCCTTGGGTCTGAGAGAAGGCTGATCAGCCCGGTAGTATTCTGCATCAAAACCAGTTTCATATCCACCACCATTAGGACCAGGTGGGCCAGGGGGACCAGGAGGACCAGGAGGACCCTGAAGTTTTTCAAAAGCAGAAGACAAAAAGCATTCTGTTAGAGATATGGTACTTTTAATGAAATCCTTCCACACATGCATACTCCTGGTTAACTCCTGGCACTCTCAGCTCTAATTGGAGGCAGCACACATGGACTTGCCCTGTGGTGACTGCTCTGGGTTGAAGCAATGGAAGATGCACAGTGCAGCACTACCACATCTCCTTTGTGCATTAGCACTCTGGCCATAAGGAGCAAAGAAAATGTTTTAGTTCATGTCTATTAAACATTTCCCTAATATTAAATGTCTTTTTTAAGAAATAAAACCATATGCATTATTAAACTTCTAGGCTTCTGAAGTGACGGAATTACTAGGCTTATAGTATAACATAAATGTGTTAAATCAAAAAAAAAAAAAAAAGGCTATACTCACAGCAGGACCTTGGCTACCATGAGAGCCACGCACACCAGCAGGGCCAATAGGTCCAGGGAGACCATTGCGACCATCTTTACCAGGAGGACCAGAAGGACCAGGTGGACCCTAAATGGAAATTTGAACAGTTTAAATGACACAAAAAATGCTACAAATAGGGATTCATATGGATGGGAGCATACATATATATTGCACAAAGAGAATGAGAGTTATTTGAATATATTCTGTAATTCACTTACCCTTGGGCCAGCAGGGCCAATGTTACCAGGAGGACCTTGATCACCATGCTGGCCCTATGGGGAAAGATACACAGTCATCAAAAAAAGAGCAGTGGAATATGTTTGTGTTTGCTTGATTCAAGAGGGAAATGTACATAATGTGTATTTGGGTTCAGAGAATGGGAATCTAGGGCTAATGACATTTATTAGTGGAGTTAGGGTATAAAATGTTTGTTTTGGGAAGAGAGGAGAGAGGGCATCAAGATATATTTAAGAGGATAACCTATACAATTTAAGAGGATAACCTATACAATCTTCAGAGAAGATCAGAAAGTATTTAAAAGAAAAGTCAGAATTCCTAATGTTGATACCCAAATTTAAAGGGAAGAAAATCCACACATTACTTCAGCTTTTCTAAGTTAAAAGTTTTACACTTTCTGGCCAAAGTAAGAAATAATACTAAAACAAAAGTAGAAGATTTTTTTCATTCTTTGTTAGCCGAATGGAATTAAGCTTCAAGGGAACTAATGGTAGTCACAGTTCCAAAACCAATACCAGAATCTCCCATTTTGTATAAAAAATGTTGAATGTTAAAGAGACTATGACTCTTCATTTGAAAGGTGCTGCAGAGTGGAGTAAGTGGTATTAACATATTGTATTGTGCATATGTAATTCTTTGCTGGTAAGACCTTATTTTGTTTTGTTTTTTTTTTTTTCCTCTTTATATTCAAAACCCTGAAAATCATTTACTTACAGCAAGACCAGGAAGACCCTGCAATCCATTGTGCCCCTTCAAGCCAGGCAGACCTCTAGGTCCCTTATCACCAGGTAGACCTTTCTCACCACGTGCACCTTGTGGGCCCTAGAAAGGGGTATAGGTTTCAAGGGAATAAATTAGAAGGCTTCAAGAACATACTCCTGTCAAAGCAAGAATTAAATGTAAATATTCTACATTAAGTCATATCGCAATATATATAATGGACATCCCCTTAACACACTCAGGAAGAGTGCCAATCCCAAAAGCTTCAGGACTGATCCCACAGAAGAGAATGCTAACTGCGATTCTAAGTTCCTAAATAGTTTCAGGTCCTTAAGCATTACTTTTTGGGCCCTTTGATCACAGTTATGAGTCCTTATTGATAAACCACGTTTTCTCTTCTAGCATCAATGTGGTAATGTATTTAAAAATCAGACTTACAGCAAGACCTCTTGGACCAAATGCACCAGCAGGACCAACAGCACCAGCAGGGCCCTGAAACAAGAATAGAGAATACATGTCACTGCTGTATATTGTTCTAATGAGGGTTCCATGCTCAACACATCTCTGGAGAAAGTGAAGTAATTATCTATACATTGCAGCAGTGGGATGTACTTTGTATATATGATAGACAAGTCTTAGTCCTCTTAGACCTTAATCTAGAAAGTCTCATCAACTTACAGGTTCACCACGGTTTCCAGGCTTTCCAGAAGGACCAACTTGGCCATGAGGACCAGGAGCACCCAGAGCACCACTGGGACCAGGACTACCAGGAGCACCACGCTCACCCTGGGAGCAAAGGAATGCAAGAGGAGAAACATTGTGTTATTACTGACTTACACATACTGGAATATTTCTTCCATGACAATGAAATAAAAGAAAAAGAAACGAGTTACCTTAAAACCAGGTGCACCATCACGGCCTGGAGGACCATCATTTCCAGGATTGCCCTATTAAAATACCATTAAAAAATTTGCTAAATTTCATCACCTTTCATCTCACAAAGAACTGTGTCTCAGACTAATTGCTTACAGTGAGAATAAGAAGATATTGAGGTAGGATAGTATAAATCTTAAAGAGAAAAAACCTCTTCCTTATACATGCCATTCTCAAATGCCTTAAATATACTAATGTTCTGAGAAAACTAAAATGGTCTTCAAACTTGAGGTTTTAAAAGTTCAGTAAAGAAAAAAATTACTGGGCTTTGCAACATTTCTCTAAATGAAAAGGCAAAGATAATAGTGCTCTTCACTAGCTTGCACTCTTAAAACTGAGACTTTCTTTTTAGATGAAAAATGCCAGTGGAGGGAAAAGAACCTAAAGAATAGCCACAACTAAATTACTTTGCTGTGGTACTTTGTAAGGTTAAATGGTTTCCTTTGTGAATATTAATTTCACTTGAGCACTTAGGCTGTGTCCAAAAAAACCCATTTTCCTTCAGAAAATTCCAGTGAAACAAAGTTCAGGATTTTTGAATTACTATTCTCTGTTCTCTTTGAAATTCTGCAAAGTCTCTGGAAGATTTGTATTAACAACATATTAACTATGCTTCAGTTTATCAAATAAGCTTCCCTGATAAGGCTGCAATTTTTATACTTTCATGAGATATGTATGTTCCCCATTCCACCTTGCTTGGCATTTAAGTAAAAAGTGAAAAGATTCTGAGTGTATGTATCAGGATGTATTTCAGACACAACTTGTGCTTTAAAATGTCTGTCACCTAGTTGGCATAGGAATCCATGTCTATAAAATCCTGATATAATTTTCTCTGAAGACATTGCACAAGTTTGCTAGCAGAACAGCCTCCGGGTTCATCCACTTTTTCCAAGTATTTGTATTTGGATCAGAATAAAGAAAAAGCAACCTGACGAGGATAAAAAACCAGCTTACATCACGTCCAGCTTCACCAGGAGCACCATTTGGACCAGGAGAACCCACAGGACCAGAGGGACCACGGGCACCAGGAGGACCAGAAACACCCAGGGGACCAGGTTCACCCTAATACAGGAACAGTTGTAACAAAATGTGACATTATAGTACAACACAAACCAGTCTTACAGAACTTCTAGCCTTTATCTAAGAGCAACATTTCTCTACAATGAGTTTGGGAAGGAAAAAAGAATCAGGACACAAGAAACATACCTATCTATATCAAATGTTATCTTCATTCACAATGTTACTACTAGAAACCTTAATATTTCTGACATTCAGAAATTTGCTCACCTGCAGATAATTCTGGTTTGTCTGCAACAAGCCGTTATTTCTTCCACTGATCTATATCTGGTAGGTCCATATCCTCTGTTTCCAACAGCAATGGAAACAGCATAACCTGCATCTCCCTGGCTTCCCATAAGACAGGACCTCAATGTGTTTGGGTTTTTTTCTTTTTAATTACATGTTATCTGTTTAAAGCAGTTAACTAATCATATACTCACTGTTGCTCCAGAGATGCCTGGAAGACCGCGTTCTCCCCGAGAGCCTGGCAGACCAAGGATACCAGGAGCACCAAGAATACCCTGAGGACCTGGGGTACCAGGAGGACCCTATGACATGAAAAGAATAATATTTATATTAACTGACAAAAATAAATGTAACATACACATCATACAATGATATTGAAAACTGCATTCTCGGTTACAATTTTTGCAGATCACAGAAGAAATTTCTGTATTTTTTTGTTGAGTAACAATTGTGGTATTTCACACAAGTGCTTACTTCAGTAAGACAGAAACATGTATGACTTTTAAGAAAAGCCAGTAATTCTGGATGTGAAAGCTTAAAGATACTCAAAAGTAATTAGTTTATTTGCATAATTCTACATCAACCTGTGGGAAGACAACTTTAACCTTGTGATTCCCACAAATCAAAGTTTCTGATGCAGCTATGAATTGAGATTGTTCTAAATGGACATTCACAGGTTCCTTGTTTTTCTATCCATGAGGATCAATTTCAGAGTAGAATATGTGCTTCCTTTTCTCAAACTAAATATCAGTTTCTTCTGTAGTTAGAGAAAGATACAACTCACCACAAGAGAAAAAGAAAAAGAAAACCCTGATCCAGGGATCGGGCTCACTTTTTATAGTATGTTTGTCAAGCATACCTATGAACAATTTCTTATGTCTCAGTGGAACTTCTACTTAAAGGCTTTGCTAAATTTGTGGATAAAGTCGAAAAGCCCTTCACAAACACCAAAAGTATCTCAGAAGCCATAACATTCACATGAAGATAAACATATTTAATGAGATGTGACACTCAGTAACTTACAGCAGCACCAGCTTCTCCAGATGGACCTTTCTCACCAGCAAAACCAGGTGGGCCAGCAATACCTTGTTCACCAGTGCGGCCGACTGGTCCAACATCACCACGTAGACCTCGAGGACCATCTTTGCCAGCTGGGCCAGGAGGACCAGGGGGACCAGTGATGCCCTAGGATTGAGTATGAATACAAAACCATTACAGTATAGACCTGAGGATAAAATTTCATTTTAAGTCCATGTGAAAAAATAGTCCCTTGCAATAAACAGGTCATCAGCTACTCCAAAGCCGCAACTTCTATTGCTTTGTTAGCAGTGGAGAGCTGGAAGCAGTAGAATTATTTGACTTTTTTTTTTTAAACTCTGGGCAGCTTAAAGTAGCAAAATTTAGTAGGAAATATAGATATGTCTCTTGGAGACATTAATTGCAACTATAAAATCCATGAGAAAAAAAAACCCCAATATCTTCCAATTCAACAGATTATTTGCTTTGGGGAATGGGATTTAAAATTTATTTAAATCTAGAGTGACTAAGAAAAGAAGTGCTTTTTGGTAAAGGTTGGAAACACCTTTGAAAAGAAAAGACTACAAATGTGAATCTAGAATGAGAATTTCTTGCTGAAAAATAAAAAGGATTCACATTCCAAAACAGACTGAGTTTGCCCTCACTAGTCCCTCCTTAGGGACTAGAACTGCAGGTACTTTAGAAAATGGAGACATACAATAACCTTAATATTCTTCTGCAGATTGGACATGTTCTTTTTATTCCACTCCATCATGAGTAATTGGATATCCATTGATTTGAACAAAAGCAAATAAACACTGATTGTTGGAAATGGTTGGGTACTTCAATAAGCATAGGGATGCTTGATAGATGTTTTGATAAAACTCACAAATTAAATGCATAGGCTGTACTCTAAAGAATTAGATTTTTTTTTCTCATCCAATTCTATAAGGATTTGAGGTTATTCCAGTGCAATTATGATTCACATCAATGAAACAAAAGTTAGGATTATCCCTAGGCAAAGCAGCTTCTGACTTATCTCCCATTACATTTCTTCATTAGTTACTTACAGCAGGGCCAGGAGGACCAACTCTTCCAGCAGCACCAGGGAAACCAGTCATGCCCTAAAAACAAATTTGAAAATGAAGATTAGGTTTGAAGGAAACAATAACTTCATGAAAAGCAACAATGTCAGTACTAAAAGCCTGAAGACTTACAGGAGGACCAGCATCACCACGAGGGCCAGCAGGACCAGCAGCACCAGCAGGACCCTAAGTATGAAGGATTGAAAAAGAGTGATGGATCAAGCAAAGATAATTAATACTCTCTATTTAAAACAAGGGCTCAGTCTCACTATTGTGAAAGCAAAGGGTGATTTTTACACCAGCAGGAGGACTGGGCCCAAAACCATGCAGCCTATCCTGACAGCAGGGTATTAAATTCTCACATACATTTTAAATTGGTATCATAAGGCCCGAGAAAAGTTGCATAAGGCATTTATGATTCAGATTAATTTCCTTGCAAATGTTACATGCATCTAAACAAATCTGGAGTCAAAATGTGAAAACAGGGCAAAATCATCAAATCCTCTGTTTGCACTGTGTGACTAATACAGCCACTTAGTGTGAGAGCCTGCTATTGGTATTAAAATCATACAATAAATAACCCAAGCCACACTATCCTGCAACACTTTGTGGTATTTGAAGTATGCAGGTCTGACTTTCTGCATCATTTCAAGCAGTTTCCCAGTAATATGCATGTGAGGCAGAATACAACTTTGGGCCATAAAGGTGCCAGCACATGAGAAGCCTATGTGCAAATGGGCGCACAGACAAATTTGCACACATGCTTCTGGATGACTGAGTCGGAAAATCAGACTGTAACAGCACATCCCATCTTTGAGAGAAAAAGGTCAATGTCCTCATCTCAGAACTTACCCACAATCACCCCCTGAATGGTCCAAGACAGAGTGATTTTGCTGATCTTCAGAGCAAGTTGAAAATTAGTTATTATTTTCTCTTCATTTCAGTTCCAGACTCATGATCTGAGCCCACATAAATAGATTGATAAAATTTACATAATGTGTGAAAATCAGCATGGTAACTTTTCTCACAGCCTAGCTTGAAGTTTTGTTTTTCTTTCATTACCTTTTCAGAATTCAAGGCTTTCAGGCTAATATTTTGCTTGCATGGCACAGTTGAGAACTATGCATTTCACAAAGACACAATTCACTTACTGGTGGTCCAGAAGCACCGACTGGGCCAATGGCACCTGTTGGTCCAGTTTCACCCTTAGGTCCTTTGGGCCCACGCTCGCCTTTAGCACCAGGCTGACCAGCTGCACCCTGTGGGCAGAAAAACAGACAAAATGAGGAATTGAAAGCTTTGCAGAGGAAATAGAGGAAGGTTATGGCATCAATATAAGGAAAGTGCAAACAAAACTCACAGGGGGTCCAGCAAATCCACTGGGACCTACAGGACCAGGCTCACCACGTTCACCCTAGAGTGAGGACAAAGAGATGATTGGTTAGAACAGTCTTTAAAAGAGCAGTTTTCTGAACATCATGTTTTTGATACAGCAATAACTGTAGAAATTACAACTTACAGGGATACCACGGGCACCAGCAGGACCAGCAGGACCAGCAGGACCTCCTTCTCCCTAAAAGACAGACAAAACATTTTGACTCTGGGAAATGATCTAACTGCAGCCAGAACAGGAATGCTCCTGTGGTACAGATATGTATAGTGAGTCTCCTTGGATCTCCAGTACAGGGGATGTTACTGAAAATGCTTCTGGTTTTGATAGACCCTGTATTAATAATATCTAATGATTCTCAGACAGCATAAAATATCAGTCTGAGCTAACGTGTGGTTATTCATCATCGTATCAAAATCTCTCACAGTGTGAGTATCATTGTGGAGTTCAACCTCAGCCCAAGGCTGAATCAGAATCCTCTCCAGATATAACCCACTGCCATGCAGATTTGTATCCCCTTTCCTACCCTTTTAGAAAAAGGTTTGTGATCCTATGGCAAGCTTCACTGAATAGTCTGAAAAGCCTTTGCATCCTGAATCTGAAAAACTTAAATAATTGGTGCAAACTAGAAAGATGGAATTGGTTTTTATGGAACTCATCTTTAATATTTGTGTGAGTAAATAGTATCAACAAGGCATTTTTCATTCAAAGAGCAGACTTACCCGATCACCAGCACCACCAGCAGGGCCAGGAGCACCAATAGCACCAGGGAGACCCTACAGGCCAAGAGATAGGACACTGTTTCAAACAAAAGGTAAGCAGGACCAACTACTTTAAATAAGCTTTCTCTTTCCCCCTTGAGAAAGGTGTGTAACTAACTTTCTTTCAGATATTCTCAATATAAAGGATACATGCTTTTATAAAACAAAACCTGTTCTGCTTTTCCTTCCCAAAGTATGAATCCTAAGGAAGACACCTGAAATCTCAAATTAAGGGTAGTTTTGTGTAACTTTGCAGGCTGCCTTTGCAGGCTGTCTGGGCTGAGCCCATGAAATTAAAGAGGACACTGTCACACTGAACAGCTGTGCAATGTCTGTGAAATACTCTGCTCATGTAATTTCTCTGCTTGGATGCATGAGAAGTGATCACTTTTCTCTCTCTTCCCCTGAATTCAATCATACTAGGAAAAGGGGCAACAAAATTAAATTGATTTGTATCAAAAATGAGCAGATACAACCAGTAATGCAATACAGTGGGAAATGCAAGTTCTGAACATTTTTCTCAGTTATTTTAGTTCTGAGGTGTAGCAAGGTAAAGTCAAGTAGAACCAGAAGACACTTACACGAGCACCATCTCTTCCTGTTGCACCTGTATCACCTCTCAGACCTGGGGCACCCTGGAACACACAGTGGGAAAAATTGATTGGTAGTGAACACGAAAGTTTGTATCAAGGAAGTCTTGAGCTCTTTGCTGAGTATCTGTGCATTACTTAGACATCATACAAAAACCTTATGCTAGGTTTTCTGGAGAAACGAGCATTGATTATTTTGTTCTTATTGCTGAGTAGGTACTGACTGGCAAAGCTAATGTTTGGAAAGGGTGCTGACATGCTTTTCAGAATAAACCTGCATCTGTCATGGGAAGCCTTCTTGGCTTCTTCTCAGGTACCAGGAATTCTGAATGGAATTAAAAATTGAAAACCATGTCCATGTATATTACAAATGATGAATCTAAATCCCCCTCAAAATCTCTTTTCTTTCGGTCAAGAGAGATCCATTTGTAAAAGTTCTTCTAGGTATTCATGTTATACCTTCTATATGAAGCAAGAAAACAGCTATTAAAAACAATGATGTCATATGGGTGGACACATAAAATACCACATGTTTTATATAACAAAAAGTTATTTTCAGGGCATCACTAGAGTCAAGAAACCAGATCAGCACTCTGTTCTCTCTCTCTCTTTTTTTATCAATACAGCCTACAGCTCTTCATTAATCTTCATGTCAATACATAGTGTTTTTAAAAAAGTTTTAGGATGGCACATTAGAAAAGACAGTCAGCCCGTTAGACAAACAAAACCTCTACTTGCTGACCATTGCGTAATACAATTGCACAGTAAATAAAAGTCACATTGGGGTAACCTGCAGGTTTTTCCAAGTTAATGAAATTTAGGTATCTTAAACCTGTGCATGCAATAACAAGCCAGTTGTCCATCTTACCTTTTCACCCTTGCCTCCTGGAACACCAGCAACACCTCTCTCTCCTGGGATTCCACCAGGGCCAGCAGGACCAGGAGCACCAGCAGCACCAACATTGCCAGGCTCACCCTAGCAGCAGCAGCATATCATGTAAGTCAGGGTCAAGTCACTCACACAGTTTGGAACAAAATCATCATTGCTATTCTGCCCACCATTCTGCTTGGTTGTAAACAGTGTGAGTAGTAACATTTTTGTCTCGAGCTATTGTACATGTTTTACTTTTCCAGCTAGTGAAGATGCTAGATGTGAACGCTCTCTCTGATTCTGTGGGCTCCTGAAGTTTTAGGTCCATTTTCCAAACTAAACTTCTGCAGAAAGACTAGACATGAAAATCTAGAAAACTAAGACCCAGATTCACTTAGCATCAACCCAACATCCTCATTTGCTAGATGATCACTTATTACTACTCTAATATTTGGGGGAAAATATTGCTAACTAGACACAAGAGCTTCCTGTGTACAGGTAGGTGTGGGTATAAACAGAAGTCAGCATGAATTTTGGTCAGAATCTCAGATCCTATCTCCAAACAGTATAACAGCATATCCAGCTGACAACATGTATTCAAACTGACTTCCCCTCCCATCATCTATATTACTAAAGATAAACCCATTTATTATTAGTGTGGACTAGAGTGGGATGGAACTTCACCACATGGAGAGAGGTTTTGGACTGTGTTGATCAGGAATTCAAACACTAAAGCAGTGGCAGCTGGAAAAGGCATACCTTGTTACCATCAGGGCCTGGTGGGCCAGAGGGACCACGGCTTCCAATGGGACCAGCAGGGCCAACAGCACCACTCTCACCAGGAGGACCACGCTCACCCTGCAGGACACAGTTTGATCTGAGTGCTTCCTTGAATTGCTCTATAGCTGAAAGCACTGGCATGTCACATGTTTATCTGAATAAACCTTTCATTAGAACTGGGCAGCTATTAACCAAATTTGTCATAAGAACTGACTCCAGCTTTTGACACAAAAATATCAAAATGAAGTAATAAAGTCTTGCATCATGACAACAGCTGACAACTAAAGTATTAATATTTCTCAAACATGGATTTTAGCTACTGTGCTTGTTCTGTTAACAGACATCCTACTATCAACTGGAGATTGTGTTTTAGGACAAATAATGGACTGCAGTGAAATTAAAGGGATAGTAACTGGCCAACAATTATTTTTGCAGTGGCGAGTGCCTGGTGACCAAGGAGAATAATAAAGGTAACACCTAAAGGCTACTAATGTGACCTGTACATTATAACAGGTATAATGATAAATTCTGCATTATAGATCTGGAGACATGGAAGTAACCAGAAACTCAATTTAAATGCACAATACTTCTATCAGAGATAGAAACACCAGTTTTACTAAAGATATCTCAAATAATCTCAGTGTGATCAAGCTGGACATCAGTGAATAATCTAATAAGGCATAATTGAGTTTTTAGTTATGCTGAAAAAATTGGAATTTGTGTAAGAACTACAATGTGGTCAAAGAATTGACTTAAGGGGAGTTAGCTCACCAGTAGAAAGCGTCAATGATGCAACAGATTAATTTATATTGTAGAGATGTTCCTAAATTAACTTGTTTTATAAATTTTGTTAATTACAGAGAGGCAGAAAAAGAAGGAATATGCAAATATCACAAAGGAAGCATTTGTCAACAGGAAGAAGGATTGGCAGACTACACAGGAAGAAGTGAATAACCTGCTAAATGGCTGTCAGAGCAAAGAGATAAATTCAAGAGTGCAAGTACCAGGCCATTTATTTAGGCATCAAAACTGCAAATTCTTCTGTAAATGAAGGCTTTGATTGTGAAAATGACTGAAAGGGAAAGATAATAGCCAACAATATGACACAGACATGTAAAAGGAAAAGATGATGTAGCACAAGCAGCGGGATACATTTAGGAAGTGTTAGTTTTGTGTATAAAGCATCAGTAAGGCCTAATTTGGAATATTGGATGAAGTACACTGAGGGCTCGATATATGATGCTTGGGGCAAGCTAGAGCAGAGGCAAATAACTGCTACTGCCATGACAAAGGGAACTTGGCTTGGATGAAATGGCAAAATGAGAGTTTAGCACAGACATGGTTTTTGATACAGACTCAGGGCACTAAACCACAGGGAGAAAAAGTGCTGTTTAAACTGATTGAAATAACTTATAAGAGTGAATGGGAATATTTGTCACTGGATATATTTAATCTGGAAGTCAGAAGAAAAGAAGAAGCAACAGAAGTAGGTGAAATATCAGTCTCTTTAGATGTGGATTTGGAAAGCAAATACTTAACTGAGCCCTTTATAAACTACTTCTTGCTCTACATAAATGGGATCTTCCTGCCATGCAGGAAAGCATCCACACAAAGCTCTTTGAGGATATTTATTGACAGTTCAGAATTAAAGGGAACTGGGAGGCAATACCTTCTAATGACTATTCTGGTTTCTGAATTCAGTCCACTCTTAATTCAAAGACAGTACTGGGGAGGTAGGAGCTGCCTAGCAATGGATAGTAGAACTGAAATGGTCAGGCTAAGAAGGTGTGTGCACAGGCACTGCAGATGAAAACCCTCATATTCATCAGGCCTCAGAGTAACACTGCAGTATCAGTCCTTTATCATCCACAGTCTCATTGTAAGTTTAATACAGGATATCATTTTTTGGGTAATATTTATACTTATTCAGAAGTTTACTAGAACTGGCAACTGTGTTAACCCTAACTCAAATACCCTAACACCTACAAAGAGCAGAGAATATTATCCTTCATTCCTGTAAGTCTGCTGCAATACACTCTTCTGTAACAGAGAAGAGCTTTTTGCCTTGAGGAACATGGAAACATGCATAGTTACTATCATGATTGAACACATTATTAAGACAGTCTGTACCAGATTTCAAATTAGTTACTCACTCTTGGGCCAGCAGGACCAGGGACACCAAATTCACCATGAAGACCCTAGAAGAGAGTAGATATAGAGGTAAAGTTTATTTTACTTGCTTAAATTGTACTTTGTTTCTTACAACAAATGGAAATTCTCAAATTGCAGCAGCATATGGAAGTTTCAGACAATCTATTACATACATGGAAATAAGCCCTTTTCCTCCAGCTGCACAGTACCTCAAGGTACACATTAGATAATATTTTCTTTTATCCGAAGAGTTAATTATTAAATTACAAGCTCTTTTTTAGGTATATGCAATGTAAACTCTTCTACAGGGACACAGATGTAACTATAAATGTAAACTGTGATTATGACACAAAGGATGCACAATTTGCAGAGTACATCCCACACCAACTGTGCAGCAGCTAGAGCATGAATTTCAACTGAACTACCTCAGCTGGATGCCATTTTACATTCCTTGAAATCAGCTGAGGTGCAAAAACATAAATGGAATAGTGCAGGTTACACTGAACTTCGAAGATTTTAAAAGAATTGTGAAGTAAAATATTTTTCATGTACTGTCTCTTCTGGGGGAAGAAGTGTATTTTATTGCTACTTAAGGCCCAAAAAGCAAAGGACTATCTTTGCTTTGTTTCATAGCAAAACTTTTAAAAAGGAAGTATGATGCAAGTTCCAATGCAAAAGGGACTTTTCCAAATTAAAGTTTGCATGTAACCCTGATTGCTTTGTTTTGGCAAATAGATTCAACAGGCTCTTGCTCCACCATGTGTGCCACTGCAAACACAACCCTCAAGCAATGCCTGCCCCATCCATGGAATGCTGTGTCTGTCACTCACCCTCTCGCCTGGTTTACCAGCCTCTCCAGCGGGACCCGAGGGACCTGGCAGACCCTAAGTATAAAGAAACAAGAATACAAACATAGTTAAGGCAGAAGCTCTTCATGGTTTGGGAACCACATATAAGATTGAACAGAGCACACAGTTACTTACCTGGAAGCCTGGAGGGCCAGCAGGACCTGTTTCACCCTTTCCACCTTGGTTGCCCTGGATGCAATGAAAAACAATTGATTAACTTGGAAGAAGAAATACAGGGAAGTGGATTTTACAATGGGAAGTCCCATTAATGAAAAGCAAATCACAAATTGGATTTGTGCAGAGGGTGTTACTTACAGTGACTCCAGGTGGACCTTGGGCACCGTTGTTTCCCTCTGGACCAGGAGCGCCCTGTATATGTTCAAGTAGAAAGCTATTATCAAAGTCTTAATTTGATATGACTAATATTTCTAAATGATTATGTGCCAAAAGCAAATGTCTCTGACTGTATTTTGAACTTAACCATTTACTTTCAAGAACTTCAAAGCCAGAGGTACTAAGGATGCTTAAAATTTTAAATTCTGATCATTTTTTTAGTTATTGCAGCATATTCATACTTAAGAAAACTTCTTTGGGAATTACAGAATATAGAAACCTTGCTGATAGCATTTTTCCCACACAAGACTGTTTTTTCGGTCCCTTAAATGGAAGAATTAGTAAGTTTCAACTATGAGCAAAAAGTTGTAAGTTTACAGGATGAATTGGAAACCATACTCTGTGCTCTAAGGATTAAGGACAGGGAGTGCTAATTTTTCCTCTTCATAGGATAATACCCCATGATTAATTACACAACTAATACCCAAAAAGGTGAGTTTTCATGTATCCATTAAGTAATAGTCCCCACCGACAAAGGCTAAAAATAATGCATTCCCAAGGGCTTTTCAAATTTCATCATTTAGTCAAACTTGCACAAGCCAATGCTATCTTATTACAGAGGTTTGGAAAACCTACTTTTTTTTCCTCTCTGGAAGGTGATAAATAAAATATATCCACGTACCCGTGGGCCAGCAAGACCAACATTGCCTTTTTCACCAGGTTTGCCAGGTTCACCCTGAAGTTGAAAGAAAAAGATATAAAAGTTAACCAACAATTCATATTAGATTCAGTTTAAACTACTAAGCAGAGACTTACACTCTCACTGCAGAAGATTTACTGAAATATTTCTTTAACCCAAATTAAAACACACACAATCTCCATCTGTCTTTTTGGATCACTTAGATTAGCTCAAAAATATGTATCTTTTCAAAACTCGATGCCTTTATGTTTTGAGATTGTAAGTCATGGCAGTCCATGTAGTATCCTATGCAATACACTATGTATTTGCATGTGTGTGTATGTACAGCAACACCCAAGTCCAGGACATGATTGTTATCTGTGGCCTCTGTGGGACATGTAAAGAACTCCACTGAAGTCACTGGTAGCTTTTCTTCTAAATTGAGGGAACTTTGGCTAGTGCTCCATAAATAACAGTACTCTGAAACTGGTTTAATGGCCAAACTTGACAGAATTTCTACAGATGTGAATATACAGAAATGATAAAATGGACATGCTGAAATAATAAAATAGACATATATTATTCTAATCACTTAAATGTCAAAATATCCCTAAGCTAATTAAACTGTTTTTTCATTTCTTTAATCATATTTTAGATAACTGGAAAATAATTTGAAACAGAACTCTCAAATTTAAGCAGATGCTACCTAATGAGCAGCGCAGGAGCATATAGGGAGATGTGTTGGATTAATGATAGAGTTGGGACCCTACAGATATACTACCCTACCCTTCCAGACCCTGGAAATACTTTCACAGTAATACAAAGTTATTGTCCTGTACTTACAGTGGGACCTTTTGGTCCAGGGAATCCAATATTGCCAGGCTCACCTCTATTACCAGCTGGACCAATTGGCCCAACTCTACCATCTGCTCCAGGAAAACCCTAGAAAAAGAAATCATAACGGTTGAGGTAAATTAATTCAGCTTTAGGAGAAATATGTACTGACAGGAAGCAAATGCAATTTAACTTTTCACCATTGCTGATACATCACATGTTCATGCATCCCTCCCTTTTTCTCCTTTTTGTAGAACTCTGTATTTCTTCTTCCCCTCCCAGGACACAGGCCTGATCTGACACCCACAGAAATGAATGGAAAGCTTCACTTCGATCTTCTGAGTAATACAATAGAGAATCTTGCTGGTTTTACACAGTTGTGTTAGAGCTCAGTGTTGAGATGTCTGCTTTACACAATTGTACTTCCTTCTTTCCCGCGCAAAGGGGGAACAGAATAAAAAGCAAGATACTTACAACAGGACCTTCCTTGCCAGCAGGGCCCGGGCTTCCAGGCTGACCTGGGAGACCCTGAGAAAGGAAAAATTTCATGTTTTTAGAAGGAAACCTACTCACCCAACACATAACCACCAGTTTTTCTACATGCATGCATGCACACACACACAGGTGCCAAGTTATCCGTGTCCACTGTTTAAACAGGACTGTAGATGCTATCACATTTCCACCTGAAGCACACTGACTCTTAATTTGATCGTGTGTGCCCCCATGCCAGTTGAAAATCAGTATAGGGAAGTACCTGTTTTACTCAGAGAAACTAATTTAGGGTCTGCTTTGGAGGATATTGTGTTTCAATGTTTGTAGATGCCTAATACTCATATATGCATTGCAAACCTTTACTTCACAGGGTAGGGTAGGAAGAGAAAGAATAAGGAGTATAAATGTAATGAGATGAATGTAATCTGGCTGCAGCCCACACCACTAAAAGTAAATGGTTGTTTTCAGTGAAATCATTTGTAAAATAAAAAAGAAATAATTTACATCAGCCATTTCACATCATTTTAGTAGGGTCTGCTTTCCTTTGAGTTCATTAAAGAGAACACACACACCTTAATTGTGATCATAATGATCACATTCTGTAAATAATCACAAGTGGAAACCCTTACAGACGTCAATACAGTATCCAGTACAAGAGGACAGTGCTCCATCCCATGGCCATCAAACGCTACCCTAACAAAAGTAACTAATTTCAATAAACATTTTGATGCTTCTTAATTGTTCCTAACTTTTTCTTGTTTTCTCAGTATGGTGGTGGAAGTGCACTAACTGTGGTTAACACATGCTGAATTTTTGTAGTTGGATTTCCGAATAATTTTGTCCATTAATTGTAAGTAATTTTCTTCCTATGCAGTTCACACTTAATCCACAGAGCTTGAACTTACTCTTGGACCCATAAGACCAGGCTCACCAGGACGGCCAGCATCACCATTAGGACCCTTAGCACCAACAGGACCACTAGCACCACGGTTACCAGCAGGTCCCTACCAAAAGAAAGAAATAAAATTAGGCAGAGGTAGCAAAAAGCAATGCAGATCTGTATATAAAAGGTGGTTCAAAAATAGTGACCCAGACAAAAGTCTTACCATGACACCAGCTCTGCCATCAGCTCCAGGCAGCCCACGAGATCCAGGTACACCCTGCAAGTCAACACAAAACAAATCAAGAAAGGGAAAGAAAGAAATCTGTTCCTGTGAGGTGTGTAGTGCCTACTAGATTTCAGCTTTCCAAGCTGGTCTGCTGAATTTGAAGTAAGTGCAGCTTTAAGCACACACACCTCAGTGTAAATAGATATTGTGAAAGAATCTCTCTCACTTCCTGTAGATTTCTTTAAATTCTAATCCGTTGTTGTATTTTCAGTGTTAATTGTAACTAACAGATCTAACCAGCAGCTAGGATCCCACAACCTGGCCCACACAGGTCTAGATTCCCTGTAGAGTTACTGACTGAATTCTTTATCTCTGAGAAAAAAAAAAAAAAAAAGAAATCTGGGGGAAGCGCTGCCATTTTTCTTATTTTTCTGTGAATTCTTTTCCTTCACAAAGCTATATGAAGTTCATGGATGGCATTCACACCCAGTGAAAAGTTTATTAGGCATCCTTGAAGACACTGAATTGAAAGCTTTTGCCCCCCATTATGTGTGAGCCCATTATCTGTTTTAAGCAGTTAAACCCCACCACAAACTTTTAAGAGTAATCAAAAGATAATTCGCTAAATATTATACAGTGGATAAATCAAAGCAATCTCTAAATACGTCAGGGAATAAGAGAGTAAACAAGCATTAATGCAAAGCAAAACTGGGTTTGGTCCCAACTAATCAAAAGGTTCAGAATTGAAAATAATCACTGCTTAGCTGCTTAAATGTAAATTTAATTACTCCTAATTATTTAATTTGCCTGTGGGACTCTAGATTGATTTTCACTTTCTTTTTTGCTTCTAAGTCTGGAACATGAAAAGAAAACCTACTCTCAGACCAGCAGGGCCTGGGGGACCAGCAGAGCCAGGTTCACCAGGGCTGCCTCTCTTGCCTTCCTCACCACTAGGGCCAGGAGGGCCAGCAGGTCCAGCAGCACCCTATTTTGAACAAACAGAGAAAAAGCAGGTATCAGAGGCTGTGTTGCAGATATTATCAGGCTTTTGATTGAAAAAGCCTTCACATTTTGCCATACTTACAGGCTCACCCTTCATACCACTTTCTCCCTTGGCACCAGCAGGGCCTGGTTCACCCTAGAGTCCATAACAAAAAGAGATGACAGAATTAGGCATCATTCCCAAAATCTCTCTTCTACCTGGAAAGCTTAATCATGACTTATAAAATACTTTTATCGTCTAATGGCATGCCTCCCTCTGTCATGAAAATGGCCAATGAGCATGACTGTATTTTTGACTTAAAAGGCACAAAACCAAACGTGTTAAAGGTGCTTGGAAATGACAGTACTGAACAACAACACATTTAGGACTGGTTCCTCTACTGAGGATACCCACTCAAGGCCTAGTTGGGAGATTGCTGCCACATCTCTCTCAGTGCTATCAACATGAACAGAACTTCACAGTCACACAATATTCTGCATTGGAAGGGACCCACAAGGATCACCGAATCCAACTACTTGCACTCACAGGGAGTGAAAAGTGAACATTTTCAGTCTCAGCATCTAAAGCAAGTAATGAGACACAGAAATTAACTACAATGTTCTAGTACAGTGCATCAAGAAAAGATGTCTGCACTATAGCAAAAATGTATCCAGAGATCTTTTACAACTGTGGAAACTGTGTCTGGTTTTCAAATACATGCAATACAGGAGGTCACTTACAACAAGTCCTCTAGCACCACTAGGACCAGCAGGGCCAGGAGGACCAAGAATACCACGGGGACCAGGCAGACCAGGAGCACCAGCAACACCAGGAAGACCCTGTCCAACAGCGGGGAAAAAAGATATTGTGAACCCATTGTCTTTTCTGCTTCATCAACTGAACTGGGTTATTTAGAGGAAATACATGTGAATGTAGTTATACTTACAGCTGCACCTTTAGCCCCTGGGAGACCATTAGCACCGGGGTTGCCCTGTTAAGAAAGGTAACAATGCTGGTTAATTCAGAATCAAAAATACACACATCTGACAGTAGATAAAGCTTGGCAAGTTACTCACTGGAGGGCCGACAGGACCACTAGAACCAGGAAGTCCAATCTCTCCTCTTGGGCCAGCAGGACCACTAGGACCAACATTACCAGCAGGTCCGATTTCACCCTGTTGGAGAGAAGGACAGAACCCTCGCTCAGTGTACACAGCCTTATGGCAAGAGTGAAGCAATCCTGTATCAGCCTGGCACAAAGATAATCATATTCGTGTATTCCTACTTCAGAGGCCAGGAAACCAAGCAGCTGAGACCATTATCTTGCACTTTCAGATGCCATTTGCACAGATGCAAAATTATGCCTGATCAGAGTGTATACGATAATGTTCGCACTGGAATAAATGACAAAAAAAGGTTCTTGCTTATATTTTCAGAAGGTTGTATTCCCTAAATTTATTACAAGAACCTGAATATAATGACAAGTTCTCTTCAGCAGTTCAGTCAGAGTTCATCCTGGATATGTAGACAATCTTCCCTTGAAACTATATGCTATAACCATGCTTACATCTGCATTAGAGAAGACTTAATGGTTTTCAAGTCTTGCCTTCTGAAAAGAATAACCAGAATGGGATCTCAATTTTTTTCTCATCTTCCCTGCAGTTAAAATTAAAGTGTCTAGAAAAACCCACTTTTTTTTTTTTCTTCTAAAAGAGGATTAAGTTTTGTCTGATACACAGAATGACATGGATTTTGTGACAAATGGTCAGCAAAATTTGTAAATTAAATATATGCAATGCTCTTTCCTCTAATGCTCTGTCCTTCCTTGGTCATTCAAAATATTGAGGCTCTTACCCAGTTAAAAAATGCTAAAAATTGAGCAATAAAGTGAATAATTTAAATTATAGTCCACAAGAGCAAAATGGTACTGCCCTAAACCTGAAAAATTTTCATGCAATTTCTGTATTGCAATTTCAGGTACTTGGAAGTAGCCCAATACTCAAATGCAGCTTCTTTGTCCTCCACTATTTCTGTAAAGTGATTTAACTGCTGCCTCATTTATTATGATTCATGTCACCCTTTGAAAGTGTATATAAGTGCACCAATTAGGAAGCAGTAGAAGGGTTCTGTCTTCCTGAACCTGCCCAGCTTCAATCTTCAGCTGTGAAGTAAGTGCTGACTTTTAAATTAGCATTCATATCTGATGTTCTCCAAATGCAGATCAATGAGGATGAATCCCTAGAGTAACTAATAAGAAAGCACTCAGTTCATAGAGGATGGGGTTTTTCTGCTGCCTAGAAACTCTGCTTAGTACATTTCATCTTCACAATGACATAGCAATAGAAGCAGATGTTCATACCTTAGCACCAGGAGCACCTGGGAAGCCTGGAGGACCAGCAGCACCAATAGGGCCCTGGGAAGTGAAAGGGAAACAGTTGTGCAAAGGTATTCAGTGACAACAGAAACAACTTGCTTGTTGAAGTAACCAGATTAAAAAAATGCACATTTACGTATTCCACACATTACCCCTTCAGCACACTAGCTGCCTTTTTCAGGTCCAAACTGACAGATTTGGTTCACTACAAACAGTAAAGAGCCAGGTGAATGCTGAAACAACATTTGCAGTGCAAATTAAACAAGAAGTGGTAAAACCTTGCCTTGAGGCCAAACACCTGAGAAATAACAAATGGAGGATGATCAGAGGCAGGCATCTGCAAGGCAAAATGACTGATTCTGCTATGTTTACCTACTGCTGTGAG
This sequence comes from Taeniopygia guttata, assembly GCF_048771995.1. Classification (NCBI taxonomy): domain Eukaryota; kingdom Metazoa; phylum Chordata; class Aves; order Passeriformes; family Estrildidae; genus Taeniopygia; species Taeniopygia guttata. Next base: position 24,576,098 of record NC_133026.1, on the reverse strand, counting down.
ATTTATAATTACATTGGGACAAAGTTCCAATGTATGAGACATTACAAGAGAAGATATTCTGATTGATTAATAGCCTAAATTTTTTAATGCATACAAATAAAAAGTGATAGTTTTTCTTCAATTATTAATTTAAAAATCCAACTGATATTGGGAATTGATATATATATTTTTGCAAGCTAGTATCTGTCAATTAAAAATATTTACAATAAAAATGCCTCACAAATACAAGGTAATAAAACATGTCAGCTGGTATGACAAAGAGGAATTGGCTTCAAACATTCTATAACCTACTCTGTTATAAAGGGGGTACCTGGAATTGTCACTAGTTTTGCATAAACAAAAAAAAAAAAAAAAAACCCTGACCAAATTCCCTTCAGGATATGTTTGAAAGCATAAACTTCCAGAATTTTCATTGCAATTACTTATTTACATTTTCAATTTCAAGTGGAAAGAAGGATAAAACATTATTTCTGTTTTAGTTTTAATAAATGAGTGTTAGTAAGTGCTTTGCAGAATATTTAAGGCATCATAACCTTAGGTATGTGACAAATAACTTCAGCCTGGGACAGACACTGGGACATAAGGCAACACTGTGCCCATTGTGAACAACAACCCATGCAATTGACAGCTTTAGAACATTTTTCCTATAGCAACTCAACTGCCTTAATTCAAAATGTCTTCAGTTAAAATGTTTTGGTTCTACTACATCAGATATTAGCTGTAAGATCTTTATTTGTCTGTAATTTAACTGCCCAATCACATATTTTTAAAATACTCCACATGGGAGAATGCAAGAGAAATTCATAGCCATGCTCACATTCCACTCAGTTAAAGCACAACAGGTGTTTGAAGTGACAAGGGGTATTAAAATCAACTCTGGCAAAACAGAACCAAGTACAGCTTCATCATAAGACTCAGTTTTTGAAGGTAGGGAGAAAAAACCTATTAACTATTATTACTATTGTTCTAGTGTATTGCAGATTTGTTTTACACTTTCAATACTACATCCTTGTATTCATATTTTTGTGGCTGAGATAAATGAGGTTTACTGAAGTCAGGGGTAAATTATGGCAAGACTAACTCCTTTTAAACAGTCAAATCTGCATTGGATTAGCTCTTATTAGAATAGTTTGTACCAGTCAGAGCAGGAGAGTTGGATCTTGCTGACCTTTCACACTAGCTCACAACACAGGTATCAGCGGTGGATGAAAAAGGTTAGTGCCTGCAGGTGCAAAGCTATGTCCTGTGCATATATAGTTGACAGGATGTACATAATTATAGCCATATGTAACACATGCATAATATGTATCTGTTAAAAAGTAGAAAGTCTCTTTAGCTTCTGGACGAGAATTCTTCTGTTAGACTGTTGGAAATGAGAATTCTGTGCTCTGGTTATTTCCCATTGAGGTGTGCTGGTCAACCTTCTCATGAAATCACCAGTGCAAACAAGAGAATATTTGGTTCCTTTGATATGGATGTGATTAATATAAATCCTGAGGCTCTCATGATACTATCTGCAAAGGGTTTATGTTTCACTAATTCTCTTTGTGATGTTCTGATAAACAACAGAGAGCTATGTTAAAAACATCAACACAATCAACTTCTTAAGAGCCCAAGAAATCCTCTAAAATTAGGAAAAGAAGCACAAAGCCTAATGGAACCAGGCTGCCAAAAAGCAAGACAAACTTACAGCAGGTCCAGTGGGGCCAGCACTGCCATCACTTCCACGAGCACCCTGTGAGGAAGAACATGATAGATAGTTTGAAAAGAGAACTGAATATCAGAGGAAGCCACACTAAGTGGGTGGCACATGATGACAGACAGATGGGAAGCCACTTACAGCTGGTCCAGGGGCACCTACTCTTCCTCTCTCACCAGGGAGACCACGAGCACCCTTGAAAAAAAAATTAAATTTACTCATTTATATATTTTCATTGAACATAGACATTTAGACATTTTTTCCTCTGTTAAGTCATATTACATTAGAGTATCTGGGTATCTGGAGTGTCAATAATAACAAATATTGAAGAAAATTCTGGCTGAACTAAATCTATCGGATTATACTTTCCCACAGCAGCAGTGAATACTTACAGGTTGTCCTGGGGTACCATTTTCACCAGGGGCACCAGGCTCTCCCTATGAAAAAGAAAGTTTAGAGATTTGAGTTACCTAAAGGATGCTTTGGACAGATAGTCTAACACTATCAGAGAGATTTTCAGCCTACTGGATCCCACTGTCTGTGTCTTCTGTAGCATTTTGTAAGACAGCACTGTCCATGTTTCTGCATCACGTTATACAACAATAGCACATCAAGTCCTGAGAGTGCAGAGACTACAATCGTCCCTGCATATACTGGAACACAGCCAGACGGAATCCTTCTAGAAGGGGAGGCAAGAGAAAATTGTGTCACTTGCTCAGCTTTCTTTACACCCTTTCTTTATGCTGACATTTTCTCTGTAATACACATTTAAGACATTGGATCTGGATAGTGAACTACAAATCCAGATCAATCAGCAGCTGTTTTTTAGCTAGAGCAGAAGCAGAATGATGCTTTCTTTTGCCTTAGTATAAGTTGACAAAATCCTCTCAAATGGCTTAAAATAAAGATATGCCTCAGGTATTTTTAACTTAAGACCAATAATACTGAGTATTTGAATAATAGCCATTAACACTTGGCTCCTCTCCCTTCAGTACTGTACTCTCAACAGCCTTCTCAACAAGTTTAGGCTGGTCTACAGTGACAAGTTTTGTCTTAGAGCACTTGTATCCTGAATACCCCTAGTCTTAAATGCTGCAAAGGGAGCAAGTTTTTGCCTTCATTGCTGCTTTCAGCACGGTTATATGATGAACAACCTTGATTTATTATGCTAGTATTTTCTAGCACTCTTACTATTAACTGTTCTATGCTTTACTTATGTGCTTTATCTTCTTTAAATATCCAATGACTGGACAGAATTAGCCATCTAAACTTTTTCTGAAGGTTAACAACTTGCAGTGATACTGAAGATTGTTATGTTACAACTAAAAACCCTAGAACCAAGTAGTGCTATGCTCTTAGAAACAAGCAAGAGGGAGAATTAGTATTTGAATTTTTCATTGTTATATTAGAAGTCTGTGAACACGAATCTCCTGTGAATCAGTCAGGATTCTCTATAACATGATGCAACAGCAAATTTTTCAAGAACACTAATATTAGGCACTGAGGTGGAATAGGAGAAGGAAAAAATAAAAGACAAAGAGTTTATCATAGATATTTCTAGACTATATTTCAGAATATTCTTAAGGGTTTTTTTAAGGCTATTATTCAAATGTGCTTGCTCTAATATGAAGATGATAAAAAGAAATAAGACTGTAAGGATCAAATAGTCTTAACACAGTGAAGCATGTATACAAATTTTTAGCAGGAAGCCTCACACTGATCATGTGTCTCACACAACAGAGTTTTATAGAAAATTAGGTGTTTTCATTTTAGCATGCTTTAAAAACACCCACCCAAATGTAGAATACAATGCAGAGAAGAGCAGAGATAGCAAAATCAGTCTGAAGTGCTGCTGAATAGCCAATCATTAAGAGCCCAGTTCTGCAGCCTTTATTCACTGAAAGCACTAACTTGCCTACTTACAGCTTAATTGAGGACTCAAGTCTAAGGCCTCAGGAATGTTTTCTTATGACAAGGTGCATGTATTTGTTCTACTTGGATCCACTGACTTCTAGATTACTGCAGCTGGGCAATGTTTAATGGCAACATGGAAGACTGATTGGATGGGACTTCACATGTCTTTTGCTAGGAAGAGCTACAAATGCATCCTATATTTTTATATTTTTTCTTTACCTTGGTGCCAGGAGTACCAGGTTGTCCCTTTTGACCATCCAGACCATTGTGTCCCTATATTGAGTAGAAAAATAAATATTGATACATATTTTCTCTCAAATGGCTTTATGCAAATTTTTAGTCTTATAACATAAAACCTTCCTCTCACACAAAATGATTTCCTAATATAATCTTCTGACTTTTCAGAAATAATTAGTCTTTTTTATCAAGCAATATTAAAAACTTTGAAGAGGTTAATGCGCTCTTCACTTTCAGAGGATTTCTAGGGGTTTTCAGTATGCTGCAGTGATGCTAGTCTTAAATATTCAGGAAAAAGTATATACGCACTCACCCTAATTCCCTTAAAGCCAGGCAGACCAGGAGTTCCAGGGAAACCACGAGCTCCCTAAAAACACAGAGTGCATGAATGACTGTCTCTCATATTACACAGTGAAGTTAAATGGAAAGATGATGACTAAGTCTTTCAATAAAATTAACAAGTAGATTTGGGTCATTATCACTCAAAGAAGGAATAGAATCCAGATCCTAACATCTCAGGACCAGACTTGTTTCAAGACTAACAGTAATCAACCTGATTTCTCCCATTCTGAATCTCAGAAATTTCATGCATTACCACGTGACAGCAGAGCATTTTTAACTTTCTATGCCCAGGTGCCTGGTTACCTGCTCCTGTGTAACTCCTCACATTTCAGTTACTGTCATGCCACTTCTGTTACTCATTACTAGCTTTAGTGGGAATGGGGTAGGGAAACAAAATAAAAACGTAAGTATATGATATCCTGCAGGTAAGGGTGAAATTGTATTAATCCATATAAGGAATATTACTAGACTGCTAATGTGGCGAAATTCAGACAGGTTGTTAGGTTTCATTGATTAGTGAACTGGTTTTATTGTATCCAGTGGATCACTACATACCTGAGGTCCAGCAACACCTCTCTCACCAGGTCTTCCAGGTTTGCCAGGGTGACCCTAAAAACGCAGTAAAGATGCACTAAGAAGGAAAGCTCTTGTAAAACAGCAACACAAACCACACAGAAAAAAGAAAGTACATTGGCAAGGCTTCTCTTTTTCCATAAATACAGGGAGATTCTTAATTTTAAGTTTTCTTCTCCCTGTACTCAGGAAATTAAATAATATATTTGGAATGGTTTGGATGTTATCCAATTTTCTGTGTATTTCCAGCATCCTGCATCTCTTGCGCCACAAAATAATTATTTCAGGGGTTTATTTATTTAACGATGAATAAAATGTGGCCAATAGAATGCATAACTTAACACTAATTTGTCTGTTAACATTGAATCACCACCCCAAAAGAGATGAAAAACACTTAATAACCACTTACATCTTCACCAGCCTTTCCTGGAGGACCAGGGGGACCACGAGGACCCTGGGGACCCTGTCAAAAATTGAGAATTACTTGAAGCATCAGTCCTTATATTCATCTTCCCACTGTTTTCTGAGCCTAATTGACTTTTCACTTTATGATTCCAAGTGGAGAGAGCCTGAATCTGAGTTAAGCTCTGTTTCTGTAACAGGATCATGCAGAAGTATCCAAACATTCAGAGAAGTGCATATGGATAGGAGAAATGCACCTAAGCATTACAAGCCTACTTTGGTGTGCTATTCCTAATGCAAGTAGTGTCTGTATGTGATCTGTACTTACTGTTTGACCAGGTTCACCAGGCTCACCAGGTAGACCTTGGAAACCAGGAGGACCCTAGAAAATAAGGCAGATACTATTGGTTTCCAAACAAGATAATTTGTAATTTTACAGGTATGTCAATGTCAGTAGGAGAGAGAAGACTACTCACAGGGGGTCCAGATGCTCCAGGAGGGCCTCTGGGTCCCATTAAACCCTATGAAAGAAAAATCACAAGATCTTTTTAAGAACATCAATTATATAAACTCATCTATAACACCAATTCCCAGCATTCCTAAAACATGGTTAGCATCACAGTTTCCATTGTGCAATGCACAAATGAGGAAGTTAAGAGGTTTGCATGAATTTGAACAGGCCAAGTGCAACAACTAATGGCAACAATAGCACAGAACCCAGTGGCATGATTAGAAATGTACCACTATGGCTGTGAACATCATGGTTCATCTTCTTAATCTATTCTGGCTTGTTAGAATGTGATCTGGTTCATTCTCTTTTGAATTCTTCCCTCTACCCTTCCTGTGCAGAAACGTTTAAAGAGGAGGGTCATAATGCATCATAAAAGGCTCTTATACACATTGCATATACATCTTTTTCCAATAATTCTCTACTTCTGTTTAAATATTTCATTGTTTTCTGGTGTTTAATAAGTTCTCTTCATATCACTTGCAAAATAAGTCACTAGTACATTTTCCTTGACATTATTTACAATTTACACGCATTTTGAAAACACAGGGTGAGAAAAATCACTTCTAAAAAGGAAATTTCCATAGATTGATGAGCACTCAACAGTTATCTTAAGGTTTACTAAACAAGAAAACAATTGTGAACTGAAATTTTAACTTGGACTTCTATAGTTCAAACAAATTATTTATAAGATGTTTCAACAGAAATAATTATGTTTTAATAAGTATGTTTTAAATTTGTTTTAAAGCTTTCTTGGAAAGTATTTTAGATTTTTTCATTACAACATTAAAATAATATGTCAAATTTTCGGTGGTTTATGTAGCTTTTCCCTAAGACTGAAAACCTTTTATTAAGAGGAATAAATTTATATTAATTACAGGCATTTACTCATGGAAGTTAAAGCAATGTTGTGGATATGAAAATATGCAGTAATTCTAGAAAAAATAATTTCTAGATAATCTGAATCATATGTGCTGCATAAACACTTCTCAAATTTCTTGAGAATTTCTTATCAAATTATATTCTATAACTACTTTTCCTTTCCTGAATTTTACATATTATTTATGAAATAAATATGTGAAACTTAAAACTTTCTCACAATAGGTAGATTCTACTGCTTTTTCTGTCAAATGAACCTGACTCAAAAATTGGAATATAAAAATGGTGACCTCAGATAAATCCTCATCTATGTTTTCTGATTAATCACTAGACACTGAGGGCAGAACTTGATTAAAGGTACTCCTATTTTCTATATTTCATAACTAAATGGATACCGAAGTATTTTCCAAAATCCATTTAATGTTAGAGTTTTTTTGGCAGTGGAAGCAAGCACTTGACCCAGAATAATTCTGGTCATCCTTCATCTTGCTGCTCACCCATCAGATGCACTGTCTGTGACCTCAGTCTGTGCGGTAAATTTAACCCATATTCTGCTACATATGTAGGCTGAAAATATTTGCTAACAAAAGGCATATGGAGTAGCAATAGACCCCTTAAATTCCATTTGTACATAGTATACAGTGAGCTATAAAGAGTCCTCAGAACAGCCTTACAGTATCAAGTACTGACATTCAGATGTTGAGAACCAAATGCAGGGGCCAATTTCTTAAAAACCAGTGCAGTCCAAGGGTATCAAAAGAATTGTACAGCCATGGAGGAAAAATCATCACCAACTGGAGCCAAGACGCTGAATTACTTTTTAGGCCTGTGTCTGCTTTAGAGAGCAGCTTTACAGTTAATCTCATTCCTAAAACACAATCTTCTGTCTCAATATGGGTAAAGTAATACTATCTCAAAGTACATGTGCTATCTAACATCAGTTAATGAGATTCATTGACTCATAAAAGTGCGGTCAATAAACAGAGTTAAAGCACAACATCCAGCAGTGCTGTATTCAAGATAAATATACAGATTTAACCCCATATTTCAAACCCTCAGACTATATAAAACACTTATCATCCTATATAAAAGGATCAGTTTTCAGTCTGAGTCAATATATGATCAAACCCAAAATTTTAACACTATGTTTTTCATCAATGGAGCTCAATTAAAGGAAAATCCTGAACACATTATTCAAATGAGTTATCAAGTGATATGTCATATACCTACCATAGGTCCTGGGCCAAAATCTGCTGCTTTAGATGGATCATATTGAGCAGCGAAGTTCTGTAGAGAATAAAAAGGTTGAAATCAAAATACTAAAAACCTTACTTAAAAAACTATTTATAATCTACATTCTGTATCTAAATATCATCTGATTTGTTATACTTGCTATGAGGTTTGTTAAAGCAGCATACATACAACCCAGTAAATATAGCCCTATTATAAATATATTTCTATTGACTTGTTTCCAAAAAGACTTGATTTTACTGGGAAGACCCTTTCAAACCTAAATATCTCTGCAGAAGTGATAGAGAGGCATTCAATAGTGTGAACTGAAAATTAGGAATATAAATTCAGTGCTCATTTAAAATGGAAAACTTTCTTGAAACTCTTAAATTATTCTGCCTAATTTCCAATGAGGGAAGTTAAGCAAAGCAGTGAAAAAATATGCATAAGTAAAATTAATGGACCAGCCCTGAGTAGCTATTGCATGAGGTGGGCCCTTCAGTTTCCGAAACATCTGAGGAGCATGCAGCCTCAGAAACACTGCAATGGATGTTTGATATTTTATCAAAAATAGAAAAAGATTCTCCACAACACAATCAAACCCCCTTTTCTTGCTGGTTTCATTAACATATTGAAATAAAAAAAAAAAAACAATGAAAGCAGTTTGATATTTGCAAACTAGCAAAATAAGGTATTGAAGTAAAAAAGAGTATTCTTCCATGCAAAATGACTTACTAAAGTTATCAATACAACACTGTCTATGTCTTCATGATCCCTATGTAGCTAATGTCAAGCAAAGAGTTAAATTCAGCATTCTGCAGAGAATACATGATGGACACTGGTGCACAAAGTGCGTATGCACAGCCCATTTATAGTTCTGCAGCATGAATACAGATAAAAAGAAAAATTTCTAAAGGACAATACTCTAAAATTCTATAGCACTTTTGATTGATTTTTAGCTTAAGGAGTCGTCTTCTTCCCTTATTCTTATGTAGTTGCTGTCTCTTGAATCCAACCACAACAATTTCTTTTCCCCATCTACTTAACAGCTCTGGTTTCATTTAGTTGATGCGTAACTCATACACATTATTGCTGTGTAAGTTTAATGCTAAATAACAGGATAGATTTGCTCTTCTTCCTAAGTCCCTGTTGAATACAGAATCCAAATTTTCCATGGAATATATACACCCCAAGGAGGGTTTCATGGAAACTGGGCCATCAATTTATTATGGCTCGCAAGACAATGTTTCTTCCACTCTTCAACAACAGTGCTTTCCAGCAGATATAGATTTCATCTTGGTTACAAAGCACAGCTCATGAGTTATGGCAATATAAAGTTTGGATGCCTTACTCCGCCAAGACCTGGAGGACCAGGGGGCCCTGGAGGACCTGGTAGACCATCTTCACCATCTCTGCCTGGTGGACCTGGTGGACCCTGGAGTTAAAAGGAGAATTATACAATGAAAATTAGAAGTGGCTGAAGAAATCTCTGATGTGGTAACTTCACTAATAACCAGGCACCCACAGCACACCTTACAGCAGTGCTATACATTTCAATAAACAGTTTCAATAAATGCTTAACTTGAGAAAATAAATATAGTCTGATTTTATGTTCCCTCGCTAGACCTAGTATCAGATATGTATGTACTGGAGCTGTGTATTTGAAAGATATACAGGGGCAATATTGGATTTACACTACCACAGCATAACGTCCAAATTGGGAAGCTTCATCTTAAGTGACAAACTTTGGACCTACGAACCCCAAGTGACACACGCAGACCCACACAGCCTGCAAATGTTGCTATTGAGAGCCTAAAGTTTGACCAGCTGAGGACTAGAAAAGGTCAGCCCTACCGATATGAGTTAACATAGATCCAGAGTAAATCCAATGACAGCTTTTTAATCAGTATAGACAATTTACTGTTATAATTGCAAATCCAATTAAAATTTAGCAGTGCTCTTCTACAGATTTTTTATACCATCCATCTGCTACCATTGTCAGAACTTCTTTTACAACAGGTTGAAATTACCTGTGTTCAGTTCAGTAACATTCGTCCTTACATTCTTTTGTCCTCAGTACATAAAGCTGGTGAAGTTTTGGCATCATGGCAATTAATGTGAGGTATTTAATTTGTTGAGTTTTTTGGACCCAGTTCAGTACTTAATAAAATTAATAATAAATGGATTTCTACAGGAGCAGAATTAGGCTTGTTGCCTTCAGAACAAAGAAAGCATCTCATTTCATTAAACAAATTTAGTTAGAGACATCCTAAAGCAAATATCCAGCTCACCGCACTGATATAGTCTTCCTAATAGTTTCCATTACATTTGTCAGCACACTATGATCTCAGAAATCTTCAAGAGCTCCCTCATCAGTACTGTAGCATTTTCACTTTCAGATGATACAAAAAAATACACATAACTACACACAACCCTAGTGAGTTCAGAACACCATTTTACAAAAAGCAGCAATGATGCAGAAGGAAAGCAGAAAAGCAGATATGAGGAATATGAATGAATATTACAATTAAATTATTCAACTGTCCTTATTTATGGTTACTTTTAAGGTAGAGCCTTCAGCAGTATAATGTGCCCTTTGACTAGCAGAAGGTAGATAACAAATGCCCAGCTATCAAGAAAAGAGCTTTTCCAAAACATCGTTGGAGACACAGATAATGAATTATCTTCAAAACTGGCTTACTCTATTCAGGTTTTATGTAGAGAGCTTACTTATACACCATATTATTCAAAGAATTCACGCCAACTTTTCCCTCTGTATTTCTATGTGTTATTTCCTCTGTGAACAGCTGGAAAAACATTTTTCAAATCATCACTTGAAGAGCTAGGCTACCCTATGATCTCAACTGTATCTGCTCAGGCACAATGACCATAATTAGGCTGAGTTTGGCACATATGTAAACTGGTTTCTTTTTTAAATTAAATAGCACATGCAAGCTTCTACAGGTACAATCTCACAGAATGCTTAAACTTAGTTTTTTCCTACTGGTCTTCCAACAACTACTCTTCAAAGATCACAAGTAAACGTCAATCTAATTCCTTACCCTTTCTCCCTGCGGCCCTTTGTCTCCTCTAGGGCCCTGCCGGAAGAAAATAATACTCAATGAGTTACTGTGGAAATTTTCCAGGACAATACAGGGAAACAGATACATTAAGAAAAATTAGTGTACATTAAAAAGGAAAAGAGAGCTTCAAATTCAGGTCCAACAGCTATTTTCTGCAGACAGTATTTTTGTCCACAATAATCTACTGGAAATAGATTAGCCACTGCCACTGTTGTGTGAATTAGAAGTGTCACTCCACAGACCACAGACGCACTTGCAAAATTGAGGTTTGTTTCTACTGAATAACTAGTTCTAATTTAACAGTAGTGACTCTTAGAAATAACATAGAATCAATTTAGCCTTTTAGACCTGCATGGATATTTCTGTACTATTCAATCCACGCAATTCTTTACAAAGGAACTCTGTTTAAATAAGAATGATACTTTGATGCCATTTAGGTCTTGGCAGGCTTAGTTCTGCTCACAGGTGAAGCACCTTTGATTCAATACTTGAATTTACCCTGGTGTTAAAATGCTGCATTAATAATTTCCTCCTTTTTTCCTACTATTCATCTCAGCACTACTGCTATTTTCAGAGAACACTGAAAATAAGCAGGGTAGCCAATTTTCCTTTCATCCAATATTCAACAAAATATTAATCTGCTGAAGACTACCTGATATCATTATTATTTCCACACAAGAAAAATAAAAATGCTTACCTTGCGCCCTGCAGGTGCCTGGAAAAAAATAAGGAAGAAAATTTTTAAAAATAACTTAAAATTTCTGCCAGTATTTTAAATTAAAATAATGCATAAACTTAAGACTCATTTTCTCACATAATTATAATTTTCCTCAGTCCAATATATTTAACTATGCCCTGTGATTTAAAATTACCTTGAAGGCTAGGTGGTTATATACAGCAAAGATGCATATAACTGTATTAAAAAGTTGTGTTGAAAACTGACAATCTTATAGCTATTACAGACTAAAATATTAGAACTACCAAAAAAGTCACACCTGAGCTCTTTCATAATCCTACTGTGCAATGAAATTTAGACTGTAAAAACCAGCTTTAAAGTAGAGTCATGTCCAATCCAAACTGCCAGGTACAATGTCCAAACAGCACTGCTCCGTTACTTTCTCCTCATGGTCTCTACACCTATGAGGGCAGGCTCTTAAAAAGGCCGTCCCACTTCTGAAACTGGGGTGGGTACCTTTCCAGGCAGTGCCTTCAGGATTTAATCACCACTTTTCCATTACCATCTTGGGAATGAATGTTAGAAGATAATATTGCCACAAGAAGAGAAGCCTAGCCTGTTAACTGGAGTGTCACATATTAGATAAAAAAAATTATACTGACCTGACTCACATCTGTAAAGAGAAGGGAATGGAAAAAAAAGAGATAATTAGAGCAGGGAGTCAAATATTTTACAAATTTTAAATTTTAAACTTGCTTTCAACTCAAAATTAAATTTGCTGCTTTTAATTTGAAATGGAATTTTGTTGATTTCCTTAATGCAATAAACATTTTCCTAATATAATTTCTTCCTGTTAAGATTTTATACTGGAAAGACTCAAGGGTGAAAATGCCATGTATTTCAAATTCAAAATGGATTTGCTAATTAAATCAAAACAAGTAACATGGCTGATACAGTAAAAAGGCAGATATCAACTATAAACCTGCTCTAAATATGTTTCAACATACCTCTATTGAAAACTCCCCACACCTATGTATTTCCACATATGTGTTCATGCAAGAGATTAATAAATCCAGGCAGACTGACACATGTGAAGATACTAAATTGTAGGAGTTATCTGAAATTTTCATATACATGGTCTAATCCCACTTTTTATCAAGAAAGGTTCTAGCCAAACATCCCTATTTCTACATTCTCCTGTAAAACTGTGTAACAGGGAACAGTTTGAAGCTATTAAACAAACACGAAATTGCAAATAACTATCTCTGTATGTTATGCACTGTTAAGTGTGAGTATGCACTTTTTGTATTAGTTGGAGAAAAAAAATTTCTGAGTTTCTTAATTTCAAGGAATTAAAAATCTATTTTGACTTAAACTCACCATAGTAAAAGAGTGGCACATCACACTTGAATTTAACATTACCGCTAACTAACAGGTTGTTGGATGTTTTTCCACAACGTGTCACTTTGGCAGTGTCTGACCACACTAAATTCGAATGATTTGTGCAGTGCAGAAAAAGGTAACAGTGCTGAAATGCTGAAAGCACTGAAATTCCACATAGACAGCCTGTGCTAGTCCGACACACAACTAAAGCCACTACTGCCCGCAGGTGACGGTGACAACGGAGCCCACCCAAACTCCCCGAGAAAAGCGGGGGGTGATCGCTTCGGGGACACCCACACGACCCGCTCCGTTCCCTTTGCGAAGGCGCAGCTGCCTCCCGCCACCGGGGCTGGGGGAAATGTCCCCGGAATGCCCGTCCAGAACGTCCCCCCGCTGCCCCCCGCCCCGGCGAGGGCCTCCCGGGGGGCATCATCCCGAGGGGCGTCATCCCGGGGGGCGTCATCCCGGGGGGCACGGCTGTTTCCCCCCCTCCTCCGCCCTGGAACGCGGCCAAACCCTGGGTCAAAGCCGCAGTGGCTGGGGGCTCGGGGGGCCCTTCACAGGGCGCTGCGCTACAGGAAGGCTCCGCTTCGCCCCCAGCCGAGTGGCGGGGCGCGTTTCCCTCCCAGCTCAGCGTGCGGGATATGCATGTCTCTGTGAGTGTGTGCGCGCTTCGCTTTGAGGGGGCACTACATCCTCACCCAGCGAGAGGCGGAGAGCTGCACTGCGCCCCGGGGAGCCTTTTCGCCCTGGAGCGGGGCACTGCTCCTTCCCCGCCTCCCTCCTCCTGCCCCTCACGGCGCTCCCCTCCGGAGCCCCCCGGCAGCTCCGCCCGCCGCGCCGGCCCCGAGCGGCCCGCAGGGGGCGCCCCGCGCGCGGAGCCCGCGGAGGGAGGGCGCGGGGACGAGGCGCCCGCTTCGGAAAGCGCCCCTCACAAAGTGCAGCCTGGGCGCCCCTCACAAAGTGCAGCCTGGGCGCCCCTCACAAAGTGCAGCCTGGGCGCCCCTCACAAAGTGCAGCCTGGGCGCCCCTCACAAAGTGCAGCCTGGGTTCTTCCGCTCGCCGCCAGCACTCTCCTCCCAGCCCGCATCTGTGTCTCCTCGCAGCATCTGCGCTGGAGGTGAGGCTTTGTGTCCTCCTCTAGGTACGAGTCTGGGGAGGAGGTGGTCCCTTTTATTTTATTCTTTTTTCCTTTTTTTTTTTTTTTTTTTTTTTTTGTCCCCGTAGAGGGGGATCTCCTTGATCGTTTGCCATCTTTTTTTCTGAGGGAAAAAAACAATCTAGAGTCTGATCTGGGATGGAGGTGGCAGTTTAGGAACTGGTCTCTATGGTTTGGGAAGCAGCAGCTCCCCGCAGACTGCCGTGCGTGGGGCGGGCGTCGGGACAAAGCACAGAGCGCAGAGCCGGACAGCCACCCCTGCCACCACCCCTGCCACAAACAAGCGGAAAGCACTTACGTTGGCCTGTTGCTAGGTATGAAGTTACTGCGAGCAGCAACCAAATCCGTGTATCCACAAAGCTGAGCATGTCTAGTTGCAAGACATGCAGACTCCTTGTGGTGCCGAGTCGGTTGGTTAGCTATCGCCTGTGGGACGCAGGCATACAGTCTCGAGGAGTAACTCCAACCTCAGCAGAAACTTGCTGCCAGGGACGCTAAATTAACCCAGCCCCGGTCCACCGTACTTATACCGCAGGAGGGTCCCGGCGCCGCCCAGGCCATCACGTGCCCCGCGCCTCCAGCCCTCCACAGCAGCCTTGGCAGCGGCGGCGGCGGGGGGGCGGCGACGCTAAATTGGTTCCATGCTTTGAGGACGTGGACACTGAGGCTTTCGGAAGGAAAATCTGACTCGTCGTCTCATTTTTCCCCCCCTTTTCTTTCTTTCTTTTTTTTTTTTTTCCCTCAGCCGTCCCACGCCCCTCTCGCCCCGCTTTTCTGGGAGCGCGGCCGGGAGCCTCGCCGGGCAGCCGGCTGGCAGCGCCCCGACGGCGTTCAAAGCGGGAGCTGTCCAGGGCCTGCGGCGCCTCCCGCCCCGCGGGGAAGCGGCCGGGGCAGCCGGGAGGAGGCTGGATCCCAGCTCAACCTCTCTCCGCAGTCGCACTGCAACCAAAGGCAAAAGGCGACGCTCTCCCCATTCCCAGACCCTCTTGCACGACCCCTCTAGCACGGTCACTCCGGTCCCTGGCGTTTCCCCGCGGACAGCGAGTGCCGGGGACACCGGCAGCCCCTCAGCCCGCCCGCAGCCGTGGCGGAGCCCGTTCGCGTCCCGGCTGTTTGCTCTCCCCGGGGAAGCATCTCCGTCCAGAGCGTGGGCAGAGCCCTGCCCGTGTCCCCTCCCGGCTTCGCGGCCGCTCGGGCAGCGTGTGTGTGCGAGGGCAGCCGGAGGTGCCCGCAGCCGGCGCCCCGAGCGCTCCCCGCCTCCCGGCCGGCTGAACGGGATTCTGCGGGCGCAGGGAGGAGGTGAGCACTGCCGGCAGCTCCCCTTCGCGACGGCCACCCGCCCACCCAGCTGAGGGAAAGCTGGCGGGCTTGTCTGCCACGTCTGCTCTACAGACGGCTTCTCCCCTCGTGGGGAGGGGGCCGAGGTGGGCGTGAGAGGAGCTGCCCGCGGTGTGCCCCATCGTTCCTCTGCCCCGGGACCGGGGTCGGGGCTGCAGTCACTCGGGGTCGCGCATCGCGGCCCCGCTGTGAGGGGAGCTGACGTGGTGCCCTCGGCCAAGCCAAGCGGCAGCCGCGGCCAGCCCGCCTCCCCGCCCAGGGGCTCCTCCAAGGCGGCGGCCGCCCCCTCCCAGGCCCCCTCCGCTCGCCGAAGGGAGTCCCGGGCAGAGCTAATGGGAAGGCAAACAGGAGCCCCGCCTCAGGGCGGGGGGGACCTCTCCGGGGCGGAAAAGGCGAGGCGGGCGCCCGTCCTCTCTCCCCTTCCCTCCCCCAGCCGCGGGTCGCCGAGCAGGGGGATCCTCCTCCAGCGAGCCGCGACAGCCTCCGGGAGAGCTGCGGCGGAGGGTGCGGAGGGCTCCCGGCTGCGGCTCGGCACCGGCTCCGGACCGCCCGCAGCCAGAGGGTCGTGTCGCCCTCAGCCTGCCGCGGGGGAGGTGCCGGGCGTGTGTCCAGCCCCTATTTATCAGCTGCCGTCGGGGGCACGTCTACAGACAGAATGGGAAAGGTGGGTCATGGATGTGCGCCTGAGCGGGGACCCCACAGGCGCTGTGTCTCAGGGGCACTGTCAGCAGCGAAAGCAACGTTCCTGTGCTACGCACCCACGCGTGTCCGGGCGAGCCGGCCATTCCCGGCTGGACAGCCTGCCTGAAGCTGCCTCCGCGGACAGGACAGTTCCTCGCTGTCAAGAGTGCCGACGAAATGGAAAAGTCTGCAGTTTGGATAGGAAAATCCACAGCATTAGGAAAAGGTGATCCACTGAAGTGTGTCTGACCACAAAATGGTAGCACAACAAATGAAGTGATTGAAAAATTATAATAAAAGTATATGGCATAAAAGGTACATAAGTATTCTTTCAGGTTATCTTTCATGTGAATGGTATCAATTTAGACCAAGAAGGATTTTAAATTAACCTGGACAGTGAAGATAACGACTTGAACGTTTATACCAGCATAAACCTAAAGTAGCTCAGTGACCTTCAATCAAGCTAAAATAATAAATACATCATCCTCATCATCATCATCATCATCATCATCATCATCATCATTATTATTATTATAGACCCAAAGCACTGTGGCTCAAGTCCAAGTATTTCCTGATACCACTTTCAGTGAACTGTTTGGTTTTTTTTCCAACTTGTTCCTTGAAATCTGTCATTGACTCTGTAGACAGTTTTTCTTTGTTTTGACTCTGATGCATCAGCAGAATAGTTATTGATCGATTTTTATAATAGCAATTAGAGACTTCTGAGACAAACCTGTTCTAATTGCATATGTATAAATCTATTTTATGCAAATTTTCAATAAATGATAGCCCTTTTCCATTTAAGAAATGCATGGAAGGTGCAAGGATGCAGGCACATGTACCCTGACCAAATCAAACTAAGCCACTGATCCATCCTACCCATAAAGTTTCACACAGGAAGGACAAGCTCCCTCCCAAAGAACAGCAAACCCCTGCAAAGGTGTGGATTTTTAATCACCATGTCTCCCATAACACAGGTGGCTGAGGGCATGTGGAGCCAGAAGCTCAGCAACACACAAAACCAGCTGAGATGGTATGAGACTCCGCAGGCTTCCAAAGAAATTATATGCTCCAGCCATTTCAGGATTGTTGCATATGGATAGAAAAAAAGAGATGCAGAAGAATAATTCATTGATATGTCTCTTTTCCCATGTCAGTCTCTTTTCAGTGATCCACCATGCTGAAAAATCCATAAATGAAATTCTCTAGGACCGACAACTTTGCCACAACAGTCTAAGATTTATACCTGACCTTTGGAACCTATGGAGTCCTTGGCCATTTTTTTTCACTTTCAGTTGTCTTTGTATTTCAAGAAAAGATGAGGAAGGAAAGAGAGGAATCTCTTCTCCCTCTCGCATCAGCAGTTATTCAAGCCACACCAAATGATTTTAGGGTAAATGGCAAAGGCCTATTTAGCTGATCTTCCTGCAAGGTATCTCTGTTATAAAAGCACTGTCACAGTTTCTGTTGTGACAACAAACTACAGTGCTTATCTTCTCTATCTAAACATGTAAAAATAATCTTAGAAACTTGGGGGAAAGGAAAAAAGTACTTCTTTAAACATGTATTGCCTAGTAATTTTGGTTCTATAGCGTGAATTCAGAAATACTGTTTCCAGAAAATACAATCATGGCAAATGGTTGCTAGTGTGCAATATCATTAGTAGTACAAGTATTTCTGAAGTAACAGAAGTAACATGAAAGCTTTTGGAGCTATTAGCATACCAGAATTGATTTGATCAGCTAGCTTAAACAAGTAAACATCTAAGAATTCTTTCCCCCTTTGGATCATACCTGTTTAAAAGAACTATTTCACACTAAAGCCAATAATGCCTGTGGCACAATTTAAATTGGATCTTTCATGATGACAAAAAAAATCATCTGCAAGATTTGCTGTTAGGGCAGACTTTGAAAGAGGAGTTTCCAGGTGATTTCAACCTGGATTTATTTAATTATTTTGAAAAATCATTAGAATACAGATAAAAAAATTATGAAAATGCCAATTTTTTAATACATACACTGGGAAGCATTTTCCCTGCATGCTATTTCAAAACTTACCAGACAACCATTAGGCCATTATCATGGAATCATGGAATGGTTTCTGTTGGAAGATACCTTAAATCCCATTTAGTTCCAATTTATTTGCTGTGGAAAGCCTTTCACTAGACCATGGCCTACCTGGTCTTGAACATTTCCAAAGATGGAACATCCACAACTTCTCTGGACCTGTTCTGGTGCCCCCACCAATCTCACAGTGAAAAAATTTTCTCAGTATGTGTTATAAACATATTCTCTTTCCGTTTGAAACCACTTCCCCTTGTCCTGTCACTACATGCCCTTGTAAATACTCTGTCTCCATCTTTCTTGTAGGCTCCCTTCAGGTACTGGAAAGCCACAATTAGGTCACCCCAAAGTCTTTTCTTTCACAGGCTGAGCAGACCCAAATTGCTTCATCTTTCCCTATATTTCCTCCAATAAACTTGGTGGCCCTGCTCTGGACTCACTCCAGCAAGTTGATGTCCTTCGTGTGCTGGGCACCCCAGAGAGATCCCACCCCAGTCAAGGTGGGATCTCATCCGAGTGGAGTAGAGGCACCAAACAATTATCCAGCCAAGCAATTTAATACTGTCTGGCCAGCACCATACTACAAGAAAACACAGAATAATACTTGAATTTGGAGAAAGATCTGTGTCCTTTTAGGCTGTCCCCAAACCTCATACCCCAGGGTGGATAACTGCATTTGGCGTGCTCTCAGATTCAAGTTCTCCTCCAGCTGATGTGAATAGGAGAGCAACAGTGGTTTTAGTTGGCACAAGTAAGTTATTAATTTCTTTTCATCTGTTCCAACACAAACTTTCCCACATTTGTTCAGATGATGGATGCATGCCTCTCTGTACAGCAGCAGTGGGTGAGCAACAAAGGTGCTGAAGGGAAGCAGTTTCCCAGTGGGATGAGTCCTGGGGATGGTTCAGTGACATGGCCTGGCTTCAATCTTCCTTTTGTAGATCATATATCCTTTATATAGATATACACAGGTCTCTGATTTCATGTAGCCTTGGATAGTTTTTGCTTGATGTCTGCTGTGTAGCCATATCAGCTTCCCTAGAGCTGTCTTTAATGGAATTGTTCATGATTCTGGATTCTACACCTTAGCTTGTTAGTCAGTATTTTGCATGAACAAGGAGAGCAATACATTGGCAGTGAAGAAAACATGGAAGTGGTACCATGTATCTTCCTCACTGCAACTCATTGTGTCATGCTTGCTGTTTTCTTCTTGACTCCTTAGTTTAAAAAAAAAAAAAAGAAAAAAAGAAAAAAATCCAGAAAAAAAAAATCTTGATGAGAGACAAGATACAAAAATACACATAGAGCATGGCACAGGTACACAAATTCATGACTTTGCTGCTACAGGGATCATAATTTAGAGGGACTCCATGGGATGCCAGTAAATGTTAAGGGAGCAGGAACATTGTTCTTTGTGCAAGTAGCTCATAGCCATTGACTTCTAATACTTCTTTGATATTTTAAGACAATTCTTTTAGAATAATTCAAAGTGGGTTTTGAGAAGTAGTCCAGCAAACTGACTTTTAATAGGAAATAAACAGGTTCTATGTGAACAGCTATGGCTACTGCTTTATTTGTTTTCTGTTCCCCAGTGGCTGTCTTGTGTCTGAAATGAATCATCATCCATTATCCTCAACACGATTAATGGTCATGAATTCTCAAAAAGGAGCAACTGATAGGCAGCTCTTGTGGGAGTGCTGTTAGACGGATCAGTAGACGAATTTAACAGAAAATTATTCTCAATTTTCTTTCAGTAAAGGCAAACAAGAGAATGACTCAAGGCTGCTTTATTAAAACTGAGATGTCTATTTATTCTTCTCGAAAGGGGTAAACCTCCACAGCAACAGTCAGTGAGCTTTCTGAGGAAAGGACACACTGACCTTTTTTCATGTCCTTATAAGCTCAATCTATTGCTCTGTCACACTGAAAATCATCAAATAAAATAATGAAATTACTGATACGCTAACTTTACACCTGAAAGCCAATTTGAAAATTTATTTTTTAAGATCATTTGGACTTCACCTCTAATTTATTTACTAAAGCCATAAGCCTGCGTGTCTGCTATAAACATTCTTCCACACTGGCTCTGATTCTGTTCTCACTCTGGGAATACAGTGTAAACATACACTGGCTTCAGTAACAGCAGAGCCAGGCCAATATTCACTATATTTGTATATCTCACAAGTATTTAACCCATATCACCGATTTTTTTACTTTTTTTTTTTTTATTTCAGCTTTAACCATCTCATTGGTTTTTTTCTCCCTGTTTTATTTCCCAGCCTTACAATTTGGCTCAAGGAAATCAAAATTCTCAACTAAAACAGGAGGCAAGATGAAATAAAGGCATGTGGTCCTTTGAGATGCTCATCAATCTCAGCAAATACTAGTAAAGCAAATTAACATTGTGCTGGTGAGAATAATTTCTGTGTATGAACACACAATAATGGATGTGTGTAGATAGATTGTAAATAAGTTTGTGATGTGGACACAAGGACTGGTATGCCAAGCTTGTACCGTTGTTATTTAGACTATTGCTGAAATGGGGATCAAATCACAGTATTAAAAGGTTGCATTGCATCTTTATGGAATCGACATCTACAGAGCCTGGGCTCCTGGGAGCTTTCAGAATTTTCTCTATGAGATAAAACAAAAATACAATGAATATCACTTGTAGAGAATCAGTATAGATCCATTCCTTTATATTCTCAACAGGATTGGGAATGATAAGAACTCAGAAGTGCATGAGTCAAGAATGCAAAATGTAAAAGATAAAGATGAGTGGAGTAACTGAAAGCAAGCAAACATGATCATGGGTTCCATTTGGTCTGTCTTTGAAGATGTCTTTGTATGGAATGTTGTGGACAGTATCATATAAAGCTCTAATTATTGCTTGATATAATTACTATTTCAATCAAAATCAGACAGGCAATACTAGAGGAAACTGCCAAATTATTGGTACCTTGCCTTGAAATTAACAACTGAAAAGTTTGCTGACAAATTAGAATTAAAAAAACCAAAACAAAACCATCAAAAGAACTCTCAGCTATAACAGTTTACAGCAGGTGGGAAAATAATCAGTCTTTTTGTTATCTTCATGTCCTGAGTGTCAATTAGCATAATAATAAATGATAGTTTGCAATATCAAGTGGCAATTTTCAGCTACAACAAAGAACATAATAACCCATAATTTAGTGGAAAGAAATCTGTCTCAGTAAAGGAAACACCTTCAACTTAATCCTTCATTATATGGATACCACCTGGTATGCACACTGACAGTCAAAAATAAGCAGCATTGCAAGTAAAGGCTTGTTTCAGACAGTGCAAATTACTGAATTAGCTTCTGAAGCAACTAAATTCCCACAGGCAGTGTGGGTAGGTAATTTTCAAGTGCATTTAAATCTTACTTTGAAAAATGAGGCAGCATACATATTTAAGTTGTATTCAGCAACAACATTGCCTGGTCAGTCCAGGCTTTTCCATGACTAAAACTTTTCACCAATTGTCATCCTGAAATGCTTTCATCTCCTACACCCACTATGGACAGATCTATGTTCTGCTTCACGTGGAGTTAGAATCCCTCATTCTGGAAAGAGAATGCACAGGAAATCTTACGTGTTGATTAGTTTTGGATGTCCTTCTCGCAACTTTCTGTTTCCTAGTCACTGAAAAGATAAATAAATCTACTGCTGCAGACTAGGGAAAAATGGTATAGCGTAAGAGTACAAGGACTTAAGGCATATTTTTATGTCACACAGAGGCAAATGTGAAATCCCTACAGCTGAGATCACTCATATAAGGCTTGGCTGAGTATATCATGTTGCTGTTCCCCAATATTGTACACCACAACATCCCCATTTTTAAGTGGTAGAATCAATGAATGGCATGTAGTACAGTCTTGTTTGTCCCTACAACCATTTTTAAAGCTGATTGTGCTTTGCTAAAAGCACTTAATACATTTGAATGGGCTGTTGTTTGTTTTAACAGAACCCACAGACCTTGCAACAGATTGGTCAGAGCATGGTACTCATAACCAAGCCAGATCACTGGTTCTTCACTTAAGAGCTGGACTCAATAGTCATTGTGGTCCCTTCTAGCTCAGACTGTTCTGTGTGGTACTGTCTCACACACCTTCAGAAGAATAGATGGGGCAAACATAATAAAAACCTCAGATTCTCCTTTCTCCTAGATTACCTTCTCACATCTATATCTGCTCCTTTCACTATCTTCCTATTCTGCAGGTATCCTCTGGGCAAAAAGCAGCCCATGACACTGCTGACCCCAAGCAGGCTAGCATATTTGTACTGATTAACCAGCTGGTAAACCAAACCAGAAAGCTTTGGACTCACACTGAAGCCTTTTCTTCTTGGAGTTGCTGGTTTAAGTCTTTCCCCTCTAGCTAACCTGCCAGTTTCATGAAAATTGCAGAATCTTTAAATCTTTCCGTTAGTTCTGCTGTAGTGGGCTGCAAGGTTATGGGGGAATGCAGTGGGCATGCAAGTAGAGAGGATGCAAGTGTCTCCTTACTAAAGTCTGCTGGGCTTAAGATGTAAATCTATTTTGTTGAATGTTGTTGGCATTCTCCAGCACAAAATACCTTCTTAGTATTAAATTTGTTTGTTAGTAAATATCAGTAATAGATAAAAAGTGGCAGCTCTCTGTTCTCTCTTCTACAATATTTTCCTCTTTTTGAAAAAGGTTGCTTATCCTTGCCTTGATGTACTCCTCTATCATCTAGTGAGACGATAAGCAGCCTTGCTATAATGCTGTACTCTACTTTTTTTTCACAGCATAATATTTTCACATGTCCAACTTTAATATGATATTTGAAATATTAGGCAATAAATCAGTGGACTCCTTGAAACTTTACAAAGTGCAAATTCACAAGTGAGAGTTGAGGCTTGTTGCTCCTGCACCATAAGAAGTTAAAGGCAGTGAGACTATTTTAATAAAATATTGCCTGTTGTATTTATTGGTTTTAACTGTGTTTTATGGTCACCACCAGAGACAAGACACTGCATTGGACACACTTTGATCTGACCTGATAGGTTCCAAAGTACTTCTGAATAAAAAAACCCCACAATATTGTAAGAAAGATGGGTCCTTTAAGCATAGAGTCACAGAATCATGGAATATCCTGAGCTGGAAGTGCCTCACAAGGATCATAGAAGTCCAGATCCTGGCCTTGCACAGGACAATCCCAAGAATCACAGAATACAGAATTAAACCAGATAAGTTAATAGAATCCATTAAATTTTAAAAACAT
Source organism: Taeniopygia guttata (assembly GCF_048771995.1). Lineage (NCBI taxonomy): Eukaryota > Metazoa > Chordata > Aves > Passeriformes > Estrildidae > Taeniopygia > Taeniopygia guttata. The sequence continues at coordinate 24,552,668 of NC_133026.1, read as the reverse complement.
TTTTCAGTACTAAGTCTGTGTATTTAAAATAATTTTTGTTTCCTATATAGTTTGCAGATTTATTTTTCCTCCTGGATCTTTCTTGGGAAAAACAGATTATGGCTTACATTGCTTTCAGAAAATTGAATAGATATATTTTGACAGGTGTATCCATGGGACTCTGAGAAAGGTAGGATCATGTCTACAGAATCTATATTACTGATCAGGCTGTACATGAGAATAGTTAATTTGTCTGTGCTTAGTCTGATGATGCTAAACAGATATGGTGGAGACTATTTGAATTTGTAAATTGCTTTTTATTGGCGACAAGATGCTCAGTAGGGTGTATGGATAAGATCTGGACAGAAGAGTTCCCAGTGCAAGTACATGCAAAGTGCATGTACAAATGTCTGCTGTCTTACAAATGATACTATATTTTTAAGTTATTCCACTTTTTATAATTTTAAAAATTACAGAAAGAGTGATTAAGAACTAGGATGTCTTGGTGAAATTTCTGTGTGCATGAAGGCCCCACTTCTGAAACAGTGTGGTGGGACCCAGCCTCAGTGAATCAATTCACTACAAGAAACCAACAGGTTTTGTCTCAGGAACAGTGCTGGGAGTTTAGCACTGTCTCTAGTGGAAATGAGGCTCCATTATTACCCTGCAGGAAAGGTAGTGGTGCAGAGTGGGGGTTCATGGTGAGGGAGCAGACTGCTCTGCTCTGAGCTGACCACAGCGGGTGTACATTAAAAGAGAATGCTGCGTTGTGAAGCTCAAGGGCATGAGCTGTGTGGATAGTACAGAGTGGAATGCCCTTTCAGGATAATTTAGGGCTGCAGCCTAAGCATAGCCTCAGCAGGTTTGATTCCACAGCTGCTCAACCTCCCCGCAGTGGTCAAAGAACTGGGACTATGGGCTACGATCACCTCACAGATTATCCAAATTGATAACAAAAAAATTTTCTTTATTTATTTGTACCCAAAAGGTCTCATGGAATGGAAAAGGAGCAAATCAACAAAGGGTTAAAGTGCTTTTTAAAAATCCAGACTGGCTAATTAAGCAAATACTATCTAAATGGTCTTTGGCTTTTGGAAGGCTTCTCCTAAAGGTTTCAAACTGCAAAGGATGGTGTCTCTTTGTTATGAAACTGCTATAGACAAGAGATGGGTAGTGATGCCTCCTACACTCCCCTCAAACATGAGTTATGTGTGCTTCATTTGGCTAAACTGTGAATGGGAAGATCACCCTTTATGAGAGCACATAACTGTATCCATTCTGATAGTGTGACCCTAGCAGACTTAGATTGTGGATTATGCAGTCACCTGGAGACAAACTCTCTCTTAGCCATCAAGTAACACTATTTTCAAGAAATGGAGTAAATTTTTTTGTTGCAAACAAAAAATTTTTGTGTGTCCCTGTCATGAAATTGAAAAGCATTCAAATGAGGCAGCTTTCAGCTTTTCTGAAAGCTGCTGTGTACTCCTGGCATTACAGTCTGTGTTTGTGTCTTCCAGAACAGGCCTATAAACTCCACCTCTGTTTAAATGCTTTTAAGAATTATTGCTTGAAGCTGTTTGCATTCTAACACAGAATGTGAAAGGGTTACATGAGCCTTAGTTTATTATTTTCTATCATAACTTCTAGTAGTTTTCTCTCATAATTTTTGATGTTGAGAGGTTGGTGGAGTCTGCTGGTCCTGCATTTGTGTTCTCATCAGTGCTCAAACTCTTGCTCTGCACTAGCAGCATCAGCTGTGTCCACACTCCAAAGACATTTGCAATCTTTGTGTATATACAGACATATCAGTTTATCCAGCTTTGCAAATTCTAATATTCTAAACTCTAAGGCTTGAAAAAATCAGTGCATTTAACTTGGGTAGGTAGGTGCATGGTTCAAAATTCAAGCCTCATGTATGTTCTTCATCATCACCTCAGGACAAGATTTGTTTGTCCATCTTGTGCAAACTCCAACCTCACTCTATAGATACTTGATCATCAGAGGAGTCTGAGTGGAAACAAAAGAAAAAGAAGACTGCAGCACAGAATATGCGCCTTAATTTGCACAAAAGTTCTCTTTATAATTTGCTCTGAGTTAATCTAGTTTTCTTTAGCTCCTTCTAAATCCATAACTTATCCTGCATAACAGTGTTGCCACATTCCAGATGGTTTCTGACTGGGGTTGCCAGCTGAGCTCCTATTGCTTTGTTTCCAGACTCTCATATTTCTCAGCTCTTTCCAAATTGCTGGAACTGCTGCCCCTATTGCAGGGAAGGGCTCAACTGAAGAGAAACACATAAGGTCACAGTCCCTTTTTAAGGCACAAACATGAGTTTGGGACAAGAGGAATAACATTCTTGATATTCATGCAGAATGAACCCAGAAGACTATGTTTGAACAGTGAGTTTCCTCATGAAACTCATATCTTAGGATTTCCTTAAAGAACTATAGGGAAGGAGTGTCTTTCTCCTGTTTTAGATCAACAGGAAAGTTCTATGAAAACAGAACTATTCTGCCTAATGAGAAAGGGTTAATTTTTTCAGGGTTAGCTTGGCTTATGATAAATTCTCTGAGTTCACGAATTTGACTTAAAATAGTAGGGTAACCTAAAGAATGGTGTAGATATCCTTTCATCCTCCTTTGAGGAAATACTGAAGGAAAGAGTTCAACAAAAACAGAACACAACTCACAATTAGAAAACTCCTCCAATATATTTAGCTAAAGGAAGTATGATTATTTTATTTTAGGAAGTAGGTTTTGATTAGTGTTTGCTGATCATACATGGAACAACAATATTTTGCATCTACTATAAGGGAGGTGCTAAATCATAGAAAAAAATTTATGTAACATGTAGGTAACAAAACCATCACATATCAGATATATGATCTGCTGGTGGAATTCAATCAGGTCTACAAAAGTCTGCATATTATTTTTCCTTGTAAACCTCTGTCTCTGCAACCTTGATGGATTGGATTTACTTCTTCCAGCAACAGCTCTCCAACTGGTTTGAGGGCAGTGCTTCAGAGTTCTACAAGGAAATATAACTAAGTAACTAGCATGGAAGAGCTGACATGAAAATTTAAGCAGCTAGATTTTCCCACTCTAATTCAAAATACAGAGGGGAATGCCTGGCATTTATTAATATTTTAGAGTTTCATTTGGTAAAGAAGAAAACATGCTGCAAATTCACTGCTACACTCTTACATTTCAGTCTTTAAAATTTAAGTGTGCTCTCCACTCTTTTAATCTAAGGTTAGAACACTATTTCAAAAATAGGAGAAAATATAAACTTTGATGTGAAACATTTCAGGTTCTGAGGAGTTCTGTATCAAAGACTTCAAAGGAAACTTATTAATGAGTTCCAGGTCATTTGTACACAGGACTGCATTTCACTTGCAGGGTTGTTCATTAAAAACAAAACTGTACCAGTTTTTATACAATTTTTGAGTTCTCAGTTCTTACTTCTCCAAAGTACCAATTGTTCTTAAGCTAGGGTCAGAGCAGGAGCAGGGGCTCACTTATAACAGACAAAGAATGATTACATTCACACCTGATGGAATCGATTGAAGCACACCAGAAAATCTCATTGGTGCAAGAATCACACTGCTAACAATGACAACACTTTGGCTCTCATTCTCAACATCCTTGCCAAAATTAGGCAGATAAAAGTGAAGAATACCTTTCCATTTACTCGCTACAGTATAAGTTTCATAGTTTTCTTCTCTTGGTTTTTAACTTATTTTGCCGTTTTACTCACTGTGCTCCAGATTACTACTTAAATCAAATTTAAGTTAGAAATCTAATGAATAAGTTACATGATAAATGTGTTTTATACACCAGTATTCAGTTTCCAGGCCATTTATATAGTCAACAGACACAGATCAGTTAGAGACACTATTTTCCAGTTCAAAAAACCTTAGACTCTTGGTATTTTGAGGAGTCATTTATCTCTCAGATAATTTCTTGATTTCCAACAAATTAAGAGTTTGCATACAAGATAAATGAAAAGGGAACATGATGGCATATGCCATATGACAGGCATTTATCATCACCAGAAGTCACTGATAGAGCAGCTAACCTCTGAGAATTTACCTCCTGGGTCCTTGTTTCTGCCCCTGCATTTGCATACAAGAGTCCTCATTTACATGATTTGCAGAAGTGTGATGCATGCTAATATTTTCATGCTGGTGGAGGCTTTGAAGATATGCAGTTCAACAAAAGTGCAAAATATTCTCCTTTTAGTCAGCCCGGCCTTAATTGCATGTGACAGAAATGTTTTGGCTCAAGTAGACCTTGTGGCTGAGCCCTAATGCCAGTCAGAACCCTTTTGTGTTGTGTCTGTTCACTCAACCCTACCTGCGCCAGGACATTACATCTCTTCAAGTAATTAATGATTCAAGAGCCATCTTTCATTCATCACCTGTACACTCCTGTTAGACTGCTCACCACAGTTGTAGGGGATCCTTGAATATTTAGACTTCCACCCAAAAGAATGGCAGGCCTTATTTATGGCTGAGTTGGTGAAACAACAAGGTTGGGAGCAGGCATTCTTGCTATCTGAATTCAATAATGGATATAATTCAGCTTTTCAGCCATCTTCCCACTACAAAGGTGTCTGCAGAGGTTGCCTGCCCATTAAAATGCTACTTAGAAGATGTTGTCTTGATGACCTGCTCTTTATTAGTTAGTTCTAAAGAAATTAGTGGCTGATTATGGTTCTGAAGGCCTGAGACATTAGCTTTGATACAGCAAGGTGGTTGTGCTCTAGCTATTTTTTGTATTTCTTACATATGCTTCTTAACGAGTTTGCCAGAAAAGGGCTATATTGTCACTTGCAGGGGCTTTGCTCATCAAGTAAGGCTGTAAAAGAGCCAGAACAAACAGGAAGCCCCTGTCTTCAAGCCCTAATTTGAACAATATGTATGTTTACAGAGAACCTCCTAATAACTATTTTGCCATATGATCAGGCTGATCAGAGATTTACAGAAGTCTCTTGGGTAGGCATAATGTAAACATATCTGGCATTTCAATGCAGGGGTAGAAAACAAAATGGAGGAAAATGATGCAGAGAGGAACCTAGAGGGGGTATGGCCAAGGTCAGGAGATGACTTATGGTAGCCCCTCTGCCTTCCAAGTAGGCCTGTATGTATGTATGTATACACATGTGATATAACCTTTCTTGAGGTCTGGTCCTGCCTGTATTACCACCTTTCAAAGGAAGCAGCACTTCAGAAGAGTCCATAACTTCTAGATTTGCCCCATAATAAATAAATGTTCCAGGACTTATCCCATAATAAGCTGACCTGGGTTCTCATACACTCCCTGCACAGCAGGTGAGTGTGTAATTAACTGGGTTCTGTGTGGTGGGAAAACAGCTAGACTCACTCAGCATGGAAAAGAGACAGGAGGAAGGTGAGGAGCTTTGTGAAACGGCTGCTGTTCATCTGGCATCAAATATCTGCTTCTCTTCTGATGAGCTGGGAGTTGCAGCTGTGAAAGAAGAAGGAACAATTTGCTGTGTGGGAAAGACTGCAGCAGGTCATGAGTGGAGGTGCAGTAGCAGGCAGAAATGGGGAGTGGATGCAAACACTGCAGTACACTGGATCTCACTTTCCACTTTATTTCTGTGTGGTTGTCTATGAGCTGCTTAACACAACTGGGTCTGCACAGCTGATAATTGACAGCTGCAGGTCCTGGATGTAAAGTGAATTGGCTTGCTCCAGCTCATACAGAATATTCTTCACTTCCTTTTCTATAAGGTCTTGTATTTCCCTGTTATGAGATATTAAAATGTATTTACCATACTGTGTGACCTTTGATGGCAGATGAAGCATATAGTGCCCCTTGGAATAAAAATACCCTGTAGTCACTGTAACTGGCAGAAAAAGCACAGAACCCTATCTGTCTTCACAAGTCTTTATATACCATATAAGCATAAAGATGTGAATTGCTGCCTACAGGTGGTCTAACAAATGATCTGTCACCAGCTGAGCTGTGATCAGTGTCTTTGAGCATGACAAATCATCTGTGACAAACATGGGAAAATGAGATTACTTTATCCCTACTCCCTTAAGGGGTATGATAAATTGTATTAGTTTGCAGTTTGCATGATCTGAGTGCATGCATGTTGACAGTGACATAAACAGCTGGTATGTAAACATATCTTAACTAATTTGACTGTATGGATCTGTACCTGTGTCCATCTAAAACTGTGTACCTATGGAAGTTATTTGTTCTCTTTATGAGAGAGAGGATGTAAATCTGCACTGCATGTAATGGTTTGGTAAGTAAACAGATAAATGTGTTTACTATGTTTTGCCTTTGTTTTCAATATCAAAAAACTCTCCCTGCTACACCAAAAGTTTTCTGTTGCTGGCTGTATGGAGTGGTCAGCCTTTCTTTCAGAATTGGTTGAAAGCTACGTTTTGATGGATTGGTCCCAAAATCTATTAAAAAAACCCAAAAACTGGAGAGCAAGATTCATAGCCAGTTATGAATCATCTCATGTCCATCTGAGCGCAATTAGGAAATCTAGGAAAGAGCCCATGTTTCCTCCTCACATGTCATGCAACAGCCAGCACCCAAAGTGGTCACTTACTGTGGACTGGGCTCCCTGTGCTCAAGGAGCTAAGGAGTTGCCTTTTCTCCCAGCAGATTAGGCAGAGTGAAACTTTTTTCTAGTTGCCTGGCACTTAAAGGTTCTAAAGCTGTAGAGAAATCATGAGTCAGAATACATGCAAGGAATGTTTTCCAACCCAAATAGTTTATTTAAGAATAGTTCAGCCTGAAGAATGGGGGCAGGGAGGGAGACAGGACTTCAGCTCAGACATTCTTATGATTTCAGCTGAAGTTTTTCATGTCCTGGGAGGAGTTAGTTTTCTTAATCCTCTCATTAGAAGTATCTGAATAACTTCACGCATTGTCACAGACAGCCAATTTATCTTTTTCTTACTAGAACAGGGTCTATACTTTCGTGGAGAGGCAGATAAAGACAACACAATCTGACATTTATACTAGTTTTATTCTGGAGTAACTAGTAATCTAAATGTAATTTTTTCAGTGTCATTAGTCGGAGAATCAAAATTATCTACATCCTTAGATCCCTTTGCATCTGCTGCTGTCTCTATTAGTAGATTAATACTGCAATTGACTAGTGCATGAATTCTACCCTAAAAACTCAGCATGTAAATCACAGCAAATGGGTAACATATAACAATGAGCACTACTGCCAGCTACCTGTATATTTATGGATGCATACACAGTGTCATATTGGCACAAAGAAGGTTTTTTTTTTCTGTTCCCTTCCCCTTTCTTTCCTCTACCATTAAAAAAAACCAACACCCAAACCAGCCTTGTCTGACTTTTGTTCCCTCTGCGCTCTAGGGAGCTGCTGCAAAACTATTTTGTGGTTTGCCTTGATGCAGCACAGCTGTTGGGAAGTACAGGGTCTTTCCAGCTCTCTGAATGCTCTTTATAGCTGCAACCATTTCCACCTCCTCCTTTCTCTTACTAAAACTGCTTGCAACTCCTTGATATCAGTCTCCAGGCAAAGTTCATGCTGAGTATTCCCCCTCTTGTGAAATAGTGAGAAAGGAAGGTGAAAATCAAAAGAGAGGAGGGAGAAGAATCTACTAAAAACCTATTGGTGTTATAAAAATTATGAGATAGACAACATTGACTGCAAAAAATTGTACTTAAACTACTCTTTTCTTTCATGCAGCCTTCAGAAGAAAAGGGCTGTTAGTCTCAGAGGAAGTCTGAGCAGAAATGCTCAGCAGTACGCTGGGTTTACCTGAAAAGAAGGGGGCTTATAATAACACAGAGATATTGCCTGCTTTGTTAGAACACACTTTTGCCAATAAAGACTTTTGTTTTTTTGGCTTCTCTAACTCCTGACACTGCCATGCAGCATTTCACAGGCAGTGAATCTTGTGTGAACTTGCAGCATATGTATGTGGACCCTAAAGCTGAAAGCTCAGAGAAAGGCACACCCTTTGGTCAGCATAATAACCACTTATCATTCAGCAAAATCCACATGACTCATAGTTTTTTAAACACACACATTAAAGAACTAAATATATCTCTTACTCTGACATATATATAAAAGGCAGAAGGGATGGACGGGTTCAACTGTAGTGTCTGGTTGGGGCATCTAGCAGTTGTCTCTTATTTAATCATGATGTACAATGAAACTCCCATTTTAGCCTTCAGTGGCATTTGATTCAGAGTAATTATTTTGTGTGCACCACACTTCTTGAATGAAGATGTGAATTGTTGGAAATTTGGAAAAATGCTTGAATGGGCCTCCCCTTTTAATGGCATCATATAGCAGATAATGCAGTTTCCTTTTCCACTCCTATTAGTCTAGAGTAAATACATAGCAACTATCACCAAACAGGCTGAAAAACTAAGAGTGCTTTAATTTTTAAAGAAAGGCATGGTCAGAGACACCTGTCTGGCCCATGAACTAGTGGTACAGATGCTAAAAAGAAATAAGCCTAGAAAAGATTGTTTTCATCCTATCAGCATAATCTTGGAGTGCCTTGGCAGCCAGTCCCTCAGAAATGGACTTGAAAGAATGAAGAAGGAGAAGAAGAGGGAGGAAGAAAGCAAGGAAGTACTTCCATAAGAAAGCCTACCAATCCTAGGCAGTTTCCTTGAAATCCCTCCATCTGAGAACTGGAGCCCTGGTTTGGAGAGCTTACTGCTGAGCCACGTTTGCTTGTGTCTTAAGGAGGGGCCTGGAGAGCAGCGGCTGGATTTGCTCCAGCTAGTTAGCCATGTGGCAGTGCTGCTCCTGATGCAATAGGATTCCTGCACCATTACATTTCTTCTCTTGGGCTCCACAAGCAGTTCAGCTCTCAGAATCTATGCTTAAAATTATGAGGTCTCAAAAACAGGAGAAAAGCCACATTCTGCCCTCCCCACCATAGTTTGAACATGAGATATTTGCAGTAGCCACACAGCTCCCATTGAGTAGGTGGGGGACTGTTGCATTAAATTAAGCACAAAGCAGTCTCTGCCTCTCCCCAGAACAGGCTGCAAGTGCTCTGATGCTGTGCCTGTAGTACCTAGAAAGCACATGGCAAGCTCTGTGTGCTTGACCTGGGAAGCCAAGTTCCCCCAGGGCCCGGGTGGAGTTGGGTTCTGGGGAAGATTCACAATTCACAACATGATGAGTGGGGGTTTCCTACTCTGGCGAATAAGGCAAAAGTTGGAAAAAAGTTTGCAGGAGTTTTTTTCCTTCCCGTGTGGTAGTAGGATTAATGCACTGAAATCACATCCTGGATTTAACCTCCAGTGGCTGTCTCCTTGGGACTGAGTAGTTGACTCGTGCTTTTTTTTTCTGACATGGGACCTGCTGCTAGATGTGCAGATTAACCCTAGCTATTTCTGCCTGTTCCTGGGCAGTGGTGATGCCTCAGAAAGGCCAGCTTCTATTTTTCATGTGTCAGACATGCACTGAAGCAATAATATTTTAATCTATGAAAGACAAACACAATTAATCTGTCAGAAATTTATTGTTTCTCTATATTCCATAGTTTGGTAAAAGCTTTAAACCAAGACATATAGAACTAGATGTACCATAAATGTGCAGAAGCCAGTTTCATATAACGGTAAAATACTTGTAGATGAATGACACTTTCCTCTGTTTTTTTAAAAGGAAGAACAAAAATTTTTTTCTCTGCAAATTCCTTTGACTGGTAAGACTGAATTAGAAAGAACCCCTAAAACTCTAGTCAATTATTTCTCTGATTCTAGTAAATATTTAGAAATTATTTTATTACTGTCTCATGGTTATGTGTTCACTTTATACTCAGCTGATTCCACACACATCTAAGTTGCTGAGAAAACATAAAAATACACTACAAAAAGTCTTTACAGACTGACAATTAAAAAATTTATGGTTATGGAACCAACATAGATCTAAAGTTTATTCACCTAAGTAAAAGAAAAAAAGTAGAGGAGGATTTTTTGTTATTTTTCCCCCCAAAGTGTCTTGTTTGAGATACAGATGATACTAGGAGCAATTGATGCAGCATGTTGCTATTTTCACCTGTGGGTCCCCACGTATTCTATCTGGCTATATCATATGGGGTTTACTGCTTTTAGTGAGATAGTTTTTACAGAATTTCTCTGTTATGAGGATGGGTGAAACAGTTTGAATAAAAAGCTAAAAAAATGAGTTATTTACTATTTCTGTAATACCTATACATTATGCTTCTTATGTGATGTTTCTTTTTCATGTGGCATCTGTATCTGTGTATTGACAGTGTGAAGCATGGCAGATTTAATGGATTTTAAGGACAAACTATTTGAAGGACCTGGTGCTGTTCCTACTTATGGTACAGTTGTATCTGATGGTCTGAGCTGGTCTGACATCTCAACAGTGGCCAAAAAATGAGATTCCATTCCCATGCGGTCCTGACCGTGTAGGCCCTTATGAGATGATGACAGGTTTGATGAGCTTTCATCAAACTTTTCATGAACAAGCTCTGTTCAGAGCTAAACCAGATTATCACTAGTTTTTATTTTTGGACTTGTTTTTGGGCAGTTTAGTAAACTGATATTCTTCATAAAGTCATCAGACAAATATTGTGCTGCAAAACTTCCCCTTTCAAGCTGTAAGCTCTCAGCTTCAACCAGCTCACCATTTAAATGTTCATTTTTATTTCATATTACTTAATTTGTATTTACAAAAATCAGACTAAAAATTATTACACTGTAGTCTGTGATTTCTTACTGTTATCCCTACTTATGAACTTTCCACCTTCATTTTACTTACACAAAATCTTCTACTCAATGTGTCACCTTCCTATTCCTTTGCTACTTCTTTTGTATTAAAATAAATCAAAGCTAACCTGTACTAAAGTCTTCTCTTTTAAGAAAGATTATATTATTGGAAACTTTTCCTTTCTATTTTTCTCCAAAAACGGCTTCACTCCACCATTCTTTCTAGGACAATTGAAAATTTCTCTTGTTTGGTGTTCACTAGTTTTCAGTCTTTTTTAATTCTTCCTAGGAATATAGAAATGCAATCACAAACAAAAGAACAAAACCAAAAATGAAGATCCTGTATAAAATAGAATTGACCTACAATGAAACCCATGAAGCTGCGTTTGACTTATATTGAAGCTTACTGAAGAGTTCCCTAAGCAAGTTGCCATAGGTCTGATTTTTACTGTTTGCTTAGTTGATGGTGAATGTAAAAATGGAAGCACTGATTTTCTAAATAGCTCCCAATCTGCTTTGACTAGTCATTTAGGTAACAAATATAAGAAGAGGAAGGATTGTCCTATAGTTAGAAACAGTGAAATGTGGATCTTATTCCTGAATGACTATGGATTCTTGACTGGGTGTGCAGCTCCTGTGACCTGCAGTTATTTAATTTGTATTCCTGGCTGTAGCTTCTCCCAAAAGCTACACCTCTGCCTTGTAAGAGCCAGGTGCTTCTGGGCTGATTTTCAGGGTGCTTTTACTTCACTCAGTGCTGTCTGTCCCAAATCATAGAGGAAGGGCTTTGTTTCAGTTTAAGTGCAAGAGACTTTAGCCCCCTGGAGATGAGCCCTGTTGTGCCTCTGGCCCACAGGCCCAGGCAAGAGACCTTGCTCCTTATGCCTGCTAATATAGGGGCTACTGCAGACAATTAGGAGGAAACACAGGTGATCAGAATATTACCCAAATTTTGCATCTCTTCCAGAAGTTAAATACCGCATTGTGCTTATTTAGGAGCTTATGTGAAACTGGGATCTCCAGGACAAAGCTGTATGATGACACTTTAATGCATCCTTATAATTTCTCCATTCTTGCATTCAAAATGCATGAGGAATTGCTGAATCTACAGAATCAGTCTTGTGAGATAAAATGCTGAAGCAATCTAAGACATTAGATTTTCTCTAAGATTTTTTTCCATTTTTCAGTTTATTCATGCTGCAGCATGAGAAGTTACCTACTTAAATGGAAAAATGTAGCTTGTTCTGGTACAGGAAATTGTTCAGTAAGGAATTTTCTGCTTACTGAGTTATTTTTATATGAAAGGTTTTTCACACATACAAACATACGATGAATATATATGTATGGATGTACAAACACACACATACACATCACATGGTATTCCCAGCTTCTGTACTTACAAATACTTATAAATGATCCTCTCAAATGCAAAACTTACCAATCTGATGAACATGAACTCTTTTCTGACTTGAATAATGTTTAAGCTCTCTTTTTTTGGCATTACAAAGAAGTTCACACAGAATAGTTCTGTTATAGAACTGAATCCTATGGCTAAGGTGGGGACCCTATTTTTCCTGTGCAGAAGAGTTTATTGGACACAGAGGAAGAGAAAGGGAAGAAAATTCTAGAAATACAGGTCTCCAGAAATGTAGCACCACATTATTAGTGGATTTAGCTGCACCCCTTTCAGTGGAGTTGCATCCATTTACCCCAGTCAAGTCCCAGTCCCAGACTCACTTCCACTGCTGCTCTTTGAATCCATGCCAGACTGAGGTATAATTTAAACCAGAAACAGATGTGGGTGACTGTAGCTGAGCTGCAGAATATATAAAGGCTCCATACGTGCTAATTTTCCAGGCATTTGTAACAGGATTGCTGAAATAACTGTAAAATCTTGTAGCTAATGGACCTTGGATGGTGAGAAAGGCTTCTCCTTCGTTTGCTGCAAATTATCTTTCATTTCTGCCTTCCCTGTTCAGATCGCACCACATTTATTTTGAATTGTTTTCAGCCTTTTCTGCTAAGGATCATGGGAGAGCAAAGCTAAGTGATTGCAAATGTTTCTGCGGTAATAATTTCCACAGCAGAAGCCAGCTGGATCATCCCCCGTATACTGGCTGAAACTTCTGTCCTTTTCTTTTCAAAAAAATAAAAATGTGCTGGGATAAATATTTTAATTTGTATAGATACTCTCCTAAAAATGCAGGATACAGGTATATAGGAATGTATAAAGTGAGCATTCCTTGAAGCAGAGAAGCACCAGAGTAAGAATTCTTTTTCAGCTCACTGCGGTTTTGGAAGGCAGACCAAAAGAAAAATGAGAGGTTTCCAGAAAAAACAGCATTATGGGCCAAACTAAGCAAAATACTTAAAGTGAGCAGAGCAAAGCTCTGTCTGCTAACAGTTTGTAGCAAGGGAATGTATTTTCTTTACCAGCCTCCTACCCCAGGAACTTTGTCTTAACATCAAATAAAAAACACAATAGGAATAAACAGATTTCTTGTGATGCACTGCTTTGCAAAACCAAGCTATTCCAAAATTAAAATAATGACTCTTTTCATAGTCCATTTTTAATGGAAGGGTTGCTCCTGTTGTTCACTTATGAATTAAGACTAGATCACTGTACATAACTGTGATCATTCTATCAGATTTCCTGTAATTTTTTCCAAAGAAATAACCTTTCTTTAATAAGAATGGGTGTAGTGGCATTTACTTCTTGAACTTCAGGAGTAAGTAGAATGTTTAGGAAGATTCAGAAGTCCTCTCTATTTTTTTTTCCTGTGATATTTGTTCAGTCTGAAATGAAAGTGAAGAGAGTCCAGTTTCCCCACTGCAAGAATTTCCATGGCTGCATTTCCTGCTGTGTCCTCACAGTGCACAGCGGCTTCTGCAGCTTTAATACTAAAATTGAAAGCAATGCAGCTGCCCACTTGTTCATTATTCCATTTCTCTTCACCATTACAGAGCAGTTCTGCAGGTGCTGTCAAATGGACTGAGCCTGCAATCGAGACATTCAGTTACCAACCCATCTTTTATGTTGAAATTTGCTTCCTGGGCATGGCACCAGCACTGTGCCCAACTTGCCACGTATGTCCCATCCCTGTGTGGATCCTAGGAATGTGAAGAAGTTATTTGGGCTCCCTGTGCTTGTGGAAGTGTAGTGGTGTCACTGGTGGTTTGCAGACCAGTTTTACATCAGAAAAGAGCATTCATCTCTTTATGTATATAGCGCAATAAAAGGAAATACCTCCAAATTTCTGAAAAATTTTCTGAAGAATGTACTATTCTGCAGAGGTGACATATACAGTGTGTGTTGTGGGAAGGCTGAGACAGTTCTGTATTCTGTTTATTATTGGACTGCTCAAATCAATGCTAATGAGATGGACCGGGTATGTTCCCAACAAAAATCTCCCAATGCTCTTCCATAGTAGGAGTGCCTAATTCTTCAAAAGGGTGAAAATAATACCAGACCATTGCAGATGAAGTGAGAAAGTTGAAGAAGGCATTTTTCAGTACTCTGAGGCCACTAATAGGCCTGAATGGTGACCAATCTCACCTTGGGGCCTCCACCCTCACAGCCCCCTTTCAGCACAGCCTTGGGCCATGAGTCCTTACCTGAATACCTGAATTATGCTGTAGGTGTTCTATCTTCTGCCCTGCTTCTGGCCCTGCCTCCTGGATGTACTTGGGCCCTGAGCAGTAGGTAACTTGAGTCTGCAAGAACTTTTGACCCACAATGCAGCCTTGTTTCTGACCTGTCTCCTATTGCTTGTGACAGGACTTCTTAGAAGGACCCTGGACCTGATTCCATGTATGCTGAATTTCCAGCTCTTGATGGACCCCCTTGTCAGCACTTGACTCTGTGGTGCTGCAGTCATCGACTCCTACCCTTCTGGAAACTGTTATTAGACAAACTTTAAAACATTTCTAATTTATATTTGATTGTGGAATAAAAAGAAAGCAAAACAAGCTTGAGTGGCAGGTTTGAGAGTAGTTCCAGGAGAGTTGTCATATTGTGATGTCTCAGAATATTTTACTTTAGTTAGCTAAGGAAGCAAGGATGTATCTGTAAGTAGAAAAAAAAAAAATGGTCATAAGCAATTTGGGGGTAAAAAGGAATTCCTTTATTGAGGTACCACATCTCAGATGATGTTTAGAAATAACACACACACAAACTAAAGACTCTCATGATACCCTGCATTGTAAAGAAACCATCCTTTGAGTTTTGCTGAAATTCAGTGTTGTGCAACTATATATTCATTAGTTAAGCGCACTGTATTTCATTTTTTTATGAAACCTGTGTCTTCACATTATACATACATCTCTTTTTTAGCTGTTAACTTCAGTTTCCTTCTGCAGTGAGAAGTACGAAAGTCCTAAAGAAGCCAAGTACTTTAGAAGAATGTCATGACACCTATTTATCATCCTGCTAATTATTGAACTGTTTTGAAATAACTGGATAAAATCAGAAATGACTGTGATAGAGATTTTTTTTTCAGCAGGAATTCTGCCTGGTCATCAGTTGTTCTAAAACTGATATGAAAATAAGTTAAAGAGCATGCTGTTTGAGTGAGTTCATTTTCCAGCCAACCTGCAGCTGACCAGTGAAGACATCAACGTGTCTGGATGACAAGAGGATCTGTGCCTACAGTGTTTGTGTGCTACTAGAATTGAAGTGACGAGCTCTCAAGTGTGAAATTCAGAGAGGGAAGCAACATACAGCAGTATCAACTGAACCCTTCACAGCTTCCAGGAGCCCCGCTTTCAGAGCAAGGTTAAAGATTCTGAAATGGGGAATCCTGTGAAGTGGTGAGGGCTCACTCCAGGCAAATCCCCATCCATACAGAAATAAAAGTTTATGATGCTTAGGAGTACACTTGGCTCCCCAGTCATAGGTGGCTTCACTTTATGGATGAATGGCACTGTAGAGCCTCCAGCTGAGAAAAGTCAATATAAACATGGGACCTCCCCCTCCGTTTCATAGCCATAGAAGCAGCAGTCACATGTTAGAGCTGAAATTCATGCAGGGCCTTTCTCATTAACCTAGAAACTGTAGCTAACTGGGCACCATAGCTTGAGAGATACTTCAATGTATAAGCAGAATCATATGGAAATAATGACTGTGTTTCAGCCTGCTTAATTTAGCTTGCTTTCTCAAAGTGTTGTTTTTTTTTTCTTTAAAGAGAAACATTTCCTTAATTTTTTGCAAATTCTCATGATGCTGTTATCTTCTCTGCCTTAGATAAAGAAAGTATTTAAGCTGCATTTATTGTTGTTATTACTATTTTGAACTAAAGAGAAAGACCAAGCTAGAAGCCATGGGAAAAAATTTTAGCCTGGCAATTTAGGGGTGAACTGTGGTATCAATGCTACACAGGTTCTGGGCTCCTTGGACAAACTGTGTCTGCAGGAAAGCAGAGCAAGTGCCACCACTCTGCCACTGTCCAGGGACTCCGAGTCCTCTGGTCTCCAGTCTTGGGCTTGTTTCTTTGGCCAACCAGAGCGAGTCCCATTTCTGCAGCTCCAACTACTCTAATGACCCGGGCACCAGTAGGGCCATTAGCAGGAGAAAGTGGAAAAAAATTGATGAAAAGACAGAGAAATTTTAATGCTTGAATACATCATTACTGTTGAACTGAAAATATATATTTTTTTCTTTCAAAGAAAAATGGTTTTATTTTGCCAGAAGGACAGTAAAATAGTTTTGTTTGGGTAATATCTGGTTTACAACAGGAACAAAGGCATGAAAATTCTGTGTATATGGTGTAGAAGATTTAATTATAAAATTTAATAATATATGTAGCATACTGAAAAAAACAGGTTAATTAATTGTATTAAAGTAATATACCATCAATTAAGGTGTAAGGAAAATCCAAGTAAAAAAGGTACTTGGGGAATATATATACAGGAAAGCCTGTACAGAATATTGTTCATATTAATTAGAGTGAATGGAAGTCTAAACAATTGGATCTTACTTTTGTCAAATAAACTAAAAAAGAAATGTTGTGAACATCTAAGGTACTGCCAGACTGTGGTGCACACAAGGAACTGATATTCTTCATCCAATAGGTTGGTGTTTAAAGCAAGTGCTTGCAAGGTGGGGGTCTTAAACCCTTCCTGCTTTTTTATTTCTCAGAAGGAAACTCACCTTTCAGAAGAGAGGGTTTCTCTGCTCATGGTTTATTCTTTGAAGGCCGTTCAGTCCGGGAGTTACTAATCAGAGCCATAATTCAGAATGTGTATATCCACCCTTCATTTTCTTTCCTTATAGCAACAACACAAAGCCTTTACCTACACAAGTGCAGATGGGCTTGCAGTCCCGTTGGACAGGGAAAGAAAAGGACAGGGAGGATTCCCAGCTGGGCAGAAACATCCTTTGATACAACAGCTCACACTCTGCAGTCAGAGGCTAGCAGTCCTCATTTCCACCAGCCCAACCAATTCTAAGTCTGGGGTTTTCTCCATCATCTTTGGACTCAAAGACTGCACATATTTTTAACATGTGTCACTGCCCAGCAGAAGGAACCCCAGCCCCAGAGGACTGGAGAGATGGGGCTTGCCTTTAGCTGGTACTGGGACATGGCTTGAGTCTAGTTTTTCTGATTCAGCACTGAGCATTCAAATGCCTGGGTACACCACTGCCCCAGTGAAGAAAGAACATAATTTGGTCAGAAAAATAAAGGAACATTCCAAAAGATCATCCCTGCACCTGAGGAACTTCCCAGATTTCTTATAACAGATCAGAAGAGTACATTAATGTTCCCCTTACCACAGATTAAATATGTATTATACTGATTTCCATTGCATTCATTGCAGGCACAGGTAATCACTGCATTTCTCTTTGTGTCACGCTGCAAGCCATTCTTCAGACCATCAGAAGCACTCATATTTGTTATGCTTAATGGAACATATAGCTTTAAATCTAGTTGATTCACTTTCAGGCAGTCAATTTACATATAAACTGTGCAATAAGTTCAAAGTATGCAGATGAGTTAGTGTATTGGTTGAGTAGAAGTTCTACTGAATTTAGAAATTCACAGTGATTTTGTACGGAAGTGGAAACAGCTGAGTATAAACAGTTTCTTTGGAACTCATGATACACTCTAACCTTGTCTTTGAAAGATCACTTCAGAGATAATCTGGCATTCAATAGTGGAGTCAGAGGACTTTGTGGACTTCATTACACGCCTATGGTAAAGCTTCTGGGTTGAAATACTGTGTCCTACTGAATCCAGTTTACCCTGCAAACAGGTGAATATAGGCTATTCCAGTTTGACCCTGCTCTCTTACCAGGGGCTGCACAGTAACTTCCCTTAGCATCAGCAGAAAGGAGACCAAAAGGCTTTTTTGCTGAACTTTTGGACCACTTTGACTGACCTAAATTGAACCAAAAATGGAGTTGCTGCTTCTTTGATCTCTGCTATCTAATTTGAGTTATTAATGCATTTTATCTCCCTTACTGTGTAAAAAGGTGGAAAGAAATAAAAAGCTGGGATTTTAATTTTTTTTTTCAAAATTTTTTCTTGTTTTTTAACTCTCCAGTGGGGAAAATCAGGAAGTGTGAAGAAATACATTGCTAACAAAGGGCTATTATGAGTGAAGCACTAAACATGGTGTGAGGCAATATTGCATTAATGAATCAAGATTTCAGTTTCCTACAGAAAATTGCAGCTAGGCTAAAACAATCTGTCCAGAGCTGTGTTAAGACTCCAAAAACATTTCTGAAGAAAAAAAGAATACCAGTTTGTTTGACTCTGAATATTTCCCACACATTTTTAACTCTGCCAATCTTTTGAATTTGGGTGCTTGACTTTAAACACTCTTCTAATTTATGCGTATAACATGTTTTATTTCTTTATTAAGAACAAAAATTGTATAAGTTGGATAAATGGTTTCAGAAGGACTGTACAGATGGTAACTTGCCTGTGCTAAACATTAAGTAAACAAACATCCCATCCTTTTTTCCTGTCTGAACTGTAGGTGTTTTTAAGCACCTACTTCAGGAGAGGCTTTGCTGAGGTTGCACAGATCCCACAGTATCACTAAGGCCAATGAAAATAGTTCAGGCTGAATGAACCAGTCATTGACGTGATGGGCTTTTTAAGCTGTCCACACAGAGCCTAACCACATAAGGGACTAGAAACCACCAGCATAGCCACCTGTGGAAGTCATTAACGAGCCAGATGTTGTCCCAGAAAAAGAAATACATCCTCTACCCTGGCATCTAAGTCCTGCAGGTCTCTCATGGAGGGGGTATTGATGTCAGGGAGTTAGATGGCTGCTGTCCTGCCATGACACTGCAGCCACCTGATGCCACTTTGATTTTTGCCATAAAATAGATATCAGTGCACTCAGCTCATAAGTTCAGCACGTAAACATGTATGTGTATATTGTAAGTATATAATACAGAGTGGTTAGACATCAGCTGGATTTGTGCACAGGTTTCATTACACAAATCAAACAATCACAGTATTTTTATGGTAAATAATGTGTAAATTATTTAGTCATACCCATTCTGGAAAATGGAAAATTGCCTCTGTTCCCCATGCGACGAGATTATATTTACATGATTCAAAAGTACACTTAAATGGGCAAAACAGATAACAGAAGTTCAGTCACCAACTGAGAGAAGTCCATAACTCTATTTATTTTCTAGATGATCCAACACTCATCTGTGTAGTTGTATTTATGGTTCCCTATAAAATTTTCCAAAATATCTGGAAAATGGTACTTGAATACATTAATTTCCACCTTGAAACATCTAAATCAACTTGCTTCTGTCTAGATAAAGCATTATTTTTGGAGAAACATCACTTGTTTCTTACATTTTTATCTGAATTCTGCTATTTCTCATTTTTGCTCCCAACATAAGCTTTTTATTGTCGCTAAGTCATTATACGTCCCTCTTTTTTTCTGCATGTTTCAACATCCCAGATCAAGTACACATGATAATAAATCTTACTAATCAGCATATGATGCCAGCTCTGATAGGTCCAAGGATGGTTTTTACAGCAGACACTTCAGCAGGCTCTTCTGTCCTCAAAAACATCATGTCTGAGATAGGTAGAGGTGTGGCTTCACTCATACACTATTATTTCAGATATATAGTCAAATAGATGTAAAAAGGTGCATGAATCAAAGGTTTTATTGGATTTTCTTTAATTCATACTTTGCTACTTTTAAGGGCTGAGCAGATAAATGGGATGCTCATACTTGTGCTGTTATCCTTACAGGGAGTGTCCATACAGGTGGTCACTGCTTGGCCTTGCTAATACAGTAATGAATTTTTCCTGGGTTACCTCTTCATAGTTCATAGAATTGCTAATACACTTCAGGGTTTATAAATAAACCCACTCTGTTAAAAAACTACTCAGTGGACCCAAACCTAGGCAAGGTGTCTCATACATGTAGCTCAAAGTCCCTCTCCCAACTTCTAGAACAAAAAGCCTTGAGTTTCCTGTATGCTGGCAACTCAGAATGTGAGCACAGTGGAACCAAAGCCAGCTAAGAATGACATTTATGTCTCTCTGTCCCTCTATATCTAGTCTACATTGCGTCACTGCACTTAATTCTTACAGTTTTAGGGAGGGGGAACCCTATTCATGAGAAATCACTGAAGGTAGAATTCATAAAGGATGAAGAAAAAAGAAGCTGGAGACAAGTTTCAGGTGTTATGTTTGGATAAGTATTTGTGCAGTGGGACAGTCTTAGACAATGTCATAAATATGGTGTCCTATAAGCAGTCACATCATCATTTCTGAATCAATTCTGGAACCACAAGCCATCGGGACTTGGGGCTCCTTAGGGTAGGAGCAGCATGGGGTCTCTCTGTCTATCGGGCTTTGACTCCCAAGTCAGGTCAAGTACATGGAGGTGAAATTGTACTGCATGGTCCTGATATATCCTCAGTCTCTCTGTGCCTCAGTTCTTCCCTGATTCACAGAGAAGGGGACGAAAAGGCTTTTGGATATAGAGAAGAAGGTTCTTAGTATGCTAAATGGAATTGGGCACTTTGTTATTAACAGGTTTAAAGTGTGTACCATCCCTGCTGACTGAGATGTGAGGGGTAGAAGGGCAGATATTAGCAGGCATTTGGGCAGTTTTGTGCCTTGAATCACTTCTGCAGTGCATTTCAGCTCTGCAGTGACTGAAGAGCACTGTGCTGGGCTATGCTCCTGCTGATGTGGCACCAGAATTTCCAAGTTCGTCAAGTAGAAGGTATTCCTGCTACCTCCGCCTCCTTTTGTGTGCCGGAGCCCTACAGACGTGGCAGCTTCCTGAACCGCTTCCCAATTATATGGTATGCATGTTGTACGTCCCCTGTGACCATCAGGACAAGAGGAGAGTCAACAATTCCAAATTAAGAGCCACAGAGCACAAAAAGCCCAAACAAAAACAAAACCAAAAAAACCACCCAGAAACTGAGAAGTGAGGAAGAAAAACAAAGACTTTCTCTTCTTATTTTTCTTTCCACAGAAAAGTTTTATAGAGGCACAGCCTGGTACACTGACACTGAGAATTGCTAGATCTCAGGATCTGAGGTTTTTTTACTGCAGTTCCTCACTAACATTAAAAACATGCTGTTATGATTTGACTAAAGCTGCAAGATCGAGACGTTTGCAGGGGAGATTTTCAGCCTTTTTTGCCTGCTCTTTCTGAAAGGGGAGAAACTGGAAGGCAAGATGACTCACTCCACGGGACTTTTAATTTTAAAGTGTATAGAGCTGCTGTGAGTGAGGCCAGACTGTGGAACACCCGGAGACTCGAAGGGTTTTATTACCCCTTTCCACGTCATCCTGCATTTCTCAAATCCTTGGAAGAAATATTCAAGTAGAGCAGGGGGGAAGGGAATCCTTTGCTTTTTGACCTGCAAGTTTTCTTGTTAAAGCATTTGCATCTTTGCCCCACAAGCATAAATTTTTGTCAACATTCCTTCCCATGGTATTTCTGCATCCTATGGGTCTGTTTGGAACACCAGAGAATTTAACATTTTCCTTCTCACCATGCAAAAGGACATTTTGTTCTTTCACAGCTGCCTGTGCTTTACTATGGTGGGTTAGAGGTTACCCTATCACCTCTGAAGCTTTCCTTTTTAAAATGCAAAGATACTTGGTTGTAAAAAAAAAAAAAAAACAAACAAACAACCAATACTAGGGAGGTGTCAGTATTTCAGAAAAATCACAAAGAAACAACGTAAAGGGGGAGGGCAGCTCTCAGTTCCATGCCATGAATAGGATGCAGTTTGTCACTGAGCTCATGAAGTAAATAACGAGCAATTGCAGCTCAGCACAGGGGTGCATTTGCTTGCATTTCTGCTCGGAAATCACACGGAGACGGAGATGCAGTCTCTTCAGCAGCACTCAGAAATGCATTCAGAATGGCAAATCTCTAAACTTCCCCGCTCTCCCCCTTTATATCTACAAAAGTTTCCCTGCTCCCTGCCCCAACATAAACATCGTATGCTGCATTATTTTTTTAACTTAATCTCAGCTGATTCGTGTATCAGCAAAAAAGAGGGAAAAAATAAACTGTAGAACACATGGAGGGCAGAGGCAGGGCTTCAAACAGTCTGTGCACAGCCAGATAAAAAGAATCTTGTGGGGAATCTCTGCTAGGAGAGGCTGGCTTGTTTCACTTCATGACGTGTCAGGAAGATACAAATGACAGACCATATCCAGGCTGAACACAAAGCCTGGGCAAAATCTAGAAATAGCCTTTGTTAAACTGCCCCCTGGATCTTGAGGAGGAGGTGCACCAGGGCTCAAGATCATGTAAACTAATGCCTTAAATTATTGAGATTTTAAAAAATATGAGATCACCATTGAAAAATGAGAGAACAATATTGTAAAATAAAATTTTTAGCTACTCTTTTTTTTTTTAATTAAAAGAATGCTGAAGAGTTTTCTACTTTTTGAAAGTTTAGTAAATGTGATTTTACATGGCTTGAAAAGTTTTTCATACTAAGTTTCATTTCTATTAGTTTTGGTGATCAACATTTTTACTAAAAACACCTATTTTACTTAAAAAGAAAGGTTTTTAATATTATTTTTTAAATCACTCTTTAAAAAAAAACCCTCTCAGTATATAGTTTGATACATGGAGGGAGGTGTTTGATAAACAATAATTTTTTAAATTTGTAAGCAATACCATTACTGAAATACCTGGCATTTAATATATTTATTTAATACCATTTTAAAATTAATATAATTAATATATTTAATACCATTTAAAAATACCTGGCATTACAGTAAAACTGATTAATCACCAGGGAGATTTTCTGATTTTAAAAAGCTTTTAAAAAAAAATGTTTACATGAAAATTGTGAAAAACTCTTCTCAGCAGTAGCAAGTTCCACTTCACAGAGTCAAGTATGTTGATCAGGATATCTGGAAGTCAGTTAATTCAATTTCCTGCTGGAACCAGCAGAGTTGCCAATGCTGTATCAGGTCAGCTAAGAGTGAAAAGGTAACTCATATCTTGGGGCTGTTGCTTTTTTGTCTCTGGAATGAGATTTCCCATTAGGCCTTTTCCAAAGAAAGGTTAAATTAATAGGGAGTGAAGGTGTTAAGAAAAATTTTGCAAGAACATCTGCCAAAAATAAATCTGCATGAAATAGATGACTCTCCCTCTATATCTAGTCTACATTGCATCACTGCACTTAATTCTTACAGTTTTAGGGAGGGGGAACCCTATTCATGAGAAATCACTGAAGGTAGAATTCATAAAGGATGAAGAAAAAGAAGTTGGAGACAAGTTTCAGGTATTGTGTTTGGATAAGTAGTTGTGCAGTGGGACAGTCTTAGACAATGTCATAAATATGCTGTCCTATAAGTAGTTTCATCATAAATGTTTGGTTCAGGCATTTTTTAAATGTCAAAAGAGCTCTATGGGAGTTCTCTGCATGAGATTCTCAGGGCATATTTCAGCAGCACAGGAAAACATTTACGTGTGACATCACAGTGGGGGCAGGAGCTGAAAGCCATTATTGTTAGGATTCAGAGTGATCTTGACAACTTGGAGAAAGGGAGCAAACCCATAGAATTCAATAAAAGCAAACACTAGCAGAATAAGTTTAGGAAGGAAAGCAAACAGATGTATATTTGTACACAAATATACAATGAATAGTTTACCTAGGTGGGTGACAACACCTCAGGAGGATACAAAGGAGGTTAAACTGAGTGTGAGTCAATGGCACAGTCTCTTTGCAGCTTTACCTGTTTCATTCAGAGGTATATTAATAAAAACATTGTGTGTAAGCAGTTAAATAACATCTTTCCACAATCATGAGGTCTCAGCTTTTTTCACTCTTGAGATGCAAAGGGGACAAATTGGAGAGTGAGAGCAAGTAAAGGAGCAAGCAGCCATTTAACAAGATAGAGAAGAGGTTTAACAAATTAGTTTTGAGTAAATTAATATTGAATGGACATATAATCTGCATTCTCTCAGCAAATCAAAGGTTGCTCACACTTCATTTGGGGCAGAACAAGCAAGTTTTTCATTCTTCAGAAGACGAAAAACTTGGATTATCTATTAGAGAAAAACTTTCTGCTAATGGCAGTTACCTACTACCACTCTTAAGACAGAAATAATTTAGAAGTTTTAAAATGATATTAAATATGAGTCAGCATTCATCTAGAAAGATTTACCTTTGATTAGAAGTGAAGAGATAGATTAAGCTGACTTTTTGATTTCTCAGCCCTACATTTCTGTTATATTTAATAGATTGAGTTTCTTAAATTTTAAATGGGCTTGCTGTTACAAGAGTTATTTCAATATCTGCCCAAAGAGCCTGAAGAATCTGGCAAAGAAGAATGAATCTCAGAACCACCTGTCCAATACGATTTGAAACCTATGCACATCAAAGGGCATAGTATGGATTTTCTGATGTGAAACTTCTGATTTTGCCTCAAAGCTGTCAGAAACCTTTCTGCCAAGTGTTGCTTTGGATGTGCATAAAATTCCTACACCCCCCTTTACATCTGGGCTGTGCTGGCCGTGACCACAGTGGTGAAATTAAACATGGGATCCTCTTAGGCACTATAAATGGTCTTCATTGTCAGAATGGTCCCTGGGCTGCTTTTGGCCCATGGCAGTCCAGAGTCTGCCAAAGAGTTGTAAGGTACTGTGCCTATTCCAGGTACCAGCCCCAAAATCATCCTTGTATGTAACAGCACTCAAAAAAGGTTTCCTGGCCCAGAACCAGTACCTGACAACTCACCTGTGTGTACAGAGTCCTTCTGGGCATGTCTGGTGTTCTGGTATAGACACACTTTGTCTTCCTTGTGAATCCAAAGATGTATGTATCCTCATTTATATTTCTACAGGAAAAGATAATGTTTTTGCTTCATAGATGTTGAGATATTGGAAGAGACAGTAAAATATAGGTTCAAAGTCTTATAATTTAAATATAATAAAAAGTATATTTGACAGGATTAAGGAATTATTAAACCAGTTCCTCAGGAGTGATCTAGATTTCTTTTTAAATCCAGATTGGTGCTAACAGTTGCAGAGGGAGGCAATGTTCTTTTCTTCTTACCAATTAAAATTTGTAATGTTCTCTGTACCATTTAAGATACTCTCTTAAATGGCAGAGAAATACAAGTAATTTTAATGTTGCTTTTATTAGTAAATGTTTTATTTAATAAAGATGTCTAATATAAACGCATTACTGGCAAAAAAGATAAATCAAAATAAAATAAATCAGTAAAAAGGATAAATCAAAATTGCTTTTGTTACCATTGATTTTGTTGTCCTGCTGAGAGTTATTGGTCTTTGACTTGCACTTGGTTAGTGTGCTGAATACTGAAACAGGTTCCTTCTCAGTACCTCAGACAGATCCACCTATTCTACTACAAGTCTTAAGCAAAAATTTAGTTGCAAAATTCCTTAGCTCAGTCTGATTCTGGCCAACACTTATGAAGTTTTTTAGAGACAGCTTTCCCAAGTAATCCCCTTCTCCCAGTTCATCAGGAGCAACTGGTTTTACTTTTACAGAAAAGAATGTTACACAAGAATTTATAATCGAGAAGGTTGATTCTCAAAAAGTGTTTGCTGCTTGGAGACCATCTAGTCTACTACTGCTTCAAGTATCTCTGAACCAGGAAGCAATTAGCCTCAGGGTAATTGAGTATCTTGAGGAGTGGGCCGATGTGAACTTCATGAAGTTCAGCAAGGCCTAGTGAAGGTGCTGCACCTAGACTGGGGCAACCCCAGGTACCAACACAGGCTGGGGATGAAGGCTTGAGAGCAGCCCTGCCCAGAAGGACCTGGGGGTGCTGGTGGGTGAGAGGCTGGACATGACCCAGCCATGGGCACTCCCAGCCCAGAGAGCCAAACGTGTTCTGGGCTGCACCGAAAGCAGCGTGGGCAGCAGGGCAGGGAGGTTTTGTCCCCCTGCTCTGCTCTGGTGAGAGAGACCCCACCTGGAACACGGCACCCAGCTCTGCGGTCCCAGCACAGGAAGGACATGGATCTTTTGGAGCAGACCCAGAGAAGGCCAACAAGATGATCAGAGGGATGGAGCACCTCTCCCATAAGGAAAGGCTGAGAGAGTTGGGATTGTTCATCTTGGACAAGAGAAAGCTCTGGAATAACCTTATTGTGGCCTTCCAGTACTTAAAAGAGGTTTGAAAGACGGAGACAGACTTTTCAGCAGGACCTGCAGTGACAGGAGAAGAGGTAATAGTTATAAAGTAATAAAGGGTGTATTCAGATTACATAGAAGAAAGAAACCTTTTATGATGACAGTGAAAGAATGCTGGACCAGGTTGCCCAGAGGAGTGGTGGATGGCCCATCCCTGGGAATATTCATGGTCAGGTTGGATGGGGCTCTGAGCAACTCGATCTAGGCTGAAGGTGTCCCTGCTTATTGAAGAAACTCCATGGGGTTTTTGGTAGCCAATGAATTTCTGCTGGTGCAGAAGATGCAGCACCTAAACCCCAGACTTCTTGAGGCAGTCCAGAACTGATAAAAGGATATCTTCTTCACAAGAGGTAGCAATACCTCTTCTTCCCTTGTCATGGATGGGAGGGCTGGAAGACACAGCAACTATGGGGTGGACATTTTGATGTGGACAACAATGTTAGGGGAAGAAAGAATGTCAGAGGAGAGAAATGGTGGAATTCCTTTAAAAGATATAGAATAATGCAGCCTGAGTTTTATCCTCTGAAAAGGTAGGGGTGGTGAGGTGCCTAGGGAGGAGGCAGTGGTTTGCTGGCTTTCAAAGACAGAAGTTCTCAGCACTAATATGTTATTTTGTTCCAAAGGCAATAGACTACCTTACAAATACAATACTTGGCAGCCTTGCATGGGCATCAAACACACCACTGCAGAGGGGACTGCTGTTTTGCTCTCCAGCTTAGCAAATGCATCATGACTCTTGTGCCATCCCCTGTGTGTGTTTGAGGATGTTTTGACAAGGTGATTTCCATCTGCAGGTCATAGAAATTTTTGATACTGTGGCTAAACAGCATTGTCTCCATTTCACATGGGGGAAACTGAGGCATTAAGAAACAAGATGCCTCTATGTTGCTTTATATGGCTCAACATGGCAGAGACAGACAGCAGCATTGAAATTATTTTGTGGTGGAGAGATTTAGGTTTGTAGAGTTAATGTTTTTTAGTTTATTCAACTTCATGGTATTTACATAAATATTAGAGGATTCTACAGAATCTGCTTTCAACTCTTTCCCTACAAGGAGTATTTTTCTTTCACTTTATATCAGAAATGTTCCTGGAGATTGAAGAGAGAAAGCAACAAACGTTTTAATTTTCCAGCTCATCACACATTTATATAACCAGAGTGAAATCTGTTTTCTGTTAAAAGAGAGAGGAGGGCAGAGTTTTTCCTTTTTCTTTCTTTCTTTTTTTTTTTTTTTAACAGACCCAAAAGTTGTCTGGAAACTTTGCCAAAACAATAGCATGAAAAGAAAACATCTGGAAGTCATTAGGGAAGCTCGGAGTGGGCAGTGATTAAAGCAGGATGGAATTTCTACTTTTTTTTTTTTTTCTCCCATTACAGTTTCTAAGCCAATCAAACACAGCACAACTTTAGAGCCAATCAAACCCCAACATTTTTTAAGTTTTATGAACATGCAACCAAGAAAACTTTCCCTCCATTTCCCTCCTGAAGGCAATTCCAATACACCCTTCTGTAATACCTCTGAACGCAGTTCCCTGCACTATTTAGGAGAGTTCAAATAGCTTTACTTTTGCTCTGCCTACTTCTTTCTTAAATTAAAAACAACTGCTAGAATATTATGCAGGCATCTTAAAATACAGGCCTACAATCTGGCATTAAACGCAAATCCCTGTAGAGAATTAGAAGAATCGATTTATGAATGAATGATCTATCTTCTGCTGAACTTCTTCTGCCGACAGATCTGTTTACCTGTGGATAGCCATTTTCCTCCTGCAGACATCAGTGCTGCGGGCCAGGCTGTTACAGTCTCCTCCCAATAGCTTCTACCAATTTATGCCTTGAATGCAGTGATTGTAGCCAGCTAAATAATGCCCGGGTCCTCCTTTCCTAACTAGCTGCAAACCCCTCATAGGACCTCCTTCTGCTTAGCAAATCTGGTGATGAAACAGCTGAAGACTCCATCCTTTACTGTTCTGCCTAACATCCATTTTTTTTCCTTGCATCTTTAACTGTCTCTAGCAGGGAATCTAATGTACTGTAAGGTTACAATTAGCTGCAGTCAAAAAAATGAGAACCTGCTGTTCTCAACCAATTTTCAAGATAAGTGACATCATCAATTGAAACATCAATTGAAACATCATTTGATCCCATTTCATCAATTGAAACATCAATTGATCCCATTTCATCATCACAAACAGGGAGACAGTAGACAGTGTTACTGGTGCCTGAAAAGAAGAAAAGATCTCTCACTTTGTATTTTCGTACACAGTGGTTATACGATGTTCAACTGATGGAGAGGCTATGCTGGTAAGCTTGTGGTGATCCACTTTGTCTGTAAAAAGAGAGGTGATATTGCTTTTCATGCTTTTGAATCTAAAATATGGAAACCAATGAAAAACTGGAATGACCAGTACATTTACTGGTGTCAGTAGTGAGTGTCCTGTGGACTTGGCCAGACATTCAGCCCCTCATTCTACAAGTGTCTGTGGTCAGACAAGTATCTAGCAGATCACAGAGATATGTTGATGTCCTTTATGAACACTTGGACGAGGAAGTGTTTCATGTATTTAATATTAATTTTAATGTTTCATGTGTTTAATATTATTTTCATGTGTTTAACATTAATATTACACATGAAACACATTAATATTAATGTGTCTCATGTGCAATATTTAATATAAATATTACAGCTATAAGAGTGCTATACACCTAAGGCATATGCTGCCTGAAATGATTGCTGAACATTAATAATGAACAGATAAATACAGGTTGCACTGAAAATTATGCACTGAAATTTATCTGTTAGTCCATAGTATAGTTTTAAGCTTCTTATGGAGTAATTAATTTTCCTGTACCTTACAACACTTTAAAACTATATACAAGAAAATAGGAAATCATATGAAGATATCCATTCCTGCCATTTCCACCTGGCAAGAGCTCGACAGAGTGAAGGACAGAAGGCTGTGGCCACCAGCCAGGCCACCAGCCTGCGCTTTGCCCTGTGCTTGCAGCAGCACAGAGGTGGTGCCTGAGCACAGGTGACCATTGTCCCTGGCTAATTCTGCTTTTCACCCTGTGTCTCCTCAAGGAGTATGGGAAAATCATATATGGGGATTTTGCCTGGCATTTCTGTTAGAGAAACAAGTACTTTCAGCCTCCTACTGCCTTAACACAAGTCAGTAAAATGGTGCTAACAGGAATTAACCTAGGTATTATTTTGGACTTGAGAACTTCATGTGTAGATGTATATACTTAGCACTTAGACCAGTGCTCTCCACTTTACAGCCCCAACTTCTTTTCTTGTTTGAACTTTGGAGCTGCTTATGTCTCATTTTCTTCTCCTAGTACTTTCTTTCTGTTTGTCAGTTCTCAGTTTTATGCAGAAACACTGATGGTACCAAGGGGTCACTGTCACAGCTTCCTGCTGTGAGCAGTGTTAAAAATTAACCATCTGAGGCTGAAGAGTTTTGTTTGAAACCAGGTGCAGATGCAGCAGAAAAATAAACAGTATTTCCCTGTGCTTGTAATAGCAGTGGGAAAAGGGTTTGTAAAAGCCTGTTCCTGCAACATTTCTCTTCATTTTCTAACAAAGCTCAAAAAGCAAGTGAAAGTATCCAAATGGGAAGAGATGTGAGAGGTATAATGTGGGAGATGTGGGAGAAGCCTGAAAACACAGGAAAGAAAATTAACTCTGGTCACACGAGACCAGCTCTGGATGTCTTTCTGCAAGACAAAATGTTGGACTCCTCTCTCCCATGACTAGCTCCACTGAAATCAGTAAGTTACTTAGGTGAGAAGAGCATGGGAATGGGTGAAGGAGGTAAGCCTCCCAAGACAAAGAGAATAACAAGTAAACAGACATTAATGATCATTATTCTGATTGAAACAGTTTTCTAAAGAAAAAGATTAGGGATACCTGCTTTCAGTTATTTGGTAAAATCTCCAAGAGCAGCAGTCAATAGCAGCACTTAAATTATAACAGATGAAAATGCTAGGTTTTCAGACATTGATATAAGAGAACTACAGCTTGAGGTGGGTGTGGGGATGTCAGATGTTAGAAGAAAACCATAAACATTTTGCTTCTCTGTAATTATAGAGATTTTATTTATTACCAGATAATAAATCTGGTAATTTATTAGGTTTTTTTCTTTTTTAGTTTTTTAGTTCTTCTCACATAACATTTATGTTCTTACTTATAGAGGTGAAATTCCCAGTGAAATTCATGTCTTTCTGTCAGCATACCTAAAGGAGGCAGAGAAAACATATAATTAATGTAAATGATAGCTCCAGGAAGCTTATTAGCATAGTGCTCGTTTACTCCCCCATTCTCTGTGCTTTGACCTTTCCCAAAGGAAATGGAATATGTTCTGAGGAAACAGAAAACATCTTTAAAACAGCTTCATGTGTACTGCCTTGATGGTGTCATCCTTACCTTTGTAATCAGGTACCAGTGATCAAGTAAGCAAATGAATACACATTTTCCTCCATTTGAGCAGTTATCCAATTCCTTGGGGCCAGATGTGGAAACCACAAGAAACAATGGCCATTTGCCAATATAACCAGCAGTTCTGTCACCAGTTCAGAAATTAATTACTCTAGTTTACCCACTTTTTCACAGAGGTGAGATTTTAATGTCAGGAAAGAGGCACAGTGGATGTGGAGACTGCTTTTCCAGTTTTGAAAAATCAAGGGGTTTCATGCCCTTCAAAGCGTGCAAACCGAAAATGGGAGGGAGAAATGAAAAAAGGTGATTCAGGAATAGATGTGCAATCCAAAATAATTCCGTGGAGCTGGAAATTTAGCTGTGATGTGGGAAACAAAGACCCAGATTCTTACCCAGGGTCAAAACAAAGAGTTGGATATTGGAATCCATCTCCCCAAATTCTTGTCTTCCTCTGTTAAATCATCCCTTTTCAGAAGGAAATGGCAGATTAGGGAATCAGCCTGTGATCAGCCCTTAATCTTCCCTCCTGTCACAGGATACAGGAAATAAGGAAATAAGGGAAAAGAAAATCAAGATGTTGAGACAGAGTGATAGAAATTTTCTCTTCTGTGCATGTTTCTATATAAAACATAACCCTAAATTTCTAAGCAAAAATATTTTTACAGAAAGGTATTGGGAGAAATTCTAAGAGTATGGGAAGATGTTTGATGTGCAGGAGATGATGTTTCATCCTAGATATTAGCAAGAGACTTTATGGATAAAAAAATATTATGCAAAAAAGAAAGCTTAATCCTTAAAGAAGGGGAAGAAAAATGGAAGGGATAAAAAATAAATACTTGATCTTCCATATTGTGAATGAACTGGAGGGAAAAAACCCCTGTGAGACATATCTGAAGAGTCTTTAGGTTAAAGCACTATATTTAAAACTGCAAGAGACATCTGGGGAAATCATGATGTCAAAGTGTATCTAATTTGAACCTCAAAGATCACCTAAAAGTACTGAGGAGTGGAGTGGAAGTGGAAAGAGAAAATGAGTTAGATCCTACAAAACTGGTAAAATGTCCCCCAACTATGCAACTGAGAGATGGTGTCAAAAAAGAAGAAATGAGCTAGTAAGTAGTGAGAAAGAAGTGAAGAATGTGAAAGGCAGAGAATTACTTGTAAATCAGTATCTAGGTAATTGCTTTTCTCCATTTTTAGCTGAGAAGGTTATGTTTTTATTTGCTGAGCATTTGTAAAATGTCACAGTCATACTAAAACTTCAAAAAACCCAACAAAACCCCAAGAAATGAATAAAATCCAGGTTATTAGCACTGTAAATTTTCTGGGCCTATATTGTCGTGGCACTTAATCTCATAGTGAAGCTTCCCAGATCTGTACAGACCATCCCATCAAATTGCTGCCAATATTTTATTGGAATTGAATATAACCCAGCACTTGGTAAGGAAGAAATATTCATAGACCATATCTGAAGAACTTTGGAAAAAGGGTTAAAAGTACACTTGGTTATAAGTACCACCTGGATTTAGCCAGGAGTCTGCTAACAAAGTCTGAAGAGTTTTCTGAAATCAGCTATTTAACATAAAGGTTGCACAGATACAGAAATCACAACAGAATCCTTTTCCTTTCACATAACCCTTTCACATCCCTGAAGGTGTCCACTTGTTTAAAACAAAACATATCCCCAGATCCTCATCTAAAATACGGACTTCAGCATGCAGAGTGTGAAAACACTGAAGTACAGGTATGAGAAGAGGCCTTGTCTGTAACAATTTGTTTTCCCTACAGCAATATTTTCCCTGTGACAGTAGACCTTCATGTAATTTCAAGCAATATCTTTGTCTTGATAATAAATGCAGTCTGCTCTTTCTGGAGAGGACCTGCTGTTGTTCTCACCACCCCATATATATACAGGACTCCTTGGATAAGTCTTGGTGGCCAAAACTAAAAGGATGCCCCATTGAGAGTATTGCAAATAAGCATTGTAGTGTGCTGATTTTGGCTCACTCATTTCCCATTCCACCCTAACATTTGTAAACTAAACTCCTATTTTCAGATTTCCAGGGACTGTTCTGAAGTTTGATTCCTTTAATTATGGCTTGAAGTAGAGGGTAGCGCATTCCAAGAAACCAATAATTACCTGCAACCTGTTATTACAGAGAGACTTGTGGAGAGCTGCAGTTTTTGTGCAACTCCATGAGACATAACAAGAAGAAACTTTTGAAGATGGATCCAGCTAGGTTGCAAATAAAGCAGTCTCAGAATATGTCTTCTTTCAGTACCAGAGCTGGTATAACAAAACTAAATTGCAGCTAGAACTGCCATTTGAAAGCCTCACAAGGTAAATAAGGAGGGATTTTCATCAAAGAAAGGAAGATGAGGAATTAAATTTATTTATTTTTCAGACTATCACATATATACTTGTCAGCTATATTGCTTTTGACATAGGGAAAGATATTTTCAGCAGTCAAAAAACCCTGAAAATTCAATAGTAAATCCTTCCCTTAGAAGGGTCATGTGAGGTGATTGTTCTTCAGATCTTCATGAAAATACAAATCTTCTACACTGTAATTCATGTTTGGCAACTGGGCTCATTGAACCTGATGATCCCTCCCTGTGCTCTGTTTCTCTATATGAAACTCAGCACATTTTCTGATTTGGAATTCCCAGGGTAGCATGTGTTTCTCTAAAGGTAGATGTCAACAACAAAGAAATTTGTTACTGAACTGGGCCTCCAGCTATAATAGGAGATACAAACAGTCATCTGGGGCTGGTATGTTCACATTTCACTGCAGCATGTTATCAATACATCATCAGTCAGAACCAGAGTATGAACTATGACAGAACTACATCTGCAGTGGCTTCAGAATTGTCTACACATTGACAAAGCTGTAAAGTGAATGTCATAGCTGGTAAAAAACAAAATAGATCTTAGTATTTATCCCAGTACATCAGAGAAGGAATATAGAGATGAGGATTCCTTAAACAGAAATTGTAGAGACAGAGACAAGAAGAGAGGCACACCAACAGGTTGCCACATTAGCAGAGATGGTTCTAGCCTTTTTTGTCTTTTTAGCAAACTTTTCTTTTGTAGTGTAGAACTCAATATTATTATATTTCCAAAGTACAATTGATTTTCAGTATTGGCAAAATTAGGAAAAAATCCATATTTAAGACTAAGTATATAACTCAGCAAAAGTGTCAAGACAGAAATTTTGTTTAGGGACTACTTCCTGAAGGCATCCATTGCAACAGGTGGGCTGTTACAGATCTGTGGTAGTAGAAGTGATCTTGGCTCTTTGTAATTCTCCAAAACATTTAGACTTGGGGTTCAGATCTGCGTAGATCACACCTTCTCTTACCCCAGTGGGCAGATGGGTGTGCTGGCCTTGCGGAGCACATTTGAAGAACATTAGTTTTGGCACATGATTGAGAATTCTCTGTTGCTGGCAAAACTGCTTCATTAATTCACTTTAAAAAGAAATATGGTTGCTGTTGGATCAGCAAGATCCAATCCATCCAACCCAAGAATCAAGGCTTCATGAGTTTTGAATTTGGTTGTGAGCACCCTGCTGTGTGGGTTTGCTGCCTTCCTTTGTCAGACTGCAGTGAAAAGCAGTGGAAACGTGGCTGCTCCCCTACCATGCCTGAGTGCTGCAAAGGAGAGGGGATTTGTGGCACTGTGCCTGTAACAATGGAAACATGGCACACATAAAATGTCTTTGATGGCAAACTCAAAGATGAAACGGATGCAGTTCCCTAGAGAATTATGTACTCTTTCTGGTTCCCTAAATGTCCTTACATAGCATTGTCCCAGACTCCAAGTTATTGCTGTGCATTAAATAGTATGAACTCAGAAAAGCAAGTACAGGAACATACATCAGCCAGTGGGAGAGTATTTTCAAAATATAGGTGAACTATTTTTGACCTATCAGATTCAATCATTGAGAGGGGCTGATGGGAAGGTTTACAGAAATCTCTTTGAAAGACAAGACTGGGAAATGCTGACTGCGAGGGTGTTGTCTGTCATATTCAAGAACTCCAGTAGAGACACTGACTTTGCAGCACATTATAATTTTTCTTATCCTTCACATATATTTAACTGTCCATTGATACACAGTTACCTTTTCCTCTCAGTGCTCCATATATGTAGGTACAAGACTCCTATTTAATCCCATGGTAACATCCTCTTTCTCCATAGGTAGCAGTTATCCTTCTTTCCTCAAACTGTCAATTTGACTAAATTAAAATTTCCCAACCTATATTTACCATAGATATGCTAATAAAAGATATTAACTCTTCTATAAATCTTTCTTTATATATGGCTGCATAGCAATCCTTTTATATATAAGGAATCACAAAGCTGTCAGCCTCACTTGAAATTTGGAAGTAGAAACACTGAAAAAAACCAAGAAGAAAAAATTATCAATGATGCTTAGAATCTTTTCCATCCCAATAGTTACCGGTAGACTGTGTTTAAAGTGACAATAGTAACCTGAGACTACATTATTTTTTATAATGACAGTTTGTAAATTTTTCACACATTAAAATTCAGCCTGATTGAAATTAACATCTATAGATTACCTGCAGCTTTCTCACAATAGAAGAATTTTGTTCAGTATTGTAACATGGAAATAATTTTTATTCCTATCTAAGGAATAAAAATGAGCTAAGGAATGAGAACTTGCTTGCCAGCTTGCCACTTATGCATCGTCTTAAATGTTCTAAACAATCCATCAAATTACATTAGAGATAATATTTTAATATATAAATAATTCAGTCAAAATATTTCATTATTTTGTTCCCATAAGAGTATCAGCACTTACAGTTCAATCCTGTACATTTTTCTATTCCACCTCACTATGGCCTTTTCTCTATTACTTTCTTCCTTTTTTGGTTGGTTTTGTTTGTTTCTCTTTTTGGTTTTGTTTCATTTTGTTTGTAATAGCTCTCAGATTTAAAATAGAATAATTTCCAGTCCCTACTTTTCCTAATGGTGCCAAAACCCTCTCTTGACTTCTTTGTTAATATCCTGCTGCCATGAAGCACTTTCAAAAGTACTGATATTAGCACTCAGTGATTTTATTCTACTGCTTCAGTCACAACCTTTAAATTCTTACAGAAAAAAAAAAATAATGGTAGCATTGCAAAAAAAAAAAAAAACCCAAACAAACAAACAAAAAACAAACAAAAAAAATCTACTGCATCAGGGAGGCTTAATTTTTTCTGTAGAGTGACTGAGTTGCACTCTAAAATGAAGTCCTAGCTTAGAAGATTGATTTAAATCTGGATAAAATCAATGTTAAGAAATTAGCTTTCCCATGCTTCTGTTGACTCAATACCTAGAACAATTGATCCATGATATGTATAACTCAAGCTAGTAATGAAAATTCTGGTTTTAATTGTGTTATCAGACTACCTCAGTTCCTCTGACATTTTAAATGCCAAAGAAGTACAGTCTGTCCTACCGTAAATCCACAGAGAAGTGCATCTTCATTAAGTTTTTCTTTATCAAGTAACTATTCTTTAGAGCACTAACAACTGACAAGGAAATGAAATTAAATGAAGATGCTTTTATTTGCCTGATCCCCTTTCTTGGTGGTAACTGCATCACTGTCAAGTACAGGATATACCTGGAGACCAATAAAAAGCCAGACACTCAGCTGTAGGACAGACTGGATACCAGATGAGCAGAGAACAAAAAGGAATCTACAAAAATATGACCTTAACAGAAAGAAGTTTTTAGGAGCCTCACTCTTAGGTTGTAGGACTGTGACTGTGGAGCTCTGCACAAGCCATTTTGCCTTCTGAATGGGAGGGAAAATGAGATGATGCAGCTGGAATTTGCATTAAAGATGAATGAGTAGTTGCCTGCTCTTAGTACTTTTTGCACAAAACTACTGCTAGAGACACTGTAAGAGGGGGGTACAGCTCACCCTTGTTGCTTTTGAAAACTTCAGGACCCTTTTCTTTCTGAGTGATTTCACCGCCTATAATGTGGAAGGGACTGCTGACTTTACTGCAATAGAAAGAACAGTTTATTTTCCCGATTTTTTTTCTTTTCTCCAATTTCCTTGTATTTTTTTTCATGCATGCTAAAATTCACTGAACCAGAGAGGGGAAGAAATGAAACATAGAGGCAGTTATGCAAAGCTCTGTTTTTAAGTTCTCCACATTCTCTCCATAGGCCAACATCTCTGCATTTGCTTCACTTTATATGAAGCCGATGGAATTCATGTGCAGCTCTTCTACTTTGGTAAGTATTTCCATAAGTGCAACAGTAATTAAATTCAGCTATTGGCAGAAGTATAGAAAGTGTAATGCTGCCAGAATAACTGAGAGTGCTTTACTGAAAATTTAACCTTTTGCAAAGGACCACTTTGAGAGTCAATGCAATAGCTTCAAATTTCACAGCTTTAAAAGCACTTTAATTTTAGTCTGGGAGGATCATTCATCTCCTGTTGTATATACATTCATTGTGCATATCAATTCTTCCCAAAGCAGCTCCAGAACTGTCTGCCTTCCATGCTAGCCTAGTTTAGACTATAGGCTGTTTAGAACAGAAGCTACTGCAGTGCATTTAAAGCAAAACCAACTGCAAAATCAAGCTAATATCTAATTTAGCGATGTGACTTTTGTCTAATGCAAACAGACCTACAAGGAAAATATTTCTTAAGTGCTTTTCTGAAGCAAGGCAATGATCTGTGGGAGGAAGATGACAGGGAATTTTCTGAAATTGAAAAATGCAGGCTGAGGTAGGGGATGTGATGTGGCTGTCAGTAGCAACAGCTATTTAGGATTGACCAGAGGAGTTGAGGCCTCAGCCTCTGCATGCCAAATACAGCTCTTCTAAATGATAGAGTAGGAATTCCAAATAGACTCTGGCCAGACTGCTCGGATCTCCCTGGACCACAGTGCCAGGCATGGCAATTAGAGTCACCAAAGAATGGCAGCACTGGGAGCTCCCTCTCATCCAAACCTTCCTTGGTCCATCTGTGGGTAAGGGGCTTGTTCCATTCACTCTATCCACCTTCCTACACACTTTGCCTTACTCATGCAACAAGGTGGGACTATTGATTTTTATGCAGCCCCTGTATCATCTCTTGTAGCTGCTTTACCAAAAACCCTAAGGAGTTACTGCTGTTTAATTCCTCAGCAGCCAATATGGTATGTACTTCATATGAACCCACTAAGTCCACACCAAAGATTTATACCAGGTCCCCTGCTGCACAATTTCTGCAACAAGATCAGTTTCCTTTCATAATTAAAAAATCAGGTAGTTAGTCACAAATAATAATAAGGAGGGCAGACTTGCTCATTTTATCAGCATTTTTTAAAGGAAGCTCAGTACATGAGTCTTTCAATTTTATCTTTCTTTGTGTGGAGAATACACATTGAAATAATTTAAATATAATTTAAAGATTGAAGGTTTTATGTGAAGTTTATGTGAGGATTTGTGTGAAAAATAAAAATAGATGGAAAGCAAAAGAAATGGAATTAAAGCAGTTAAATCTAATTGAAACAGACTTAAAAAGCACTGTATTTTCCTCCAGCTTCTCTTGTATAAAAAATGTAAAATTAGTGGG
Source organism: Taeniopygia guttata (assembly GCF_048771995.1). NCBI lineage: Eukaryota > Metazoa > Chordata > Aves > Passeriformes > Estrildidae > Taeniopygia > Taeniopygia guttata. The sequence goes on along the minus strand of NC_133026.1, from coordinate 24,514,285 downwards.
AATCTGATAAAGTATAAAAGACAATCACAGCTCATCTTCCTGCTCCTCTGTCTGACCTCTTCTAAGTGGCTACTTAGTCCAATGCCATGAAAGCAGGGTAAGAACAGATTTCTCCTTCAACACAAAGAACAATCACACATTGAGACCTTTGATCCTGGTTATGAGAATATATGGCTAACATGCCATCCTTGAACTTAACTTGCAGATATTTTATGTCACTTATTTCTGTTATTTTGGCCCATGCTCCAACAACTATGTTCTCTCAGTTAGAATGATCTTTGTCTAAAGTGCTAAGAACAAACAACTGAGAAACACAATTTTTATGAGAGCATGTCTTAGGTATTTGCATGGTCCTATAAATACATGTGTGCCCCTGCCTATAATTATGTGGGTGTGTGTAGGCTCTGTGCCAGTCCCTACTGATTATGACTATGGAGCAGCCTCTTTTCCATAGGTGACTATATTAAAAGATGTCAGAAAAGGAACAGCATCCTCAATAGCAAACACTTGAACCTTGAAGAATCATAAAGTGGTTTCCTGTCCATCCAAAATCAGTTGACAAGGCAAGAAATAGGAAGGCCATGTAGACCAAACAAACTATTCCAGGCTGAAACAGTGACTGCACCAGAAACACATCAATTCAGTGTCCAGAACATTCCCTGTGCTATGAGACTATCTAGCATCAGACTAGATCATTAAGTTACAGATAATTTTTCTGCCAATTGTTTCTACTTACGACATTTCGAATATGTGGTCAGTGTTTTCCTTCCAAGACTCCCCAGATGCTGCTTACTTATCCATTCATATTTTCTTTTCACATTCCCTAGCAAGATGCACAGAGCAGAGAGGTCTGGGGCTGGTTTGAGGTGAGCTACAGCGGCAGGAGGGTTGCAGAGGGAGCAGGTGTCATGTGCACTGCTGACAAGCTCTAGAAAACTACATTGCATGGCTTCTACTGGGAAAAAATGTTGCTGAATGCAAAAAAAACCCAGACCTTTTTAAAACAGTTTTGACTTTAATGGGAAAAAATAGCTCTCAGATGAGTAGGGGAGTGGAGAAAAATTTTGGTTACACCTGCCTTCCTGCCTGAACCCCAACAATTCTACCTCCAGGATGTCTATTCCAGTTTTTGTTGATTTAGGCCTGAAGCAGAATTTTTTTTAAAGTTTCTTTCTTCCTAGACTGCTGGATTTGGCATTTATTCAAAGGGCAGTGGCCCACCCAATCAGCCTGCTGGGACATGTCCCAATGAAAACACCTCTCTGCTGCAAGCCTGTAGTCACTTGCAAGTGAGTACATGGCTGAGGAAGCAGGGGGAGAAAGGAATTCCTCCAGATTTTTCCTTTTGCAGCTTTTCCTTTAACTACAACTGTGTGTGCTCCATTTCTTCAAACATTTTTGTTTCATGCAGCAGGACAGGCCTGGCTGTGTGTCTAAGGAAGTAGTTTGTCACAACAGCAACATGCAGTCATTCTTTTTTCCCTTTTACTAAAATAAAAATCATGAGGCTTTTTGCTGTCAGTCATTATCCCAGATGATGAGAATGAGAAGTCAATCCAGGAGCACGAACTGTATGGCCAGCACCATTCCTCCAAGGCACAAAAAAAAAAAAAAAAAAACAACAACAAAAAACAAACCAAACAAAAAAACCCCAAAAAACCCCAGAGCTCAGAAAATAAGAATTTGGAACTGTTTCCCCAACTATCCATCTTCCTCCCCTGCTTCCAGGTTGCCTTGCTCCCAGGGGCTGGGATTGCTCAGCAGAGCCTGTGGCCATGCTGGTGCTGGCCCCTCTGCTAGAACCGTGACTGGAGACAAGTGGGGATGACTGAGAGGAATTAGTCCTGCTTCGTGCAGCTGAATTGTTTTTCCTGTCCTTAGAATGGGGTGAAGAAAAATTATGCATCTAAGTAACTGCCTAGTTGGGCTCCTCCCTCGGTCCATCCTTCCTTCTCCTCACCTCCCCTTTTCTTTGGTGTGCAGCCTGCTGACTACGTGGACACTGCGGAGCAAAGCCAGGGCAAGGGACACAGGAAGAAATGTCCTCTGCCAGAACTCTTCTCCTTTTTCAAAAAGCTGTCTCAGATCTAGCAACTCTTCTAGCAGCTCTGCATTTACCCAGGAAAAAAAGAGAATTTACAGAATAAAAGTTCAAATTAATGCAAATTGCACTGAAGCTCCAGTGCTTTCCCACATCTTCAGACTCAGTTAATTTTGGTCTGACTGCATGGCAGAAACATTTTCTTAGCACTATGTTAACATTTTTTCCTTTAGCCCCTAATCTCTTAGACAATATTTTTGGAAAAGTCAGATCATAATCCAGCTCTGAAAAGCCCTGCTGATTATTTGATACATAGCTTGATATAGTTCACTTTACCCAAGGTGAGAGATTGGGAATCAGCCTGGCCTTAATTATAAGCACATACACAAATCACTGTGGAAGTTTTTATGTAGATGTGCTGTACTTTTAAAGCACTTTCAATTGTTACTGTCTGTTCTTTTGTCTTAGTCTCATCACAAAAAAAGTAACTGTGCTGCATGCTGAGGTAAGAAATGCAGGTAATGTGCATAGGAGTCTCAGGGGGCTTGGAAACTGTACTCGGAAAAGCAAAATATGAGTGGGAGTGGATTGTGGATAATTGTGGGGCATTGGGGCATGGATCTGTGATGGGGTGGTGTGGAAGAGCATCAGAGCCCTCCAGCCTGCTGAACATTTGTCACAATGGGGGTTGTTGTCTTCAGGATGTTTGGTGAAATATTTAAGAAGATGCCAAGAAGGAAGAACAATGTAATGGTTTGGCAAGTAAGACAGAGAAATTGATAATATGCTATCAGATGAAGGGGCCTTTTGGCACAACTCTTTGAGTAACATCAGAAACTGGGGAAAAAATGTGATTGCCAAATAACAGCAGAAGTTTCTCCAAAATTCTGAGAAAAGGCGAAAGCAGGCAGAGGGAAAGAAAGATGCTTTAAAACATTAAATTCTCTGTCTCTGTTGTAAATCCCTGCAGTAATAAAAATAAGAAGCACTCAGCCCTGTTGCTATGGCTGCTTTGTTTTTTATGAGAAAGTAAAACCAACAAGGTATCTTCATCAGGGACCAATTTTGTTCTAACATAATTAGTATTCCTCAAACTGGAGGTACCTCGGGATTTAGGGTCATCTAATTTTCTTAAAATACTCCTAACCTATATGGTTGGTGGAATTATGTGAACTTCTTGCTCTACATTTCTCCTGTAGCTGTTCCTACATCCTTATTCCAGGTCACTTCTCTTTGCAGCTGTGTTAAGCTACCTCAGGGAGCATTTCCCTTCTAAACAACTGATGCCTTTTCCACTGGGGAAGTGGGACACCCACACCAAATGGAGCCAGTCCTTGCAAAGTTCCTACCCACCTTAGTTTCCTATGAGGAGAAGGGAGGGAGGACTGGATGAAATTCCCTGGGCAGCTGATAAATAAAGGCTATAATTAAACACATGCTTGAGGAGAGAAAGAGAGTGAGAGAGCACATAATAGAGATAACAGAACTCAAACTGAGAAGAGTAGGCGGTGGAAGGGAAGGGAAGAGAAAATGCTGGAAAAATGCAGAGGCCAGTATTGGGGAAGACCAGTTACATTACAGAGCTGCTCCTGGGAAGTCAGCCAGAGTATCTCTTTAGGAGTCTTCATCTTTCTCTCTGACTGTAAAACAGTGCTAAAGCCTCACACAGCATCCAGTCAATGAACTTAACCAGTGGTAAGGGGAACATCAACTCAGCAAATCAGTTTGTGCTGGATACCAGCAAATCAGTTCCCTGATCTGTGCCAGAATGGAAGATACTGGTTGGAGATTCAGACATTTCCATCTCATTTCTGGTAAAGCCTGATGGCTTACATTAGCCTCAAATTATCCCCAGTATTTTTCACTTTTCTTTGTGCTTCAATAGCACTCTGAGAGTGCACTCACATCCCCAAACTCTTGTTATTGACTTTTCCAGTAATAAGCCTGCTTCAAACTTTTTACCTTTATTTTTATAACAATTTTTCTGAACTTTGGGAAGTCAAAGAAATCACATAAATTTATTTATATTTCAGGACCACAGCTCTTCTTCCTTAGAAGAACATCCTGCTCACTTCCATTCTAGTTTTACTTGCAAGGGTTGAAGAACATGAATGAGAAAATTGGCCCACAGAGAGGTAACACTGGTGAAATGATCCAGACACTGCAGATGTCTGTGTTACACTCTGCAAATACAGTTTTGTAGCCTGAAGACCTATACTTTTTTATTGCTGTGAGCCCTGGGGTGAGTCAGAATGGAAATGCAGGATGTCATCTAGATTGAAGAAAAGAACACTGACATTTTCTGTGCCTAACAGAATGTGCCTAACAGAATAACAATGTCAGAACTTACTAGCTACACACAGAAAGATTTGAGGTCATGTCTGACTAAATGGGAAACTTTTACCCAAAAAAATGTGTCTGTCTAAATTTTGTATAAAGCGTGTTGGCATATGCCTGCATGTGTGTGTGTGTGAGTGTATGGTGTATGTTTGTATGTACATGAGGGATAAAGAGATGAACACCTCTGGAAAGATGTTTGAGACTACACATACTCTACCATGTGTGAACAAAACATCTAAAATTTAGCCTAGAAATGCTTCTTTCTGTTATTAATGATTCTCCAGCAATTTCCCTGGAGAAAAAAATATCTATAGATACACATAAAAGCATCTATGTTTTCTTAGGCATCATGTATGGGAAAGTGTATTTGCATGGTAGTGCTTGTGTCCTAAATAGTTGCAAGTGCTGGTGCACTTATGAACCAAATGTAGATTTAGAGGATAAAGTCTTGATGTGAATGTATGAATATCTGGCAACTAAAAGAAATATTAATGGTGGTTCAGCTCTTGTGCTCTTTCTGAAATGCCTGTACCACCTGAGCTTCCACTGTTGTTAATTATCCTATGCCCTACCTGAAATTCTTGTACTGGACCTGAGATATGCAGCTTATGTGTCTTATTCCTGGCCTTCCTGAGCTCCTACCCAACAGGCAATGCAGACAACCCACAGACCAACCAAAGCATCCTCAAGCAGGATATGCAGAGTGCTGGGCCTCCTGGCTGCTCACTGGATGGTGATGAGAAACAGGAGATGTTCAGTGCCAGGGCACTCAGGACTAGCGCAAGGCAGGAGAACCCAATATAAATCAACACCTGGAGGGTCAAGAATTACCCTTAGCATGGTAAGGTGATGGAGACAAGGAAGGTGTCACAGACAACTCATTAGCAAAGGAGAACAATGAGCTGGCAGCAGGCATGAGCAGTGTGTAGGGAGAGGTCTTATAACCAAAGGAAGAGTGACATGGGCCAAGGAAGAAACAGGTCACAATTTTAGGGTTGCAACATAAAAAATGGTGCATATAATATGACCAAAATTTTTAACTGGAGAAGATCTCCCAGATGTAGGTTATACTTTCTGTCTGAGCTATTTGTGAAGATGGATCATAAAAGGGGTGGCAGGATATAGCCTATATTTTCCAGTTCTCCAGAATGCTGACCAAGGCAATTTCTCCTCTCCCAAGTTCCAAGGGACGTTCCTGTTGTTTGTGAGGAATTCTCAGTCCTTGCTGGTACTTATACAGTTCAAGGTACCCTTTGGTGTGGGTACTCCCTCTGGAATCAGTGGTGACTGTCAGTGAGGCTATGGATGCTGTGGCAAGAAGGGGCAGCTCTTTCCAGGCGAGATTTTCTTCCCTGTCTGCGGTGCTCACGTCAAATTCATCCACGCTGGCCACAGCCTGAGCCAGAGGAAATCCAAAATTCTGGAGACAGCTCCTGGAGCTGGTGTACAGCCCTCCTCCCTTTCAGGCAGAGGAGTAGCAGCGTGTCTATGGTGTGTGGGGCTGGTTTCAAGCAGGAGGAATGGGGCTGACAGGGAGGTAGAAAAACAGGAGAGGGGACAGGCTGCAAGAACTGACAACAGTATTCACCATCCTCCCTGAGTTTTGATACTCACACCACATGGAAATAGAAGCAATTCCTTACATTTTCTGACTCCCCTCACTCCCAAGCAAGCTAATGGGGAGGACACTTGCTTTCACAGCCAATCCTTTTTTCACCAATAATATCAATCCGGCTTCTTTGCTTTCACAGTAGCAAGGCAGCAGGCTTTTTCATTCTTTCCAGGCTCCTCCTGCCTGTTTTTTTCTGTTAAATTTGATGGTGATCCATTTAACAGAACTCACTTTGGTATATCTGGAAAATTTCAGTAAGGGTTGACTTAGGATACCTATTCCTCATTAACCCTTGAAAGACACTTAAAGTGTCTGAACATATAGTAAAACTGAGATTAAGACTGACTTTGAATAGAAATTGTATCTGATTATTACAAGGACTATACCTTTGAAAAATAACAATCTTTTAGGACTTCTCATGTGGCAAAAAACAGGTAATATCAGGAAAAAAGTGTTTTAAATCTTGAGTGGGATCTCTGCAAATAAATCTGTCTTGAAAACATGGCTAAAAATAATTTGTATAATAATTAGGCTCAACTGATTTTTTTATTTATTCCATTCTCAAAACGAGATGGGCAACTGCTGCTTTTTAAATTGAATCCTTACTTTGTGCTGCACAGCCTCAAACGTACTCATATGAGAGTAAGGAAAAAACCCACATACCATTACTTTCTCTACTGTATTTTTATATTCTCTTTTTCAGTCTAACTGCTGCTCTGTATTATAGGGTGTATCCGAATTCAGGGAAAACCTCTGGCCAATTGTTTCTAAGGAACTTTCAGAAGGACTGTGCTGCTCTGCTTGGGAGAGTGAGAGTGCCACGTAGCTCCCTAGTTATAAAGGCTGAGAAAACCATCATGGCTACTTTAGCAGCTCTTGATGTGGTTCTGGGTGGTAACTTCCGATGGCCAACGTTGTTTTTTTTCCCCTTGGCTGCAAGGATATGACATGATTGTACTTGCTGAGAAAACTATAGAGGCTCTGAAGAGTAAAACTGGATCACAGGGACCATCTAGTGTTCTTAGCCTGCACCACCACTGTAGCAATGCTTTGTATTTGCAGAACACAGATGTTAACATTCTGCAGTCTGATGGATTAAATGTCTACTATTTCAGAGAAAGAAATCAAATACCACTTGAATACTATAGTCAACACAACTAGTTTTCAGCTGTTCTAATGAAGAAAATGAGAAAAGTACTCTTGAGTGGTCTTTTTAGGTGTTCTGCTCTAAATAATATGAAAGCAGTGTTTTTCAACATATTCACAAAGAACTTATCCCTATTTTTCAGCTCATATTTTTTTAAAGAAAAGTAGAAAATATGTTGGGGGTGAAAAGGACAAAATAATCTGGCTTTAGAAAGGCCAAAGTTTTCATCTTGGATACATTCACCATAAGGCACCACAGCCCAAGCTCCACTCTGCACGAGGAGCTTGGAGAGCAGCAGCTGAGATGCCTGGGCATGAGGATCAGGCCATGCAGTGGCAGGAAGCTGAGCTGGACACCAGAGAGAGACATGGGGTTACCGTGAAGTTTAGGAGTGACAAAATAATTAGGATGCTCCTGGGTCAGCTGAGGGATGGAGGAGAGAGACGATTTCCAAAATGTTGCAGTAGAGGCGAGGGGTGGATGTCATGACTGCAGGCTGGGCTGTAGCTGGGATCCTGGAAGGGAAAATGAGGGTGGGACTGAAGCTGTGAGCAGGGCTGAGGGTGTCAGGTTTGCTTGCTGCAAACCTCATTCCCACCCACGCCAGCCAGGGTTAAGCACATCCTGCTGCCCTTCCCCTCTACAACAAGGTTCTGCCTTTCCTCTCCCACTCTCGTTTTGCAGACAGAAATTTGGCCCTTCAGAGTGTCAGGCTTTTGCAGAGGACAGCAAGTTTAGGAATAATACCTGTTCTGAGAATATAATTATCATCTATGTCTTGATCCCAAGCAGAAGTGCAGAATTGCCTCTTTCCATGTTTGGACACTTGATTATTTCCAGAATTTAAAAGGTAAGTGGGACAGAAGGCTTTAGTGAATTGTGATAACTTGCCAGAATCCCAGGCCTATTTCATACCACTGAAAAGAAAAATAAGAGACAGAGGGCCTCTTAAGGAAATAGAGGCATTCACTCTATTTTAGTTTGCAGATAAGAAATTCCTCAAAAGAACATCTAGAGGCAATGGAAGAAGGGAGAGGGGAAAGGAAGAAAGGAACACGCTCCTCACAAGTCTGATTAATGGGGATTCTGTTGCACAGCAATTAATTTATGTGATTTTTTTTCACTAAACAAGAAGACTTTACACAATCAAAAAAGTTTGTGAATGCATTTTGTTTCTCAAAAAGGTTCAGCCTTTCAAAAAAAATGGAAGAAAGAATTGGCAGAATATCTGAGAAAATAGGAAAAAAAGTCAGTAATTCAAAACAAAATGTATTTCAAAATGCATTTCCACCTGTACATCAACATTATTCATTTTAAAGGAATTTTAAAAATGTCCAAAACCTAAATAAATATTTTATTTCATATCATTTGTTCAAATTAAGAGGAATTTTATGCAGTATTTTTTCATCTTATACACCTATATTTGCACCTTGGTGGACTAGATGTAATAGGAGAGACTAGGTAGAGGTAATAAGGGAGACTAAAGTGGGAAGAAATCTGTGAATTGCTCCATGGAATAGGACAGCAAGGCATGATATTTATCCTGTGTAATATGGAACATTATAAGGAATAGTTTAACATTTTTCTAAAGTGTTAAAATTTTGCCAGAATATTCAAAGTCTAGTGTTTCACTTTGTGAAATTGACTCCTCTGAACCTTCACCATGCCAGCACATGCTCCTGAAGTGGGAAACTTACTCTAATTAATTGAGATTAAGATACAACTTTCATTCCTAATCAAAATGTTTGTGTTCCATAATCATGAACAGGGCAGGAAATGCATTGTATTAAATTCAACAGTAAACACATTAAGGTGATATATTCTTACTGTAGATATTGTCAGTGTCTCCACTAAATGCAATTTGCAAGCCAAAAATTATGATCTTTAATTACAGCACAAAAATGAATGAAACCCCCTTAGTGATATGTAGGCTAACAGAGAAACTTGAGAGTTCTTTTTAAAAAAAGCTCCAAAATTAGCACTTTTTTTTTTTTTTTTTTTTTCCCAAGACATAGAAAATAGAGAGGGGAAAAAAGGAACTTCAGTAAAATGTAAAGTAAAAAAGTTAAAAAACAAGAACCCCATGTTGGGACAAGCACCACACAAAAACCCTGCTGTTGGAACCAGCACTGTTTTACATCTTTGTTGACAACATGGACACAGACAATGGAATTGAAGCACCCTCAGGGTGTTCACTGACCACATCCAGCTGTGTGGTTCAGCTTTCACACTGGAGGGAAGGGATGCCATCCAGAGGGACTTCCATGGGCTCCAGAGGTGGGTCATGTGGGTCTCACGAAGTTCAACAAGGCCAAGTGCAAGGTCCTGCACCTGGCGAGAGGCAATGCCAAGCACAACTACAGGCTGGGAGGAGACTGGATAGAGACTGGATCCATGAGGAGAAAGACCTGGGGATGTCTGTGGACAAAAACTCAATTATGACTTGTCAGTGTGTGCTTGCAGCCCAGAGGCCAACTGCATCCCGAGCTGCATCAAGAGAGGAATGGCCAGCAGGTCAAGGGAAGGGTTTCTGCCTCTCTGTTCTGCTCTTGTGAGACCCCACCTGCAGAGCTGGATCCAGCTTGGTGCCCTCAACACAAGAAAAGCACGAGTCTGCTGGAGCAAGTCCAGAGAAGGGCTGGAGAGGAGAGGCCTGTCAGACAGGCTGAGAGAGTTGGGGCTATTCAGCTGTGAGAAGAGAAAGTCCTGGGGACACTCTACAAGCAGACTTCCAGGATCTGAAAGGTCCCACAAGAGAGCTAGGACTATTCAGAAAGGCACATAGTGGTAGGGACAAGGGGAGATGGCATTAGGCTGAAGAAGAGTAGGTTTAGATTAGATATTGGGAAAATATTCTCTACTGTGAGGGTGGTGAGGCACTGGAAATGTCTGCCCAGAGAGGCTGGGGATGCCCTGTCTCTGGAAGTGTTCAAGGCCAGTTGGATGGGGCTCTGAATAACCTTGTCTAGTGAAAGTGTGCCTGCCCATGTCAGAGGGATTGGAACAAAAATATCTTTAAGGTCACTTACATCCAAAACCTTACTTTACTTTAGAATGAACAACAAACTTATTTGGAAAGTAATATTTAATAGTTAAAAATTGTTTCTCTGGTGAAGTATTTTGAATTGATTTAACTTTCTTCTTAAAGTTACTTAATTTCTTAAATTATGACCTTAGGTTTTGCTGTACTTGGCACTGATAGGCCATCTACTGTTGGTTTTGAGCTGGTGTGCATCCATTACATCATAATGAATATGTGAGACTGTGTTCTGTTCATTTGATCTGTGTCCATGTCCTCCCTCTTCCAACACCACAACTCTGCCTCCACATCCTTTATCAGGCAAGAAGCAAAGTAGTCTTCAAAGCATACAGGGTAGCCTGTTTTGACTGGCTCTTCTGGGGTAAACATCTCCATGAAGACACTAATTTAAGTCTTCTTCCTCCAGGTGCTTTGTATGGTGTTTTCAGGAACTGTTCTTCTGACATAGCTGTTATTCCTTCAGATTTACCCCCAAATTTGGGGTAGACTCAGTCACATGGAAAAAAACGTTGCATAAATTCATAGTTAAAGGAAAATAGGTCTACAATAGATGTGAGGATAAGCCCACTGCAGATGTTCAAGTGATCTGGCACACTCTATTGTTGTCTAGATCCAACAGTCACTTTTGTTTCACGTAAACCTGCTCTTTGCCCAGAGTTCTCTACAATTACCTGAAAGTGTGTGGAATTAGGTGGGAGTCTGTCTCTTCTCTCAAGTAACAAACCATGGGACAAGAGGAAATGGCCTCAAGTTGCACCAGGAGAGTTTTAGATTGGATCTTAGGAAATATTTCTTCAAAAAGGGTTATCAAGCTCTGGAACAGGCTGCCCAAGGAGGTGGCTGAATCTCCATTGCTGGAGGTGTTTAAAAGATATGTACATGTGGCACCTGGCCACATGGACTAATGGTGGACTTGGCAGCACTGGGTTAGACTGCTGGACTCAGTGATCTTAGAGTTCTTTTTCAACCTGAGCACTTCTATGATTTTATGGTTTCTCACCTACCCCTCCTTTTCTCTGCTGGCACCAGCACTCATGTGGCTCATGTGAACAAGGTCACAGATGTGTGAAAGCTGAAAACAAGCTTGTGGTGTTCTGGGCTAGATGCCCAGGGTTCTCCAATTAGCCTGAATTTATTTCAAAAGAGTTGTTTGCCCTTTAGTGGCCATGTTCTGCCAGACCAAATAATTTGGATTCTTTAGTAACATGGCACAACGGGCATTTCTGAAGTTCAGACACGTCCATTCGTGTCAGACCGCTGTGACACTTCAGGAAAATCTCTGCAGTCTGTGTTGAAGGAGAAGGAAAGGAGCAGGGACACGTCTTGAGGAGGCAAGCTCTGCTAAAAGGAGGTTGGATGCAGCTCCTGCTGCCTGTGTGCAGTTTTGCTGCAGCCTTGCCTTTAGAGCTATGAGGGAATGCATGGGCTGTGCCCCTGAAGGCCAGGGCAGCAGCCCTCTTCAGCCTGTAATGATTGTAACCAAGGAGCAGATGAGGCTCTCTGATTAACTAGATAACAAATACAAAGAAATTTGTCCTTCAGAGCTGCTGTTCCTTAACTTTCCAAGACCGCAAACTTCCAAAGGCTTAATTTGAAGCAACTGGACTAATATTTCCTAGAAGTTTTTTTCTCTCTTTTCAGACTTCAATGGAAATGAGGTCTGAACTGCTGTGCTTTAAAATGCATAACTTTCCTATTAGCATAGTTGCTGTTGGGATGTATGTATTCTAAGACTGTTTTTTAAAAACAAACACAATGTTTTGTAGCTGTGACTGCTGGTACCCTAATGTACCTTCAAAGGCAACCAATCTGTCTGTCTTCAAGAAGAAAACACTATCACACACATAAAGGTCTCTATTAATGTTTGATTTTCTGTTTTTCTTATAAATGTTGTAATTTTTTTCCTTTTCATCATATAAAATTGTGATAAATGAGAATGAAGCCTGTGGTTTTCCTCTGTAAATTATGAATATTAGCAAAGTAAAATACAAAGCATCAGTTTCACAGGTAATGGACTACTGAAAATCACAGGGACTTAAATAAGGAATTAGTTACAGCAGATATCACAGACTAGAATATTTTGTTGTTTATCTCCACACATGAATTATTTAACACAAATCAAGGGAGTTATTCCAGCTTTTCAGTCATATTATGAAGATCTAGATGTACTCCACCATCGAGTTATAATGATAGAATTAAAAGCACTTGCAGTAATGAAAATTATAGAATATTCTTTTGTTGTAAAAATACATAGCTTTCATTTGTGAATTTGTTCTTTGAAAAACATTTAAGGAAATTATGTATATGAAACTCAGCTGGATTTAGAGCTTAAATGTCAGATAAAAATGCATTTTGTAAAAGAAAGGACTGACTGAGCCTGTGGCCAGGTAACTAATGAAACTCAAAGTAACCCCAAACAGTACTTACTTAACTCTCCTGGCAAACCTGATTATTCCTTCCTTTGATTCTCTTTCCACTCTTACATGTTTGCTGGAAGAATTCCTTTTCCTGACATGCAGAGATATATATAAAATATACCTACACAGCTTCCCCAGTTTTAACCTTGCCATAACATATTCCTAACAGCGAAGTGCTATGAGGGTTTGTGTAGTAATCAGCAGCACCACATGGTGTCTGTAGTGCTAAAGAAAACAATTAATATGAAATACAGCTTGAAATATTTTAGCAGTGGATTTTATTTATTTTCCTTTTTTTTTCTGAAATCTGACCACACTCACATAGTGAATTAGAGGGAGAATATAGTGACAGTAATACAACATTTGCTGCTTTCTAGCAGGTGCATTACAGGAAAGTGTCCAGGGATGAGAACCTAGAAACATGGAAAGATAGGGCTTGGAGGGATCTCAAAGGGTTGTCTGGTACTGCAGCTGTAATTATGTCATTCTTGTCAAGTATTTGAAAAAAGCACATGAATAATGAGAGAGGAAGGCATAAAAGAAAGATTTACCTAACTCTTCAAGGAATTTTTTTCCTGGGTTTCACTAGAATTAGCACTGGATTTTTTTTTTTTTTTTAATTCTGCCTTTCTTGCCTAATGTCCCATCACTATGGACTTTGAGAACAAATCTTTCCTCCACTCTTCCACTATGCTTCTGTGAAGTCAGTTCAGTTACTCCACATCATTCTCGAAGTACAGTGCCTCAGACTGAACTCAATTCTTCAAAGGAGAAGCTCTGAGCAGAGCAGAGGTAATTACTTTCATTCTTTGCTGGCTCAAATTATGTGTTTCATTTTAGGGTCGTATTTGTATTTCCTTAACATTTTTAATTTTTATTCAGCTTTCCATTTCTAAAAAGTCTCCCTCCTCTTTTTCTGTGTAACAGACAAGAACTTTTTTCTTGTCCAATTAATTTTTCTGGATCAAATGGAGTGCCTTGTTGCCCCTGCACCATGACTTGCCAGAGTTTTATCTCCAATTTTCAAGGATTCACAAAGACTGGCGCTATTCTCAAAGTGGTCATTTCTTCAGATCCTGAGCACTAGTGGTGATATTAAAGATATGAATGCAGCTGAGACCTCTGCAGGACTTAACTCAGTGCAGTCTTCCTTTCTTACAGTTAATCATTTGCAGCCACTCTCAAGGGATGACTTTCCACTCACTGTTCAATAATTTAATCTAGGCTAGTTTTACCTAGTCTGATGGTGGATTAATTAATGGTGCTGATTGCAATTTGTTATGGTTTTCTTGTTTGTTTGGGTTTTTATAGGGTTTTTGTAGGGTTTTTTTTGTGGGGGTTTTTTGGTTTTTTTTGTTTGTTTGTTTGTTTGTTTGTTTGGGTTTTTTTTTGTTTTTTTTTTTTTTCCTTAGAGGTTTACAAACAGTTTTTTGGATCATGACTAGCATTTTTTCAGGTTAGCTGAAGTTTTGATATGAAGTTTTTGATTCTCTGGCTCTTCCCTTTTAATTTTTTTTAAAGATAATCATGTCTTATGTTGATGAATACCACATTTCTCTACAGATAACTAAAAATAATTGTTAGCTGTGCAGAGAATTATCCAACCCTTTTTAGGTCTCATGGATGAAGTCATCTGAACCAGATGAATCAAGTATATTAATTACTTGAAGATGAGGGCTTCCTTTCCTGCCACATATAAATTATGCTACCTCACTTGATAGTGCTCAGTTTAAAGAAGAATATGTTAGTGAAAATCCTTATCATATTCTTCCCCTTTTTTTTTTTTTTTTTTTTGCGTGCTTTGTGTTAATTGCAGCTCATTGTATTTATTGCCTTTCCAAGCAGTTGTGCTATAACTCTGTATTAATGCCTGGTAGCTCAGCCTTTCTTTTTGTTTTTGCCTAATAACTGAACTACATGAGTGGTAATTTTTTTGTCAAAATGATCTTATACTATATTTCTCATGGCCCTCCACAACTGGATAATTAACACCTGCCCTTAGTAATAATTACTTATTATTCTTGTTCCCTTCTAGCACTGAGAGAAGGCGTTATAAAGAAATCCTTGGAGTTTAATGGTGTTTGCTTTTCTGAAATCTGTAACTCAGGCTTTTCTTTCATTTCTTCTACCCTAATGATCATAAACTTCATCATTTAATGACCATTCTCACCTCAGTTACCTTCTACTTTGAAAGACTTTTCTGCTCTTTATCAGAATGGTACCTCACAAACCATCCCTTCTAGTGGCTCTCCCCACCTACTGATCATGAGCTACCCTTCATGAGCTGGATGGAAAGTCTGTACTGCATGTCTAGTTTGTATCTGAGTGAAACCCACTAATGTCAATGTGTAACAGAGCTTGCAAAAAACACCTCCCTGCATATTATTTTCTGTATGTGTTCATCAGCGTCATGAAGTCTCTGTTTTTCTCTGTATTAATCATCACTGAGAAACTTTCAGCAGAATGCACTAATAACTAAATCAAAGCATTTGGATCTATCCTTGAATTAAAGGTGAAAGTTTGCTTCCTTTTTGCCTTGTGTCTAATTTCTGAAGAAGTTGTTCCCTTGTGGAATAATTGTTCACATAGGTCATCTCACCAATTCTCTGCCAAGCCATGGCCATGTGCAAGTTCAGGCACAAATGGCAAAACGTGCAGGAAAACAAAAGTGGCTGACTCAGGCTGAAAGCCTGTTAAAAAAATATATACCTTAATTCCAAATATGTATCTTAATCCCAGGTTAGATTTTGACTCAGTCTCTGTTCCAAGTCATGGTTTGGTATCCTAATTCTTCTCTACATTTTTGATTTGTACTGGCACTTTAACCATGTTTACACACTTCTCCTATTTAACAAGATTCTCAGTATAACTGTTATTAAAAAAGAAATTTATCCCTCATTTGGAAATACACTTGTACTTAATGGACAAATTATTTGCATGGATAGCTCACACATTATTTAAGGCCTGTGCAACTCTATTTGAGGTATGCAATCATTTAAATTATAAGTAAGGGACAAAAAGAAAGTGAAACCTGATCCTTCCTTTCTTAATTCCTGTAAATAGCATGTATATCCTCTCGATCCATGCGAAGCGATGCAGAGTAAGGTCTGCAGATTTACAGCAGGATTTTTGCTCCTTCATGAATAATAATAAAAGTATTTGTTTTATTAGTGAGTTGGTGGTTGAATGATTTTCTTGCTAATCTTTTTAAGAGATGCATTTTCTTTTGGGGATTTTCTGTCTTTTGGGTGTCCTTCTTTGGTACCTGGAAATTGAAGATTCAAGATTTATTATCAAGATTTTTGTGAAAATAGGTTATTTAATTAGCCACCCACAATACAGCTGAAATCTGGATTTTGGAGTGGTGTGAAAATAATTATGAGGAGAATTATCATAAGAAAAGAAATCACTGACAATAAATCTCTATTAAAAAAATTCCACAGAAGTCAAGCTACTGAGTTCTTCCTGTCACACTCCACTGCCTTTCTAGGGAGACTTTTAGTCTTTTAAGTATTTTCAAGAGTTGAAATTGAAGAGCAGGCCAGTGTCCTTTATGATGACAGACACAGTACGTACCAAGCCATTGGCTGACTGGAGTGTTTGATGGGGACATGAGCTGCGTGTGGTAATGACTTTCAAGTTCTGGGGTTTTTTGAGGAAGCACTGAAATCACCTAGAGAGGGATGTATTTCCACCCATGGAAGATGTTTGCATATCCCATTGTTTTTGATTAGATCAAAAGGCATGGCCTTTTTTAGTTTATTGCAGCTTTACCCATGGGCAGTATTGACAAATCCCACATCATGCATTATGTCTCCAACATAAGCCCATAAAAAACAAAAGGTAAAACAAAAATGTACCATGACCATCTTCTTCTTGTCACATGAAAACAACTATCCTCATCTCCGTGATGACCTCTGAGAAAAAAAAGACAAAACACACTGCAATTGTTAGTGATAAAAATCTGACGCCTCTGCCCTTGACTAATTCCAATGGGACATCGACACACCAGGCAGCAGTTCCTGGGAATAGATGGTTCTGGCAGCAGCGGGGGCAAGAAAGACATTTCTGTAATGGTTATGGCATGAAATGGCTGGGCCCTGACTACTCTGAAACTACTTTTAGATGTTTTTTTGTGCCTGAACTGAGGCACTGGAAGGCTGAAGGCTCTGTTGAGCAGTCAGTCTTGTGCCTTTATGCATCCTGAGAGGCAGCAGAGCCATTGTCAAATATTAGACAGGGCACATTTATGAAACCAAGCCATCACCCAGACACAACTACCAATGCATGGTGGCCCAGTACTGAATCAAAGAAGAATTCTTCAAGGAAGAAGCAGAAGAAAAAAGAGGGAAGGGAAGGGAAGGGAAGGGAAGGGAAGGGAAGGGAAGGGAAGGGAAGGGAAGGGAAGGGAAGGGAAGGGAAGGGAAGGGAAGGGAAGGGAAGGGAAGGGAAGGGAAGGGAAGGGAAGGGAAGGGAAGGGAAGGGAAGGGAAGGGAAGGGAAGGGAAGGGAAGGGAAGGGAAGGGAAGGGAAGGGAAGGGAAGGGAAGGGAAGGGAAGGGAAGGGAAGGGAAGGGAAGGGAAGGGAAGGGAAGGGAAGGGAAGGGAAGGGAAGGGAAGGGAAGGGAAGGGAAGGGAAGGGAAGGGAAGGGAAGGGAAGGGAAGGGAAGGGAAGGGAAGGGAAGGGAAGGGAAGGGAAGGGAAGGGAAGGGAAGGGAAGGGAAGGGAAGGGAAGGGAAGGGAAGGGAAGGGAAGGGAAGGGAAGGGAAGGGAAGGGAAGGGAAGGGAAGGGAAGGGAAGGGAAGGGAAGGGAAGGGAAGGGAAGGGAAGGGAAGGGAAGGGAAGGGAAGGGAAGGGAAGGGAAGGGAAGGGAAGGGAAGGGAAGGGAAGGGAAGGGAAGGGAAGGGAAGGGAAGGGAAGGGAAGGGAAGGGAAGGGAAGGGAAGGGAAGGGAAGGAAAGGAAAGGAAAGGGAAGGAAAGGAAAGGAAAGGAAAGGAAAGGAAAGGAAAGGAAAGGAAAGGAAAGGAAAGGAAAGGAAAGGAAAGGAAAGGAAAGGAAAGGAAAGGAAAGGAAAGGAAAGGAAAGGAAAGGAAAGGAAAGGAAGAAAAAAGAAAAAGAAAAGAAAAGAAAAGAAAAGAAAAGAAAAGAAAAGAAAAGAAAAGAAAAGAAAAGAAAAGAAAAGAAAAGAAAAGAAAAGAAAAGAAAAGAAAAGAAAAGAAAAGAAAAGAAAAGAAAAGAAAAGAAAAGAAAAGAAAAGAAAAGAAAAGAAAAGAAAAGAAAAGAAAAGAAAAGAAAAGAAAAGAAAAGAAAAGAAAAGAAAAGAAAAGAAAAGAAAAGAAAAGAAAAGAAAAGAAAAGAAAAGAAAAGAAAAGAAAAGAAAAGAAAAGAAAAGAAAACTTCCCTCTTGGGTGAGGGAGGTTTTGCTTTGGTTCTTTCTTTCCAGAAGATGCTCTTTCCTCAGAAGATCCTGATGTGAATAAGTTGGCAGGAAAGCTATGGCACATTTTTGTATCTCCTAATGTTCTCCAGTTGATCATTTTGCCCATGAGATAGTGATGTGTGCCTTAGGATGACAAGCTGTCTTCTCCATGGACATGTGTGTGCTTTGTTTCTTCGCAAAAACCTTACCATCCTATTGTAGTGAACCACAGGATCCCACACCCATGGTGGATTTCAAACTCCATTCTGGTTTCCTGGTGGGTTTTACTTTTATTTCTAGAATTTATCACTTGGAAATCCACTCCAGCCTAGCTACCATGTCATACCTCTATAAGCAATCAATAAAAAGACAAGTCATAGATATAATCATTAATTGCCGCATGTGATATTAAATGACAAAATATCTATCCTATGAAGTAAATATTAAAAAGAAACCTACATGTTTTTAAGTTGAAATCTATATTTTGCTTTTGCATTTTTAACCTATTTTACTGGTTTTTTCAGCCTTCTCAATGCAGCAACACCAGGACTCTAGGTTGTCCTGCTGCACTCCAACACTTCTGAAGTTTTTGTTTTTTGCTCTAGCTTTTCTTAAGTCCCATCATGAGTTATATCTTACCCTTGTTGTAAAACGTAACAGAATAAATTCTATTAATAACTAAAATGTTCAATTTTTCTCAAGCCATCTTGAAACTTTGTACCTATAGCCCAAGAAATTTCGCAGCAGACAGACATCATGCAGTCAAATGGATCCCTCATGTTGCATGGTAGCAATATCAACACATTAATTCTGTTTCATGATGCATAGGCTGCTCTTTGAAATATTTGTGGGGCATTTTTCCAGTGAACATTATTTACATCATAAATACCACCAACACACATCTTTCTAATTGGATAATTGGCACTTTTATTGATGAGAGTTTTCTCTACTCTTGCCACAGAATTTTTTCCCTCACATGAATCTCAAGACAAGTTCTGTAAGAAAAAAAGAATGTATCACTTGCTTGATTTTGTGAGTGCTGAGCACTTATTTCAGTGAGAATTGCAAGGCCTTACCCCTCTGGAAGAGGGCACGTGAAATGGATTTTGGCAGACCTTGGCCTGCTAGGAAGACAGATTGGCAGAGTCCCTTGGTTCTGAGTGCTGAGGGGCAAAAGAGTCCTGGAAAGCTGGACATCATAAAAGCACAGGAGCAGACTGACCCCATGTACTGAAAGTTGAGTCATCAGGGAAGAAGCCCAGCCCAAATGAATAGAGAATTTTGGCTGGAACTCTTCCTGAGCTGAAAAACAGGTATGGATAGAAGAATGGAGCTCCCCTAATCCAAGGGGAAATGGTCAGAGACGTGCTGCAACACGTAGACATGCACAGGAGTCTATGGAGCTGGATGGGATCCACCCAAGGATGTTGAGGGATCTGGCAGAAGTGTTCACTGAGTCACTTTCCATCATTTACCAGCAGCCTTGGCTAACTGGAGAGGTCCTATGACACCCATCTACAAGAGGGGTAAGAAGGAGGATCCAGGAAACTACAGGCTCTCAGCCTGACTTCACCTCTGGGAAAGTCATGGAGCAGATCATCTTGAGTGCCTTCACATGGCATTCACAGGAGAAGTAGGGGATCAGGCCCAGCCAGCATGGGTTTGTGAAAGCCAGGTTCTGCTTGACCAACCTGTTCTTCTATACCAAGATGACCATCTTAGTGGATGAGGGAAATTCTGTTAATATGTCTACTTGGACTTCAGTAAAAGCTTTTACATCATCTCCCACAGCTTTCTCTTAGAGAAACTAATCAGGAGAACGGGAGGCTCAAGTGTGATCTCATTGCAGTGAAGGAGGTGGTTACAAGGTAGTGGTTGGTCTCTTGTCCCAGGTAACAAGTACAAGAGGAAATAGCCTCAAGTTGCATGAGGGGAGGTTTAGATTGGATGTTAGGAAAATTTCTTCACGGTTGTTAGGCAGCAGAACAAGCTTCTCAGGGAAATAGTGGAATCACCATCCCTGGATGATGTGTAGATATGGCACCTAGGGACATGGATTATTTGTGGACTTGGCAGTGTTAGATTTGCTTGATGATCTTAGAGCTCCTTTCCATTCTAAGCAATTCTATGATTCTACTTTTGTCTGCCACTAGCTGGAATGCATAAGATATTTTAATATGAAAGAAACAAATTATGCAGGTTAAGAGAAGAGACAAGTTAATTGCATCCTTCAGTTTGTAGCATCCACGTAGGTCCTAATTAAGGAAACAATCTTCTTTCTGGAGGTTATGTTGTGAGGGCTAGTCTCACGTGGTACTTAGAGTAAAATGTTTAAATAATTTGAAGACTTTTGTACTAATGGTTGGAACTCAGCTCATTTTCACTTGCAGATCTCTGCACTAAAATATGAAGGCCACTGAAGTATCTAAAGTGAGGATAATTTTCACAATCATATTTAAATGTGAATATTTGACAAGACCTTAGGAATATTTAACAAGAATCACAGCAGAATCAGGGACATGCTGTCTTTCTTTCCAGGGACAGTAATGCCCTCTAGAAGAGACCACATGCAGTGCACATGTCTCACCGGTGCTCTCAACTAACTCTGGAAAATGGCTTTGTAAAAAATTGACTTTTTCTGCACTCTCTCGGTTGTCACTTTCCTGACATATTTAAGTGAAATTAATATGCTAAGTCTTTTTGCACTGGAAGTTACTGTTACTTAGTTTTTGTTAGAAATGTAATTTGCATAATGTGCTTTATTCAGTTAGCATAATGTCTGGTCTTCTGTGCATAGTGTATTTTATATTCCAGACCACACTGACTTGAAGTTTCTCACACTGGAAAAGTCACAAAGCCCTACATCGATTTTATTTCCAGTAAGGTATATATAGACCATTCTGGAGGAGTTATGTTGCCCAATGTGATTTGTTTGATCTTCCTGTAGGACAAGACAAAACCAAGCTACACTAATTATATGTGCAACTGAGAAAATGATAGGGTTTGTTAAACTGAAGGATTCAAAGCAGGAATCATAATTTTTACCTTTTCTAATAAGCAATTAGAAAATAATGGTGGTATATTTAACAATATGTTTCATATGTGAAGGAAATGAATTACTATGTTGACAGTGATTTACAGCAATGACATGTAAAGAAATTCGTTTAACTACAGCTAAAGAACAGATATGGATCTTGCTGCCTTATCCTCTCTTTTCAGTCTCGCTGCTAAAAGAAGACTGATGCTCCCCTTCAAACATGTCAGCTGGGATCACCTATGGCCTTTCATCCCAACACAGCTGTATTGCCACACCAAACTGTGGGACCAAGTGTTTCACTGAGCTCAGATCCTGGGTAACCTGACAAAGCATCCTGACAGAGTAATGTCAGAGGTCAGGACTTGAAGAATTTGTTATCCAGATGACAATTTATGTGGCTGTAGAGTTGCCTTTCATGTCTCAGATGTTTAACACATGGAACTTGGGGGGATGTAATGCCTCACCCCCTGCATCCTGATGTCTGGACCAACCATCCAATGTGCTTTTTTAGATTTGTAAAACCAGAATTAAAAATTTGCCTGTGTTTACAGGCTAAATTCTGTTTCTTTTAGAAAAGGAACATTGAA
Source organism: Taeniopygia guttata (assembly GCF_048771995.1). Taxonomy (NCBI): domain Eukaryota; kingdom Metazoa; phylum Chordata; class Aves; order Passeriformes; family Estrildidae; genus Taeniopygia; species Taeniopygia guttata. The sequence goes on along the minus strand of NC_133026.1, from coordinate 24,492,647 downwards.
ATGCTCTTCATTGCTGTTATCGACATCCACATTACACTAGTCACCTTTCTTTTTTCAAAGCTAAAATGTGAACAATTTAGCAGGTGAAAAAAACTTCTTCAGAATAAATGAATCACTTCAAACACCTATGGTTTTATCTCTGTGATTTTGTCTTTTTCTCTAACAGAGAAGAACCTGAAGTTATTCATTTGTAAAGAGCAACTTATAAAATCTAACATTGAAAATGCAATTTGTCACTAAGAAGAAAATCAAAGAGGAGGGAAACAAAGCACAGAGGAACATAAACTGTGATGTACTTATTGAACCATTGAAAGCAAGTTCTCTGAAACTGCCTACAATGCTAAGTGTTTTCTCTGACAGTGTTAATTTGCTGCAGAGATAATGGGGTGTGAGACCCTTTATGGAGTACTTGTATACTGATATGGGCTGCATAAAAGAATGATGGTGAGAAGTTTGAGGGAAGTGATCTTACCCCGTGTTGGCAATGGCCTTGTTTCATGTCAAAATTTAAACTAAAAACCCTCTCCAATCAATACTTCTGCTATTGCGTATGTGTACATATATTGTACAGCACATCCTCACTTGTGCTGCCCTGCCTTCACTGGACCTAGTGCAAAACACCTGAAATACTTTCACACGCTGGTCTGTAATAGCAGGTTTTCATATCCACAAAAATCTTATTTTTTTAATGCCAGAATGTATTTTTCATCAAAATTCTGTTTCTATTTTGTTCTAAATTGAACTCAGAATAAAAAAGCAGTTTTGAAAAGCTGATATGGCATGGAACCAATGTCCTCAGGTTAGTCTTTGTCTTTTTACCTGATTGGTAGCTCTGGAATACTGGATTTCAGCATTTGGTTGTTGTGTTAATGCTTGTGTTTTATTCATCCTTTTCTTTGCATTATCTTAGTTTGCAAGGCTTTGTAGTAAACAAAACTGGTTTACAAAACACAAAGCAAAGTTATGTTGCTATAGAGATGTTGCTACAATGATAATATCTTATTATGTATTAAGATAATGGAATATTACACTCCCTGAGAGACAGACACAAATTCTGACAAATGCAAAGGGCAGTGCAACATGAATATTTAAACAGAGATATAAAACATAAAAAATATCCAACAACATCTGTTTCAGAAGAATTTTGGGTATACAGAATGAAACACTAAACATTAAAGAAACATTGCTGATGACACTATTTCAAAGTCTATGTAATTTATGTACGATGAACATTAAAGTTATGGTTATGACGGCGTGAAATTAAAAAGTGAGAAAAAAAGTAAAGGATACATTTCTCCATGACCAGCATCTGCAATGAACCTCAGAATTTTAAAAAGCCTCTGTGGATAGGTGAGCACCTCAGGATAGATGCTGAAAAACTTGGATATTCTGAGCTGCATGGTTAAGGACTTCCAATGAAATGGCAGACAACTCTGGATTGGAAGACCGGGAACTGGCATAGCAAAGGGTAGATGGGGATGGAAAATGTCCTATACTCTAAATCTGGTCCAAAATAAGCAGTTCCACACAGCTGAGACTGGCAGCTTCAGTACTCACCACATCTAGTGACCGGTCTGAAGATTTATGCTGGAAAAGGAAAGCGTGGTGGTCTTAGGAAGCCTTTCCCAAATCATCACATCAATGCATCACACCATCCTGCCTCTCTGAATTTATCTGGCTCACCCAAAAGTTAGAAGAGTAAAATCTTCAGGACCTGTGCACATCTGTGGATCAGTACTTAGTAAAACTCTGCATCATCAGGTTGCTTTGATGACTTCTGGGCTATCACTACCTATGTGATCCTAGGGAGAAATCTGTCTTTTTTTGAAAGCTGTTTATGAAAGTTGTTTCACAGTGCAAGTCATATACCAAGTATTTAAATTATCTTCACAGGAAATGTGAAGGAATGAAACAAAATCCCAAAAATCACAAAATGAAACAAAATCACAAAATTTGAGGTACAGAAAGGTACAGATAGTTTTAAGCTGTATTTATGAGTTTGTGTGAATTCTCCAATAAAGCTATTGCCTTTCTCAGTAACCACAATCGGGAACCGAGGAAAAGAGGTCTTCCCAATCGTTACTCCCTCATGAGTCTTGGATATCTGGCTCTTCAGCATGACTGCTTTCCTGCTAGTTTAGGTGATTCAGGCTGGAAAACACAGGAGCAAGGCCACTGGGAAACTACACTGCAGCTGAAGGTTAGTATCCAGAGTGCTCTAGTCTACAAAGTGTGACAGCCTCCTTTTTAGCAATGCATTTGCATTCCCTAATCACCAGAAAGTTCTGTTCAGTAGGTCGGTAAAAGGCAAGAAAGGCATAATTTTCCAATAAAAGTCAATACAATGCCAGACTATAAGCTCTTCAAAGCAGGGGCACTGTCACACACTGGAGGGGTCATTCTGGCTGGAGCCATGCCTCAAACTGTAGTCCAAATAATGGAAATATAAAATGTAAAGTGCTGCGCAAATAAAGAGGCCAAGAACAACACAGACACATTTTCACTCTGCAGATGAATGAGATTGCTGTGCAAAAATCCAAACTGGATATGAATCCTGCATTTCTTCTTCTTCCACTTTGGGACACCTTTCCATACACATAAACAATGTTATTGTATAGCATACACCCTGCTTCTAGCAGTGCCCTGTAAAAAACACCAAAACTGGAGGGCATTGTTTAAATAAAAATCAGCCTAGGTCCTCTTCCATACAACTGCACTGAAGGAACAAGCTGAATTATGTATTGGCTCTTGTTCAAAAGTTTCCTAGCAACAAAACAGGTGATGGAGAAAGCAGCAAGTCAAGCTGTGTACTGTCAGCATCTGCAGTGATGAGTTGTACACAAAAAATAGTACTTTTTATATAACAGATACGTGTCCTAAGACTGAAAGTTGCCTGCAGGACTACTTTGGGAAAGTGAAGTTAGGAATACAAAAGACTATGGTCCTCTGCACTTATGGCATTGTTATCATCCCTAATCAGTAGTTCACAATTTTTGCATAAGAAAATAGGGAAAATTTGAACCAGAAGGGCTAGCAGCTGCTGGACCCTTTGTTAATGTGTTTGCTGTAAAGAGAGATATCCATACTGTTAATGGAGCATGAAGAGCAAACAGGCATTATGGACAAGTGTTAATAACATGGTGTTCCTAAGATAGGTGTTAAAGTCTAGTACCTGCCATGCTTAAAAATGATCATTAGATCATGACCACAAGTCATGACCCTGTTGTTCTGACTCAGATACTAAAAAAGCATCAGCTTTGCTTTGGAACTTTGGAGATTATTATTTTTTTTTTTCCCGTTGGCAGTACTTTTGGGGCAGGACTCTATTGGTCTTAGAGTGTACAGCAGCAGTCCAGTGGGAGCCTCTGGACAGGCATTTTAGTCAACTAGTTGCCTAGGTGCCTTGGAAGTGCAGATCGAAAGAGGTTCACCCTGGTCACCTTCTGCTTCCTCCAGGCATTTTTCCCCTTTGCAGGTTGCCTTCCTCTCTGCTGTGTGTGTTTATACACATTTGGCTGGCTGACATCCCATCCATGTTTTCCTTCAATTTAAACAGCATCATGTGAAAGTCTGTCACAGAGACAGGTGACCAGATGTGACTGAGAAGGCAGTAAGGGTTCAGGAATGAGGAGCATCAAATAAAGAAGGAAGGGCTTTTTTCTGGCCACACAACTGCAAAGTGCCCCTGAGCAGAAGGCCAATTGCCTCCATGCACAGTGCCAGAAGAGGAAAGGCTCCTTGTGCAATGTGAATCTTGTGGCTGTGTTCAGCAGGTGACCTCTCTCAGCAGTTCCAGTGCTGGCTGCTGCCCAGGCAATTAATGTACCTCCAGCTCATCCACACCACAGCTGTCCTTGTCAAGGATTAGTTGTTAGTTCATCTCACCAACATCAATGGTGATGTTTTAGGAAAACCTGAGGTGCTCCTGTGAAATGGGAAGGAAATTGCCATGGCTATTTATCATCTTCTCTGAGCCTTTCATGTAACTTCATGTAACTATTTCAGAAAACTTTGTTATGAACTTTCAGTATTATTCAGTGGCATCTGCTTTTCCTTGTTTCATGTGTGAGACTAATTTTATAATTAATTACCTAATGTATTATTCACCTTCTAAGCCTTAGAGCAATCCTGTTTCTTTTTATTAATCTCCCTCCAGCACTACTCTCCTACCTCCAGCTTGGAGTGTGAGTTTCATAGCGATTCTACCCTAAATAAGCCAGTTCCTTACACTCACACTGAAACAATTTTTTGTTCCTATTGTGTTCTGCTCTATTTTGACAAAATCAGCATACTTCTTTGTATGCTCATCTTTCTTGAGGCTTTTGGTGTTTAGCACTCTCCCTTGAAGCTGTTGGGATATATTTTATGGAGGAGGAGATGACTTTGCAAAATATTTTCAATTGCAACAGAAAAAAGCTCCAAAGTTTGAGAGAATCAGAAAAGCCTCTGTATGCAGCAGTGAGCGTCTTGGTTATTTCTGAAGGGAGTGTGGGGTTACGGCCGCATTTGCCAGGACTTCTTCCCAAGCCCCAGGAACTGGGGCAACTGTAGTTTTTCTTGTTGTTGTTGTTTTGGGTTTTTGAGTGAGTATTGTATATGCTGAGGAGTTTCTAGCAATTGACTATACTGGCTGAGCAGGGACACCAAGGCAAGAATCTTGTCATGCCTGACTTTGGGCTCCCATGAACACTTCTCTTATTTCTGATGAAGGCATTGCCTTGACAATTAGGGTGGTGATTATTTTACACATAATTATTAATCAGCCCCTCATGCTTAAGAAGACAACAGCATGATGCATCCTCAAGGTGACTTGTCTCACGGTGAGACTCCTCAGTGAATGGGGTCTCCTGGTGGTCCATTTGCAGCTCAGTTCTCCATAATGTTCTCCTTTGGGTCACTTGGTGGGGCTTTCTCACACCAACCCCACAGAAAATTGAGAGGCTTGCAATGAGTCTAGAAATAGAAAAATTTTTTGCAATTTCAGATGGTGAGTTTGCAAGTGGAATGGGATTTGGTCTCATGATTTTTGTGAGAATTGTGTTGTTAGGCATTAGCTCCAAACATCAGCAAAAAATACCAGGGTTTCTACATGCAGCAGAAATAGCTCTGCCCAACCAAGGGAAAAAAGGACAATCAGAAATGCAACTGCTTCCTAAAAATGTCATAGTGAAACCACAGCACCAAAGAAAAGTCCTTTAGCATCTTTAAATCATACTGAGTGCTGAAATAGCTATTCATCACTGACAGTGATACTGATTTAGAAACACAAGCACATTATACACCACTAGATTTTGACTATGGAACCAGTCAGCTGTATCCTAATGGCATTTTGTAATTTATTCCTCAAATCAACTAGCATTCGCATATGTGGCCTGAGGTGGCAGCAAGAAATTTTAGACTTCTAAGTTTCTGCAGATTTTGCATGCAGATTTTTTTTCGCGGGGAACGAGGGGTCATTCCTTAAAAGCTTCACACTGGAAATGTTAAATACATGTTAAATACAATGTTGAATGTTATTACACACAGAGCAGATAATAGAACAAGTGCTAGCTTTGGGAAGGCTTAGGTACCTCACACTGGAGAGTGTGGGTCTTGTGGGTCCCAACAGCTCTGATTCTCCAGCAGATCATTTCTTTTTGAATCCATCCACCCAAGTTAGCAACAAAATCTTGAAATTCCTACCTCTGTATTTTTCAGAGTTACTACTAGATGTTCAACATGAGCAGTCACAGTCAGGGTTTGGCTATTAGAACACAGAGTCAGACTGTGAAAGGCAAAATAAGCTAGAGGACATTGTGAAGTCTGGCAGAAGGGGCAAGGGTTATGTCAGTCAGTGATTTTATGCATTTGCTGAGGTAGACAGAAATCAGGGCACTTTTCTCTGACAGACCTATAAACCTATTACTCAGCGTTGCGTATTCTTGTTAATCTTCTCATCTCCTTCCTGATTTGAAACTTTTTCAGACAGTGTACCCAAGGCACCAACACAGGCTGGGGGCTGACCTGCTGGGAAGCAGCCCTGAGGAGAAGGACTGGGTGTCCTGGTGGACAATGAGCTGTTCATGAGCCAGCAGTGCCCTTGTGTCCAAGAAGGCCAGTGGTATCCTGGGATGCCTCAAGCAAGATGAAGGAGGTGATCCTAACCCTCTACTCAGTCTTAGTGAGGCTGTGCCTGAAGTGTGGAGCACATCCAGGGAAGAACTACAAAGGTGGTTAAGGGTCTGGAGCACCTTTGTCACGAGGTAAGGCGTGTTAAGTATCAGGAAGAGATGACTGAGAGGGGACCTCATCCATGCCCATCAGTTCCTGAAGGGAGGGTGCCAAAAGGATGGGCCAGGCTCTTCTTGATGGTCCCAAACAATAGGACAAGAGGAAACGGGGAGAAACTGATGCACAGAAAGTTCCTCCAGAATATGAGGATAAACTGCTTTTACTGTGCGGGTGACCAAATACTGCAACAGATTGTCCAGAGAGGGTGTGGTCTCCCTCACTGGAGATACTCAAGAACTATCTGGACAGAAATCTGTGCAATGTGTGCTGGGATGATCCTGTTTGAGCCAGGAGGTTGGGCCACAGTTGTCTCTTCCAACCCAACCCATTCTGTGATCCTGTGATTCTGTGTCCAGGCTCTCTGGGAAGTACAGCCCAGCTCCATGATAACCACTGGTAAGAACACACACTACAGCTCCATCTTGAAATTCAGGGAGAAAAAAACAGCTTTTAATGTCTGTGGCTCATATGCACACGTTCACATGTGGTTTGCTTAAAAAGAAGGCAGAGTTACACCTTCCAGTGATGCTATCTATTAAAAATACAAGTACTCAGAGCATCTGGAAGACAATAGGTCTGCGGTGTCTGCTGAGGTCAGATGAAGAGGGGTGGTGGTTGTGGTGGTGATGGTTGGACATCAAGTCAAGGTGATAAAAATTCAGGAGTGTTCTTTAATCCAGGCACAGGATGGCAACAGTCAGACATGGCACTCACACTGAAGATATCACCAGGCTTTGCACAGCAGTGGTAAAGGATGACATTAAACACACCAAAGACTTGAAGTGTTGTGGGACTCAGATTCAGTCAAAGAAAGAAACTGAGAATGTCTAGCCAGGCAGGAGCCTGGGAAAGAGCTGGAGAAGAATGTAAATAATTCTTTATCTCTCTTGTTTTTCACATTGTTTATAGTTAAGTTCTATCACTGTGCGTCAAGCACTTTGCATCAATGCTGCAATCCACAATGTGGGTTATTTTCACTTCAGAACCAATGGAGTTGGTCCTCACGGAGCTCTGTATAAAAGAGCAGTGTATTTTGAATAAATCAGAATTTTACTCTCAAAGCTCTCTGAGTCAAGTTTAATCATTCCCGTCCTGCTTCGACAGTGACAAAGTGTAAGGAAACATGGTGGCTGAGAAAGAGGGTTCTCCATTCAGCAATGTTTCAGGTTTACCATCCATCAGTGGGAACAAAAAAATTAAAGTATTGAAGATATTATTGAGATAAATATTTTTTTCTGTTTCCTAGAACTATATTTAGGCTAAATCACTGGTATTAAAGCAGCTTGTTTCAATATGTTTAAAATGTGGCTTTTTAACTTTAAATCAACTGTGCTGTAGAGGCAAGTAACTTTTAAGTGGAAAATGAGAATTTTCCCTTAAAAAAGGGTCAATAAATTAAATTCTGATGTTTTCTTCATTTTTTTGTTACAGGATTCTCAGGAACAATTTAGTTTTCAGTAAATGTACATTTTGCTATGAAAAAAATCATACTGAAGAAATTGCTAGTCACATCCTGAGATAATTATACAACCACGATATCAAAACATGACGCATTACCATTTTATTAAAGAAATTAAAAGCCAGAGGCAAACAGACAGTACCATATTATTATGTAGGAATATTAGCATTAGAAGGCAGTGTGGGACCCTTTACAGCATACTGATGAAGCATGTGCTAATCACTCACTAGCTACACAGAGAGGAAATGTGGGCTTATGTTCAAGGTTTTATAACCTGTCAGATGCAAGATTCAGTCTTACCTTAGAAAAGACTTCATGGCTAATTAAATTTAAGATGCAGTACAGGGGGTTGGCAAGTGAAGAGGAGTGGTGCACAGGAAGAGGAGAATGTATGAAATTAAATGCCACAGCTTCCTATGAACCCTGACTGATGGGATCAGATTTGCAATTTTGAGAACAGACATCAATGGTGCATAGCTGTCAATGAAATTATCATCTGGATATTTTATAATCTATAATGCTATTTTCAGGGTGATTGCTCAGGAAGGAATCACATCAATTTGATAATAATGTATGCTATAGCCCTTTTACACACTGTATTTTACTGTATTTTCATATTTACATGCAAGCATTGAAGCTATACATATTTGAAATTACTACTGACTTCAAGGAAGAATATATTCGCAATAAGATTTTAATTATTTAAAAATAAGAATGTAGCTGAAATGAAAGTCTTATAAGTAATTGTAATGGAAAGAGAAGTCCTTCACATATGAATTCATAGGGATTATAAAAATTCAAGCTTCTCCTTTATTTAACAGCTGCCTTCAGCTTTCTTCTAAAAGTACGAAATCTGCAATTTAATTCTCTTGCTGCAGGAGTTTAGTTCAGCTCCTGAGGTATTTCAGTACTTGGCAACAAAAACCTAAAAATAAGAATTCAATTTATCATTACAAATTTGGCAAGAAGCTATCTGGAGAAATGGTGTGATTGCTCTCTGACACCTTTGTTTTTTTAATTTTGTTTGCAATACAGCATGGTGTGAATAGTAACAGTCCATTTCACTTTGCTTCTCTTTATTTATCTTCCCTCCTCACCAAAAAATATGAAAGTGAGATGCAGGATGGAAGCAGTTCCTTCCCTTCACAATTTCAGAGAATAGTGTTATGGTTTGTTTCCTACCACTAAAATATTCAATAGAAAATAAAATTTTGTCCAAAGGTGTTGGGAAAATGCTTTCCTAGTCTGATCAGTTTTAACTGAGTGGTCCCTATCACAGCACAATATTGCTTCTTTTGTAACATCTCTTTGTTACTTTCCAATATTTCTGATGGCTTTTCCAATTCATTGATTGCTATTCTTTTTTGAATTTTCTTCTTCCATTCTTCCTTTATCATTTTATATCTTCTTGCTTAAGAAAATGTAAACATAGTTGACATTTTGTAAATAGTGCATATAAGATGAATGGTAATAGTGAATTTTTAAATTTATTTTGTTAAATACACCCTTGACCTTTGGTTTCTAGTTCATGGAACTCAGCTGTTTCTGAATGTACATGTAAATACAATTAGCATATCCAGGAGCTATCATGTACATCAGGGAAAATGGCCTTCTCTCCTGTATTCTTCTCTTTTGAGTATCAGTGTTATTTATTCTGTTGTACTGAAGAGTCAGCAGGCTGTAACACTCAAAAGTAAGCTTTTCCTAGTAGAGGCAAGTAACCCATTTTCCAATCAGTGTTTTATTATTTCCAGTTTCCGTATTTCATTTAGTTGAGAAACTTGTTGACATTAACAATTAACAACACAGACACTTTTGCAGTTAATTTGGCGCTTTAGTACAAACATGGTGATACAGTTTTCTGGTCCTGATTAGGACAATGAAGCCTAAACAGCTGAATTACAGCAGAAGTCATTGCCACAGTCAAGCAAGGGGTGCTCTCACCAGCACAGAAATCTGTAATATTGTTGTATCACTCTATTCTTGGCTCCTAAAGTGATATGTGTAAAATGAAAGAAGATATCTATATAAACAAGCAAACAAAAAAATCTAAAATGATACTAACAACGAATGAAACTGATGAAGAGACTCCATAGCGTATTTGAAAGATTACGAAAGCAGAATCATCTTTTGAAGTAACCTTGTGTTCTTTTCTGTTGGAATACCTCATTCTCCATGTATACTTCTGCAGTTACCTCTGGCTCTGCATCTCTTCACTGTCCCACACTGTCCGGCTGGACCAGCTGCTGGAAGTAGTTGAACCCATTTGGCAAGTTCCAGCAGACACCTAAGATTATTCACTCCAGAGGATGCATACAGCATATGTGACCTCCAGAGTCCATGGGATTTAGGAGGCTTGGTCTGCCTCTCAGAAATATCTTGCATACACAAGGAGGATTTAACAGGAATGTCCCTGAGGAATGTGAAGTTTGAGGAAAGGAACAGGAACAATGGAGCAAAGAGACTGGCAGATTTTCTGGGTCTTCCAAAATTGAGAAAACACATTTAAGATACAGGTGGTGAATAAATGAAATTCTCCCAAGAGACTTTGGGAGAACTCTTGCAGGTTCCTTGAAACTAAATCAAGGCAGATTTGTCTCATTAATTCTTATTAGTGGCTGGTTACAGACAGTATGATTGAGCAGGAAAATGTTAATGGTTACATTTACTGACTGTGCACTAAACATAATTGAAAGTTGATGCTGCTTAAAAAACTGGTTCTTGCACTTTAAATTAACATTAAAGTTATTGCATTTTAAAATAATTTGCTAATTATTTTCATAGCCCAAAGTTCTTTTACATTTTAACAGAATAATTCTAATCAAAATGATACTGCTTTCTTTTGATTATAGAAATGAAGGAAAGCATTCCTTATCTAATAACTTGAATTTGTGTCATTATTTTCACTTGCATAATATGGATGATCTTTTAGTAATTTGTGTGTCCATCAGCTCCTATACTTTTTTCTTTTTTTTTTTTTTTTTTGTGATATCTTTTGAACCTGCTGACCATTTCCAACCAGCAGTGGCAGCAGAATAATCTTGTTCCTAAAGGTTTTGTGAAGATAGGTATTGTTTACACTTTGAAAGCCATGTGAGATGTGAGGTCACCAGGCTGATGTGCACTACCTGGTCAGGCAGCAAGGAGCCACTTGGGACAGGCAAGAGTGGGCACCACTTTTTGAGTTTAGCAATAAAGCAAGAAGAGAAATCTGAAGTGTCATGAAGGGCATAGAGAGAATGGAAAGGAGATTAAATGAAAATCTTAGGACTTAGGTTAGACACATACAAACAAGAGACTTTGTTCTATTATATCCACAGAATTGCTTGGTTTTCTCTGGATAAAGTATTGCAAATGAATTTCAAAATAGCATATACAAGAAAAGAATTTCTGAATATCTACAACACATGCACAACTCATCTTCCCACTTATTGTTCTTTTCCTCTATTGCTCCTTCCAAAGCCATTTTCAGTATAGATTAATGTCACTGAATAAGCTTTTCTAAAAGCAGAGCTAAGTGTGTTGTAAGTATATAATATCTAGCAGCACATAAGACCAAGAAGAATTTGGATTCAGGGGCTTCTTGGTCAAACATCAAAATTAATCAGGAAACACAAGGAGATTTTATAGAAGTCTCTGTCAATTTCAGAGATAATGCTTTGTAAACTATAATCAACTTTTAAAATAAACAGCATCATGATAATAACAAATATTTACCCAGCAGTTAATCATGTAAATTCAGGAAACTCAACTCTTCCTGATTGGGTTCGACTATGGTTGCTGCTCCAGTGCACCAAAATCTGCTCATCTGTTGAACATGCAGCATAAAGAACAGCAATGGTCATCAGCTCCCAAAGGCTTCTTCCTTGTGCAGCTGACTAGAGACCAGAATTAGAACCAGAGCCCCATGGTCACAGCTGGATTCAGGGAGTTTTCTCTTGTCCCCCACCCCTTACATTCAAGGACAGGATGTGAACATAAATTTCAGGCTCCCTTTTCTTTTTTCAAGCATGAAATGCTGATAGCTGGGCCCAGGCCCACTGGAGCACTGCACATTCTGTGCTCTAAATAATTCCTTCTGAAACAGCTGTTGTCTTCACTACAGAGTTAAGGCTATGAACCAACTCCTTTTTGGTATATTGATATGAATCAAACTGTATTAATGAATTAACTGTATCTCTTGGAGAGTTGTGGGTTCCATATTTTTGTGATTTGCTTCCTTTCCTCAGAATATAAAACTGGTTACCTTTTAATTGCCTGACTGCATTATTTTTGGAATTCTTTTTTTGCTCTGTCAGTCACACTCTCTTGGTCTACCAGCAGAGGGTGCTGACTCACAAGAACAGCATTTTTCATGTAAAGATTTGGCTGACAGGAGATTTGAAACAGAAAAAGAATTAGGCTAGTAAAAGGGGGGAAAAAAGCTTCTCTTTAGGGTCAGTTTTTTACCTCTGATGGCCTCATAAATTCTTTTTTCTAGTCATCCAAACTGACTGGGTGATGATAAAACTCAGAATAAATATCCTAACTTTTAAATTTGAGTTTAATTCAGCATAAATGGAAAATTAATAAGCTTTAGATTGAGTGAGACTCATTCCAAATGCTTCTCAGATTTTGCTTCCTCAAAGTATTTTATTCCAAAGGTTCTACATTATTCTCCATAACCATTCAGAAAACCTCTGCTTGTTAGGAAGAGCTTCTTTATTTCATGATGTGATGATATATGACTACAGTGCAAATGGAAACCATCAATCACTTTGTTATCTATTACTGACTGGAATTAGTTACTTCCTGCTTTATGTAACACCCTTAGACTGAACGTCCCTGTAGATCCCCAGGACTCCTTGTGGTAGGGCACATCTGGAGAGAGCTGTAGAGTGCAGCTGGCCTTCTGTGTGCATGTGATATTTGGGAGTCTGGGCAGAAGCTGGTTAGGGACATAGTGTCACCTCAGTGATAAATCTTCAGTTAGAAATAAAGCACATTGACCAGCCAGTGCAGAACTAGATGCAGGGACAGCCTCTGGCTGCAACAGCAGCTTGGTAGAAATCATACCTCCCTGCACTTAGAACTAAGGGGTTTTTCTTGCTTTATAGTGATCCCTGTGGCACAGTTCAAAATTCCCAAGGCTGAGGCTTACTAAATGTGCACGTGTCCTTGTGTTGATTTGGAATGAAATAAAATGAGCATAGCATTTTATCTCAATTTTTTCTACCTGACTAAGGCTGGAATCCTCTTGGTCCTGAATTTTAAGGTGTGGGCTGTCTTCTCCAGCTAAGAAGCTTCAAGCTTAACCACCAAATCTTCCTCCTCTACTGTTTCTAGGCAACAACTTACTCCAAATAAAAATCAGTGCAGTTGTAGCCCACAAGATGCCCACCCACATGAATACAAGAGGTTGCTTGAGGGTTTTCAAAACACGGAAAAGAAAGCTAAGTGACTTGAGAAAGAATTTGAATTGCATATTATTTCAACTTATTGACACTTTCAAGTGATTTTCTATTCCTAAACTTCTGAACACTGACTGTGAATAATATGTTTCAGAATACTATCTCAAGACAAATTTATAAACTCTTAGATATCTGAAAGTTTAGTTGAAGTGACGAAGATGCCTTATGCAGTGATATCTAAACAAATGATCTTTAGACCCCAGGTTGTCACTGGAAAAGCAGTCCCAGATATTTGTACTTCACATCTGCTGACATGGGCTGAGCCTTATTCTGTCAGACTGAGGAAAAAGTCACCCTATCCTCTTTTATTCTCATAGAATCACAGAATCATGAAATCTCCTGAGCTGGAAGGGAGCCACAAGGATCACAGAGGTCCAGCTGCAGGCTTTGCACAAGACCGCCTTAAGAATCACACCGTGAGTTATTGTAAGTCACATTCACATTGTGTGTTATACAGGTGGCAAAAGTTCAGGTTTACCTTCTAAAGCAACTTGAATATAAGCTGAAATGCCTTAAATTGAGGCCCCTTGCCTGACCATAGATTGACCCTGGAACAGACACTGAGTCAATCCAGCTTGTGTTTAGGTACTTTATACAAAAAAATGACTGCAGTAAGGTAAAAGTGGTCAAACTTACTCTACCTGATGATTGTTTCTGCCACATTCTGGGCCGATTTTGCTATGAGCTTCTCCTGATCCTCTGCTAAACACTGGAAACAAGTCAGATTGGTTGGGGCCCAGGGCAACCTGGCCTAGCCTAAAATTTACCTGCTGATTGCAGAGGGATTGGACTAGGTGACCTCAAAAGGGTCCTTCCAACCTGAACAATTCTATGATTCTATTCTAAACACTGTCACTAGTACACTTTAGAAGGTGTTAAATACCTATGGAAGTACGCAGGAGTAAATTAGCAACCAGATGTTCCCTTAAGGTTTGCAAAGTGTAAAATTCTAAGGAATGCCAAGAAGGACTCACTAGTTGCCATCTTACTGCAACTGCAATATAATAGGAATATTACTAGTTTAGCCTGTGGCCCTCTAATTCAAGAATCAGCTGGAGAGCAGGAGAATGAGTACATGACACAGCTGGTCTCCACCCTGACTTATGTATCGGATATATTGATTAATACATCAGCAACTGCTTGAATTTCTGTGTTTGAAAGCTAATACCTGACAAAACATAAAGAAATCCACACAGAACACATGATCTGGATGTGTTCCAAACTTACCCTGGGACATCTCAAGCTTGGGTGGACTGAAATGCATCTTTAGAGATGCATGTTTCTCTCTGTCAATTATGTATTTAAGAATCCTGACTAAACACAGAAAGTTGTGAGGGCTGAATCAAAGCATAATCTAGGTAGTCTCCCTTTTTGCTATGTAAAGGATTCCCTGGCACTACTACATGGGGCTTGGCTGGAGAATATAGTCATAACTCAATCTCAAACCAAAAAAATCCAAAACTTTATGTGTTGATACATGTCTGCATAATTTTGTTCTAGTTTTCAGGCTAAATCCAAAACCAATAACCATTTTAAGAACAGAATTTTTAGTGGTATGTTATTCACAGTTGAAAAGGTAGATTTTTAATAGGAATATCGCACATTATAAAATCTGACATGATGCCAAGGCCACCAATAGGCCTTAATGGCCTTGACCAACCTCACTGGAAACATCCTCCCACACTCTCTGCCTGTGGCCCCAAGAGCTTCTTTTAGGTACACTGGAAGCCCTTCAATCAGGTTAGCTAGGACCCTGTCAATACAAGTATTTTATGTTTTTAATGAGGGACATTTCACAAATTCTCTAGGTAACCAATTCCAATGTTAAATTACTCCTATGATGAAGAATTTTTTTCTTATATCTCATAACAAAGAAGAGTAGAATGGTAGAACAGTAGAACCCAAACTCTTAAAATAAATTAAAATTTTTCAGCAGTGGATGTATGTTTGCTACTATGTGTTTTCCAGTGTGGGCAGCTGTGTAGTTTATGTGTTGAACCAGATGCACAAGTGCTAAGATCCTGACTTACACTGTATCGATGCTTTTTATTTTTCTGCTTTGCTATCTGCAACTGGAACCTTTATTTCTCTCAGCAAAGATATTGATTGGCTCAAGGTGTGCCTAAACTTCTGGGGAGGAAGCTACCAACAAAAATCAACTACTTTTCTTTAGGGAAACACTAAAGTAAGACATCAGGCTACTGCCACTGCTGCTATAACACAACATCCTTATCAAGTTATGGAAGTCAGCGCAAAACACAGATCAGTCTTTCCATCCAGGTTGTTGGGTGTAAAGCCCCTCCCTTGAAAAACACTCAATTTTCAGACCTGCGCACATGTTAAAACCTATTTTATTGCTGAGGTGACTAAGAATGTATTAGTATTCACCAACTGTTTTGCAATTGTCCTCTTCCTTTTTTTTTTTTTTTTTTTTTTGCATTTCTTTCATTTTTATTTTAGGCGAGTACTAATGTGACACAGAAAAACCATCACTTCTGACAATAAACTGCACACTATTCATGTCACACTGTGATGTTTTTACGTGCTTAGATGAAAAGAGCCATAATTACCCAGACCTTACTTTTAGGCATATTTCTTGGTAAGCTAGGGTGAAAATATCCCATTAACATGGCTTGATTTAGAAGGCCTCAGGTGATGCAGATAGTGATTTCACGGCATCTTGCATGTCAACCTGTATAAGCAATGCCTATTGAGCAGTTCAAAAAGACATAAGGCATTCATTGATGACTCTCATTTGCCTTAATTCATAGATTTCTAGTTTTGTTTTGTTTGTCAAAGTTCTTTAGATCTCTCTGGTAGTTAAGCTCAGATTACTGAAAGAAAAACTTATATTAACAAAAATAATGTTTAAAATATTTGCATACCTAGAGTCAATGACTATAAGATGACAGATGAGACATTTTATCTTTTCAGATCAAATGGTAATAGAATAAAGAGTGTGTTCAAAAATCAGAACTTTCCTATATTAGCCTATAAGTGAGACAAGTAGAAACATAGAAACTGAGAAGAATTCAATTTAGCCACTAAATTTTGAATTATATTCTATGGGAGGAATGGGTTGAGTCACAGTTTAGCTAGAGAGCTGGGAAAGAAATGTTAATTGTTAGAAATATGTGCTTAATTATTCTCAGTCTTTGTCCTTTCTCTTAATGAAAAAGTTTTGTGCAAAATTTTCAATAAGCCTGTCCATTTCCACCCACAGGGAGGAGATCAGATGAATTCCTCTGTTCAGTCCCTTCCATTTTACTCTTGTCACTTTGCTGGATCAACTATACTGTTTTGCTTTGTTTTTCCCTTTTCTGTCCTGAAAGAATTTTGTTCTCCTCTTCTTTAGCTTGCCACTTTCTTTTTGACTTAGTGTTGTTTTGCCCAAGACCATTCAGATCTCATCTCATTTCATTTTTTTTCATATGTGCATCAAAATTTCTTCCATTTATACAGCACTTTTATGAGACAGATTCTCATAAGATTTCTCCAAGCCCAGTCTGAATCTTTGAAAGTATTGAAAGGGCAATATGAAAAATTGTCAGCATTTTTGAAAGGATAAATGAAATATTACCAGCATTCTGACTCTTCTGGTTTGGGTGGCTGAAAGACTTGTCGGATTCATACAATGTCCTTTGGCAGAAATCCCAAAGAACAGTACCCCAATCTGAAGTCCTGTGGCTTCTGTAGAAAAAAATCAGCCAAAAAAAAAAAAAAAAAAGGAATTTTAACAGCAGTGCCATAAATTTACAACAGCAATGTTGCAAATTTAAATTTATAAATTTACATAAAATTACAACCTGAACACTAAAAATGCCAGCCCTTGACTTTTAAAATCAGAGCTTGCTAAAAATTCACTGAGGGGAAGTTATGGATGGCTCCTCTTCCAAAGCAAAGATAGAGTAGGGAGCACTCCTCTGTGAAAGTTCATCTGTGAGGCTTCCACAGAATTTTTAAGGAGTGAATGGCTTATGTTTTATAAGTAACAGATTCTATCAAGTAGCTAAGATTAAAAAATGTAATATTCTCCCAGGGGAAATAGGCAGGCAGCCCAGCCACATTTCCCCACCTGAAAAGGCCCAAGGCCTCTCCTCTGTATGGCCTCAGTCAGGAACAGGGGTCTTCACTCAACTTTTGTTCTCTGAAGTGGCCAAATCAGCTCAAAGTCCAGTTTCTCTACAAAAGCTGCAACTCCACACAAGCTAAAAATCCATTAATGGTTTGGCCAGTAATCAGTTTGATTTAATATATATATGCAGTGTTTATGAACAAATTTCCCCAAAATGCTGATGCTATGGGGTTCCAAATACTGGCAAGCTGTATTATTAGAATTTACACAATTTTATTTAAAAAAGAAGTGTCAATAGTATTTGCTATCCTATATAAAGGCAATTTGTTTTTCCAGAGAAAATAATTTCTTTGGACACAAGACTGAATTCTTATGGGTAGTGATGGAGGACAGTCCTGGGAAATAAGAGTTATACCCATAAATGAATCATTAGAACATTAAGAACAGAATAATGATGCCTTCTCTAAGAATTTGATACATTCTCTTGTAACTTTTGTAGGCAATCACTTCTCCTAACCTTTGCCAATTCTCTTTATTTAAATTCAAAACAGGACTAAAGCCTTTTTTTGTCTCAATTTGTTTGCTCAGTAAGCAGGAAAAACACAAACTATGGTGCAGGCTGCTGCTCTTGGATGTGGTCTTGCCAGGGTACAGCTTAGCTGAGGAATGAAACAGCCCATGTGTGTAACACTGCAGACCTTTGGTTGACTTTAAATGACGGATAAATATTCTTTTAGGAGAAAACATTCCCAGCATCATCTGTGCCATAGGCTAGTGATATAAATGGAGTCTTTCCTCACTCATCCTTTCCACCCTGCTAGGAAGTGGCAAACTCCTAAAAAATTGAGGGTGGGAACTGCAGCACTGGTAAATCAGAGCCAATGACAAACAAAGCAGCCCTATAACTGGTAACTTATGTCCTGCTGTTTGTTGTAGCTGTGCTGGTTTTGGCAGGGATACAGTTAGTTTTCTCTGCTATAGTTGGTGTGTGGCTGTTTTGTATTTGTGCTGGAAGCAGCGTTGATGATCCAGCAGTGTTTTAGCTATTGCTCAGCAGCGCTTGCACAGTGTCAAGGTCTGTTCTGCTTCTCACACTGCCTCACCAGCAAGTGGGACAGGGGTACAGGGGGAGCTGGGGGAGAGCACAGCCGGGACAACAGACCCAAATTGACCCAAGAGATATCTCGGACCATATGGCATCATTCTCAACATATGAAGCTGTGGAAGAAGGAGGGGAATGTTTGGAGTGGTGGCATTTGTGTTCTACAAGTCACTGTCATGCGTGTTGGAGCCCTGATGTTGTGGGCATAGCTAATCCTCTGCCTGACCATGGGAAGTAGTGTATGAATTCTTTTTCTTGCTCTGTTTGCTTTACCCATTAAAATGTCTCTATTCCAAACAGGAGTTTTCTCACTTTCACCCTTCTGATTCTGCACCCTATCCAGCCTGAGGAGGAATGAGCAAGCAGCTCTGTGGGGATGAGTTGCCAGCTGGGCTTAAACCATGGCAGTACCTCAAAGCCACTAGGGAAGTGATGGCCCAGTTTTTCTGCATGTCAATACCAAATGGCAATCCCTTGGTATGATGAGTTTACAATCAAAATGGATAAAGATAGAATTAATTTTACTGTTTTCTCCACTTTGCCAGAAAGAAGTGCATTTCCTGAGAATGGCTCACAGAGCATTTTTAGCCTGTGCTGAAATCAGCTGAATCTGCACCTCTCCTTCCAGCAAATGCAAGCTACATCCTTGTTCCACTGGCAGGTGCCAGTTGTGTCACCACAATATGGGAAAATGAAGTTTTTTCAGATGAAATAACAAGAACTTAGATTTTTCTAGATCGGGTGTCTGAACTAAGATACTGGTGCTGGAAATAATTCAGAAATCTGTCCAAAGGTTTTTCACATATTTGATAAATAGATGAGGGTAGTATTTTCTTTATACATGTCTCTATTACATAATCACTTCCAGCTCTGAATGTTCCTAGAGGATTTATTTCCAGTATCCTGTCAAGCAGCCAAACCCAAAATTATTTATCAATAAATGGCAGGATTTTCTGCACAATATATTTTCCTGTTTAAATGTCTCACTGAATCCACATGCTTAATCCAGTTACACAAGCTCTTTCATGTCTTCACAAAACAATTTATACTTTATTTTCTTTGTTTTCTTGAGAGTCTCCTTATTTTTATCTTCAAGGCTACATCATGACATTTATTTGTTTATTTTCCTCATTAATGGTTATATGACAAAAAATTGCAAATTTATTGTAGTGGAAATGGGATTATATACATATTTATGCCTCCTCCCTGGAAACTTTATTCCAGTTACTTTGCAATTATAAAGTCTCCTAATAGGAAGATGGCAGAAAGACTACAGGTTATTAGCAATGGAAAGACATGACCTTCAGATGGCACATACAGATATTTCACAGCATTCTTCCAAATAAAAATATTGAGCATTGAATGGGAAACTGTAATGCTCAGATCCCTGGAAAATACTAAAAACTACTGCAAACATTTCCAGACCATTTTTTTTAAAATGTTAAGATAATGCAAACTTAATTAATATCCTTCTTAAGGCTGGGAGTTTTATTCTCAAGATATTCTTATATGTTAATTTGAATTGAACAATGCATTTACATACCTTTAGGAGAATCTTACTCTATAACCATTTCCAACAGTGTCTGTAATTACTGAAGAAGCATCGTCTAAAATGGATAAAGGTAAAAGGACTGGAACTTCAATACAAAGATTTGAATTCTCTAAAGGTGGCTGACAGTCTTTAATATGCTTTCATGGCACCGAGTTGTCTAACCAGGTTAGACTTTATACAGAAGTCATGTCATTCATAAAGTAAAAAATACAAGCTATTTTTCTCTAATAATATTTCTTCAAATATTATTTCTGCAGCACAACAATATGAGATGATATTTTGTACACTGAGTTCCAATTAATTATATCAGCATCTTTTAAAAATTATTACACATTTCTAGAGATCAGCTCTCATATTACTGTTCAGAAAACTTTTTTTGGGGTCAGAAATTTTGGAGTTCTGCATGCACCATTTCCTCTCTTCCATGACTCCAAAAGCCCTAGCTGAGCTCTTCCACGATCTCCAGCTGCATCTCCACTTGCTGGTAGACAGGGCTTCACTGTAGACACCACTTACATCAGAGTCTACAAACTCACAAGGCCTCCTGCAGCAGTTGTCTTCAGTGTTTCTAGTTTTGGTCTCTTTTTCTGTTGCTTCAGGCACCATCATTGTCCAATTCTTCTTATTCCTAGAAACCCTTATCTCAAAGTTCTCTGCAAATGCTTGTTACAACGATTTCTGTTGCCTCCACTGTCTCGGTGATTTTTTTTTCTCCTGGATATGGGATCTGTTTGTCTTGGGCATGCTTGGATGGAGGATCATGTATTATTTGGTCCTCAAGTCCTTTCTGAATATTTAATATGTGCCTTTAATCTGATGGATTAAATTTGGTTTTCTTACACAGATTGTTCTTTTTAGTGCTGCCAGTAAACACTTGATCTATAGTTGACATAATGTTCAGAATGGGCATTTAATTTGCATTAGGCAGAGCAGAAAGTGATGATCTTTTCCCCTTAACTTTGCAGTAAAACAGCAAAGAAAACAGTGTTCTTACATCTGTATCAGGGCATAACTGTGAAATGACTAAATGTATGTATTAATGATATTATGAAGAACAGAATTATGGAAAACACATTAGGCAATTTTCAGCATCTGACTGGCTTTTCAGCATCTGACTGGCTTTCTAGTGCTGGAAAAGCAAAGCTGTAGTTGGAAGTTTAGGGAATCTGATGATCTTGTGGCCAACTATAAAGATACCCTTCCTGTTATTTTCCCAATCAAAAAGCTGATGAAAAAGCAGTTAGCTTCTTGTTTACCTTCGCTGTGGACCCTTTGTCATTCAATCATGCATGAATTGCTTGGCTTCAGCATCAACTGGCAGTGTAATTTCTGAAGTGTCATTGCTGTCATGCTTCAGAGACACTGTCCTTCCCAAAGATCTGAGCATATTTGAGCACATGAATAGCAATGGCCAATGTACCCTGTACGCTCTATAGCACCTGGAGAGCTTTGCTGTGACACTCCTGCACAATCAGTGGAGTCATGAACCAGCACTGGGTTTCTCAGAGCAAAACCCAAATCACCAATGCCCAGGTTGCTTGCAGAACTTAAAGCAAGGACCTTCTAGTGTGACTCAGCACAAGCTGGCCAAAGACTAAAAGTCAGTCTTTTTTCTCTAAGTTTTAAGAACATAAGACTTCTTCCTAGCAAAATATTTGGCACCTTCTTTGGTAAGGAAAGAAAATGCCAGAAGGATTTGCTGTGGTAAATATCAGAGAATAAAAGCAAAATGTTGCTCCAGGCACTGGGCAATGTTCCCATTGCTCTCTGTATGATTCAGAGGGAAGGATGCATGACAAAGGGTATATAAAGATATTTTTATCTTTTATGATTGATGGATACTGGTGACATGCTGGTCTCTGGGATAATTTAGAACTCTTTGACAGGAATGTTTCAAAAAGATGAGCCTTACCTGCTGTATTCAGCTGCTTCTTTCTGTATAATGGTGCATGAAACTTTACTGATTATTCCATACCTCAGGTGAAATAAAACACCTTCAGTAAGTAAATTATATTTAGATATAAAAGATTGGCTTATTCTGTTTTTATGGAAAACACACAATTCTCACAAAGTCAGAGGAGTAACATTAGGGGAAAAAACCTTAAAGAAAAAAGCCAGGTACCAAAGAAGAAAAGGATTTGTCTAAACACTACAGGGCATATTTTAAACAGTTGCCAGGAAGAAATTAGCATCGTTGTTATTGAAGCCAGAAGATAGGCTTGACCCAGAGTAACAATACTTTTGAATATGATAACTAGCTTGTCTGAAAAAACCCGAGGTATTCCAAGTTTCCTGTTTTAGCATAACCTTATTTTTCATGCTTGAAGATTTCTGAGTTTTTCAGAGTTTTAACTCCCTTGACTGCATGTATAACCCTAACAATAAGTTCGAAATTAAGTGATTAAATGAAGAAAATAGTGCAAGTACATATTTTAGTTATCAAATATTCACTTACTTTTATTTAGATTTCATATTTTCAAAGTTATCTTTTACTATAGGATGTAAGACTCCCTAGCAGAATTCCAACTTTTGTTACTCATGAACCTATCAAAAAATCCTTGACTTCAAAGGTGTTGTTTACTTATTTTCTATAGAAAAAATACCTATGTTTTCTTTCAGTTTCTCACAGGATACTGATTGCTATTTTACATAGAGTTTTTATAGCACATGGTTAGATTCAAATTGAAGGAATATTGCTGTGGTCTTACTAGTATCTACATGGAACTGAGATGCCTTTTAAAGTTGTACTGTCCAAATAACTTTCTGAGCATTGTGACATCTTTTCCAGTCTTCATTGCAGTATGTTGCTTGATAACTTGAATTGCATGAAAGTGGAAAAACAATCCTTTGAAAGATTTCATTTTACACATCTAGTTACAATGAACCATACCCAGAGCATAATTTTGCTTTAATTGTAAAAAAAATCAGATTATGTATATTACATGAGTCATCTGAAGAAATAATATTCATTGACATGCCATATACAGAAATCTGATAAAATATCTCATCCAGAAAGCAACATTAGTGTTAATGGAATACACTGGTAATTAGCACAATTCCTATCTTGAATTTGTGAGCAGGCACTTGATTTTAAATGTTATGAGCCATGTTCTCCAAAATCTTGAGCCTTCACTGCATAGGTAGTAAAGAATTGTCAAGTCATTGATATGAGAGTAGTAATAGTAAAATATCTATTTCTGCTGCCTTTGTTAATTATCCTTACAGGAGCCATATGTGACTTTCACTGAATGGCTTTTGAAACTGAATATTGCATGTGGGAGCTCTTTAGTGATGTCAAGCATGTCACACATGAAGAGACATCAGCAGAAGTGATTTCTATAGGGCAAGTGTTTCCACAGTTTTTGCCTTCATCCTACACATATAAACAAAGAACTCTTACTTTGATTTTTTAAGATTTTCTAAAACTTTTTGACTTTACATTCTTGTAGCAAACTTTCTTATATACTTTCTGTAAATAACTTATTGTTTTTACATTATTTTATAGAAATAGAGAAATTTAATAGACTAGTAGTTTGTCTAGTGTCGTTGGGGAGGTGGTACTTTCATCCTCCAATCCACTGTTACTTTTAGAAAACTAGAAATGTTAGAGTTAGAAAATAAACTTACCTTTTTTACCTTTACAGTAGCAGCAGCTTGCATCGTGCTTTTTCGTGTCCTATAGTAACAAAGAACTGTGTTCATTATTGCTGCTCCTAAAGTCAGCAAATATTCTGTCAATAAATTTGGATACATATGGGGTCAAGCTGGTCAGAAATAAGCAATATGAAACTTTTACAATAATGCACAGTATAATTTAATAATAATTAAATTCAATTTAGCGCAGTTTTTGGAAATTATATGTGATCAAAAGAAAACCTGTAAATCCACAGATATTTGCCTAAACCTGCCACAGGGCACTGAAGATAGAAGGGAATGATTCACTCCCTGTCACTGATCAGCACCCTCAAAGAATAAAAATCTACTCAAATGTCAAGGCTCTTCCTGAACCATATTTTCATTGTTATCCTCTATCACAGTATTTTTCCTCTTCAGAGCTCAGGAGCTTCCAGTCCTGTCTGATACTTTTACTTGAACAATTTTGTTACATATAACACCTAATTCCTGCTTGAATTTTTTACCAAAGTTAAAGAACATGCAAATAACAACTCTTTAGCTTACAGATAAGACTAGTCACAGATTCCAGCTACAATTACTTATTTTGAGTTAAACAAAAAAGTATGTCCCCTCATCACATGCAATCATATGCAGTGCAAATGTTTAAGAGATTTATCAGTCCACTCTTTTGTAGTATCTTCACAAATTGTGCATCCCAGCAGATTCTAAGATGTTCCTGGATAGGTTTATAAAGTCCTGCAGAACAGATATGTGGGAAAATGGAAATTGTTGTCTAGAGTTACCTATGGATGTTGTACATTGATTGGGGTGAGGGGAAGTGTCTGGGCAGCCTCTTCCTGTAGGGTGACAAAAGCACACACCACAGGTGATGGCATTAACATGTGGGTGGGTAAAGTTGCTTTTGCTTCCCTTCCCAGCGTGGTTTTCTCGCTGACATTTCTGCAAGGACAGTTTGTTGCTGAATCTTGGCAGGCTGAGCTCCTCTAGCCCTGCTGCATCAGTAACAGGAACATTCCTCATCCCTGCAGAGAGACATCCCCAGCTTGGCAGAGGACACAGTGCTGTCTCCTTGCCCCAAAACATCAGAAGCTGCCAGGTTTTAAAGCTTCTCTAACAGGTAGCAAACAATCCGAGTGGAAAATGAGCATATTTCCTTTAGAAGCCTGATAATAACACAGGACATAAGTTTGCATTTTAAAACTACCTGTTGTCTACTATTTTTGGTGCCCAAGAGGCACTTTTACAGAGTTATTGAGCACAAATAAGTCCCACTGAGTGACTGAGCATAATGTGGATGTACCAGCACTATTCTTTTATCTGCACTAGCAGATTGACTTAGCAATGCTGGATTAGCAATTGGACCCAATGATTTTTCAAAGGTCTTTCCCACCTAAATGATTCTGTGATTCTATGATTAATGAGCAGAATGAAGTAACCTAGTTTTTTTAGGCTTAGAGACAAAATTCTCTTTCTAAAAAAAGTTTGTTAACAATTTGTGAGAGTCTGACTACATATCAATATCTATCTCTATCTTGGTATCTTTATCTATACATACACAATAAAATACAATTAAAAAAAAAAAAAAGAAAAAGGTTGCATATAAGGCAGTAAAATTCAATATTTTCAAAGAAAAAATAATAATGTGTTAAACCATTTGTCCCTCCCTGGGCTGAAAGAATAGAAGCTTGGTGTAGATGTTAGTGCTCTGAGTTTTGATCTGCCCTTGGTAAACACATATTAGATTAGATCCAAAAGCACAAATGGTATTAGATTCCACAGTGTGCAGACACGTGCTCCACATATTGATCTACAGCACATTATTTTTTTTAATTAACTTTCATTATTAAATGAATAATATTTCATGTATTTAGCATATGTTCTGATCAGTACAATTCATTATTGCACATGGTAACTATCTTAAATGGGAAATTATAAAGTACAAAAGTTCAAAATGCCAAATCAAGTTATTTGTAATAATTGGCTTTGTTATTTCTGTTGATACAAATATTAATCTGTTACACATTCTACCTAATTTTCTTGGTGAGGAGCTAGCCAGGTTCTTCTTCCTGATGGATTTGAGACATTACTAATTTTTCAGGATAGGAGTAATTTAATTCTTTATGAATTAATGAAGACTACTTTGATATTATGAGGTGGCAAAGGAGCAAATAAAATTGTAAATTAGCATACAAATTATTCTCAATACCAAAGCTTGCAGAAAAGTCTGTAGACAAGTTGACTGGAAATACTTAGCTGCAGACTAGCCGTGTCTATTTTTATAATTTTTCTGAAGTGAATCACTGCTTCTACCAAGGTCTATTAGGATGTAATTTTAAACATATTTTATATTCTGAAATCGTTGTGCATTAACAGCCACAATCATTCATTCAGTCATTCATAATTTGCTAATAAGTATGTACTAAACTGTTAATTCAATTTAATAGTACCCTATTGATCTAATCCAGATGTCTTGGGAGCTGTTGCCTACTTCATAAATGTCAGGAAATAATTGCTAATTTGGTCTTTAATCTGATACTTGCTAAATTTCTCCATTATGTAACTCTTCCATTGTTTCTACTTAGAAAAATGAAAGAGAATGATAATGGGGAGGAACAGTCAATTACAATAATGTACTGCAATGTCTTTTGCCTTCTGTATTTCCTCTGCAATGGAATGGATGAATGTTAGTTCAGCATACAAAAAAGCAGCAGGATTTCAGTTATGAACTCCAGGTAAGTAAGAAGCTTGTTAAATAGCTGGTTCAAATATTGTAATTTAGTGGGATTTTTACAAGAATCTAGCTTTACATATTTCCTTTTTTCCACCATACCAATTTTTTATTTATTTTCACTTTAAATTTGTACCTTATACCCACTTTAAAAACATAATAAACATGCAAAGACTGTAACTACTACAGACCACTATTAACTTCAATCATTTTTCTGAGTAGGTGTTTAGAGCACTCATGCATTTACAGAAGTTTGTGAGGTGATGTGAGAAGTGTGAATCTTCTCTAGACTGATCTGACATGCTAATTACCATGTAAGTCTGCACTACCTCATCTTTATAATTATGCCAATGGTGAGCAATAACTGGGATATATTATTGTAAACATTCTCTTGTAAATATGTTAATTTCTTTTTTGTAAATTTATTTTTATTTGTCTCACTTCATATAATTTGTTTGTAGGTATCCTCAATATGACATTCTTCATTTCATCTTCTCTGTACCATATTTGTACAACCGTGTGTGTGATTCTTTTTCTTGAGTTCCTAATGGTTGATGCACATATCCAGCATCAAAAAAACTGTTGCAAAAGGAGCTCAATTGCAAACAGTTAGTGACTTTGTATTTAAATAACCTCATGGTGTTTGTGGTCTAATAACCAAAAAAGTTGTGTGAGAAAAAAACAAAACAAAAGAAACAAAAAATCCAACTAAACAAAAAAACCCCAATGAAACAAAGAGGGGAAATAAACTATATAGTTAAAGCATATTTTGGTATAAGGAACTAGAAGAAAATTGCAGGAAGCAGCCAAGCTCACAACCCTACTTTTCCAATGGTGCTGTCAAGACCTTTGGGAACTCCATGCCTCTCCTACAGGCTGGCCTCCTAATGCATTCATTATTAAAAAAAAAAAAAAACTCATGTAGTTTCTGTTGTATCTTTATGTACAAAGGTCCACTAGGAAACACAAATTAAAAACCTGATTGTTTAGAAAATGTTTTCTTCTACTGGAGTCTTCTGAAATTCATATATGCTTCAGAATTTGTCTGTTAAACTTATATCCAAGACTCCACAGTTAAAGTAAAACTCATAATAAATCACTTGGATACATGAGGAAAAGAGGAGTTCTTTAAAGCATTCATTAGTAAAAGTATTTTCTGGATGGTGCAGGTTGAGAAATTAATAAGTGTGTAATCAGAATCAGTCATTCCTCCATTTTTATGTCAGCAGCCAGAACTGGAAAGGGTGGAGATTTCTTACCTGGGTTTCATCCTTCCCATCAGGCAAGTGGCAGGAGGGCACTGTGTTCTTCTCCCTGCCTCTCAACCCATCCCTTCTCAGGAAGGAATATCCTGTAGCTTCAGAGCATGGAGCCATAATGCCCACACCAAATAACTAATGGGACTCCTGATGATGGTAAGGGCTAAACTTACCACCAGACCCTAAGAAAATTCTGAAAGGAATAATTTGCCCATGAAATGATTGGCTTTCTGTTTTTTTCCCCAGTTTTTTTTTTTTTTTCCTTATGTAGCTGTGCAGTTTTACAGCCCTCCAGTGCTCTAAATAGACTGTATAAAAGGAGAGATAAATGATCCCTTGTCCTCATCAGCCTGTGTGAGAATGTATCTTGAGAATAGACCCAGCACAGTGAGACCTCAGATCCTTTTTGTCTCTGGAATTCCTCCTCCCCATCACCTCCCAAATCAGCGAGTGGGGTGGGCTGTGACACTGACTTTTGACAGCTCTCAAAACTTTGGTGTGGGTTTTCCCTCCTTGCTCTTGCCCATGAGCACCTAGCACTGAACACAGCTGTCACAGGGGCTCCTCACCAGCCCAGTTGGCACTTGCTGAGGGTGCAGAAACAGGGAGTGCACTGCTCCTTCCTTGGTTTCTCTCTGTTTTCCTGCTGCTTCAAGAGTGTCAGATGGTTGAATAATTAATTGTCTAATAAATACTACAAGTGTTTGAAATGTTTGAAATGTTTGAAATGTTTGAAGATATTACATATGAAAAGGAACATGGGTATTTCTGAATAGGGTAGAATTAAATCACCGTATTCCTAGTTGGAACAAGATTTCACAGTAATACAATAATTTGGTCTTCTCTTTATGCTCTTTATGAACCCTTTCTGTTTGCTATATTCAATGTATTGTAAAATGTAAAATCTATTTACATATAAATTACACTACTGACCATAATCAAATGAAAGACCCAACCATTATTGTTATCAAGAGTCTGAATAAATTTGAATATGATCATTTCAGATGGCTCTGCTGGAATTTAATATTATAAATCTCATTTGTAATGGCATTAAAAGAAGAATAACATTTATTTATGCAAGTGCATGAAAAATTTAGTTTTGGATATGAACTGGAAATGTTATAGTAAATTTAAAGTCAGATTAAATAGTTCAAACTGCATTTGCCTACATAAAAAGAAGTAACTACTCAAGGAGTAATAAATTGCTTAATTCAGTATGGTTGTGATTTATCAAGGATTTGTACTTCTTTGCCCCCTAGAGCAAGACCAGACAACCATATCACTGAAAGGACGCAAGTAGTTTCTGCTTGATTAGTGATTATATGTCCGTGGCAAAGCACTGAGACACAAATACATTGATTTTTCTTGAAGCAATCTCTCAGTAATGTTAACAGGATGTTGCCAGAGGAAGTATTATATTGTGGTTACACACACACAGACACAGTGAAAGCCTACATGGATGTGGAAACTTTTTACAAGTGTCACTGGCCTTTGATCCTGGCTCTTCCAAGAAAATATTTTTGTATTTTTTATATTTAATCACTGTGAAGGAAAAGAATTCAGCACAGCATTTTATATCATTGATCACCAAGCAACAATAGTTAATAAACTCATTATTTTTATAAACACTGCACTTGGTATCTTTGGTAGGAGATTTAATGCACACAATGAGACCTTTTGTAAGTAATCAGTATCTTATGTCAGGACAAAACTCTAGGAATAGTTTTCAATTTATTTCAATCTCCGCTGCTCTATTCAATTTTATGTCGTTAATTTGGTTTGGAATTGGTGAAATAAGATGCTTCAACAGCTTCTGAAAATCGGTCATGACCAAACAGTCCTTAGTCTCTCTGTTCAAACTGGAAGTATGCCAGGCAGCAGGACAATTTTTTCTCCACAGGACCAAATGTCAGTTTGTATTGTGCATGGCCAGAGGCAGTAAGCATGAAACCACTCTTAAGATTTTCAAGGCAAGTGAGCTTGAAAAGTCAATTGACAGAAAATAAGACAAAATTTTCAGGATAAATAAACCTGAGGACTTTATTAATATGATCTAATATAACAGGTTTGCTATATTTAAAAGCCTCTATATTTGACATAGTTCCTTTTATTAACATGATGAATTGGGATTTATTGGATCCATGAGCAGTCTTGGAGTGAAAGCAGTCCAAGCCTTTAAATGCTCACTAGAGAACAATTAAATGTCACTTCACAAAACTCTACTTATTTTTGATCGAGAAATCTTTTACAGAAAAAAAATTGCAATGAGATGACCTTTAATTTAATCCTGTCTTTCCTCCTCTGTTTTGATCTTGATTAATTGTTAGTACTTGCTTCATAATTTGTGGACAGGAAGGACAGAAAAAGCAATACATGGACCTCAGTTTAGGTAAACTGGTGGGGAATGCTTGACAAAGTGGACAAGGACACTTGGTCCTTGGGAAGTGAGTGCAAAGAAGAGACACACACATCATGACTTGTGTCTATTGGAGGTTAAGGTTTCAGTTTGTAATGTTCTAACCTTGCAATCCTTCATTCTTTCCTTCATACGAGCATCAAGACCAGAATGCTCCACCTCCATCTCTTCTCTGTGCCTACTATAATTCCACTCCTCTTTTATCTCTAGGATTTTAGCTAGAGCTTCTGCCAAGGTCCAAGGCATGCTGATAAAGTTTGGGGTAAGCCATGGCATGCTGTCACATGGGTGATGCTCTTGCAATCTGTGTGTAGTGTGCCCACAGTGGTCTCCACCCACCTCTCATTTCCCAAATGCCTGTTTGCCTAGACTGTAGGAGCAAAGTGGATGCTGGCTTTACTCAACTTTCTCTGCAGATCTCTGCAGTCTTGGGAGAGTTTTCATGATATAACAGCAAGCATTACATAGGAGAATTAGTCATCCTACCCAAAATGCATGTTTCATACAAAAATAACTTATTTCAAGGTAAAAAATATATTGACTAGATGAGACTTTAAAAATAATTCAATGTATTTGCTTTATAAATTTTTCAAAGCTTATCTCTGGCCTATTAAGCTGTGACATTTTGAGGCTGGAAATACTTAAATATCGCAGCAATAGATGATAGAAAAATGGTGAGAGTTATAGACAAAGTAATGGTGGAAAGTCTGATAAGAGCGAAACAAGGATAAATGATTGCCATTCCAAAACAAATACAGTTTGTAGAAAGAAGTATTGCCTCTAAAACTGGCATCCACCCAGAAACAACTGAGAATGAACATCCTGTCATGAACCCCCTCCCGAAAACTCCCAGCTCCATATCTTAGAAAGTAATTAGGTCAGGAACTTCCATTGATTTCCAATTTATACATCCTACAAAACCTCTGTGCCTAATATGGTACAAGGAAAGTTCAGCACGCTGAGGAGCCTGCAGGAAATTACTCTAATTAGAGTTTTGAAGAAATGTTGAAGCAATGCTGAGATGCTGCTTTTGTACAGCAAAAACAGCAGTACATGCAAAATAACTGTATTTGCTTTGGCAAGTGTTTCTAGGCAATTAAAAGAACACTAATACTAATACTTTCTTTAATATACCAGTGAAGCCTAAATGTAAACATTGCAGTCAAAGGCAAATAGTGAATATAAGCAACAATATAACAAATATAAGGGATACAATTTTCTTGAAGTTTCTGTGCAGATTTTTTACCACTTCTTGATGATATAGAGGCAGTTCATGTGTGATTTCTGGTATCAATTATCTTTCTCAAAAATTTTCATGAATTTACATTTGGAAATGCTTTTCTGTATTTGGATTATGAAGAGAACATGATGGATCTACAATGGGTCCCCTGAATCAATAAGGAGGTTTCCCTCTGGCTCTATTCAATATGAAGTCTTTGGGAGATGAATTCTGTGCCACAATATGTAGTTCTTAGTTTCCTAAAAGCTAGGTATCTAGAGGTCCTGGAACAGAGAATAAATCTAATCTTTAGTTTTAATAGTTCACCCAGTGGTTTACTTTGCATTTTCCACAGTCAAAGTACAATATCAACTTAAGAATTTCATATATTTAGATTGGTTATATGGAATATCTGGGGTATCCCACAGCCTCTGAAGTACCTAAACCAGTGCAAAACTTTATTAAGCTTATATATATTTAAAAATGTCAAAAATATATAAGCTTTATTAAGTTTGGGAGGTTATTCGGTTCTATTTAAATGCAGACTGCCCAATTACCGGCAACTTTAACCATGAACAGTTCACTATGATGTCTTGAGTCTTCACTCAAGGCTTTATAATGAAGAACACATAGCAAAACTACCTGCAAACCCTAGATCAAGCTAGAGTATAAGTATGAAGTGGTCAACAAACTGTCTAAAGAAAATAAACTCTTCTAGATTTTGTCAAGTTAACTCTCACCAAAAGAAGGAGAAATAACAGCAACAACAGATGGCTCAGTCCAGCTTTGATCAAGCTCTCATTGCATCGAAAGAATACTTTATTGGGAAAGCACTGCACTGAATGGAATACTACTCAATGTTTTTATTTTTATAATGTGCAAATAACATGCTTCAATACAACACATATAAAATTGCTCTAAGACATGTGCCCAAAGGAAAAGCTCTTCAGTTTTGAATGGACCTAAAGTCTGTCATACAAAGGAAAAGAACTAAATCACGGAGGGAAGAGTGACATGGAAGGATATCCACTTTTCTGTTGAAAGACTTAGAAAGGCCCATTTAAAGTAAGAATGATGCAATTAGGCTGCTGATTATACTGAGAAGAGATTTGACCAAACCAGGAGTAGCTCCACCCTAAGCTCTTCCCTTTGCTCATCTATCTGCTCTCTTACAGCTAAAAGCATCTGGCAGTATTTTCATGCTTGTCCTGTCAGGGGATTCTGTCTGCCTTTATATATACTTGTCAAAACAATATTTGTTTTAAATCACTGCAACACATGTCCCACTTGGCTTTACTTGAAATCTCATTTCTTTCTTTGAGTATGTTCTGCACTTGCTGTTCAACTAAGAGTTTAGGTTTCTGCACCTCTTTGCCTATTTAGTCTTTACCCAGTACAGAGACAACAGCTTTTGTTCCTAACCAAAATAACATTCTTAGCAAAAGCACTATCATCTGCTATAGCCATAGATTTTTATAAGGGAAAACCCTCCCCCTGTTGCTAAAATTTTAAAATCAAATTTCTAAAGAAATTTTCCTCCTTTTAAAGTATTTTGCCTGGATTCAAATTGTTTAAAGACACTTTTCATACAACAATAACATTATTAAATAATTATGTCTGAAAGCAAGACTAACATCACATCAACAATTAGAAAAAAGTAAATTTTTACTGAATGGTATTCTTGTGAGGAGATAAGTATTTCCCCAGTTTCAAAGACAAAAAGATTGAAAACTGTTATCCAAGCCCACATGTTGTGTCTATGGTAGATGTTCAGAATCTTTTCCACTCAAGTCCATGTGCCCATGGGGCATCAGTAACTCTTAGTGCTGATTAATGATATATTTAAAGTGGTGGTTTATACTTGAGCAGTCTGCAAAAACAAGGAAAAAAAAATATTTAACTAAGTCCCAAAATAACTCTGAGAGCAAGAACTGGGTGGTTTACATGTCTGGTGATGAATGCATATCTACTTTTAACTTTTTTCTTAGAAAGGGAGAAGAATTTTCCAAATGCTGCAACAAAAGCACATATAATGGACTGCTTTCTTTGCATATTTTTCCCGTTTACTTTAGGGATGCAATCTTTATAATAATAAATTAACAACTCTAGTAGTCCCTAGATATTACCAGTGACCTGACTTCTGATGGCAAGATGGTGCTTGTGAATTTTCAGTTGTACAAATTTGTAAAACTTATAGAACTGCTTATTTCAGCTTTAAAAATCTTTGGAGAAAATTCAAGAAATATCTTAAAAGCAGAGATTAAACTTCAAGCATCTCTTTTCTTGGTTGGGTTCTCTACCTGGAGTTAAGGTGTTTACTCTTTTTCCAAGCTTTTCTTTACCAACTATAAAGAAAATCTGCAGTAAAGGTCTCACCTTCAGATTCTTTTATTTTTAAAGTTTCACCTGCACTGCAAAAGCTAGCAGAGGAAGGACACCAGGAATCACATACCTAAGTCAATTCTGGCAGCACATCATTACTGGAAACATGCCCTCACGAAACAGAAGGAGGTAGCAGGGTACCTTCCAGCCAAAGCAAGAAACCAGTCTTTCTTCCACTAGTTTTTCTTTCACCAGGCTCCTTAGGTGCTCTGGCAGGACTGCGGGAAATGATGAAAACAAAGTGCTGTTTCCTCTGTGTGTATGTGGGCACAAATGCTGTCCCTTGGAATTATAAGGCCAACAGAAGTTTTGTAGGTTCCTGAAAATTCAGGATGAAGGTTGTAGAAATATGAGTAAGTCCAAAGCCCTTGTGTGAATTCTCTCCTTTCAGGCAGTGACTGGTCCCTTGCTATTAATCTGTACTGCTGCACAAACAGGTTTCATTGCATAACTGCACACTTTTAACCCATGAGTACATTTTAAAGCCTCTGAAATTATAAATGTCAATCTTCTTTGATGCACAGAAAGCCCCACTTTAATTTGTAACTGCCTACACTCTCCCCAAGGCACAACAGGAATCTGTAAGACAAGTAATTTGGTGGGGTTTTTACTATGTTCAGTAATAATTCACACAAATCAATGCCATAACTGTCCCCTACGGTGGGGACCACATTATATTGCAAATACTTAAGCTAATGTTCCCTAGAGGAAGCTCTTCTTGAGTTATTCATACAGAGGCATTACTGTCACCACGGTCTTATAACTTCGGTGTCACCCAGGGTGGAACACCTATAAAAGTAGTGCCCTGAGCTGTATTTTTATCAGTTTTAATTCTCAGTTTTAAAATGTATTTTCAAGGTCGATGAGTTTTTTCTCTACAGGAAAGAGCCATGGACCTGGCTGGCTCTGCCTTTCCTGGCTGGCTCTTGGTGCCCTGAGATGTTTCAGCCCTCTTTCACACTAGTTACGAAATTGTTCCATGGAGCCTGAAGTGAGCTTATTGCAAGGAAGTTCTTGGCAATGCACTGTTGTGGCCCTGAATGCATCCCCTGCACGCACCACAACCCAGTTCTGTGCCCTGGGGAGAGCCTTGGAACATGGTAGGGAGGCCCATGGAGGCCATCGGCCCAGGGAGCCCTCAGCTTATGTGGAGCCCTGATGTGTACACCTAAAGGAACAAGTACAAATGCATATGAAAAAAACAAAACAAAACAAAACAAAACAAAACAAAACAAAACAAAACAAAACAAAACAAAACAAAACAACCAAAGCAACCAACAAACAGCTGTGAGACTTAGTAGCCTTATAAAAGGGTCCTGCCATGGGCTTTATCTCTACCATTCCACGGAAGAGATGGGTAATTCTTGTTAGGTTTGTAAATTCTGCTCATCTACAGTGAATTTTGATCCTTTCAGCAAGCTTCTCTCTGCTGTAGATGCATTTTCTAAGTCCCTAATCAAAAACTCAAATGCTACATAAAAATGAGATACTTCTCCAAAACTCATTTGCGAAGCAGATGAGGCTGAGTAAAAGCAAAAAGCTGTATAAAAGTTTAGTGCTAGCTTTAAGTGCCATGCTGCTCTATTCTTCTAATACTGGGGCATGGAGGATGTTCAGTCCCTCGTGATTCGTTGTGCCTCTTTCAATCCTCTAAATGCTCTATCCAATTTATGGGCCATGTGGATTTCAGATGTGCAGTTCCAGAGCACATTCCTACCTAGCCAAACATAGGTTTTTTGTCTTCTCCTCAAGTATTTCCAGTTTCCTGGACTCTTTGAGGCCATAGGGAAATTTCCTATGCACTGTGCAAAACACAGAGGAATGAGAAAAGTACCCTTCTACCTTTTACATAAACAGAAGGAAACAAAGATGTTATTAACCAATTTTATTTATAAACTGAAAGGTGATATACCATCATTGCCTACTGTCCTTCTTCATTATGTCTTCCTTCTCTCCTAAAATCTATGGGATTATAGCAGGAGTCTGGCTATCAATGAAGACAAATATTCTAAGAAAGAAAAAATGGGATCTCTTTAATTGGGCTGGAAAATAGAAAAGAGTAATAATTAGGGATACATTAAAATAAGTTCTAAATTGTGTTTGTTCAAGTCAATCATGGAAAAAATTAAGAAGAAAAAAAAAAAACCAAAGGCAATAGAAAGGAGTCCCCTTCTATATGCAGCCATATATTCTGAAATATGATGGCTCTTGTATGCAAAGGACGAATACTGATAGCAGACTAACTCCTATGATCAGTGAATGTTTAGGAACATGTTAACCTATAGGCATTGTTTATAGAAACCTTCCTTTATAGCTGTTTATGTGGAAAGAACTAAAATGAAAATTTCATGCTCAATTTCCTTCTTTTTTTCAGTTTGAGGCTCAATTTGTGAACATATGAAAGCCAAGCACAGCTAAGACAAGTACAATTCTTGTATTCCTTTTTTCCTTTCCCCACCATGATATCCATGATTAATAAGTCTCAAAGTGTACAAAACTCTCCCTAGAGAAATGTTTTATATAGAAATAGGTTTTAAATTTTCCTTGTGAGAAGTTAGGGAAGGTTTGCTTAATGGCACATAGCTTAATTTTAAGAAAATAAAATACAAATTTACTTTTTTAATGTATTTTTAAAAATTTGTGTCAAGGAAAGAAAATAATCTGTTACAGAAGTTGCTTATTTCCAATTCTAATGTGTTTACTAAGAAAAGTTTGGAATATGTAAGTATTCTGTTGGTAAATCAGCCTTTCTTTATTTATAACTTTTTAAATGTTTTCTAACATTCTCACAAAGCCAGTAGAAAATAAACTGGTGAAGAAAATGGAATTGGATAAGTGGACTGAAACTCAATTACTTTACAGATTTCGAGAGCACTTAGTGACAGGACGAGGGAGAATTTGTTCAAACTGAAAGGGTCTAGGTTTATATTAGATACTAGGAATAAATTCATTACTGTGAGGCTGGTGAGGCACTGAAACATCCTGTTTCTCAGAGAAGTTGTGGGCTCCCCATCCCTGGAAGTGTTCAAAGCTAGATTGAGTGGGACTCTGAGCAATGTGGTCTAGAGGAAGGTGTCCTTGCCCATGGCCTGGGGAACTGGATGCTCTTTAAGGTCCCTTCTGACCCAGGCCATTTTAGGATTCTATTTATTAGCTCAGATGTGCAGTAATCTAAGAAGTTGTGTGTTTCAAATGGACCTGATCACTCGCTGTGTATGGCCACATGGTTTCTAGAGTAAGACTTGCCCACACCCCGTGGCTGTCCCGGCCTGAGCATGTGAGTGAGCCTGACACGGATGGTGGATCCCTGGGGATATTCCTTTGGTTTCTGGAGCAGCTGTGCTGAAAGCTGAGTGACAAAGGCCAGCTTTAAGCCTGCTATGAGTATTCAGTACTTTTCTTTAAGCCCGCTATGGGTTTCCTGTACTTTTACAGATAAACTTCACTTTTCTGAAGGTGATGAATGACACAGAAGAAATTTCATTTTCCCAAACAAGCTCCCACCACCATTTTGGCTGTTTATGTCTGGTAAGTTTCTGACTCGTGACCAGACCAACACGGTTTTATTTTGTCTCAGGCTGAGTAATTTTGCCTCCTCCCTCAGCCTCCCAAGAACTTTCAAGCTAGAGGCATATGTACACATGAATATTCATGAGTCTTTTAGGAAACATTTATGCAAATAGATATCCACTTTTTGAAAACTAGAACAAAGAG
Organism: Taeniopygia guttata; assembly: GCF_048771995.1. Lineage (NCBI taxonomy): Eukaryota > Metazoa > Chordata > Aves > Passeriformes > Estrildidae > Taeniopygia > Taeniopygia guttata. The sequence continues at coordinate 24,455,385 of NC_133026.1, read as the reverse complement.
TTCTAAGTAGGAAAGTAAATTTGCATTTTGGTTTCAGTAAACAGGTTTGGATTTTTTTTTTTTTTTTTTTTTTAAGTATTCAATCAATTTGATAAACTGAGACTAAGACCCTGTTGCCTAAATCCTGTGTAGGCAGCAATTTGCATATTCTGGTTCATGTTACTGGTAGATCATAGTGGAAGTAAATGGCAAATTGTGAGATTATCTTTGCATTGTAGGGACTTCAGTCAGAAGGGCTGAGAGGGTTCATACAGGTTGATGAGGAAATATGGAAGGTTAACAGCTGTCCTCTGATGCAAAACTGTTAGAATCCCCTGGTGTGAGAGAAAGTGACACACCAAACCAGCACAACCATTCAGACGTGCAATACAATCCTACTGTTCAGTGTCCACTAATCTACACCTCCCACCATTGCTGGTGACACTGGGCATAAAGGGTAAACTCAAATTTACCATGTGTCCAACAAAGAAGAGCTATGGCTGCTAAATATCTCTGAAGGAGCTCATTAACATAAAGGCAATGAAGTATTTGCACAGCAAATGGACCTATCATGTCTTTTATTTACACAAGAAAATTCATGGACTTGCAAGAAACACTATTTCATTTAAACAGATCTTTTCCTGTTTCCTGACTGAAAATATATCCTTCTCCCATGGAAAAAACCAAAATAAAAAAATTCCCAAACCCAAACCAGCAACACAGAACCCCGCTTTTTTTTTTTTTCTTTCAAGTCACATTTCCTTGAATAAAAAACTTTTTTAGGAAAATTGAGGTAAAAAACCTTTCCGCCATCTCCATTTTTTTTTTTTTTTTGTTATGTTTCTGCTTTGGACTACTGAAAAAAAGAGGAATAATTTCAAAACACCAAACTGACTAAAATACATTTATACACCTTCTAACTGAAAGAGAATTGAGAAAATATTTAAATTTAAGGAATATTTGAAACTGCTTTACAATTCACATAATCACGTTTCTTTGCTACCACACCATGAGAACACTGAATAAAATTTTACTTTATTTTTTATTCTTCTTTAATTAAAACTTATCCACTATATGCATAGTTCTTCATCAGTTTTTCCAGCATTTTCATATTCAGGCATAATCAGTCTTCAGAAGCTTAACCTGAAAGGTACCTCTGTAAATAGCATTGCTAACTTGGTGGTGGCTTTGCTTTACAGTGGAAAAAAAAAAAAAAAAACAAGTCCAAATTTTGGTAAGCAGTGTGCACATGTACTATTCTGAGCTTCATTCTGCTGTCCCTAAGAAGCTATAGAATACAGGAAATATTTATGCTAGTTGACCATCCTGACCATCAGGAAATAAATAAAAAAAGAAAGCAGTATTTAAATGCGGCTTTTGATCAGTAAAATGTCAATCCATGCATACACTTTAATAAATTCACTCATTAAAAATTGTTTAAAAAGCATTTACAATAAATATTCATGACTAATATCTAATACTTAACTTTTGACTCTTCTGCTGTAAGTATCACTCTTGAATCTAGAGTTTCCTGGAAATCTGATTAGTTTGAAGAGGGGATAAAATTAGTGTGAAGATAGCAGAGCTTCTAGAATGTGACAGAACTTAAGCAACAGTTGGCAGTTAATGTCTAATAAAAGTCAGCAGAGATACAAACTGTGGTGGGAGCAGATTAACACCAACTTAATGTGAAAATTACCTCTTTTTGGTAATGAAAGGGACCATATTTACTTCCATCTTATAGGATTGATTTCATATGCTTTGTGAAGCTCACAGTTCTCTTTACAATACAGCTAGGAGCCTTTTTTATTTCAGGGTTATGCCAGCCTTCATTTTACTCCTCTGCATTGCAGCAATTTTTTTTTTTTAGAAAAAATAATATAATGATTATGCATCTCTGCACTAAATATGAATTTTTAAAAAACCCTTAATGATTTGTTCAGGGGGGTTGTTTTTCAGAGTGCACAAGCAAGAAGTCGCTGAGTTTAGGGAAGTTGAAGTTCCCTAATGATTTTACATAGCAGAAGAATATAGAATCATATTGAATATATTCAATTCAATATTATTTAATCTGTATAATGTGACCTCCTACCATCTATTTAAATTTATAATGAATCAAAGTTTTGTTTTAAATAGAGATAAGACACAGGGATGCAGCATGGATGTTAAGATGTTGTACTTTGGAAGAAATCTGCCTTGGTATGTGAATTTTCCAACAGAAATGAACAAGGCAAAAGCTCTATTCTTCACAAAAGATGTCAGGATATGCAGAGCAAAACATAGGTATATGTTCTGATTTTGAATGGGTTCATAGCAGAACAAGAAAGCTTTTTCAGGAAAAAAAAGTCAGACATGGTTCCATAAAATCAAGTCTAAACCCATTTGAATAGTGAAGCCAGTGATTCTAGCTTCACTAAGCTATAAGAATATGAGAGACTGGATAGTACTAATCCAACAAATGCTGGTACTTTCCATCACAGACCTCAGAAGTTTGTCCAGAAGAGCTTCCACCTCAAAATATATGCTCTTCAAAAAAAAAAAAAAAAAAAAAAAAAATACAATTAGATTACTATGAGCAATTCTACATTTAAGGATACTGATTTTATAACACAGTTAATCTTGAACTACATCAGTTAAAGACAGAAGATAATAAATTATTGTTCATTACAAAGCAAATGCTATATTTGGATCTTTTTCATTGAAATAGGAAAAGATTTGCTTCTTTGGTAAGAGCTGTACATGTGTTTAAGGCACTTGACCTAATGAACAAATCCATTTCCATGCAGCTCATGTCTATTGTGTTTTGTAGAGCTTTAACTCATCTGATCTTTGCCATGATATTTTCTGCTATGGTACTGGAAAAATTAAGGGGACAGAACAAATTATTATGAACAATAAGTACAGAAAATCACAGCTGTCTTGATCTAGTTTTCAGTAGTTTCTCTTCAAGTGGGAGGTTGGATAACAGACGTCCAGAGATTATTCCTATGACTCACACTGCTCTTTCACTATGAATAAAAAATGCAATTATTCTTCTTGGATTTTTGCATTATTAAAACCTTTGCTATCTAACCATTAATTACTGACTCATAAAAATGGATTTATATGCATAGGAAGCATTGGGGCATAAGAAGTTTGTCAAATGTTATTTTCACGACCCTGTGTTTTCAATAATATAGCTACAGCCAGTTTCTCTCTGATATTATTTCCTCAGGTTCAAGACATTTTTGAGAGAATCTTGTTGTCCTTTTTCAACCTTTTTGCTTTCATTTTAGTATTACTTGGTAAATACTGGAATGTTCTAATACTATTAATGCTTCTCAATGTCTTTCTTGCTAATTGCAACTGTTTCAAAAAAAACCTGCATTTTTAAAATCAACAGTGACCAATGAAGTCATAAAGCATACAATAAAACATAAATTTAAGCAAGATTATGTTTACTAAAAGATCAAGAAATCTTAAAGATCACATTAAAGATCAAGAAATGGCAACTGATGAACTTTAATTGAAATGAATAAATTTGGTAATAATGAAGATTACCACTGGGACATAAAAAGAAATAGGTGGTCAAGCTGCAGCATAATAATTTCTTTTGGTGATGAGTTATAACAGCCAAGTAGGAAATAGCATAGAGTTTTGTCCTCTGATATCTATTTGCAACAATATATCCAGCCTCATTTACTGTGTAATTATTTAATTTTCAGGAAAATCAAATATTACTAAAATGAGTACTTAAACAGGTTCCATAAATAGCCATACACACACTATAGCACTGAATTCAAACACATAGGTTGATGCACACAGGTAGAGAAATAGTTATTTCCTTTTAGCATTACTGTTTTACTCCATCGTTTTGCAACATTCCTCAAAACCAGAGTGGTGTGGTGATCACTTGTGCTTTTAGCATAGTGCCTGTTATTTTGTACACAAACTGTCACATTGCAAGTAGGTTCAAAAGAACTATTGCTCTCTATGTTTCCACACTCAAAAGAAGCCTTTATATAAATATGCCAGTAAAAGCTGCCTATATTTTAAATAAACCTGCCTGGAGATCAATTGCATCTCCTCAAGAAGGACTTGTGCAAATATTTCTTTTGTATTTAGTTTAGAAGGGTTAGGTACTTCCCCTGTCTCCTACCATCAGCAATGTTAGGAAGTCCTTAAGCTCTATATCAAAATTCAGTTTGAGTAGCAGTTCTTTCAAAAAGAAAAAAAAAAAAATCACTCTGAAGCTCTGGCACCCTCTGTGACTACAGGAAACTGCTTGTACACCTTTTGTGGCCTCAGCTTCTCTTATAAATATTGTAATTAAGACCTGTCAGGTTTTCTAGTGCCTGTTTCAATATCTGCGGAGAAAGCTTCTTACAGATAATTTTTTGTTTATTTTTCTAGGAAGAGCATTTAGAAATTTTCAGAAGTGTAGTCCTTACCCAAAGAACCTTTTTCCTACTCAAAACTTAAGGCCAACCCTTTTTTTTCCCCCAAACAGCAGTGTCTTTTTTGATTTCAGAATAAATTGACTATTTCTCATTTGAAAAATATTAAACTGATTGCTTTAATGATGTGCTACGTCTTAGACTTCCTGCAGTGGTATTCTGCATTCCATTGCTCTCTTGGAGACTTAGTCCAATCTGGCCTGTCATCTCTTAGACACTGAGTAAATAATCTCCTCCCCAAACCACTTCCACCTTCTTTTTGCCAAAGGTTCTGAACTTAATTACAGAATCACAGGATAACAGGATAAGATTAGTTGTAAGGGACTCACAAGGATCACTGAGCCCACCTCCTGGCCCTGCACAGGACCATCCACAATAATCACACCAAGTGCCTGACAAAGTTGCCCAAACAAATGCTTCTTGAACTCTACCAGCCTTGGTGCAAACACTTCACTGGGCAGTCTGTTCAAGTGCCCAACCACCCTGTGGGTGAAGAATCTTCTTCTAATATCTAACCTAAACCACTGTGACACAACTTCAGGTGTGACACAACTTCCCTCCAGTCCTGTGACTGGTCACCAGAGGGTCCTCAGTGTCTGCCTCTCCTCTTCCCTTCATGAGGAAGTTGTAGACTGGAATGAGGCTTCCCCTTAGTCTCCTCCAATCTGACAAGACCAAATGACCTCAACTGCTCCTCATACGGCTTCTCCTTCAGACCCTTTACTATCCCCTTTGCCCTACTCTGGATACTCTAATTGTCCTGTGTTCAAGTTTTACCAAATAATTTTTGAATATTTATCTGTGTTGTCTTTTATTTACAGGAGGGCTCTTCAACAAAATTTTATGAGCACTCTTCATTCTTTTAACCCTTAAATCTTCCCTTCAACTCATGAAAAAATGCCCCGGAAAAAGAGGAAAAAAAAAAAAAAGAAAAGAAAATGCCCAGAAAACAAGGGGGAAAAGGAAGTAAAAAAAAAAAAAAAGAACATAACTTGGCCTAAATTTATCCTGCCTACCTTTGGATAATTATTATTCCAATTAGGAGACGAGTCACACAGGATTGCCTTTATCTGTGAGTGAAGAGAAGCAGTGATCACCATGACTATTGCCATAGGCAACAATAATATGAGCCTTGGGCTATAGAGGTGGGTTCCTTTGTCATGCCAGACCTTGGCAGGCAGCCGGCACATGGTGGCTACTCTATATTTGCTATTACAATCATTCCACTCCAACTTGGCCTATCTCCATCTGTTTGAATCCCACCTGGTGATTGTCCTTATTAAAACTAGTTTGTGTTTGGGCCTGTCTTTGTGACTCCTCTGCAGAAGGGGCTGGGAGCTGCTCTTAGAGCAGTAACCAGAGTGCCAGATATCTTCTGGCTGCGTTCTGGCTCAGGATATACATCTTAAATTGCTAATTCTCTTGTTTCCAAACTTAATGCCTGTAAACTCGTGGAGTTTAGATCCTTCCCATGTTATGTGAAAACAGTGAAAAGAGCTAATAAATGCATGTTTTGTTGTCTTGCATAACTCAGAAATTACTAACCCTATAAAAGAAGACATGTGATGTTAAAGGAACTATTTTCCATTTCACATGGAAATATCAAATTTTTCCTCAGTTTTGGAAAGAAAAAGGATATAAAGATGAATCCAAGTCTCCACTAAGCTTTCAAGTGTCTATTAGTTCCAGATCTTTGGTGTCTTAGATATTTGCTCGCCTGGAATTTATACTGACCAGTCAGAAGAACAGGAGTAAACTAATAATCCTTCAAATGCATTATATGGAAACATAGCTAAATCTCTCTTATTCTTCTGCTCACATAGAGAAGAAAATAATGTGGTTCTCAGACAGAAATATTAAATATATGTTTCTGTGAGAATCTTATAGTGTCTGGAATTGGGAAGATCAGATAGGAATGGAAGAAATTCCATGAAAACACTTGTAGTTACTACTACATATGTGTGTAACTACACCATCGCTCTACTGGGAAAAGCCTTTCTTGTCAATTAACAAATCCTCATGCTCTATATTTAACCACTGCCCTTGTTTTTCAGATTAATTTGAATCACGGTAATAATGTATAGAAAAGCATAATACATAGAAAAACATCTGGATTTTGGCTATAGACCTCATTATCTTGTTTTTTTATCTTTATTTCTATTTGTTAACTATTCTTCCCTTTTCCGTGTTTTTTGTTGAAACTTGATTGATTACTTGATTATTAAATATTACCAAAACCTGAAGAAAAAAAAAATCCAAAAATTATTTCACACTGTTAGAAAATGTTCAGGCTCGAATTTCTCACCTAGCCAAGGTCTGTTTTTTTCTGCATGGTTCCGTGAATCAAGATTTCTTTTCAAGCTGGTGGTACCTTGCAGCAAGTAAGGGTTTTCCCCACTAACCAGATAATAAAATATTTAGCCCAACTTTAAAGTTGTAGTGGCATTGGAATGAATGCTACTGCTGTCAGTAAGTTTTTGAGATGTGCTGCACACTCAGCATAGGAAATGCCCATGCTTGGGCAGACTTTTATGTTCCTGATGATGCACCTGGCAACACAAGTGGAAGGGTTGTGGTGTTGGCCAGCTCTTTCACTAGATGGCAATAAGCACCTGCCACCTTTAGCATTATTTATAGTAATGATGTTGGATTGTTTGATTCAAATAATAGCTTGTTTATATTAAGGAAAATACTTTTATTCCTTTCAGAATGATCTTCTGCTAGAAAAGTTTCTAAAAGAAATTGCACTTGCCACTTCTATTGCACAAAATGACACAGCCCCACTAGACTTCCCTCTCCTTGAGTTTACATCCTCTGATGCACCAAAAATGTTGCAATAACCTTTTACTGCCTCTTATTTATTAACATTTAATTTTGAAAATGGTAATTACAGAGGAATAAAAAGCATGAAGAATTTTAACTGATGATTAGAAGCATTTATATGTCAGAGTTAAAAAACCACAATATGCCAAAGAAAGTTAAGTTTATCTGGCCTTTCCACTTGTCTTACAAATCATTTACAAATTAATAACCACTGACAGTTTCTTGAAACAGTGTCAATCTTTTTGATGACTGGCTGCTTTTCAAAGGAAAATTAGTCTATAAAAAGGTTGTATAGGCATTTTCTATTCAAAAGCAAGCACAGAAGGAGGGGAAGGTAAGACAAAACAATGGAAAACAGTTACACCAGATTTTAGCTTATCAACAGACTTATTATTTAGCTCATACCAGCAGAGTAATTTGGCTACATCAAAATGAAAATCAATATAATGTGTAACAATTTACCAGAAAAATTGAGAAATTAATAATATAAATTATGGTGGGTCTCCTTGGCAGGATCTAGCCTGAATTCCAGTCATTAAAAACTGCTGTGGTTTAAAAGTTTTTGTGAAATCGAATTAAATATTTCCTTCATATCACTTTCTATACAGAGAACATTGTAGCTTTGTACTGTTTCCTGCAAGTGTTAAGGTTTAGTCATAGAAAGGGTTTTTTGAAGTTTCACTGTTTATAAATCAAGGTGATGTCTCAAGATTGTTTTGGCTAGAATAAACATTAGAAAGGCTGTGCACTTGTCATCAATGCATCAAAAGCTCATCAATCGCAACTGGGAGGCAACTATTTGCATTTGATACATATTTTAGGAAAGGGCTTATATGAGCAATACAGGAATTACCTGAGTACAGAAATACTATTTTTTCCATTCTATTGGCTTCTGTATTTCTATTTCCAGCTTCTTATCCCTTTCATTCAGTTTCATTCTAACAGATCATTAACATGTTTAACCAAATGTCTGAAATTATTGTGAACCATTTCCAGTGCAGTGACTATTATCTTGATGAAGACCTGGAAAAAACTCCCTGTTGAAAAAGGAATGCTTGAAAATAAATGGACCTTTCATGTACAATGATTTGTTATGCTAAACTGAATCACTCCCTTACACCATTACTATTTCAAATAGCCCTGTGACTGAACTGTAGCAAGTGTTAAAATTTTAAAATTGCACTATAGTTATATATTGTGTAGAATTGCAATAAAGTCTAGCGTTTCCTGACAATTCCACCCAGCACAGCATGTATGAAAGCATGAGTTTAGCTATTGTCTACCAAAATGATGCCATGGCTGTAATAATATATTTATAGCAATGTAAGTTTATGTGTAGGAGCCATATTTAATGATTCCAAATAATTTTAAAAAATCTCAATTTATGACTAAATATTTTACTGGTCGAACTTGAAAATGCCAGTTAAGTTCTGATTCTTTCACAGATAACCTAGGTCTGTCTGGGTAGGATGCATTTCAGTCCAGCTTTGACTGTCTACATTTGTACTAGCCATTTAAATCAACACAGACCAAACTGGTCTCATCAGAGTAAAGTGTGCAGTGCTCTTCACCCTAGAGTGCATATCCAAATTAGGTCAGATAAACCAAATTCTCATGTGTTTTCTCATTCAGCCAGAAGTACCCACACTGTGATCCCCAGAAGGTGAAATCAATGCAGGCTCTGAAGCCTTCAATTCTACTTGTACCTAACTGAGGTTATGTAATCCTAGTGCTCCCAGTAGGTGCTGTGCCTGTGGAAATGCTGGTCACTTGGGCAACACTTCTGTTGATATATGAGAAGTAACAAGTTCAGCTCACTAACCACTGCAATAAATAACTGAGAAAGTTAAGAAGCTAAGAACCTATTAATGATCGAATCTGTTGAGTAATCAACTTTGGCATTTACATAATCACTTTCCATGGGACCTGGATGTTAAAGAACAGCAATAGGAAAAAACAAAATCACAGGAAACAAGACTGTGAAAACTAATTAAAAAAAAATAAATATCTTCTTTCTTTTTATTTTCTTTGCAGCAATTATCACTGTGATGAAGAGAATAAGAATTGCCTGCGGATGTAATCTACCTGTAATTTAGTAAAACCTTCTGTACAGTCTTCTGTGCATTCTCCTGGAGAAGCTGGCAGCCCATGGCTTGTACAGGTGCACTCTGTGTTAAAAACTGTCTGGATGTCCAGACCCCGAGGGTGGTGGTTAATGAAGTTACATCCATTTGGTGGTGGATAACTAGAGGGGTTCCCCATGGCTCAGTATTGGGCCAATCCTGTTGAATATCTTAATTGATGATCTGGACAAAGGTATTGAGAGCACCCTCAGTCAGTTTGCAGACAACACCAAACTGGGTGGGAGTGTTGATCTGCTGAAGGGTAGGAAGGATCTGAGAAGGATCTGGATCAATGAGTTCAACAAGGCAGCTCATTGATCAACAATGAGCTGAGGTTCAGCATTTGTTCTTGGGTCACAACAACCTCATGGAGCACTGCAGGCTGGGAGCAGAGCATCAGGTAAGTAGCCCAGCAGAAAAGGACCTGGGTGTGCTGGCTGGAAGTGGCTGAACACAAGTATCAAAATAATGATAGGACTAGGACCAGGGAATTGCTCATCCTCTGCAGTCAACTATGGTGATGCAACACCTTGAGTCCTGTGTCCAGTTTTGGACCTCACTTCAAGAAGGACATTGAGGTGCTGGAGTGTGTCCAGAGAACAGCAAGAAAGCTGGTGAAGGATCTAGAGAATAAGCCAAATGGGGGCATCAAGGGAGCTGGAGGTCGGTCTGGAGGTTCAGAGAACACCTTATCACTCTTTACATCTACCTGAAGGGAGGCTGTAGCGGATAGGGGCCATTCTCTTTTCCCAGGCAACTCTTGATTGAACAAGAGGATATGGCTGGAAGGGAAGGTTCAGATTGGACATCAGGAAGAACTTCTTAATGGAAAGGCTTGTCAAGGATTGAAATGGGCTCTTCAGGGAAGTGGTGGGGTCACCATCCCTGGAAGAGTTCAAGAAATTTCTTCATGGTTTAGTTGGTGTGGTGGTGTTTGATCAAAGGTTGAACTCAAAGGTCTTGGAGATCTTTTCCAACCTTGATTACTTTATTCTATTCTATTCTAATTATAGAAAAAAAAAATCACCAAATGAAATGGTTGGCTTGTGTGATTCTCCCAGCAATTCTGCCAAAACTGAGCTAACAAAATACTGAAATGGCTGAACTGTTCAAAAAACACTGGCTATGGCCTCATTTTCCACAGAAAATGAGAATTTTATTATTATTTCCTTCCAGAGGAAAAAAAATGTTGTACATATGTCTCTCAAATAATTCAAGCTTCAACCTGTTTCAACATGGCCAGCACATAGTCAACTGTATTGCTACTTGGGCAAAATTTTTCTGATTTCAGAGGACCAGCATAGATCCATGGAACTGATTCTAACAGTTGCTGATTTTTATTAGTATTATTTTTCTCAGGACAGTACTTCACATATATCCTCACTGAATTTCCTTTAACTGTTTTTGAGCCATATGATGTGAATTTTGATCCTGTTCTCCAAGTCCTCCTTAGAACTTAGTACCAAATGAAATCTTTATAAACCATGCTTTTCATTCCATTATCCAAGACGCTGAAGAAAATATCAACCAGTTGTGACTCACTTGAGGCCGTCTTCCAGTTCAACATCAAACTGTGCTACAAACTGCTCTCTGTGCATCTTCTTTTATGATTGTTCAATTCAGATCCCTTTGCTGCATTGCCAGCAGCTCCTTTTAGGTCCAAATGCATAAAAGTCTGCTACTGACACCTTTCCAAGTGAGTTATTTACGCTGTAAAGAAAGACATTGTTTTGAATCTTATTTGTTTCTGGCAAACACAGGTTGTTTAACCTCTTAATTTACCACCTTATTATCCTCTAAGTATTCATAACTTTACAGTTTAACATTTCCATTTAATTAGATTACTAGCTGGCAGAGAATATTTCACTCTCAAAGGTTTTCAAGATTGTATCTAATTACAGCAAACTGCTAACACGGCTATCGCTGTCTGCATGGATTTAAACACAGGGGCCCCCAGGTCATGCTGGAGCTAGACCAAATACTGTTGAGTAAGCTGCTCTGGAAGTGGCCCCAGTGCAAAGACGAACAATTACAGAGCAATTCTGACCTCAGGGCAGCTGCTGCTGATGGGTGCTGCTGCTGTGTCATGCACCTGGTTTTTGGAAACCTGTTCAGGGGTCTCCAACATGGTATCTGCCTCCCTGAGTCCAACAAGAGCACCAGGGCACAGCTCTGGCCATGCAAGGAGTCCATATCAAGAAGCATACACAAATCAGAAAATGAAGAATACAAAAGAATAGTGTAGTGAAGCCAGCCAATGCAAGAGCAGTCACAGCAGCTGCTCCTTAGACATGGTCTGTACAAGAAGAAATAGGTTTAAACAACTGAACACTGCAAAAACCTTGAAACCACTCTCAGACATTTTTCTAAAGAATGCATTCACAGTTCAGCATGGATTTCAGTACCTCATACACCTTGGAGGAAAACCAATTTGGAGATAAAAGTATTCTCTTATGTTCAACAAAATTACAGAACCCAGAAGAAACAAGGTAGGAAACTAAATTATCCCCAAAAAGTTTTCAAATCAATCAGTTTCCTTAGGTGATAGTAATACTGATAATTGATGATGTGCCACACCAAATGAAAATATCTGAAAAATATCCTGGTTGTCTGCTGTGGCCTGGAGGTAGTCTCTTAGACACTGTGACACATTTCCCAGCAAAGCTAATAAGGGAATTCCACAGGGCTGACACATTTTTAATGGGGAGCATCTGTCTCTGAATAGAGCTAATTTCAGTATCCCAGAGAACTGTTACAAAACATCTGCCTTTTTTCCCCTGCAGACATGGTATCCTTGCTAATATTCTGTTCTAAGCTAAAACATGCTCTACGTCTTAAAGAGGATTTTCTCTTTTCCTTGCTGCCAAAGATCTTATACAGCTTTGCAAGTCGGCCACAGGTCAGTAAAGCACTGATAGCTTAGAGTGCACTTAGTAGACACATAAACTTTCCTTTTGCACACATGGGTTTATTTGTTTGTTTATTTATTTATTTATTTATTTATTGTATTTCTGAATGGTATTTGAGTAAAAAAATCATGGTTTTAGACATTTTTGTAGACATACATATTTTAAAGATATCTGTAGAATCCATAAAGTATTGATTGTGGTGTCTTGCAGACCTTCCCACTACAAAGACAGCCTCGAGAATGGATCTCATGAGAACTGCTCTGTGTCATTAGGTGGCACTCTGCAGCAGCGCTGGCAGTTTTAAGACTTCCTCAGCTCAAAAGGAAGTTTTGATTATCTAATCTGATTCCCTACATGCTGTAGGCTATAGAAATCCAACAAGGAGTTCATGCCTTGCTCCAGAACTGTGCTTCAATGAATATATATTTTTAGATATAGGTTTTGACCTCAAGAAAAATTAAAACAAAAAGTACTGCAAGTCCCTATATCTTCTTTTCTGATAAGAGAAAACAGTTTGTGTTTCAGATGTTAATCTGAAATCTGTTAAATAATTTGGACCTCATAAACATTACTGAGGCAAAATATCTGTTTTAATTCAGAGTAAGGAAAAGGACGTGTGCTCCTAGCACTGCAGTAAAGCTGACCAGCATTAAATTCAGCATGACATTATAATAAAGCATCTCCCTATGGAAGCAGCAGTCTCAGAAATGCTGATACTCTGATGTACAATTCAGTTCAATTTCAGTTCCATTTAAACCACTTTTACTTTTGACTGACTTCATAATCTCCAGCTTATCCTTTCTAGTAACAGCCCATTTTCTACTAGATGTGTAGAAGGTTGGAGCATGTAAATTTTTAAATTTAATTCCCCCAAGTGTGACTGCACACAATTTTCACTCATAAGAGTGGCATCAGGCAGTGACTTTGTGCTTTCCACCAAGAACTCTGAAGCTTCATACAGAGGAGCAGATGAAGTTATGGTTTTATATATTGCTGGTTTATATTCACAGTTCAGACCCTGTCTTCACATAACTACGTTACAAGAGCAAGTGTGTGCTAAAATGCCCTCAGTTTTGTCATAAATTCAGATCTTTCTGTCTTTACTACCAGTTCTTGTGGAAGCAGGTTAGGAGTGCTAATGGATGCTGTTACAGCAGGAGATTTGAAGAGCTGGTTCCTTTCGGTTTGGTAGCAGATGAAAAGCCAGTGGGACACCACAGGCTCCAAAGCTCAGTAGCAGCCAAAACTACCTCCAAACTCAGCCTCATACAACTGCCTAAGGCAGCCTAGATGTCCAGACCTCAGAAGAGCTTCAGAAAAATGGATTTTGGGTGGAATGATGACCAAAAGATACCTACCATCAAATACCTCCTAACTGATGGTAGGAGACAAAAAACCAATACTCTGTGAGTTCCTCCCACACACAAGAAAGAGAGATTTGGTATTTATAGATAAACAAGACCTATCAGTGACACTGGAAAATGGACTTGGTTGTAAACCAGTTTTTCCTAAATTGAGATAAGCTGTAAAAACTGTCAAAATAAATAGTCAGGATTTTACAATAGACATGTTTTTAAAAATTTTTTTTAAAAGCATTTTTCAAGTAGAAAGATCAAGGTATGCCATTCTGGAAGGATAAAACCCAGAATATTTCCAGAGTTATGAGCTTTTATATTTTTCCCAACCAGAAATTAGCTTTGTCAAAAGTGTCATGTATGAAAATATAATTATATTTTCCATTTTGAACTGCTTTTTGAAGTCTACTACACAGTCTTAATTTTCTTTTTTTTTCCTGAATATTTTAGAGCTTTCTGGCTGGGTTAATCAGCTTTTATGACCTTCTCACACACAAAGTGAAGAATTGTCTTTGATTTTCTATCCAGAAGATATGAGAGGGGTTCCTCCCCCTGGTGATTAGCAAGGGAAATCAAAACACTTTGAGTTACATTTTTCATTTCTTCCCGTGTAATTTCCAGAGCCACAGTCTATGTTTGTATGAAGTCCCTGTGGATATCTATGAGCTAAAAAAATACACATTCAAAACTTGCTTATTGTCAGTAATGAATTAAAGGTCAATCGTCAATCGTTATATGAAGCCAGTGCTTGTGACTCTCAGAAAGAAAAAAAACCACTTTTATCATATAATATCAAAAGTAGGAGATGGCAAATAAAAAGGTGTGCTAGGAACAAACACTCTTTCTCTCACTTGAACTAAAAGTGTGAAATGTGGGAGCCAAATCAGAGTCTCTGTGTTGTCTCTGTGATACCTAGTTCTGGAGGAGCACCCCAGCCAAGACTCTGATATCTTCTGGCCGGTTCCACTGGAAAAAGCAAGTGAAGCTGGCAGGCTGGAGGATGCAGCTGTTGGCATTTCTCAAGGAATTAAGGCTGAAAGCATAGTAGGAGAAAAATCAAGTCTGGTAAAAAGAAGAGCTCGCCCAGAGCATCCCTGGGAGACAGAATCCTCTAGCGACCCCACACATTTATTGTTTTCATTGACGCTGGCCCCATTAGAAATAAGGGAACAAAACTGGCTGATGACAGAATGTGCAAGATACTGTGAAAACAAATGAACATCAGAGTATCTTTCGACAGGAACTAGATGACTCAGAGTGCAAAAATAATAGAAATTATAAATGTAACAATGCTGCCTGCAGTGCCATGAATTTAAGAGTAAAATTTTTGCTTTAAGTGGGAAAAGCTTATTAGCTGAAAACAGCAAACACAAAAAGATCAAATTATATGGGTTTATCAAAAGATAGTCAACATTTGTAAATATGATGTCATATGAAAAAAGCAAACACAATAATAGGGTGTGTCAAGAGAGGGATTTCTATTAGAGCCAGAGAAGTGATGGCACATACAATTTTAAAAGCAGAAGGTGGAATGAAAAAAGAAGCATAGAAAAGTAAATATTGAAAAAATATAAGCTCCCAATAATTAAACAAGGCGTGCAAGGAATAAATACAGAGACAAAATCCATTAATGCAGATGGGGATAGTTATTCCATAGAATTCAGTGGAGGACAGGTAGATCTCCAGACTCATGGATGTGGCTTCCATATGCCATATATGTCATATGGAGAAAAATCTCCATTTAATGTGTTTTAATCAAAACCACTTCTGTGTTATTTTATTACAAAGGCTGCTTAAATCACAATATTCCAATAGGGAATAGAGGCTGTTTTTTTCAGTCTTTCTATTAATTTGATGTAGTTTCCCCCCCTTACCAGCCCCCAAATAATCCGACTAGCTCAGAGGTAAGGGGCTGTGAGAGGAGGAATTTCAGGAGAGGGGTAAAGGTATTCAAAAGAGGCTCTTACCCCAGGGTAGGTTGGTACAGCTGTCTTTATTCTGTGGTGTCCATGTGAGAGTGGGGCAAAAGAGAAAGAACAGGAAATCTCAGGGGTCTATATAGGTTTTGGACAGGGTGGGCTTTCCTGGCTCTCCGCCAACCCCGTTGGGGCAGAAAGGAGGATCCAGGGGTTATCTTGATCAGAGTCACAGGGTCCCGGGGAAGGGGAAACAGAATGCCCATGAGCTCACTGTAACAATCTGACTCAAAAAGTTTATTAAAATAATGTCCTGGAATGCACTATAGTATTTATAATGGCTCATGTTCTTTCTTTCAGCATTTGCAATTTGTCAAGCAATAGCAAACTGTAGAAGGAAAGATCACTGATGCTCCCCCAGCATATTGACTGACCTTTATGTCTATTTTTGCCATTTACATTGGCAGGGAACTATACAGAACAAAAGTAGGCAGGAAAATTCCTGGGTTTTAGGAAAATCCTTTAAAAACTTCTGATTATATTGATGTCACCTCTTACTTTATCTCTTCAATTTAAAATTTACTTGGTAATTGTCTGTAAATATAGATGTTGTTTGGTTGTTGTGTAGGTTTTATTTTCCTAAATAGTAAATAGTTTCTAGGATGAAATAAATAATATTCAGCAGTTTTATTGTGCCAGAACAGAGCACAGTACCTTCTTTTCAAGCAAAGAGTAATGAGCAAGCTATGAAAGTGTAAAGAATTTCATAATCATTACTGCATATTGTTATATTCTTCTTGCCCTATACAAAGATATAAAGCAGAAAGAGAAAAAAAACCAAAAAACCAGAGAAACAGAAAGTCACAAAGTTCATTTTCCATTTATGTGAATTAATATCTATTAGTACCAATACAACTTTTAATTAATTTCTAGTTGATTGACATTATAATAATTTTTATCTAAATAGATTGTGTTTCATTGTAAGGTTTGGTGAGTACAACTAAATAGCAATTGTGGCTTCATTAAAGAGAAATGTCAGAGAGAATATCACCATTCCTTTCTCTTTTTGGTTATTTCAATTTTTGTTTTCACTTTTAAGCTGACATTATTTGCTTTGAAATGAGTGAGGTGGTAGACATTTTTGCTTACTTTTCATTTCTTCCACAGTAAATCAGACTCTTCATTTCCCTGAGCAATCTGAGCACAGCAGTTGTGAAACTGAGCCCTTCTTGCTGCTATTGCATTTTATGGCTTTGGATACACAGACTTTAAGGGAGAAGAGGAGCCTCCAGATTCTGGAGTCTGTGAGGGGTGAGTACCAAAGGCAGACTGAAAGCAAAGTAAAGGTTGACTGAACTACTTTGACAAACATCTGGGGCAGTAGGGAGTAATCTGACAGGCTATAAGGATGGATGAGGATGAAATGAAAAACAAAAGGAAATTATACCTCTGTATATCTTGCTTTAAGAAATGTATTAGTCTTAATATTATTTAGCCTTATGTAGAACTACTGTAGCTTTAACAGGGATGGACAAAGAAAAGGCCTCTACCTAGCCACATGGAAGAGGATTTTACAGAGAGTCAGCTTTAGGCTGTAACCTATGTGACAAAAAACCTGAGAAACCGTGAAGTAAAATTTTTTGCACTATCAGCAAGCCAGTTTGTTTTTATGCTTACAAGGTATAAACTTTTAGCTTTGAAATGTGTCTGGGTGGCTGTCACAGGCCAAAATAGGAGCTTCAGACAATGTTTATTAGAAGCCCTCGAAGTTGCATTCTAAACTCCTTCTCTGACAGGAGTCTAAGCGTGGCTGAATTCAGTATTAGACCCAAACTTTTTCAACATTTTATGTCTAAAGGAGTATATAAGATTGTATAGATGTAAATTGCCCTTTATATAACTTCATCCTTCAGGATTAAGGATGACAAACCAGATATATTTATATAAAACTGAATGATTTATTATGGTAATGACTAGTCTAAAAGATCATAATGAGAATTATTTGCCACACAGCATAAGTGGCTATAACTAGTAGCACAGTGGCTATAATTAGTAGCATAGCATAACTTCAACTCTTTTAGAAGTTATATTGATGCAATTATATTAAAGCTAGAAAACCCAATTATTAAGTAGCGATTGGTGCTACTCACTCATACCCACAACCATAGGAAAATCTCTTTCACTCAGCCTTCAGCAGCATCCCCACTCAAGAGAAGAATCTCCACACACACTCTCAGAAGGGTGTGTTAGGAGACCCCACCATTAAAGAGTAGGAAGGGACTTCTATAGTATAAAGTGATTGACAGTCACTCATGTCTCTCTGGGCCAGCTATGTTAGCTCAGCATTTCTAGATGAGTTATCAGTAGTATCAGTCGTGGGTTCCTGTATCAAGTTCTTCACCAATTCTGCCACATCTTCACCTCACTGTCAGGGTGCCAAAACTTGAATTGAATCAGGTTGGTTTCAGCATTATTCAGCACCAGAAGCAGCAAGACAACCCTTTCTCCATTCACCACTGACAGCTTTGCAACTAGAGTGCTGTTTGAGTTGTTTTATCCCCGTTTCAGGCAGAGAATACTGCTACAGTGGCTTATACTTTAATTGCTTTAGTTTGCACATTTAATTCTGAAATAGTGATTCATTGTAAATTCGCTCTAGGGCTGTCAGTTTTGTTATTCCACCTAGTGAATACACAGTATTAATATAGCTACAGCTTTCTCTGACCTTGTGAGATTATGTAAGTATTTTTTTGTGTATCTGTTTTTATAAGAAGTTCTGAATCACCATTTAAATTTAGATGAATAATACACACATATTATGGTATTTATTATGGTATTTAAAATTACATTAAACATATGGATATTGGGCTGAAATTTTCTCAAGCATTCACTGTCAAAACTAGTCATGCAGTAGCTGAAATATATATATGAAGTATATATAATTTGTGTTTATATCAGATATCCAAGATGCTGATTTGTATATATGCTACAAGCCATTTGGGCTTTTATTTTATTTTTTTTTTAATATATGTTTCCGGTATGAATGTTTATAGGTTTGGAGGCTTTTGTTTTGGTATGTGCTCCACCCAGACCTCATCAGCTGAATCCCTAATATTCAGTCTAGAGGGTTATATTGGTAATGATGTTCAGAGAGAGAGCATAAAAGTAGCCAGAGCACAACAAAAATGAAGTCCTAACACACACTAGCATTCCTGCAGCTCCTCCTTTTACCTCTGCTGCTTTTATCAATGGTCACACCATATACTGTGCAAGAGTTCAGAGGCTTAAGGCTATCAAATTTTTTTCTTTCCTGAATTGTCTAATTTACTAGAAAGCACTAGGAATCCAAAAGAATTTCAGAGTTTCAGCAAATATTTTCATATCCACATCTGTGTAATACACAGAAATCTGAGAATCTTGTCTCTACATGTAAAAGTTATGAGCTTGCACATAATGAAGGTAACCCAAAAAGCTATTGTCACCATTAGTAAATATGATCTTGATTAAAAAAAACTTACTCTTCTAAATGCCAATGCACATTTTCACTGAAGCTGAAAAATTAGAAAGGATTATTTTTTAAATTTAAATTCAAGTTCTTTCTACACAGTGATTTGGGCGTGCTAAGACAGTTTCATTAGGATTCATGTGTTAAGGCTACAGTCTTGTAGAAATTTACAGTATAGTGTTTTTGTATAAGACAGGCTGAGAAAGAGCTTAAGAGCCTCATTCAGATCCCAAATATATGATTCCAGGACTCAATCCTGCATTTTTCATCAGTCTTCTGAACACTATTTGCCACTTTGAAAGAGGCTCCTTACACCTTGTATCTATAGATCTAGCCAGCTAGTGAAAAGCTCCATGTGGCTGAAAAACAAGCACTTAGAATAAGCCTGATTTCAAAGTATATACATTGTATTTTCTTGATGTTCACCATGTCCCCAGCTTCTCTGTTAACAAAAATATTTTCTGATAACTAGATAAATATTGTACAGCCTGGAAATTTTGTTACCAAAATCTAAAAAATCAAACCAATGTCTGTTTTCTGTTGTTTTTGAGATGAAACACTTAAACTTTAGCCAACATTGTTGCCATTCTCCTTAAGGTTTCCATTCTTGCTCCAAGATCCCAGGTGAAAATGCAGAAAACTCAGCCTGGCTGCCTTTTATCTCTTTAATTCCCTGTATCTTGTCATGTCGTTATTTAAGGGCCAGGACATTTTCTGTATCAATTAGCATGAGGTTTACAAGGCAGCTACATATTATAACAGCCCTCTCTTAGGACTGCAGCTAAGCTGCTGAGAGATTTCTTTTCATTAGACTATTAAATTATTATACTATTATTCACTATAGCACTGTGATGGCAAGAAATTTCTCAAGATAGCTCCTTTGCAACGTACTTTTCAAATTTTTGTGCTGCTGTTCTGAAACTTAATGTCATTCATATCCAGCGTCTTGGAGGATTTGTTTTATTATTTTCCTTTGCTAAAATGATCTTTTTTTCTGTAAATGGAGCCAAAACATATCAGTATAGCTAAAAATAGGTGTTTTAAATATAGAGGGAAGACAGAGGTATTTTTCAGGTTAAGTGACTACTGTGCTTTTCTGGAGTGAGTCCTCATTCCCCTTGTATCAACATAGATATACCACAGAAATGTTTTATAATTTGAGTCTTCTGTATTCTTCCAAAAATATTACTTTTCTACAGCAAACCCAATATGTGCCAGAGGATATGACACAATTCATGTTGGCTGAACTGAATGCAGAAGAGGTGGTACTTGGTGATAAATGAGAATGAAATAAAAGCAGCATTTTTCTGGTTTGAAAGCAAAACTAATGAGAGACTCTAAGTCAGAAATACAATTTATTAAGAAAAGGGAAAAGAAGCAAAATACATGAAGTAATACAAAAGGAAAACCACTGACAGAGTCAGAATACAACCTGACACCCTTTTGGCCAGCATGTTGGCAGCAGTCCAAATTGGAATGGCTGCATTCCCCCAGGAGTGGCAGATGTGGTTCTGTTGGAGCAGTGATCCCGTAGAAGGGTGTAGTCTTCCTCTGAAGGTCCAGTGGAAAACTCCAGCTGTTCCTCTTGGGAATTGGTGGAAAGGTTACTTCTGGTGTCCCAAAACCCCAGATTATATCCAGTTAGGAATGCTTGGCTCCTCCCTCGGGCTGGAGCATCTCACAGTGGGATGTTATAATTCTTACCAGTCATGCAGTGACATTCAATAGCCCATTATCAGCAAATGTCTCCCCTGAGAGAGGATTGGTTGTGAAAGAGATAAGGAAAACTGCTCACTTAACAGAAGATAACTGCCCTACAGATGGCAAATGGAATACATCCTGCTTCTCAATCTGGGACAAGCATACAGACATATTTGCAGGTGATATTGTAACAACTGACTAAATGAGAGGGATTGGATTAGCAGAGAAAGGACAGCAAACTTCTCAACATGTGAAAAGATGAATAAATTATTGTTCTTTAACAAAGCTGTTTTGCAGCATCCAACTACGTTACCAGAGAAATGAACCCACAGGTGACCTGGTGACCTGGTCATGACAAGGAGATGTGGAATGGAAAGTTATTTATTTTCTTCGTGGAAACTATAATATGCTGTGGCTCCATGAGGGAGATGTGAGAAAAGGCAAAATTCAAGGAGAAACTAATGATTAATGTTGATTCACTTTAGCTTTAAATTTAGAGGCTAGAAAAACTAGAAGCTAGAAGAACTAGAAAAAAAAATAGGAGAAATGGAATAGCAGACAGCTATGGAATACAAAGAAATTGTAATTCCACAAATGCAAAACTAAATTAAAACTCTTCATTTTTATTCCAAATTCATATAGTGTGACATGGGGAAGGGTCTGGGCACCCCTGGGACTGTAGTTCCTTGTAGGTTCAATGTGGCCTATTGCAACCATATGTCCTTGAACCCAGGTTCACATTTGGCAAAGTGTGTATCAGGTGGAGATGATTTACTAGATTTATGCTACAGATGTGACATCTACCATCTTGGGCACTTTTAAATTGTTGGACGTCATACTGGAGTTATGTAAGCAGTTTCCCTAAGAAGTTTTTCAGTTTTTTATACAGTGTCTGCTAAAAAGGCCTGTTCTTACAACGTTTCGTATGTGCCTGATTCTTGTTGAATATTCATTTTCTGTCTGCAGTAAAAGTTTGCCTGACTGTTGCATTGAACTGCATGGCATCCCCTAAATAAGCTGTCAGCTTGACTACTACAAGCACTGAAGTCAACCTAGCTATGTATGCCACTCAGATATTACACTGTTCCTTGTAGTATTTAAGATGTCTCATTTAGAAGTAGATTAGGTACCTCTACACTGTTATGCCACATAGACTATTTGTCAGTACTAATGAAGCTATGGGAAGTGTCAATATTATCTATTAAACACAGGTACGTCTAATATTTATCTTTTTAGGGGTGACAAGAGACCACAGTTATGTCATTAAATACAGAGATAGCAAGGTAGTTATTGTGTCATTCAGGATAATTACTGTGTTACTCTCTACTGCTCCATAGAAGCAAGTTGGCTGCACAATCATTGCACCATGGTGATAGCTGGTTGCATGTGGCAGGCTGGAATCATGAAAGCAGTAAGGCTTTTAATAATGCAAATGGGAACTGCACTCAGCTCCTTTGAAAGTGAAATTAATTACAGCTGTGAGAACTTTTGCAGATGACAAATCTGTAGTAAAAATTTTGTTGTGGAAATAGATTTGGTTCATCAACACTTCATAGAATCATAAAAAAGTTTAGGTTGAAAGATACCTTTAAATATTATCTAGTCCAACACCCTTGCAATGTGCTGGGTCACCTTCAACTACATCTGTTTGATTAGAGCCTCATCCAACATGACTTTGAATGTTTTCAAGGATGAGGCATCTACCCCTTTTCTGGGAAACCCATTCCAGTGTTTCACTCCTGTAGGAGACCATTTGGGAGACAATGGGGCAAAGATGCCCTGGGAGGACACCACCATGTAACTTAGAGTGAGACACTCTCCCATGGTCCTCCACTCTTCATGCAGAAATTGTAATGTCAGTCTCCAGTAGCTTACTTCCCCCTGACTAGAAAGTTCTGTGTTTCCAGATTCTCCATTGGTCCTCTTGGAAAGCCACTCCTTCTCTGTTTCCCCATTGGTTGTACTTTATCACCCCACTTTAGCACCTCCCCTTGTCCCCAAACCTGTTGGCCCGTTTGCCTCCTAACCCCTCCTACCTTCTGTTATATACCCTGGTCCCTCTCCTGTTTGGGGATCTTTGTCTCTGAGTTCCTTCAAGTTGTGATTTGAGTTCCTGCCTTTCCTGCCCTCCCTGTCTAATCCTGCTATCCAGATCCTCTACCTTGCCTCTCCTGGACCCTCCTGCTACTTTCCAATAAACCCAAGTTGGATTCTCAAGCAAAGAGTCCTCTCATCATTCCTGGCTCAGCTTTCTACACTACCACATCTGGCACCGGGCATCTTGTGGGCTGAAGGAGCTGGTCATGTCGACTCCAGGGACACTCTTGAGAAAGCAGTCACCCTGACAGCACCTGCCTGGTAGCCACAGATACTATCCCCATTGTAAAAAAATATTTCTTCATGTCTAGTCTAATTCTACTGCTTTTTAGCTTAAAATCATTATTCCTTGTGGTTTTGCAACAGGCTCTACTAAAATGTTAGTCCCCACTCCCCTAGAAGCCCCCTTTAAGTACCAAAAGGCTGCAATAAGGTCACCCTGCAGCCTTCCCTTCTCCAGACTGAACAACTCCAACCCTGTCAGCCTTTCTTCATAGAAGAGGTGATCCATCCTTCTGATCATCTTTGACCCTCCTTTGGACTGGCTCCAACAGGCCCATATCCTTCCATGTCTTCCCCACAGCTGGATGCAGCACTGCAGGTGGGCAGTGCAGAGTGGAGGAACAGAATCAACACCCTCGACCTGCTGGCTATGAATCTTTTGCTTCTGACCAGGATGTGGCTGGTTTTCTGGGCTGTGAGCACATCTATATGTCCAGCTGTAATTTAACTTTTAATATAGGTTTTAATAATAGCTGTTAATAATAGCTGTTCATTTACCTTAAGTTTTTTAAGTTCTAGAATAAGTTTTGTGGTATACAGACATACACAAAAAATCAGGCAGGACGCTGTGGCTCCTCTGCCCATGACATACTCTCTGGTCCAAAAAAGTAATTTGAAATGAAGGCTCTTCCAAAGGAACACACCAGGCAATGCTGACTTGAGTAAGCATGCACCAATTCTTGCAGTTTCTTAAAGAACTGACTTGAAACTTGATGTGAAGAGGATTTGGGTTTTTGTCATTTAGAAGTCAATTCTTTTCATTAAAAGGAATTTCTTATCCAATGTATAACAAAATTTATATTAATAATTTTAAAGGTTTTCAGAGCTTTTCCTGCCATAGAATGTTTAGAAATGTGCATAATTATAACTGTGTATAATATCATCAGAAAGTCCTTTCAGGATCTCATGTTCATTTCAGGCTAGATCAGGTCCCTAGGTCTTAACTTGTGTATGAGACAATTTTCAATAAAAACATTTCCAGGAATGATTGCTTCACAACAGCTTTTTAACCTGCAGTTTCATTCCTTCTGGTATCTGACCTTGTGCAGTCTAGCTCATAAAAATCCCCAAACTAAACCCTTCAGACTGGTTGATAAACTCTGGTAATCAGAGATGTTATATGACAAATCAAATTGTGTTGCAGTATTACTAGCATGATTTTCTGTAAGTGGGGTTTTACATAGTGGAACATGCAGAAGAAGAAGAATGCTAAGCAAAATCAGATAAGTATTTGATTATTCAGCACAGCTAAGAATTAATTTACCCTCGCTGAAATTAATAGAATTGCTGCTACAGACTAACAGATGTGAAGAGTCTGAGTCTGTCCTGATTTAAATAAAGGGGGGTAAAACCATATTGCCTGAGAGGCCCTGAGACTCTCACAGGTGCTTTTCTGTCCATGCTGGTGATAACACAGACCCTCTCTTATTACACTGACATGTTCTGATTGTTTTTCTTTTTAGAATAAAGAAGATTAAGAAATGTATAAACAATTGTATTAATGGGAAAAGAGCAAAAACAAGTTGTAGAAGAACAATATGTGTCAGTGGACAGCTGACTTTATAGGCATACTGAATTATTAAATAAATATGGAAATTGATCTAGTACCAATATCCAACTGTGACGGACAAAAACTCTCTAACAGTTCAAAGTTAGAAAGTGTATGTTTATTCGACATCGGGCAGCGTGCGGGATAACTCCCAAATACACACCGTGCCTTCCAAGTGATTACAGAGTCTTTTTATCCATACAAGTACTGAATACCCAAAATACAAATACATATTCATAATTTTGGTACATCCCATTCCTCGCTTTGTATGCTAATCATTTCAAAAGCTATTAAGCATGTGTAGTTTGTTCCTTGAAATGGGTCAGTGGTCCCTTTCATGGGGATGGGTCCCAAAATGTGGAAGTAATTGAAGTCTTCCTTGTTCTGACGTTTCTACCTTTTCAATGCAAATATGACAAATGACCTCTTGGTAGAACTCCCATTTCTTGTCTTCAATTGGTTTCAGAACAGAGGAGGCCCATTATTGTCTTATGTTCCTAAAAGCTATTTGTCAGTTTCTATATTCTTCATTATAAACCCAGCTAAATAAACATTGTGCTGACAAGCAATCAATTATTAGTTAACTACTAACTCTTAACTTCATCAAGGCCTACTCATTTATTTTACTTAACTCTAGTAAGGCTTATCTCTAACTAAAATCTTAGCTCTTCTAAAATCTCTAAATTCCTTAAAGTTTATGTTTCAATAAAAGTGTGTTGAAATAGCCTGATCTTCATAATGGCAATGACATTTTTGGCAAAAGCTTTACTTCCACCTTCCACTGCATTGTCTCTTGTCATTCTTCTGCAACTATACATCAAAGAAAACCCAGCAGTTTTAGTACTTTATTTTGCTGGTACTGATACCTGTAGTCTTTGGTGTTTCCAGTCCCTTTAGAACAGGATGGTGTTCTCTTTCTGTCCTTGTGCTACAACCACAGGTTTAATCAACAGCAGAGCTCCCAACCCAAATTAATGTGCCCCTGCTGGAGAGCCAGCTGGTCCCACTGATCTCTGCAAGACTGGCCACTTCACTGTGTGAACAGGCCTGGAGCTGCAAGCCTGCTGTCCCTAACAGACAGGGCAAGGTACGTGTGCAAATCGTATTTGTTTTCACCTCCTATCTGAACATCATAGATGGTCATCTCCAAGAGCAACCTGTGATGCAGAAAGAAAGAGAAGTGAGGTTCTTAATTTAAGGGGTTTTGCAAAATGAATTTAAAGGGAGCACTAAATCCATGCTCATGGTGAGGTACATACATTGATTAATGTGCAGCTACTGGTCTTTCCAAAACCTGGCATTTATCTAGGCATTCAGCAAAGAACTCCTCCTGGCAGAGGAGGCTATTACTCTTTGTATCTCTCAGGACAGTATCAACACTTCTATAATCACATTTGCACTCATTGTTTTGGAAGAAATTAACTATTTATTCTTGAAAAGGAGAAATATGTTTGGGCATGTTCAGTGAAAATTGAAATTTTATCATCTGTTGCAGTGAAGTGAGACTGCCTTCAGGCACCAGTGACACAAGACCAGTAAATACACAGTGAACATGCTGATAAGACTATCTGCCATGGTCAGGTGTGCAGAAGCTGAAGAGAGACTACAGACCATATTTACTTCTGTTTTATTTTACTGTAGAGGGTTAAATGCCAGAATCTTAATATTCTGTAGTATCTTTTATAAAATTAGATAACTATTTTGTTGAGCTTGCTGCCTAATTTTGATCAGAAGAGCTAGAGATCTCAATGATAATTAAGTGCTTACAAAATTTATAAAAGGGAGCAGACAAAAGGACATTGTGTGAATATTTGGAAATTCACTCCACCATCTTTTAGGTGTTGTTTTGTTGGCCACTCTCCTGTGACTGCAGCAGCCTGTGCTCTATGGAAAGATGCCATAGGAGCACAGGGCGTAACCAAGGGGTTCTGACCAATGCTCCCATCAGATCTTTCATCAAGGAGTAAGCCATAGCCAGGCTTCATTAGGCTTATGGTACTCGGGAAGCTTTTTTTTCCAGACACAATTCTTAATTCAGAGCTCTGGGAGCAAGAAGGAGTTCTGAATGAACTTTTACCTAAAGATGTCATGATGGGATAAAGGGTTCCCATAGCAGCTGGCTATTGCTTTGCCTTCACTACCCCTTGGTGGTCCTTTGGGCAACCTCAAAATGTATGTTATCTCACATAGCTCTGCTATTTATCACACAAGTTCCCTTTCCTAATGACTGCTTTCCATAGCCCTATAGATAACTTCCTGTTTTGGTAGTATGGTTTCCTTATTAACCAGGTTCTACTACCTTCCATAGTCTTGGAACACCTAGTAAACCAATCTAGCAAGCTGGTACAGTTTCTAAAGGTCTTCTATTAAAAATATTTAAGTAACTAAGAAGAGTGAGAAAGATATATGTAAATATTTTTCCTCTTTGAGTGAAAATAAAATGTATTTATTATTATTGCATCTGTGAAAAATAGCCCTTCCTAAAAGGGAAGGCTTATGTTATAGTGAGAGACCACTGTGTAATTTTTTAACATAGATACATATTTTGAGTTATCCTCTTTTCTGTTATTATTTTCCTCTTCCTCCCATCACTCCCCCATTATTTTAATATCTTAATTGCTTAGGTATTTCTGTCATTGAATGAGTAAGAAAGCACACAAATTACAGATAGAAAAATAATTAAATTCTTTGCAATTAATAGAACTTCAGTATTTCCAGAACACCTGACATTTTAGTGTCCTCAAAATTTATTGCATTCATAGAAATAGCTGTGATCTCTTCAGAATACCTAAAATGGATAGAAAAGCTTAATGATGTTCATAAAACTGCATAAAAAACACGGACAAAAAAATTTATTACTATATTTCTTTTGTTTTTAAAGTTTCAGGTGGTTCTAGAATTATTCTGTCATACTTTTTCTTCCTGGAGGTTTCAAAATTAAAAAAAAGAAAAAGTTGATTTATTAAAGAATAAAGCCTTTCCATGGAAAGACAGATACCAGTTTCTACTATTTGAATATTCAGAGTACTCATCTTTGCATAACTAACAGAGGAGACTATAGGAAATTGGTTGGGGAGATAATGTATCACTCCTTCACACACTGGTTTTGAGAGGAGGAAGCTTTTCTAGGGACACTGATTTAGCTTAGCAGTACATGAAAAAATGAAATGAAAACATCATCATAATTAGATAAAGATATTCTATAAAGCATGGTTATCAATTGTAACCTCTGAACAACATAAAAAAACCCACAGAAAATAAGAGCTTGACAAAACACAATCCCTTTAACAAATATTAATATTTGTTATATATTTAAATATTGAAAAATATATTTATATATTGAATAAATATATTTGAATTTGAATATAATATATTTGAATATTAAAAAAAATTTGTGGTAATTGATTTTGGTCTAAAATCTCTTCTATTTATGAATGACCAATGAGACATATCAGCCTTGCAGCATAATGAATACTACTTGGTGTTCTCTCACGAGGCTAAAGGATTGATCATCTTCTTTGGTGTCTCTTTGTACAGTTACAGCTTAATTGTTCTGTCTCACCTACAGAAACATTTTTGGGTCTGTTTCCTTCTGCCATTCTGAGAACCTCAAGGAAACTGAAGACAAATGAAAAATGAAGCTGAAGAGAGAAGCAGAATTCTTGACAACAGGAATTCCTCACAGAGAACTCAAGGCAGAGTCTGCAGCCCCACCAGTTGCTTCAGAGATTGCCTGGTAGACACAACAAGTACAAAGCTCATTTGAAGTTCGGCTGCAGTCAGCCACTGACAGATGACGTGGAATAACAAAACCAGCTGAAAACAAGCCCAAAATTTTGTATGTAGGTACATCTTTTACATGACATTTTAATGCATTATGTGTCTTTGTATGAAAAAAAGCCTCGCTTCTTTAATTTTAATTAATAGCCAAAAAAAAGTATATTTATTAACAATGAGGTATAAGGGATTACTAGCTACAGATATTTTACACAATCATTTTTAGTCCTTTTCCCACTGATGGATAGATCTAGATTTTTCCCAATGTGTAACAAATCTCTGAATGGTATATACAGGCAATTTAATAATTTGAGAGGCTCCTGAATCTCATCCATGTCTTATATCTATGTGCATGGCACAGTTTCTCCTCTGACACAACTATTAACTTTAATAAGCTGGAGTGTAGCTATCGCCTAAATGGAATATGGAAGATTTTCTACTGTCTGGTTTTGACTTATCAAATGAAAATATGAAGTTTGTCAGATTTCTAGGATAGGTTCTCTTTAAAAAATCTAAATGTTCATGATGCTGGCATCATGTTTTCCTATGAATACTTCAGAAGCAGACTGATCTTAGAGCAAGACTATCACATCATCAAATATTTCTCTGTTCTGTCTAATCTGGTCTAGACCAGAAGAAAAACAAGGATTCAAGGAGAAATTAACATAGTTCCATGCTAAGGGATCAGAATGCTCTATATATGTGATATAAAGAGCTTCCCTAAGGATGAAAGAAGTTTTCAGAAGATAATCTGAAAATTCTGTGAGACACTTTATGTGTGATGTTCACCAACTTTTCGGGAACTGTTGTACAATTAGCCTTTTTTTAAGCACAGAATTTTCACCCATTCCTAGAATTTGTGTACTGACAAAAGACAATAAAAAGTGCTAGACAATGAGTCATCACACAGAGGCAAAGATTAGTGATGACAACCTACACAAATGGCACTGTGAACCTTCTGTAATGAGAGGCTGATGAATGATAACATCATAGAAAAAATAAATTTGTTGATTTATTCCTTACATGAAGGTAACACTGTGAGCTGTAAAACCATGACCCCACTGTGTTCAGCACATGGTAAAGGCTACCATCTCTGGTCCAGAATGCCTTGTATCACTGATATCTCATAAGGACTTCAATGCTGTCAATAAGCCTGGCTTGCATCACCCCAGGTGTTTTACTACTGATCTTTCATCTTTTTCTTCAGCAGTCATGCTGAAACTGTTCAGCAACAGGTATCAGGTATTAAAAATGCTCTGGGTATTATCTATTATATTATCTGTAATCTACATAAATTACTTATAATAGGTATCATAGGTATGAGTGACACCTAACATCCTCACTATATCATTAATTTGATATTGAAAGGCAACATAATGGATGTATAAAACAAATGTACATCCTTATGCATGTATCCTCATGTAACACCCCTTCTGAAAGCTGTCATGCATGGAACTGTGGACTAAGATGAATATTTGGAATTGAGTTCTGAAGAGACAGCAAAACCACATAAGCTCTGATTCCATTACACTTGTTAGGGAGAAAAAAACCCCAAAACCCCAAATACCAAAAATCAAGCAGAGGACTGTGTTAATGAAGAACACTTTTCAAATTAAAAGGTAAACACTGATCCTCAAAGTCTCACCTAAGTGGCTGGCTCAGCTTGTTCTGAGCAGAAGTCTCTCAGCCCAAAAGGAGACAAACAGAAAAGGGACTGGAAACCATAAAATTAGCTCTCCTGAGGCACTAAGGACCAGCTTCTATTTAGTCTTTGAGGAACAATCTGACATTCAATATTCTTGTAATAAGGAGTTACTCACCGACAATACTTAACTACTGTGCCTGAATCTCTCCATGGGACACTGAGGAAACGAGAAGCAGACAGCAGGAGAGCTGCAGTCACTGCCAGAGCACAAAGGGGAACTCAGCTTAAAATGAGATGACAGAAAAAATAAAGCCAGGAGTACCACTTCAGAATGGAAAGACTTCTTGGAAAAGCTGAAAGAGAAAATCCAGTTGGACATTAACAGTGCTGCCTCAAAATTGTGAAAGTTGAGCTGTTCACAAGAGACACTTCACTTGTTTGAGTAATGCAGTGTGAGATGTAACATCACTGATTCTCATCTCATGGGCTCCAGCATAAAGAAAACTGCCTGATGAAGAAATGGAATAATTTTAAATATAAGGTTTAATAATTAAAGCAAAAGGAATCACCTAGAAGGACGCTATTTTATTCCTTTCCGTTGCAATTAAAAAGGAACAGGTGTAGGAGCAGTCAGGAAAACACCAGTCTGCTACAACTGGGAAAATCCCCATTTAGAGTTATGTACTATCAGTTCTAGAAGGTGAGGCTGTTTTCAAGTCACTCAAGACAAAAAGCAGATCTCAGGCATTCAAGAGAATATGAGTGATAAGCGATTAAAAAATTTCCAGTAGAAGATGAAAGCAACAAGAAGGAAAACACAATGGAAAATACTCAATGTGTTGGCAAGTGGAAAGTTGCAAAGATTAGAAATGAGCGTGGGTTTATTTGAAAAAAGTGCACTATTCGAGGTAGGATACATAAGACTTTTGTTCTCTAGAGAAATAGAGGTGTAACAAGCAGACCAATATCAGGGCTAACAGAGATGGAAGTGGAAGAGAAAACCATTGGTTCTTCCCAAGGCTACCCCAGTTACCAGAATTGTCCATGAAGAACTAGACCTCCAAGAAAGAGGATGTAATTTTCTTGGAGTGCAATATAATGAGCCTAAGCTGTGACAATGACAAATACATACACAAATTGTGCTCTGGGAATTTGCAAGGAGAAATCAAACTACATTCAATTGTGAATATTACACATCAGGAACCAAAAGGTATTTATCACTGTAAGCAAAAAAACTGCTTCCATACTTCCAAGGCCCTTCATGACTTCGAACTCTTTGATTAAATGAATAGTTTTCATCTGTGACTTCTGCCTTCAAAGTGGAGCTTACAGAACTCAGTGTGTAGTCCTCTCCAGGAGTCATAGAGTGAAGGGCTGGTAATCTGAGGATGCAGAGTACTTGCTTCACTATTTACTTTGCTTTTTAATTCAAGCCTTTGTAATAAGTCTGCCACCATTTTTCCTGAATGGATCTTTTTTCTTCACAGCAAGAACTGGGCCTAAAAACAGAAATTCTGAAAATATGTCCTGCTTTTGACTGAAGCATACCTCAAATGTACTGTTAATAATAACTCATAATATATACTCTCTAAATATAAGAATATAGTAATGTGATAAAATATAGCATGTAATTCTAACAGCTTATTTCTAAATGGAATAGTCTCTTTTTGGTGTCCTGAAGCCTTTTTTTTAAAGAGCTGTCATCTACATATCCTTTAAGTCCCTGGATGTAAGGTAACAACAGTGGCATTGTCTTCCCATTCTTCTTTAATCCTTACAGGGTTTTTCCCTTTTGTAACAAAATTTAGCCTCTAATAAACTAAAACATTACTACTTCTACCTTCCACATAGATTTTTATGCATTCATACCAGTATGCATGCAGTACCTAAATTAGCCTACTTAAGGTTTGCCTTTTCAGTCTCTTCTCAGAGGTACAAATTTTTCCTTCTCAACTAATTATTCATGTATAGAGAAGGGAATAAAACTCTGTAATTGTGTCCTGGTTTCAGCTAGGGTAGAGTTACTTTATTCTCAGTAGCTGTTACAGTGCTGTGGTTTGGATTTAGACTGAGAATGGTGTTGAAAGCACACTGATGTTTTGGTTTTTTGCTGCCGTGTTTATTTTAAATCAAGGTGGTTTTTTTTTTTTTTTTTTTTTTTTTTTTTTTTTGTGTCTCATGCTCTGCCAATAAGGAGGCGTGGAAAATAATCTGGGAGGGAACAGAGCTGGGACAGGTGACCCAAGCTGACCAAAAGGACATTCCACAGCACAGAAAGTTATGCCCAGTATATAAACTGGGGGGAGTTGCCTGCAAGGGCGACTGATCTGGATTTGGGAAGGGGTGTCTGGCATCTGTCAGTGGGTGGTGAGTGAATTCATTGTGCATCACTTTTTTAAAAATCTTTTTCATTTTAATTATTTTAAAAATTTACAATTGTTACTGTATTTTAATTACTTAACTGTGTGTGGTGCTTAATTTCCATCTGGGCTTAAATTCCAACAAATGGCAATAAGTTGCCTGGGAACACCAGTCAGTCTTAGACAAGAACAAGTCTATCAGACATTTTTCCATATGTAATAGATGTGCTAGTATTGCGAGGAGTTAATGCTGATTCGTCCTATGACTGATGTTACACGGCAAGTTACAGTGCTCTGCTGTGATCTTACAATATAACAAAGCTTTAAATTGACACACCAAGAGTGGCAGACAACTTAGAGACCATCATGCCTCACGCCTCTCGTTATGTTCTGTTTCAAGTTTTTTTAAATGTCTGATCAAATGCCCAACACTTGTATAACAAGAAAAAACTGTTCTCCCTGGAACAGCAGTTCTTATCAGATATAGGTGGAGGCATAACAATACACTAAGGACATTACACAAGGCTGTGTAACAAACTAAGGCATCCATAGGTTGCAAAGTAAAATAAAACTGAATTAAATAATAATTGACATGTGACAAAGCTGCCCAAGATGTCTTAGGGAAAGTGGAAGAAAGTATTTCAGAGCTTAAACATTTCAGTCAAGAGCACAGAAATACACTTGTAGTATACATTTGACAGTTGTCAGAGCCTTCATTCTTGGTCCAATGAATCTCCTGACATCCTGTTGACGTGTTCAGGCCATGATCTGTGGGAATGCCTCAGAAAAGTGGCACACACTCACAGCACACACCAGGGACATCTCCCTCATCACACTTCTCAGAGCAGGGTGGGCTATTTTGCTAATATCCTGTCATTTTGACATCAGGCTTTTTGGGCATAATCTTACAGAATGACAAAGGACACCAGCCTGAGGCAGGATAGGTGCTACTTCAATGTCTCATTAATCAGAGCTTTAACTTGGCCATGAGGGAGGGCCTAATTATGGTGGCAAAAGTGGGTGGCAAAAATGAGGCAGTAATTCATCGGACTGCATTAACATGAGCACCAAAGACATCATGAAGGGAGTAGAGAGTCCATTCTCCCTACTAGAGTCTCAGGCTCAACTTTTCTCATCTCATAGTAGGTGCTAAAACAGTTTACCTAATTGTCTTTCTTGACTATAAATTGAGCTTAGCTTTATTAGCTGAGATGGAAAGTATTATATCTGAAGTTAAGCAAGACGAAAGCCAGAGCTCAAGAAATTTGGTGGCTGATCTGTATTTAAACCAATAATGTTTTCTTCAAACCCATGTGCCTTCCCTTTCTCTACAGCCATACACACTTACATTATTTGCTAAGTGGACATTCTCAGCTCCAAGTTCTCATAAACATCCAAATTTTCTCCCTGGAAGGTATTCAAAATACTCTGATTACCTTTCATAATAATAATAAAAAAAAAAACCCCAAAGACAAGACAGGGTCGAAATTCTGATCTTTGTGTCTCAAAAAGCAGAGAAAACCCTTGAATGGTTCTAACAGCTGTTCGAAATGTTAAAAGCAAAATAGACAAGGAGCTACTTTCAGCTGTAAAAACAAACCCATGACTACTATGCAGTTCTGTAGTTGAAAATTTCGAAGACCCAATAGCCTGAAAAAGAGATGTTTTCCAAATATCTAAGCTGAATAAACTTTTATTCAAAAAATCCCTGCTGAAGATTGTTAGTGAATAAACTGCAATTTACCTTGTTACATTGTAGAGGTTTGTATTTGCATAAACTGCCATTTAAGATGACTTTGAGTGTCATTCTGGCAATCTCCTGCTCCATCCTCTAATGTATCTTGCTCTTTAACAGCCAAATTTTTTTAAAGTTAATTTTACATTTAATCATCAGTCTAATGTTAATATATTCCTGTAGCAATGCTGCAGTCATTATTGCAAAGTATATTTTAAAAAGAAAACCTATTTCCTAAATACATAATGATCTACCACCTTTTAAATGATTTGTATTATTAGGCAGGCTTTGCCCTTATGATTTGTTTTACTAACCACGCTTTTCTTCCAACTTCTCAAGAATTGCCAGAGTTTTGTGAAAAGCTAAAACAAATGTGTGTTCCAAATCCCTACTGGTGAAGGATTTCTAACACTTTGTGCCATGTAATTCTCAAAGCAGAAAGTTCTGACAGTGTTTCTTTTTCCATGTCTTTTTTTCTTTGAGAATTTGACTGTGACTTTGTCTAATAGTACAAACAGTATGAGGAGGTTAGGAATTCCTTAGTACATTCCAAACTCACTCCACACACCAGTTTTCATCCTGATCCAATTAAGTTACTGCTTAAAATTCAGCATATTTTTGCGCATTATTGCTATACTGGGATGACTTTGACTATTGCCTCTGTATACATTTGTAATAATTCCCACAGTTTTTAACCTTTGCAATTTTTTTTTAAATCTCTCAGATAAAAGACAGTGGAAGTTTTCTCATGATGTCATAAAAATCTTTTCTTTAAAGACAGTTAAAAAGAGGATTCAGTCAAACATCTTGGTTCCTAAGTTAAAAATGAATTAAAGAAAATATGTTGCTTGTTTTAAAGATTTTTTTTAAGCAAATTCTCTTTCCAAAAGTAGGATTTAAAAAAATATGTATATCCAAGTTCTGACTTCAGCTCAGCCTTATAGCATGTAATATATTAGTGAATTGCCTTATCTCTTGAGCACTAGGTTATGCTTCCCTAGCTAGTTTTAAAAGCAGCAATTCTCAAAGTCATAATTCTTTCAGATTCTAAATTTATTTTGAATTGATGTCTATAAGTAGAGCTTGCTGCTCTGATTCTTTATAATTATTGGACCTGCTCCCAGACACCTGAATAGAGTCAGATGTAAATTTGGCTTGCTGTTGGTCTTAAAAAAAAAAGATGATTAACATTTATAAACTGAGATATTAGTGAAATGCTGATGTTGAAAAATGCAAATATAGAGCATAATTAAAGTACATCCAAGTACAGTGACTTTCAAATACATGAATGTTCCTCGCTTCTAGCAGAAGTTTGTGGGGTTATTCACCAAAATTAGTACTCACTGACTGCAGAGTAGCACAGTGTACTCTGAGAGCTGATGTAAGGTCAGCAACGATCCCATTGAAGCTGAAGAAAGCAATGATTACTCGATGTCCCTTTGAAGAAGGAGCATGGTCAGATTCCATACACTCAGACTCTTGCATTTCTAAGTCACCTATTAGCAAATTAAAAGTCCCCCATACCAACTAGAAAACATAGTCGAAGAAGGTAAGTGGTTTGTTATTCCAAGGCAACTCAGTTCAAGAATCATTACTGAATAACCTTATGCATTCATTAGAAGAAGTTTTCAGAGCACATAGCAAAAGGTAGGTAGCTTTTTAAAAATGACAGTGCCAGGGCTGTACACCTATCATAACAGAAAGCAGTGATAACAGCTGCTAGTCTTTATTGCTATTTGCTGTATTTCCCAGGAGATTTTAGAAAAGCTAAAGACACTGATAATGCCTCCACTCCTCTGTGTATTAGCAAAAGAGGAGGGCTGTCTGGAATAAACTGGAATAAACAGAAGAAAAAAAAACCCCAGTTTTTCATCAGAAAGACTGTTGCAAACTGTCATTACAGAATGAGGTTTGAAAATACTAATTTCAGGCTTTCAAAATGACAGTGACCTCCCTTTCCTGGAGACTGCCTTCTGTTTCCTTCCATGCAGCCAAGAACACTTGCAGCCTTGGCAGCCTTGTTCAAATCCTCTGCTGCCCCTTCAGACTTTTTGCTCTAGGGAAGGGCTGTCTTGAATGCTAAGGCTGCCTCTACACCATATAGCAGCCTGCTCCCTGAAGCCTCCCTGGGCTCCTGAGGAAGAGTAAAAGGAAACATCATAATGCTGCAGAATATGCATAATCCAATAGAAAATAATTTAATTAGAATGCTCTTAATCAGCTTTAATTACAAGTCCCTAGAGTACATTACAACACAACCACAGAGCTAATTTTGTTAAACCCTTTGTATTTCTGGGTGAAATGTACTATTACAAGGCTATACTAATTGAAGCCCAGGCAAAAGATCCTGGAACCACTACAGAAACATCCAGAGGAATATGTAATCCTTCTGTATGAAATAGAGTTTTAACCAGATTCTCACCTAATCCTGTGTTGGCTTTTACTCCTGAATGAAAGCCACCTGTGAAAATAGATGACAACGACTTGTGAGATGTAATAGGAAGCCAAGTACTCCTCAAAGCAGAAGGAATTCAACCCTTCTCTGAGCATCTAGGTGATCCAGTAGGATCAGCAGATCTGTATTCTCTCTTTACCTCCAGTCACATCCCCAGTTAGCCTTCACATCTCTTCTGCTTGTAGAGGCCCCATGGTTTTGAAGAAATGTTAATTTTGTTCACTCTTTGTAATTGCTTTTTTCCTGAGAAGCTTCATTCACAGTCATTCCTGCTGCAACATGCCCAGCAGTGAAATTTGAACATGTACTTTGCCATTAGGACTCTTTTATTGTAGTGTGTGTCTGTGTGCACCTGTGCGATAAAAATAGGCAAATAGGACATGGCAATGCTTTAAAAAGCAGATATGGAAAGAGAAATGGGCACAAACTTCCACAGCATCAGATTCTTCAGTTTTGCTCCTCACACTGTTTTTCCTAGGTCTTCAGCTCAAACCAGTTGCTCTCTGCCCTTTTCACCCTACCTGTGGGCAATCAGCAATACTACTTTTGTAGAAAGAGGCATCTTTGAGCCTCTGTAAAAAGTATCCTAGGAAACAGCAGGATATTTCCCAGGGCATAAAAGCTAACTTTTTTTTGTATGGGAAATGGAACCAGAGTAATGGTGGTAAACATAGGAACTCATTGTAAAAGCAGAATTCAACTTATGCTGGAAAATGGAAAGAAAACTCATAATTTGGACTCTTCCAATAAGTATTGTCAGAAAACTAACAATTGCAGCACATAAATGTGGAAATGAGATTTAACTGAATAGCCCCATGTTCTGTGGAGGTGCTCAGTACCACATCTCCTTGCCAGATGTTCCAAACAAAGCTCAAGTCTTTAGATATAATAAGCATTTGAATGTAGAAAGACCAGGCACAAAGGAAAGTAGGAAACATAAAACACACACAAAAACCAGTTTATTAGCTGTCCAGAGGGCAGTATTTTTTCATATTAAATTGGGTTTGCTTCCTGCTGCCAGGTTTGGGGGTCATGCAGTACTGTGGAGAGATAGGGAACTAAACATTAGATGCCAATGCATGCTTTAAGTCTAGTTCTTCTAGACCTGCCTGAAAGAAGCCCTCTGTTCTCATTTTGAGTCTTTGGCTGCAGGTTTGTTTAGCCTCTGGGGAAACAAAGAGATTGCATTAAATATAATTAAATGAAGTATAGCAGAGTCTGTACTGCAGCAAGGTCCTGATCCAGAGCTAATGAAAAACTAACTAAATTAAACCAAATAAGTTTGGAAACAATACCCATAATACAATTATTGCATTTTAAATATGAAAGGGAAAACTGAACCATGCAGAAGGGATTATAGCACTGATAGTGAATGCAATAAGATTTCAGGCAATGGTGTCTGCTAAAGCATTGGATCTTGGATAACTGTTCACAACACCCATATTTGAACTACTACCACAAGGCAATATTTCACAAGATAGACCAAGATCAAAGGGGGACTGTTTTCAGGCAGCCTGAACACATGGAGAAAACATACATAGATGTTTTATTAATAAGAGAAAGAAGATGAAAGTGCAGTGTGGTCTCCTCACATCACGTATTATTAGTATGGGCTGCTGCCTCTGTGGACCTGATGACATCTCAGCTTAAAGAATGATAAATCTAGAATTTTTCCCCACCCCCAGTGCTTTGTTAATGAGATTCTCTATTTAACCATTTTCAGGTAGAACAGGCATAAACTTCTAATCAGCTGTACACTGAACCAAGTTAGTCTGTGTTATTGACCTTGATTTTACTTTACAGATGAATTCCGTGTATTTTGTTCCAGCCTTGAAGGGGTGGTGAAAGCATCATCGGTTAGCTACTGGAAAACTCAAAACTTTGCTGTATAAAGACCAGACTAACACAGTTTGTGGTGCTATTAACAGCAAAGAAAAATCAGACACTACCTTCAGTTTCCACTAAAAAGTAGATTTTTCTCCTCAGCTGAACTTTAAATAAAAGCTGATGTCACACTTCCCAAGGGCCTAAGTGGGAGGTTTTTCTTGCAATCAAGGTTATCAGTAGTAGAATTGTGTTTCAAAGGAAACTAAGTACTGGAGGACAAAGAAGATAAAATCCAAAAAACCAGCCCTGTTATACTCTATATTTTATCACATAGCGCAAGTTTTGATGTCAAGAAAAACAATTCAATTCCAGTATAGACATAATTATAAATTCCACTGTGCTCAAATTATAGCCACAGCAGATATGTCATTGGCCAAAATATTAGAAGGTTTATTGCAGTCTGCCTTCACCGACTTTCCAGCTAGATGTTTGTTTTGCAAAATGAAACAAAGAATGTAACACGGCAGAAGGAAATTATATTCCGGTGGGGAAGATGTTATGTGTTTGTTTGGGATAATTCAACTTAATGAGCATCCAAGGAAATTAAGAATCTAGTATTCAAGATATATTTGACCACTGTACAAACGTATTTTTCTGCAGTGTATGTAAATACTTTTTAAACTACTGAACTGAACTTTTTTGAAAAGTGTTTTCTTGTATTCTGTCAGAAGAGTGGTTCATTTCAAGACTTTCCCCACCAACATAAATCCCCCTTTTCTGCCTGCATAGTCAACACTATTAGCTTTTTCTTGTTCTGCTTGAAGGTTAGGAGTCAAGGAAATGAAATCAAACACAGGAACAATTCATTTTACTAGGATACAAAATATGAAATGCCAGTCTCCGGTATTCAAGTGGTATTGGTGTGATGCATTAAAGCAAAGTGTTTGAGAGAGAAAGAGGAATTCTAGTCTCAAGTCCTCATCCACTTTCAAGCAGAAAATTCAGAGAGCAGTCCTGAGGTTTCTGGCATGCCTGGACACAAAGTGGGCTGCTGAGAATCCAGCAGCAGCCTCCTGGCTCCCTCTGCCACCTCCAGACATTTCAGCACATGCATTTCTGTGATGTTCACATTCCAGCTGTGCACTGATTCAGGCCTGCTATAACAATTTAGGATTTGATCTTGAATTGTTAGAAGCAAATGTTTTCCATTGGATGGAGGCTTCATCGGGCAGCAGTGAAATATTAATATAAAGGTTCAAAATGATCCTTAGAATTTTATGTGCTGTTAACTTCACTTGAGGCTGAATAACCTCAGGGGCAAATACAAACATCACTTAGGAAGCATGTTTAAAATAAGGCACAGTAACAAATTAAATGCAGTGTCTAAAATACGAACAAGTTCAATTCAGATGTTGTATTTCCTATAGCTGCACAGAATTTGGATGGATAGAGCAAATGCTATATGGTTCAAAATTACTAACTCATGCTTCCTAAGGTAATTAGTATGAGACCACTGCAGGAATATAATCTTTCACTTCTCTGAGATTTATTGTAACCTGTCAAAAATAGTATCGCAAAGTCAAAGATTTATACTTACTCTAAGTCTTCATATAAAAATCTTCTACCAAGTATACTGGTAGGTTTCTTACCATTATGAATGGACAAAAATTGCATTTCAGAGATCCCAGCATTTTAGGATCATTAGATAAATTAGGCAACAGAGAAACCTGTCCTGTCAAAGACAGAAAAGTATCTGGAAGTTATCCTGCTTCAGAGCCAACAGGAGCTATTTTCATAGTGTTCCTCCTCTCCCCCATCCCAAGTAACATCAGATACTCCTCAGTGTCAGGCCCTCAAAACTAACTTTCCAAGAACCTCCTAAATAGCCCAGAAATTGGTTTACTTACCTAGGCCTGGTTCAAGTCATCAACACCCTTCAAGTACAGAATTAAGCCTGAATCTCTTACAAATGCCAAATTATTGGCAGTTACAAGTAGCAGTTTTTTGATCAAGCTTCTTAAAGGCTATATAAAGGGGGGAAATCTGTAATGTAATGATTACTACACTTATTTTGAAACATGACATTAAGAGATTCCTAATTAAAATATAGCTGTCAATTACTTTTGTAGGCATTACATAATGATTTGATGTAGCAGTTCTTTAAGATAAATACTCTTGAAAATATTCCTGAGAAGATGAAGAT
This sequence comes from Taeniopygia guttata, assembly GCF_048771995.1. NCBI lineage: Eukaryota > Metazoa > Chordata > Aves > Passeriformes > Estrildidae > Taeniopygia > Taeniopygia guttata. The sequence continues at coordinate 24,414,708 of NC_133026.1, read as the reverse complement.
TAACTGCTCCTGTTAAAAACATCCAACATGCATATCACCAGGAGGGTTCTCTGGATAGCTGTAAAATAGTAATAATTGTAAGATTTTCTTTATTCTGAGGCAGTTCACTCTATTGGCTATACTCTGAAGCACCTGGGAATCTGAAACATTGAAATAGAACCAGTTTCATAGGCCTGCATTACTTTTCTCTGCAGATGTCTTCTGGCAGGAAATAATTTCTGCAGTGAGAACAGCTGTCCCCATCTTCGAGAATCATACCTTGAAATGCTCTAACACATGACAGAAGACAGCCTTCATGTATCTTTTTACTAACTAGTTTATTCAGTTTTCCTAGAATGATGCAGTGGAGGAGGCCAGAGAAATTTCATACAGCTGAGGTCCTCTTATACTTCATTGCAGTGCAAAAGAGCTGAATGTACTGGCACCAAGCCACAGTCCACATTGAAATTAAAGAGAATTTCTCTGCAAGACACAAGTATCCCTTTTATGCCTAGTCATTTCCTTCAGCTCAACTTCTATAGAAACATTGCAACTCAAGACTGATGTGAAAGCATTAAAACTCAAGTACAATTTCTGGATAAATGATCATGTTTTGTAATGTTCTTATGCTGAATCACAGGAAGTGTTCTGAGAACAGAGCAATACACCACCAGAAGGAGCATTGGACCCAGAGCTTTCTTAGAAAACTTACAAGCACAGGATTTAACATGTGAAGAAAGGTGCAAAAACACTAAGATGAGAGAAAGGCAAGGAGAGGGAAGATAGATCTATACAGGCAACTATTAACAGAGATGACTGAACAATTTCAGGACTTATCTGGCTTGTTTGAGTCTAAAGTTAGACACTTCATTAATCTGTAATAATTGAATATGAAATGCAGTTTTCCAGCTACAGCAGACTTTCCTTTAAGGACAGAGGAGTTCATTACAGAACCACCAGATCGAGGAGGTAAGGCTGGAAGTGACCACAGTGGGCATATGGTTCAACTAGAACACAAGGCACAGGATTGTGTATAGATGGTTCTTGAATATCTCCAGTGAGGGAGACTCCACAACATTTCTGGACAACATATTCCTCTGCATGGTCACCTGCACAGTAAAGAAGTTCTTCCTCATGCTCAGGTGGAACTTCCTGTGCATTGGTTTCTGCCCATTGCCTCTTGTCCTCTTGCCTGGCACCAGAGAAGAGCCTGGTCCATTCTCTTGACACCCTCCCTTCCAATACTGATAGACATGGATGAGATCTCACCTTGTCAAGGCTGAACAGACTCAGTTCCCTCTGCCTTTCCTCTTAAGAGAAAGGTTCCTGTCCCTTAATTATCTTTTCTGCCTGCTGCTCAACCCACCCCAGCAGCTCAATGTCCCCTTTCTACTGAGGAGCCCAGAACTGGACACAGCACTCCTGGTGTGGCCACACTAGGGCTGAGTAGGGGGCAAGGATCACCTTCCTTGACCTGCTGTCAATGCTTTTCCTTGTGAACAGCAGGACATCATTGGCCTCCTTGGCCACAAAGGTGCTGCTAGATCATGGACAGCTTCTTGCTCACAAGGATTCCCAGGTCCTTCTCCACAGAGCTGAAGTACAAAAACATAACTCAGTTAATTATACACTTTGACTGAAGTAGATTTGGCCTATTATGAAAGAAAAGGTTTAAAAGCATGGGAGTTAGCAGTTACTGCTCACCATCAGATGTTTCCTTTATGCAACAGGAGAATCACCTGTTCCTTTAAAGTGTAGTGGACACCATACCTGCCCACTCCCCAATTTTCTCCTGCTCTATATGTGTTATGCCTTATTTAAGGGCTTATTACTTGACTAGATTTCATTTGAAATATGTGTTGAGAAGCATTTACATTAACATTAATAAAGTTTTCTCTTCAAACAAGAGAACTTCACTACAGACCAACTTTGGGTCTGTTTCTGACTAAGAACCTGTACTTTATTGTGTGCAAGGGATACATTTCATGGACTAGTATCATTCCAGAGCATCTAGGCAGTCCATGTGTATTGGAATGCTACAACAAGAGCTCTTCAAGTAAAATATACATTGAAGCTCTCCTTGGTCACAACCAGTAGCAGGATTTAATAAATGCTCTGGAGAAGAGCATTTATTCAAGCAGGTCTGCAATATAGATGCAGACCCGGGAGGGTAATGCTGTCCTGAGTGGAGACAGAAGATCCTTACAGGGACTCCTCAGTGCTTTGTAGAACCTGCACCTCTGATTCTTCCTTTTGCCTTTCCCTTACTTCCTAATAAAAACTGAAAAAAACTTCTTTAGAAAGACTGCTACAGAAAGTATTGAAAAATGGGAACTTTATTATCAAGAACAGGCAAATTGAATCAGATGGGCACAAGCTGCAGAGTACCAAGCACCCAATAACATGAGGGGGATCAGCCTTTTCCCATGAGCTGAGAGAAGACTGAGGAAAGGCTCTTTGCAGAAGTTACATAAATATGCTCCTACACAAAAAGCACTTACTCATGCAAGATACATGGTTTGGTAGATAACAAGACATTACCATACATAATTATCACTTGCATGCTCAAGTGCCTATTTGTTTAGGCAGTCATTACACACACAGAAATAATTTGCCTACATGCAACTGAAATCCTGTTATCTTTGCTCTTCTTTGTGAACTATTTCATATATTTATTTGCTAAATTTTCTGTGAGGAATCTTAAAGAAACATTCACTGTTTCTTAAGAAGCATAAGATTAAAATACCAATTTTCTTTTGAATTATTTCCCTTAAGACTCTGAATGGCTTGTAATTTCTAAGATGCCTCAGCTGATACATGTCAGAAAGCATTAAAAAAAACACAGATCAAAACAAACAAATAAAAAAACAACTACTTCCCTCCCAGTATTCTGTCACCTGTAGCACATAACTACTAGGGATGAAGGATCATTACATTATTAACTGATCAGGAACTTACTACAAGAGCATGTAGTGGTAATTCACAACCAGGAATGACTTTAGACTGAGAGAAGGTAGATTTAGAAAAGATATTAGGAAGAAATTCTTCACTGTGAAGGTGGTAAGACCCTGGAACAGGTTTCCAGGGAAGTTTTGGATCCCGAATCCCTGGAAGTATTTGAGGACAGTTTTGATGGGGCTCAGAGCAATCTGATCTAATGAAATGTGAAATGCTCATGATTCTATGACAATTAAGAAACAACTTCTCAGGATGTGACTGAAGTAGAGTACATGGAATTTTGGACTACAGCTGTCTGTTTAATATGTTCTGCTGAGTTTACAAATACAATAGTGCTCCAGTATAAAAATACTACAGTTAGTCTTTAAATTTGGCATCACAACTATTTTGTTGGTCTACAGTGCAGCTAGGAAGAAAACAGCTATTAAAATTCAAGAAAGAGTTGAACCAGTAAAGCAAGGCAAGTTAGATATCTTTTTAGCCACTAGCAGAGTGACACTCGATATCCTTCTCGTTTCTGATGGGGTCAAAACTTCCACATGAGAATCCGCTGCACTTGCACAAGGTCCACAGCTTAGCTGTGCTCTTAGCTACCCAACAATGGATATTGCTATTTTTGTTTAGAGTAGTTAAGGAATATATTCTGCTTTTTAAATGGCCTCTCCTAGCATTGCTTACACCATTAGTATCTATATAAAGCAGTTCTAGAATTAAAAATACTGTAATGACTTTCATGGGCAGTGAACACCTAAGGTTTAAGAATTTGGTGAGGAAACAGAGCACTGCTTTTGTACTCACAGGTCTGGAATATGGATTTTCTTTATGACTGCACACTCCTAATGGGCCTGCCTTGCCCAGATGCTGAGCACCTTAATTTCTTAGCGATGCTTTCAGTGCTTTGCATATAAAAACCAAAGTAGACCAGGTGTTTCTACTCTAAATAGACACTAACAGCTTTTTCAGCCATCAATGAATCTCAAGGGTGCTTTATCCTGATGTTAATGGATTTTTCTCAATTGGCAGTAAAACTGAGGACTTTCTGGTGAAATGGACTTGTGCCATTGTTTTGAAAGCTTATGGAAATAGGCACAGGGGACTTTTTCCCAGAGACATTCGAATTGTTTCTCTTAAACAGTTTGGAGGAAACTGTTAATCTCAGTAGCTTTTTCCCACTGCTGGCTACAACTGAGATCATGAACTCTGCAAATAGTCAGTTACAATTGCCTTGCCAAAATATGTTTTGACATTTGAACTGCTTCATTTTCTTTGTCTCACAGGTGATAGAACGAGCCTGAGAGTGATCTCTGGGAAAGTGCAATTCAGATGAAACAACTACTGAGAACACAATCAACCTAATGCTTTTAGTCAAGGTTGCATTTGTTACAGAGTAGTGAGCACAATGAAAAATCATTTCTTCATATAGGTTTCAAGCAAGGTACTTTTAGAAAGCTAGAAAAAAACAGATGTTGACTTGCAGCAATCCATTCTTCAGCATAGAAGAGGGAAGCACAGAAAAAACTACGTTGTATCACAGGCCATGCTGATAAACAAGCAAGAAGTTATTTTGTCAAGTAGAGGGTTGTCTACAAGAGTGTTAATGAGAAGTAGGTAAGTACAAGATGAAGTTCTGCTCTCACAGGAGCCTGTGGGAAGTCTTGAATTTGGATTAGTAGTTTCTGATATTGACTGGACAGAATTGTGAATTGTAGTTGTAACTGTGTTAACTGTAAAACTCTTCATGGTGAGACTTTTTCATATTTGACAGAACACCAAATATTATGAAAATTAATATCATTTGAAGTAGGAACTCTTAAATTATAGTTGTCCATTGTTGCATACTGAGAAGAAATTACAGCTGAAGAAACAGCAAAATTGTTTACACAAACAGTTAAGTACTACTAAACATTACTATAGAGATGCAAAACATTTCTTCCTTCCTTTCACATTTAGAACATACTCCAACACACGTAGGGGGTCTTAAAAAAAGCAACCTATTTATTTCCAACTCTAAGTATTTTTAAATGAAAAATGCACCCATGAAAGCTGATGCACTTGGCTAAAAGAATTTAATTATAGTAAAATAATAACAACATTGGAAGAGATGTTTTGAGGTGATCAAATACATAATTTCTGACATTTCTGTAAACCACAATTCAGCTATTTTAGGTTACAAACAGTTTTTTCTTCTGTAAGTCAGACTATAATTACAACTTACTTAGGAACAAGGTAAAAAGGTTAAGTATTACATAAGGCAACAGTTTTTTGATCCCAACTCCTTTTTTTTCCTGCCTCTCAGTTCTGGAAACCCTTGCATCTCTGCCTCCAAAATGAGAAAAGGAATATAAAAAAAAAGCAAATTGCCCTCTTTAAGGTGAGGTCTGTTCTGTTTCCTTAAGTGTCACTGTGGAAATGCTTACCCTTCACCAGTCTGTGTCCAGAGGTGCTTTAAGAACCATTTTCTATTTGCACCAGTGGCTCTGCTCCTCTAATTTATCCCTTCCTCTATCAAAGTTCCTGGTCAATACAAGTTTCTGCCACATCTCCTGGGTTTCCCATAGCCTTAATTTACCTTTTATTTAATTCCTTCTGGCTTGCAAAGTATCCAGGACCTTATAATTACTCTCAGGTTTAACAAGAGACAGAGTCTACATTTTTTCTAGCTGGTGGCTGGCAGGGTAAGCACAAAGCAAATGTTGAAGGAGAAGATGATAGAGGACAGTGAAAACCTGCAGTATGCCAGGAACACTAAATCAAAGTAAGGCCACATTTATTACTCTCTCTTGACTAAGAACAGAGGAAATCACTTTCCCCTTGAGTTCTCCCCAGAATAATTCATCAGCTTCTTGCTTTGCTAATATGTTTATAGACACTACATAGAGCTGAGTCAGCCATGGTCCCACTGCTAATCTTGAGGATTACTCATGGGTTTTGAAATCAGCAACAGAAGATTCTCTTATGTATCATGAACTTTTCCTTCACACATTAAGCAATTAACAACCATCTAATTAGGCCCCAAACCACTGTGGATTCACAGCCATTGTTGATTAGAGCAAATGAAATCAGTTCTTTTCTTTGCTTGCTGAGGGCACACATGTCTCACTGCAGGCACACCTCTGCATGCCTGAATTATCAGGGGGTGTATGTTTCTAAATCACATTTTATTTTTTATTAATACCTAGCTGAGGTTAATAAAGGAAGAGTTTCAGCAAGAAAGAACAGAGAATGACTTTATGAAAAGGCAGCAAACAGAATTAAGCCTCATTAGCAAGCTTCAGTTGAACTCTTCACCCTATATTCAGTACTCACCTTTACTGTTTTTCCTGGACTCTTACGATATAAAAACATATAAATTCAACATATTTCGGTTTTATTAAAGAATGCACAAATTATGCTTAAACAGTCCAGAAAAAAATACCTGGTTTAAAGTAGTCTTTTTTCCCTAATCACAGATAATTCAGCTTATTTGGTAAAAGATGGGAACTCTCTGTTTCTGAATTTTATTCTATTTTTTCCCTGTGACATTTTAAATGGGCCTGAACAAGTGATTTGTACATTATGTGCCTTGACTTACTGCATCCATAGAACTCATACCAGATACTGTTAGTAATATTCCACCAACACACTACTTGGACATACTGCAGACATTAATCAACTTATAAAGCTGGAAACCACTCTTCAGTTCAGGCTACATCAGAAAACCGTGAACACTGAAAGTGTCAGTCCAGATTTTGTATGATTTTTGTTTGCAACATACTCTAGAGTCAGAATTTACATCAGCTAGTAGTCAGCTGAATGTAGTCCAGACTGCAAACTATGAAATTTGGCAACAATTCATTTGTCCTATATCCCATATTGTTTTCTGCTAATAGAGATGGAAGCAGTACACCCAGGAGAGAAAAAAAATATTGAAAGAAAACCAAAATAAAACAGGGTTAAGGCTTCACCTTCAGCCCTGGAAACTCCCACACACAAACAGCTGTCTCAGTTTTAGACACTTGGAAATGGTCTGGAGACCAAGCCCTTCTCACACATTGCTGTGGCCAAAGAAGAGCAATCATAACACAGTCACCAGATAACCACAACCTCACTGCCCCTGGTCCCTCAACAGCTAAGGCTGGAAGGGACCAAATCACAGAGCTGGAGAGGAATCCCAGCATAAGTTTGGTATCATAGTAAAATTAGCACTTCTAGACTTACACCATATTACTTGTGAGTTCTTCAAGCCTTGCATTTTTCCTCTCTAGAACAACCGTTCCAAATAAAAGCAGAACCATGTGGCTCTTTATATATATTCAATTTACCTGCTGTTAGCTCCTAACAACTTGCTAATAGCCCCACCTTGGAAATCATAAGCACATTGATGAGAAAGTAAATAAGCTCAGTAATAACAAACATGCACCACAATATTCAAAGGAAAATCACAGGCTATTTTATAGATTCATAAAACATACACATGGACAAAATCCCAAACTCCCAAAAGCTGGACTGTATTTTAACGGTTTCTCATTTAAATTAAAAACCAACAAGCTATTTTTCTATAAAAATAAAAATCAGCTCCTGTAACCATCCAGTATTTCTACAACATTTTAAATCTACAGGAGGATGTTTCTATAATAGTACTATCCATTTAGAGTCAGTCAGATGACAGAAAACAAAAGCACTATCTCTATGAAGTTTTCCAATGCCTCTCTGTTTCTGAAAATAAAACATCTCTTTTGAAAGTGAAGGCTCCCTATATGGTAGCTTAACAGCAGATTTTTCTCAACATAGTTACATGAAGAATGATTTTTAATAGCTATTTTCACATTTTTCTTCACAAGTGTCATACCTTTAGAACTTCCCTTACCCAAAAGTACAAACATTTATCAGAGGAAAAAATCTTCTGAGTCAGACTTCACTTAAAATTTATTATATGCCCACAGGTTTTGGAAGGTGTTCAAGATCACAATATAGAGAGCTGCCAAATTTGAAATATATTATTTGGTTAGAAGGAAGTGGAAAAAAGTGGTGGATTCAATCAAAATAGTAAATGTTATTCTCTTTCGGTGTCTGACAGAAATATGTATTTTTTTGTGGAGTATATTTCTGACTTTGTGAGAGGATACAGTGTTCTTGATCCTAATTAGAATTTTTTTTTGCATTCAAACTTTGAGGTATTGTAGTTTTCAAAGGATCTATTTTTTTTTTAATGAGGTCTCAAGCCTTGAGACATTCAATACAGCCAATTTTTTATCACAGTGAGTTGCTGGTATATACTCCAAATTGGAATGAAGACTATGTATGAGGTGACTTCTATATCTCAAAGGTTTCTTCAGTGTGACTAAGGTTTCACCCTTCCAGCAACTCACTTTTTCATAACTGAAATCTTCTGTCTTCATAATGATTATTCTCTATGATTCATTTATCTTATTAAAAGTCAGAATACCAAAAATTATTCCTGTAGTCCATGGGCAAAAACTTTGTCAGTATGAACAAGAATTGCTAAGAGAAAAGTGGGAGGAATCTTTTTGTGAGCTCATACATTAGCTAATATTTTCAAACTACTGACAAAGCAATGATATTTTAGTTAAAAAAAAAATCACACTTATTGGTAAACATGTCCAGAAATAATTCCAAGGATAAAAACACACAGAGGCAGGGGAAAAAAAAAAAGTAATTACATTAGATTCACTATAAAACATACGACTAGTAATACGAGATAAAGTATTCCATAGAGCAATCAAAAGAAGTAGCCACATCAGGGTATTCACTGGCTGCTAGTCACCAAAAGTCTTATGTATCTGATCTCTAAATTGAAAAATCCTGAGGAGGTCAGCCTTGTCCAAGCAGAAATGCTTCTGAGATTGAGTAGAAGGACTTAAAAGCCCATAGGACTGGGGGGCTTAGGAGTTTAAGTGTGTGCATTATGAGACAGAAGCTGTGGAGAGGTTCTTGAAATTGCAGTTTGAGATTTGACAGCTAAATCTTGCCTAAATCCCTCTTTCAGATGCACACATTTTTTGTTATATCCCTTATTAAAACTTTTTTTTTTCTAATTTTCCACCACAATGCAGAAATACCAGAGTTTCTTGCATTATTCACACAATGTGAAGGAAATTATTAGGACTGCAAGATGTTTCAGACACAGCTGCAATCTGTCCTGTGTAAGGAGTAAAGATGATCCCATTCACCCCATAGCAGCTCCAGCCTTCCAAGCACCTGTAGGCTCAGACACTCACTTCAATGTGTGATGATGCATCAGCAATCCTGTGTGCAGTAAACTTTATGGTCACTCTGAGCAGACATTTAACATTCCACAAAATATTTGAAAAAGGCCTCAAAAACAGTGAACCCTAGATAAATAAGGTATAATTTGCATTTACAGTTGAGAAAAGCAGTGGTCTTTCTGACAAAATATTTGTAAACATTTACTTAGATACTCATATATGAAATACATATGTCCTTCTACATTCTTCCTATGTTCTGACATGGCACAGATTATTTGCCCTTGAATGTTGAAGCCTGACACCAAGAAGCAATACTGCAATAATTCTGTAAACCACAGAGGAGAGATTTGCAGCCTGGGCCCTGAGCAGATGCAAATAATAAATCAGCTATGATTTCTGGATTTATTGGACAAACACTGAACAGACATTGAAAAGCCACACAATGTAAATCAACACAAACACCCAATATTTAGTGGACTCTAACAACATATCTATGCATATCTCTGATGTGTAAAATAGTGGGATATTAAATATTAATAGAGGAAAGAAAAGGTAATTCCTTTTTGACCTAGTAGCTGTAAAAAAATCTTTATTCAGCATAGATGAGACAATTAACTTTTTCAACCCTCTGTCTAGGGTAGCATAATCTATGCTTATAATTACTTCTGTCTGTAGATTTTTAGGTCTCTGTAGCACACTTGTAGTTCCACATCCTTTCAACCATCCATAGGTAAATATATGACCTTTGAGGTGCTCATTTTCATAAACAATTACTGATGCCTTTTCCTTATGGAATGCTGACCAGAAAAAGGTTTTTCATGGTTTTGTTAATTTTCTTTTAATCATTCATAAATTACTTCAGAATGTTATTAATAAAATTCAATTATTATTTATGCAACTACCAGTTTGGAGCTTTTTCCTCATTTTAAATGCATTTGTCAAACCAAATGATATATCTTAATTTTTTGTGAGTGACCTGATAACAGACCCAGAAACACTTTTCACTTGATGGACATATACAGCCATGCATATGTTGGTTTGCAGACTGCTTGAATGTATAGGTCACAGCTATAGGAATACAAGGAACCTTTTTTTGTCTGAGCACTGAAATTGCTCCCAGAGCCTCCGCTGTGGTTCCTGTGCAGTCACTGTTGCACCCTCACTGCTGCTGCTGGGTCCAGCATTGCCTTCTCCTGCTTTGTGTGAGTCATTCTGCAGCACTTAGCTACCACTTCTGATTGTGTGTGATAGTTCAAGAGATTACACTTGTGCAAATTCAAAGACTAGTATATTCATACCTAACTGAGAGCATAGCCCTTAATGAGTTAAATTAGATGGTCAGGGCTGACACAACCACAGGATACTCCATCTCACCCTCACCTCTTTGGACTGGGGGGATACTGCACCAGTTCTGCCAGTTTATTTCACAGCAGGTATGTGAAAAAAAGGTGATTGTAAGTTTTCAGCAAGATTTTTACTTATAACACTTCCACTGACCATGTGGATCTTCGTGGTCCATGGATCTTTGTGAGTTAACAGATGGCAATTAAACAATTGTTTATGGGAGATGTAACAGACATGTCCCTGCTAAGATATTATACAGACCATATAAAAGGTCCAAGTCTGTCAAATGAAAGAAAAAGTGCTCTAATTCTGTGCTAAGAAACAAACAGCCTAACAGCTTGACTTCCCTTCTCAATGTGCCATTATTAAATGACAAACCCAACTGACATAGTCTATGAAAAGCAGAAAATAAACGACATACAATAGAATTGTATATTAAGGGCTATTTATTTCTTCATATTGAAGAAATCCTCTGCCCTACAATCAGTGTTATTTCTTGATGCTATCAGAAATTGCTGCTAAATAAGTTTTTGATTGCCATATTTTTCTGGTGTAATAGATGTGTGCAAGCTTTCTATTTGTTGCCATATTGACTAATACATACTCAGTATTAAGAAAGCTGTTTAGTATCTCAGATTGTATTCTAAAAAATAGATAAAGCATTCAGCAGAAACCAGGTGATAAGTGGAGCATTTGAAATGAAGCAGTGAATTCTGTCAGCAAATTGCTGTGTGTTTGATAAAAAGACTGGACTGGAAATAAAATTGCAAACTCAAATAAAAAATAGAACTGCCTATGAAATTCCTCAGCAGATTTTTCCCAGTGAAACATATGAAACACAGTAGAAGACAAATATTAAACTTCAGACATAACTGAACCATTCCAGTGTGTGGTCACTTGAGGTTCCAGAAATCTCAACCCAGAGTCTCAGGTAACCCCTCTGTACAGCAATGTAATCACTGTGTATTTCACAGCTCTCAAGTAGTCAAAAGTGTCCTGGAGGCTTTCTCAAAAATGCTAAGCCTGCTTTCAGAGTGCTTGTAAGAGTCATTAAGAGATGCAAGATAATAAATACATTATCCCCATTCTTGGAGACATTCAAAACCTTTCAGGACATTGTCCTGGCAGCCTTCTGGCTGTGAGTCTGTTTGAGCATGGGGTTGGGCCAACTGACCTCCAGAGGTCCCTTCCAATTTTTGATACTTAGGCAAATTTAACATTACCAATAATTTGTAGTACTTGATGCAATATCTCAGCTTATCTGAGAACTGTTCATATTGAAGATAAGGAATACATCAACATGATATTTTAGCAGTGAACTGACAACTTCTTTAAAATGCTCACAAAAAAAGTTAGAAGATAAATATTTTATGAAATAATAACTGTTAAGCAGCACTGGCTTAACAAGATTACTGTAATTGTCAACTTCTATGGTTTGCTATTTTTATGTATCTTGACAGAAACTATAACTCATTTTACAAAGTTCTCAGCTTTCTGAATCAATAGTTTAAAAATGAGTAGATCTTTCAAGAAAGCATCTAGGACAGAGTCCTCTATTCCTCACAGAAGAGAAACATGTCTGTTAGAATTGATGAAGGTGTATCTTTTCCTCTATGCTATTGCATATGTACAAGCTAAAACCTAAAACCTGAATCTGCTTCACATCAGACATCTTTCTGTTCCTCTTTTGGATTCTCTTTCAGCTATTTTTTTTCATTTCAGGGTCAAAATTCTGTGCTCCTTAAGGTCTTAATGCCTTTTGGGTCAGAAATTCCACCCAAGTTGTATGAACACAGTCTAAATAAAAACTGTCTGAGGAGCAGAAATTGCAGATTTTAGTGAGGTAAACCTACTGAAAGACATTGAGTAATAACATCTCACATAACAGTATGTGAGAAATTAATAATCAATGACTAAAGCAAATTCAGAGCAGATGCTCATGATAATTCTTTAATATAATAGATAAAATAGCAAATATTAACAAATATTCAGGATTTTTGAAGGAAGGAAAAATATTTACATTCTTTTTGCTAGCCTACCAGCTTTCAAATAATTCAAAGTGAAAGGTTTCAAGGATTTTTATGTTTCTTTCCAAATCTTTATAAGGGCCAGCTACCTCTAAGGAGCATGAAACCTCAATGTTTTTAATTTTAAATCTATTTCCATTTGTAGTAGGGTTTTTCCAGTCATTGAGGATCTATTTAGAAGTGTAACTCTTTTTACATGAGAGGAAATGGTCTGAGAATGAAAAAAATACATTAAAAGCAAAGAGGGTGAGCAGAAGAGATGTCCTTCTCCATCGTCAGAACTCCTGATAATGTTAGCAAGGTCTCCTTTCCTGCCTCTGGTGGAACTCAGCTGATTCTCCAAGTCATGCTTTTCAATGCTTCCTAACACCACTGAGTTATTTCTTGTACTTCCAATCTTGTACACTGTGGTTCAGGTTAATTTGCAAAAACCATTTCCATTTTTGGGACATATTTATAAAGTCGTTTACATAGCTGACAACTGCATTTCAGTGAATGATTCAGAGCGTGGCTTCTGATCTCCTGCTAATTGAGGTTAGAAAGGCATTACTGATGTAAAAATAATAATGATACCCTGCAACTCAGTACAAACCTACTAATAATTCAGCTGTTGAAAGAAAATAATCTTTTCAAATCCATTACATGTAATTTAAAATCCTCATTAGTATGCCATTAAATAAAATCTTAACTGTCACTGAATTATGGTCTCCTAGAAAGAGGTTTAATTGTTTTGCTGATGGTTCACAATATGTATAAACAGTTTTATTTGACTTCAAGGTAATATTCTCCAGAGTCTTAGGAAAAAAAAAAGCTCTTATGTGATTGAAGGCAGTGAGTTGGACTATTTTAAAAGCCTTGGCTAGAATTGATTACTATCAAAGTTCATATAAGAGATGCCTGAAAACCAGTTTTGTACAAACCAGTTCATCGAAAAACATCAAAGTTAAGATGTAACAACTCATCTAATTAAACTCTTAGCAAAAGTCACCCCTAAAGGAACATACTCTCATTTTCAGCTGCCTACAGTATTCACATCCCTTACATGTGAGTGTCCAGCAGGATTCAACATCTTTTGAGAATTCTGCAGGGTAGGAGCAGTTGAATATCTCAGCTCCCTCAGAACATCTCCTGCAAAGCAATACTTCCTTGCTTTTGTATTTGTACTAACCATGCACAAGCCTTTAAGTAATTTCCACCCCTCCACATATTTTCTTCTAGTCTAAGGAGGTCTCGCTCCCTTCTTCCTCATCACTTCTCCAGGACAGGAGTCTTATCCCAGGAGCCCCCAGTGACACTGGACACTGCATGCTGTCCCTGAATACATTTGAACACAAGCCCTAATTAATTGCTGTCGAATTTGAAAAGGCTTCTGGCCTTATTCTTCATTGCTCACAGGGAAGCTTTGAGTAAACTACACGCCAGGCAGCTCCCAAGGTCCCTCTCTTGCCCCTTCCTTCTCTCTCTGTTTCTTGGGATCAGCACCAGGGCTGCTGTCTGACATGGCCAAAAGTAGAGACAGCAGGTGCGCCCATCCCAGCAGCCTTGCCATGGGCACCTGAGCAGCTGATGCTGAAGAAGCTCAAGCTGAAACACCAGAGAAATGTGCAGCTCTTCTGTCTTCAGTTCTCCTCCTGTGGAAATCCCTGCACCTGTCAACACATCAGGGTGCAGGGATCCTTCTGAATGCTGCTGGCTGCTTCCCTCCCTGCTGGCAGTGCCATAAGGGAGAGATGAATTTCCTCTTTGTGACAATCACTGGGTGGGGGATGCAGGAAATATCAGGAGAAAGCTTTGAAAAAATCAATTCATAGTGTACAATAGAAGAAATCTGCTTATTTTTAACTGTCATCATCTAAATTTTCAAAAATTCTTATGAATTTGTCAAAGGGTGATTGATATCAAATATTTCTTTATAATTCCTAAAATGAGCTTTTGCTCCATAAATGATGTGATTCCTAAGAATAGATTCTTATTACCAGTAAGTGCACACACAGATTTTGTATCTATTCCATAATAAAACATGAGCTTGAAGAGCCTCACACAAAAGCTCTTTGTATATGGCTGTTTGGTGATGTGTGGGAACATGATTTTGCAAACTTTTCTGCACATTCTGTGTCTTTTTCATAAAACTGGAAATTAGGGTGCAACAAACTCAAAACAAAGCATATAGTTTCTTTTATCAGATTTACATTATTTCTAGCCAAAATATTTTCTACTTTATTACAACGACTTTTATATAAAATACATATTTTATATACTACGTTATATTAATGTATTTCTATTCAGTTTGCATGTCTATGTTTTTTCCTCCAAATGGCTTCCTTGTTGCTAAAATGTGGCATAAATTTATAGCTCACAATAGGATAGAATACTCCAGAGGTCATAAGAATTATAAGGCATCTAGGAGAGCTGTTGTGTCTTTCTATATAATATACAAGATGAACCATATAATCTGACTCTATTGTAATGCGAAAAAGGGTCATTCCTCTCTCACTGACTCTGAAGAAGGAATTATGTCTCCCCACAGATCTCCATAATAGATCAGGTAATTGTTCCTACTGCAACACAAATAGTGGACATTATTCTTTCACTGACTATGAAAAACACTTTTCTTTCCTAAGCCCCATTTCAAGGCATTAGAGCATATTAGTAAAAATGATTAAATAAACCTCTTAACATCGTTGTCAAGAAATTAACATTTTAGTGACAGGGAAAAAGAGGAACAGAGATATTTTTGACTCCATCCTAGACTTTATGTTTCAAGCTTAGAATCCAATCATCCTCCCTCTCCATCCTGCATATCACTTTCTATGAATATTTTCTGAGCTGTCATTTGCACTTTGTGCTGCAAGAGAAATGAGGAAATACTGCCCCTTTCCCAGCAGCAGCATGTGGGAGTCTCACTTCTCATGTACTACCATGTCAGGAGGCACAAACCTAGAATTCGAGCCAGACTTGTTCTCCTGGCAGGTCATCAAGATTTTCTTGGAGACTTGGCCCAGGATATTTTTTGTTTCCTATGATTAATGAAGACCATGAGTCATATCTGAGAGAGGTGGATTGGGCGCCAGGTGCACACGCACGTTGACTTGCACACACACGACACATGCTGGGTATGTCACACTTCCATCAAACTGCACACCAGCAGTGGCTCCAGTCCTCCAGTCTGACATCTGCCACAGGATGAGCTGACCTGTATGTGCCAAGCAAATGCTAGGCACAAGAACCAGGTGCCTCAGACCTGCCTTTTTTGCTGTGTGGTTTTGCCAGGCTTCCTTCTGTTACTAATTTCTTAAGAACTGTAGCCTCTGAGAAAGGCCTGCAGCAATTTAGATAATGCATTTGGCCAATGTTCTCAGGCATGTGGTGTAATTCTTGAGAATCCTTGTCTTTGTGGGACCTGTTCTTGTGGGACCCATTTAATTCAGGATATTCTGTGATTAATATACACTCAGTCACATTGTCATTGGTAATGATTTGTCAAGATACAGAAAACTGCATCTTGTAAAACATAATCATGTTGCCAGAATCATCCCTACTTTTGCTGTGGTCTGTGATCGATGCTGACCTATGAAAGAGGAATGTGGTGTAAAGTTTATACTGCTGACACGAGAGAGCAGAAAGCCATCAGAGGAACTGTTGAAGTCATATCCATGACCACGTATCCTGTCAGGAAATAGGGATTCTCATAGGGGTACTAGTATACGTCATTTAGTAATTCCTAAAGCATAGCTTTTACACATATATGGAATACATAACTTAAAAGACAGTCATATTGAATAACAACTTTTAATTAATTAGGTTAGCCTAGTAATCTCATTTAAAGAAAAATTATCTTTATAATTAAAGATTCATGAATATGAAATTCAGATATGCTGTCTACATTTTCTTTTACACCAGTGGAGTATATAGACATTCAGCATTGTTCTAGTAAACTAACATCTGTATTTTAACTCTGTCAATTCCCAACAGTACAAAAAATTAGCATTTCGAGTCAACTCAGAAACATCACTCTGAGTAGAGTTTGTTGTGTCTAGTGTTCTCTCCATTATTCCAGGAAAAGATATTCTCTAGAAACCACCAGCCTGACTCCTCTGATTCAGGATTTCAGTGAAGTGACTTGGGTAAGAGGGTCCAGTTAAATAGTTGGATTCTAGGTAAAAGGATTCAAAAATACCAACCTATATTTACTCGGCTATGAAGAAATACAGATTGCTTAAGGATTATCTGAGCAGCAGGCATATCAAATGGTGTTAACTAGGGTGGAAAAACTGAATAAGGTCTCCTTAGCAAAGCATAAAAGAGAAGGAAAAAATGTTTAAGAGTCATGCTCAATTTGTCACACGTCAAACAGCGGGGAATGGAGTTCCAGCAGGACAAGGCCAGCATTGAGAGTAAAAGACAGAAGAGCAGCCTAGTAGACTTTGAGCTGTAAGCCAGGACCCAATCCATAACAAAGCACCAGCTGGTGGACCTTGAACCAAGGGGCAACCCACCACTGGATATGGGCTGGTGGACCTCAGGCCATTCACAACAGGATGCAGGTTTTGTGCACTCAAACTGGGGGTAAATGGGATGGAAACCTTTGACCCCATCTCCAGACCTTTTCCTAACACAGTCCCTAAAGGGACAGAGGGTAGTGGTTATTGTCCATATACGGGTTTCTGAGTACAGTTGGTGTCAATGTAGATGGTTTGCATGTGGTGGCATAGATGTGTAGAATATAATTTAATTTGAACTCATAAATCATCAAGCGATGATGACTTTTCAAGTTATTTTCAAGTAAATATTACTTCTCTTAGTGAATGGTCTGCAGGAGATGGAGTCTTTCTTCATGGATGTAGCATAGAATAGAACCTAAGTTTGATTTTAGTTACATTTACAGAAAATCATGAAGAGAACCTATGACTTTTAATTCTGAAACAGTGATTCTTTCTGCACTATAATTACTTCAGGCTTTGCCATAAAAAATGATGTAATTTTTTTAAATTTTCATTTGAAGTTAGATATTGTGCTCAGATATTCAGTAAGTTAAAGTAGCTTTCTCTCAGAAGTGCATTAACGCATCTTTGTGGAGAACAATGTTACACTTTCTTCCACTTTGCTAAACTGCATCAAACAAACAATATAAATACAGAAATTAAAATTGTATTCTTGTGGCCCAGTGTAGTGCTATGCAGAAACACACAATAAAACTCAGAATGAGCCACCACGGGACAGAAAGTCACATCTTCCCATTAGCATTGTGCTCTGTCCAGCACAGGTAATTAATCCAGCTGCCGCAGTCCATGCAGCAGCCTAGGAAAATGATCTTTATAAAGGTGCTTTGAATGGGCAATTTGTTTATAATGGTCTTTCTGAAAAACAGATGGCTTGCAAGAGCTTTTGCAGATTTATGTTCAGGCATTAACTTCTTGAATTAATTATCAAATAAATTGATTTGTGCATAATTTGTTGACTCGTGAGGAGACTAAAGAGATTTCTCTTAGGGAGGAAGTATATGATGGTTTGTTTTTTCCTTCTTAAGTAATTCTTCAGTGGCCAAACACAGCAGTAGAACAAAGCTAGCTCCAATATCCAAGAATCTTGATTCACAATCTCAGTTCTGCCTTACTGGACAAAAAAACAAGCATGATGTCTGCTCCATTTGTCTTGAAAAATATCACATAGGAAAATGCTCTGCAAGTCTGCAAAATAGAGCTCCCTTCATTGAAACTCATTGTGCTCAAAGTCTCTGTTTTTATTGAATTCTCTGCTTTAACTGGTGAAAGGTCAAAATAAACAACACAAATCATCAAATTACTATTTAATTGTATCTTACGGAGGATTGGGACTGTGTGCTCCATTCATTTTTTCTACTGAAATGAAAAATTACTTTAACTTCCACATTTTATTTTAAATGTATTAGTCCTCCTCTTTAGACATTACAGTTATTAATGCTCAGGCTTCTGCCATGGCTCTGAATTCCTATCACTCACTCAGCTGATATTATTACCCAGTCAGAGCTGACATCAGAAATGGTACCTTAATATTAGAGAAAGAAATCATGACTGGAATTATTCATAGATCACACAGCATACACTACTTGGGAGATAAATAATCAGCAGAGGTGGTTTTTTTAATACAAATTTTTAGCCTGATCCAAAGTCAATACAAAAATTCTCCATGACTTCAGTAAATTTTGATTCTAGCCCTACGTAATGAAATTTAGGAGGGAGACAGCAGCTGTGTCCATAACTTCTCTTCTTTGTTTTGATGTAATTTAACAGCACTGAAAAGAAATTTATAAAAATACAGCAGAAATTTCTGGGTGTGTTCCCTGCAGAATCAAACAGAAGTCAGAGCAGTTTACAATACTAAAAATCAGAGAAGGAGAGAATAAGAATAATCACAGTATTTTGCAACTAGGTAAATAATAATTATAATTAAATTATATGGTGTATGAACTAATATAAAACTCAGTACTTCCCTAATACAACTTATATTAAAGTGAGAAGAAAGATGCCTTTACTGCTACAAATTTTAAAAGTGTTGTAAAGGTGAAAAAGACCATACTTTCTCACTAGACACTTTCTGCTGATGCAACTACAGATACTGTTTCTCCCCCAGGTAGTTCTTTGCTGCTCATGTGTATCTGAAAAACCAAGCTTCCTGAGGGACCTCTATTATGACTGTAAAATGGAGATGGTACTGAAATCAGGAACAAGAAAATGGTGTGGAAAGTGTTCCATCACAACTTTATATAAATACAAACTGGAAATTTTGCTCTAAGCATATTTACTGTTGTAAATGTTGCAAAATGTTATGATAGGTTTATGTGATTTTTCAACCTGTAATCATACACGTATGCAAAGAGATAGCAAGTCTTTATAGCTACAAAGTGTTAATGATCTTTTGAACTTGTTTATGGAAAGGCTTACGATGACTAGGCAGGGATAAATACGATTACATATATTCTAGGAAGCCCTTCCGATTCCCAGCAACATGGTTTTATAAAAGATTATAGGATTTCTCAGAATCTTGTCCAGGTAGGTATCTTCTTGGTTATCTTCTAAAGACAAAAAAAAAAAAAAAAGCTATTTAGGCAGATACTTGGTAACTGTCTTATTAAAATAACATCATAAAAAAAATTATTTAGAATACAAAATGAGATGAAATGCGTCCAAACTTTATTCCAGAAGGAAGGTACCAGCTATGATGGAATGGCTTTAAGACCAGAAACAGCCATAGTTCTCTTTGGCAGTATTTAATAAAGTTTTAAATCATCATGATGAGTGACACCAACAGGTTTGGTGGTACTTGCAGTGATTTACATATGGTCTCATGATTAAAGAATTTGTGATGACTGCACACACTATTCCTCTGGTTACTTGGATGGTTAATTCTTTTCAATCAGGATGGCAATGAGCTGCAGACTCCTTCAGCCATTTAAAGTCTTACAGAATGTGCGGTTTCACACAGTATTTAGTTTTCTTGATGGCATTATTTGGAGAATACAACCAGGAAGAACAAGGCTCATGACATACTAAGCCTACTATCAGTTTTGCCAGCTTAACAACATGGGAGCAAAGTCCTAAATGATTTGACTAGGTTTGTTGGAACAGAGCATTTTGAGAGTTCTCATTTGCTAAAAATTCTTAGAACAAACCAAGATATTAATTCACATGGATACTGATGAAATATGCTGGCATTACTCCTTTTTGAAGATATTGAGGCTAACTAAAATAGTCTGTTGTCTTGTGCTGCTTCTCTGTCAATAATATCTTAGTTTTATTAAGAAAAGTCAGCTGTTACTTAATTGCACAATGGATCAAGGTTTAATTGCCAAGTGTTTTTTTTTTTTTAATAATTGAAGCTTACTGCTTAACAAATCATTGAAATATTTACTACTGAACATTATATTGTGTGATATCTACTTTTCAACTTGCTAATGATGCCTGTGACTAGTTAGGTTGTTTTCACAATCTCTAATTGCTAAAAGCAGTAAGTTAATAATAAAGACTGTAAAAACCTGTTTCTAAATGTGTAAAACCACTGAAATTCTTGTTACTTATTTGATTATTTGATTAAAATCATGTAATTATTATATCATGTTAGTAAGAGGCATGGGTTTTCAGTGGTATATTGGAAGACTGATTTTACAGGATGTTTGAATCAGATAATCAGATTCCCTGTGATTTTTTTTTTCATTTTTTATTGCTTTTTCAGTGGAATCATGGAGTAATTCACTAATAAAATCTGTGGGCTGTTTGCTATATAAAGGCATCCATCCAGTTTAATTTGAGTCAGTAAAGAGAACCAGTAGAAGTCAGTAGAGTCAGTAAAAGTGGTAGCAGTGATAGGGCAGCTGGTAGGACATGTGCAATGCTCTTCTTCTAAAAGACATAATTTCTGGTTTTTTAATGAGTAAATTGTTCACTAATATTTTGGGGAAAGGAGACTGACATGCACATTGCCTCAGCAGGGTCTCTGACAATGACACACCTGCAGCAGGCAACTATTAGAAGAGTGTAAAAGCATTGACAAGACAGGCAAGCTTGTAGGCTTTATTTATTTATTTTTAACATGCTTTTTCTCTTCCTGTGTATTGTCACTGGTAAACCAAACATTGATGAGTCTCTCATTTAAAACCACTTGCCGACTACTCATTTAAGCTTCCTGGCAGGAAGAACTGCAGATGCCACAGAACAGCTGCAGCCACACCTGCTGGCTACCCATGCACATCTGGTTTGCAGTGCTGAGGAGTTCAGAGCACAGTCTCCAGGCAGGGAGCTGCCAGGGAATGGGCCAGAAAGCCAGCAGCAGTACAATTAATCACATCAACAGAAAAATTGCATTTATTTCACAGATGTGTTCTGTGAAATGATTAACAAGTTGTTCCATGGAAATGTAACATAAACATAGCAAATATTAATGACACCCAGTTGACCTCTGTGTGCGGCTTGTGCTGTGAGATGGAATCGTGATTTCCTTGTTGAAATGCCAGGAGATCTACAGGATTAACTTTCCTATGAGGTACTTCCAGTGTATGAAAAACCATAAATTCAATATGACTAAAATGGATTTGAAACATTAACCATATCAGTATAATTTTCATGCTTTGCTGTAAGAAACTGTAGAATTAAATGTGATATTTATAAATCACATATAGACTCAAGATGTTATTTCACAACATCATAAGGAGATTGTATATCTATACACTATGAGTTGTGAACACTTTACACGTGGTTAATTGGGATTTTATTTTACAGAAAATGTAAGTAAAAATAAAAAATGAGCCCTTTAACTACAATCCTTGTCAAGAGATATAAATTTTGCCTAGTTATGTATAAACCAATGTTTACTGAAAAATTGAAGGTGAGTCATGTGGGAAAGAAAAAGGGGACACATAATATGCAAATACTTTAAAGACAAGTCTTCTCATATAGCAATGTCGCCAAATGCAATAATTTTCTTGGATAATGTATGAACACAAAAATGTAAATAAAATTACACCAAACAAAAAGAGAGCGTGAGGCTAGCTGCTATGAAAAGACATTTCCTCAAATTCAGTTTTAACTTTCTGATTACTTGTTGTATAGATTGTCACCTTAGCCCTTCTTCAAAAATTGTGATGATGAGGACATTGCTCCCAATAGAGCCCTAGTTCAAATCTGAAGAACTCAGGATGAAGGTTTTCTCAGAATCTGTTCATTTTGCAAGATCTCAATTTTGCTGCTCTAAGCAGGTAATCCCTTAAGAGATTACTTTAAGGGTAATCTTAAGGTAAGGACCCATTTTTTATCTTGCTCTTTTTGCCCATTTTTTACCTTATTCTTTACCCCGGCAAGGTAAAAAATGGGCCTGTCTGCAAACTTCAGATGGTTTTACCTCAAAGGGCTAAATCTTTGAGCTTCAGTCTGGTGATAGCACTTTTCCCATCTTTGAAACCACTGATACATTTCCCTGAACTGCTGTAAATCAATTCTCAGGTTATCAGTAATGGCAGCTAGCAAATTCCTGCAAGAATTGCTGAGTTCCAGACAGAATCCCATGGAGATTAGCTTCACAGTGAGCACTACAGAGAACAGCTCTGCAGCTCACTTCTTCTCCTTGGCCTTCTCTTCTGTTTTAGATGAGCAAATGATGCTGTGCTTGAAATTTTGGATAAACTGCTTAAATTTTCAAAAATAAAATAAATAGTAACTTTCTGTATTAACTAACTTTAATTTTGTAATGTTGTTTGAGACATAGACATCCAAGGGTGACAGAGAAGTAAGTAAATCAGCAACTTCTCAACATCTGTCCGGAACTTGGACAGATACAAGACTAAGGTCTCAAATGCACTTCCACAAATGCAGAGAAAAGAAATAGTGCAAGTATTTGTGGGTTTATTCACTGGAGACTTGGGATGTCTTACAGCAATTATACAGGAGGTCATCAGGATGCCATGGGCCTTGTTATTGACCAGAACTGTTTTATTCTTCCTTCTACAACTCTGCCTGCCTAGGTGAAGACTCCTGGTGTACTGCAAGATCACTGAAGAAGGAGCTGTGGTCTGTGTTTATATACCTTGTACAATGCAAGTAGGTGCTGGTCCAATATTGAGAGTCTTAGTTCCTACCAGAAGACAAACACTGGAGCAATTAATGAAAAGGCAGCCTGTTGTAGTTGGAAAGGCAGTTCAGCTTCTTTAGTCCAGTGGACATCACCTGAAATAGCAAATTCTGAACGAACTCAGTGGTGTTTGCTTTACATTGGAGTACTGATAAATCCTTCTGGTATCATCCTGGCAAATAAATTCAATTCACTGGTGTAGAGTGAGACACATTTTCATATAAGCTAAAAAAACCCATATATGCTAAAGCATTTCAAGGGGTTAAAGAATGAAGGATAAATTACCTTTGAAAACAAAATTTAAATAATTCAATAATCATTCAATGATCATTTAAATCATTCAATAATGTAACCTTCACGTTTCCAGTCTAAGTTTCTGTATGCTGCAGTGGCGCGCTTGTTACTTCTAAATAAACAGTGGAGGGGAGGGGGAAAGAGAAGTGAAAAGCTCCTCTTAGCCCTTAATTTTAATGTTCTTGGCGTTCTGTTTCGGCCCTCGGGCGGGACTACAGCCCCCAGCAGCCCCCGCGCGGCGCCGTGCGCGCACCCAGCGGGCCGCGCGCGCAGCGCTGTCGTGGCGCTCGCAGGGGAAGGTCCGGGGCGGCCGCGTGCCCGCGCTCCCGGCAGCTCCTCTTCCTCATCTTCCACTTCTTCCTCATCCTCCTCCTCTTCTTCCTCATCCTCCTCCTCGTCCCTCTCCTCCCGCGGCAGCTTAGGGCAGAGCCATGAGGCGCGCGGGGCTGGGTAAGCGCGGCGGCGGGGCAGGGCGGGCCCGGGCAGGGTGAGGGCCCGGCCCGTGTCGGGGCTGGGGGCGGTGAGGCCGAGGGGAGCCGCGCCTGGGTGCGGGCGTGTGGCAGGGCTCGGGAGCTTTGGCGGGGACAGGCCGTCACCCCTGCCTCTGCCTCTCCTTGTGGCCTAGCTGGATTTGCGGAGCAGCGCCAGGGTTTGTGTTTTGTCATAGAATCATACGATTTGCTTTGGAAGTGACTTGAAAGACCGGCTAGGTCCACTCCCCCGCCCCCACGCCGTGACACCTTCCTCTAGAGCAGGTTGCTCAGAGGCCTGTCCAGCCTGACTTTGAACAGTTCCAGGGATGGGGCATCCACAACTTCTTTGGGCAGCAGGTTCCAGTGCCTCACCACCCTCATAGTAAAGTATTCTTTTGTAACATTGCACTTAAACATATTGTCCTTCAATTTGGACCTGTTTCACTTGTCGTGCCACTACATGCTCTTGTAGATAGTCTTGCTCCATTTAGTTGTTTAGTTGTTCTAATACCATATTAGTTTGAGCTGTGTTCCCATGGATTGGCAGAGTTGTTGTTCTTCTGTCAAGTCCTTTCCAAATTCAGAAATTGTTCGTTTGGGGTTTTTTTTAAGTGCCTCTCTATGTTTTCTTGCCGTGTTTAGGGAGTAAAAAAAACAAGAATTCCAACTGTTATAAACTTATTACAGATAAAATCTGGTGCTAATTGAGAAATCCTTGCAGAGTTCCTGCTGAGTGTTTTGAGCAGTTCAGGCCTCATTTTTTAGCCAGCAGTCATGCTGATGAGTAGCAGGAAACTTTGAACTCCCACGTCATATTCTACAACCATGTGGGTGCTGTGACGGCACTGTAAAGCTCAGGAGGTGTTTACACCTCTGAGATGTATGACTGAGCTCTGGGGCTTCCTCCTAGAAAGTATTTAGGGCTAAACCAGGTGTGTCTGACACTACCCTAGATTTACTCCTACACTTCAGATTTGTATTGTGCAGTGGTATTTTCATGAACTAAAACAAGTCCTGGGAACACTTCTTAGAGAATCAAGAGAGGTATGAGGAAGTGTATCATTAAGAAGTGGGCATTTGATAGTGCTGAGGTCTTCAGCCCTTTCCTTTATCAGACTGGCAGCTCCCTCTGGGTTGGAGTGGAGGCCAGCCAGCCGTGTGCTGTTCCTGAAGAGGGGATGGATGTTTATGCAGACAGTTCTGAAGGAAGTGTGCCTGCTGACTGTTGTGTTTGCAGGTGATGGAGCAACTGCAGGGAGCCATGGCTACACCAACAGTGGCTACAGCGTTTACGAAGAGGAGAATGACAGGTTAACAGAAAGCCTGCGTACAAAAGTCAGCGCCATTAAATCGGTACGTGTTTAACTGCAGCGGTGTCGCCACAGGCAGTACATTCAGTTACAGGAATCAGGGAAGCAGTAGACTTAGTTTAGAACAGAAATTTACAACTGTGATGTTTTAACCGGGTTGGATGTCAGGTGACTGACCGCCAAAGCTGCTCTGTCTCTCCTCAGGTGGATGGACAAGGGGGGAAAAAGCACAATAAAAGGTCCATGCATCAAGATAAGGGCAGGGAGAGATCACTCACCAATTACCATCATGAGCAAAACAGACTCAACTTGGGGAAATGAATTTATTGACAGTCAAATCAGTAGGGTAATGAGAAATAAAAGACTTAAAATGCCTTGTCACTACCTTTCTCTTTTTCCTGGGCTCAACTTCACTCCCAGTTTTCTCTACTTCTTAAACCTCAGTGGTGCAGGGCAATGGGAAATGGGAGTTTCAATCAAAAAAATTGTGACATGAAAACAGCCTTCAGAAATAGCATGCTAATATCCTCTGAAGGAAAAGTTTGGTGTTCTTATGATTCTAATTCCTTTCAGAGATTGAGGACTTCTTTCAAACAAGTCTAACTGAAAGACAGCTCTGAGATTAAAGTTGTGTGGATTTATTGTTCTTACAAGTTTAAAGTATTATAAAGCACATGCCAGTGAACTTTCTAGGCTTGAACTCACTCAACATCTTACTGCTAATACTGTTGCTTAAAATTGGTTTAGTCTTAAAGAGAAATTAAACAGTTTTAGAATAAGAATTTGGAACAAGTTAAGGGGTAAAAAAAAGCTTTGACCTTTGTTATCAAATTTAATTTCTTGTCTCCTGCTGTGCTATGTTACATTTCAAAATCCATGTATGTCAACAGAGCAATTCATGGTTCCCCAAGGAGCTCTTTCTGGAGTTGTATCTTTTAGTGCAATGCGATAATCTTGGCATATGGAATAGCCTTCACATAATCTTCCAAGAAGCCTTGTATAAAATCAGTTTCACTTTTGATTGAAATGCATCCGTATGAGATAATGAGATTCAAGTTTTGACATGTGAAAACAAATGGGTTTTGGCTAATCCAAAGCATGGCGGCCTGGAGTGCATTTCCCTCCATCCCAGGAGTTGAGCAGGTTGTTCAAGGCCAGTGTGCTGAAAACAGAGGAATGGCTGCTAAGAGTCAGGCTCAGTGTCAGTTCTCCCCTGTTTAACTCCAGAGCTGCTTTCAGCCAAGGCTCTTCTGGCTGGCTCCCGCCTTTGTGCTGTTGCAGCTCCAGCTGGGCCCGGTCTCGTACCTCTCTGATTCCAACCCTAGCCTGACTTCACTTTCTGGCTTGACCTGGGACCTGTCTCAGGCTTCTGCCCAGGCCGTTGTTGGCCCTGGTGACTGTCTCAGAACTGGCTCTTGTGCAGCTTTCCTCCTTCTGTTCTGTGACACAAAGCAGAGAAGGGCTACACAAGTTCACTGAAGAAAGTCCTGTTTATAGCACAGCAGCAGCTTGTCAAAAGAGATGAGTTTGCAGGTTACAAGTGTCAACTCCAGCAACACTTTTAAGTCAAACCAATGCTCATGGTTCTCTCTACTGTTTGGCAGCAGTTTTAACAGTTGTTCCAGGAAATGGGTAATTGCTACTTTCAGACTTGACTAGATCTTGAG
Source organism: Taeniopygia guttata (assembly GCF_048771995.1). Classification (NCBI taxonomy): domain Eukaryota; kingdom Metazoa; phylum Chordata; class Aves; order Passeriformes; family Estrildidae; genus Taeniopygia; species Taeniopygia guttata. The sequence continues at coordinate 24,387,854 of NC_133026.1, read as the reverse complement.
TTTTTTAAAGTCTGTGCAATAATTCAAGTATGACATTATCTGGAAAAGGGGAAGAGGAGTATCGAGTACTTCCTGCGACTCTTTAAACTTATCCAGTCAGATGAAAAATCTTACTTCCTTAAGGGTTATTGATACATAACTGTTTTTGGTTTTTGAAAATATCAAGTATTGCTTTCACTGGGGAAAATGCTAGTCATGTATTTTCGACTGGGTTTCTAGTCTATGTATTAACTGATTATACATATTTAATATTTTTTTGTTTTGTTTTTGTTTTTGATAGCTTTCCATTGAAATTGGAACAGAAGTTAAAAACCAGAATAAAATGTTATCAGAAATGGTAAGTATTGAATAACTAGCTTTCTTTAAATATGGGTCGGGATTAGAAGTTAATAATGTAAAGCATCCTGTCTTTTAGTATGAACATTGGTATTAAAATGTTGACAGCTTACTGTTGACTGTAACATGTGACTGATTTGTCAGCAGTATCAGTATTTCTGTTAAAAAATATAAGATGTGCAAATACATTACTCTTAAGGCACAACCAAGATCTTTATGCTTCAGATAGGAGTATAGGTTTTCAATCAGCAAAAGTCATTAAAAAGGTACTTCTATGTTTAATTGTATTCAAGAATAGAAAAAGGAAGCAAAAAACAAGGAGTCAGAAATGCCTTTTTTGCTTACACTTTGCCGTGGGGTAATAATAATAGTGGATAAATGGGTGAAAGTTTTTCATGGATAATTTTTGCCTCTAAAATAATTCTAGTTTTGGAAACTTTATAAAAACAGGGAAAACTATATTTAGTGAGCTGTAAGGGTATTTCTTTCTCAGAGTAACATGTATTTTGTTCTTTTGTTTGCTTCCTTGTTTCTTTTTTTTAAATGTAGGAGAACGATTTTGACTCTACGGGTGGACTACTAGGTGCAACTATGGGCAGACTGAAAACACTCTCCAGAGGAAGCCAGACAAAGCTATTATGCTACATGATGCTCTTTTCATTATTTGTTTTTTTTGTAATATACTGGATTATTAAACTGAGGTGATGCATGTTACCTCTGGTTTATACTGTATAATTTCAGCTGTAGTCTTAGTTAATGAAGACATTGATTTCTAGTGGCACATTTGGTGGATAAAACAGTGAAATTGTTGTAAATTGCATTAACAATTAATGCGAAGTTATATATAATTTTCTTAATGTATCAGAGTTTTCCCCCTGTTTTGGGGGGATTATTTATAAATATGCAGAAACAGCTAGCCTAGTGGGATGGATTTTTTTAGGGGAAAATAGTTTTTAGAATTGATTGAAAACATTCAAAGAACAGTGGTTATTTGAAAATGAAATAATTGCAGAATTTTGAGGCTTTCTTTTTCATTCTGCTTTTCATTCTGGGCCATGCTCTAAATTAGAGCTGCAGTTTCAGGCATATGGTAATATCAGTTGCAAGAGCCCAAAGAATATGTGGATCTTTCTAAATAGATCTTACCTGTGGAGTTTTAAAGGCTGGCCTGAAGCTAGCAAATGTAATAGTGGTACCCCCAAAAATTACTTTTGTGGTTAGATCTGATAATGTTTAAGTAACTTTAACTGTGTGTTTTGGCAAGAAGTTACTTAAAACTGGATTTTTTATTTTTTAATTTAAAGGTGACAGATTATGTTTACACATCTACTATTTTAAGCAAATGCCTTTCTTCATTGGGACCAGCCAATATGGACACTGTACAAATGTTTTCTTTATATTTAAAGTATTTAAAACTTAAATGATTCAATTGAATCACTTGAACTTCTACCATTAGTATGTTTACTTTTCAGTTAGTGATAGTCCCTAAATCTACAGCACATGATGTCTGAAATACAATGGCAGATATTTTGAATTTTATGTTAAAGCATAAAATTATGCATTTGTTGGAGGTGCAGTCACATTAAGATATGTTATTTTGAACACTTAGTTTTGGCTCACCAAGTAGTTTCTAATCATTAAGGCTATTACATTGCTGAGTTTAATATTCAAAAAAAATTTAAGCTTGCTAGATATTGAAATTGTATCTACAATTTTTGAAAAACTTTTTTAGAAATACTGTATGATGTGTTACCATTAATGAGCAATTATGAATTTACAAATAAAGTGTCCTGTAGTATTATCCTAGCTAGTGTTGTTTATACACATTGTTTCTACTGTAGAATACCAGTATATTTTTTTTAATGGTGCTGTATTTAAGGGGCAATTTTTATTGTTTTAATCAATAATACAGGCTGCCTCTTCCAGCTTAAATGGCTTTTTTAGGAAGACTAAGTAATTATGCACAGTTTTGATATTAATGTGTTTATTTTTAATATTTTTCTTAATAATTATTAAGAAAACACAACATGGTACATTGCTGCTGAAGTTCAGGCCTCTGCAAGCTTCAGATACACTTAAACAGTTGTTTGTAGTGTTTTGCAAATAAAAATTTAACACTACTCCCATCACCAAAAGTCCACAACAGTGGAGTACAAATTGATAACAGATTTGGCAAAGACAGAGCTCATTTTAATGATTGCTTGCTAAAAGTGAAAGATAGGGAAGGTAAGGCACTGTTCTGGGGTTTTATTATTGCAGGGAATAATTTGTGCCATAGTTGTTCATCCTGAAAGCAAAGCTATACTGAAATGAGATTAAGCTACATAGCTTCCATTCATATGGAAGTTCTGTTTTGTAATTGTCAGCTTAGATGCTGTGAAGTGTAGATAAAGCTTGATTAAAGAACATATTTTTTTCTGTGTGCTTGGCCCGGATCTTTGGAAAACTTAGGGAACTCACTGAAAAAATGTAATGCAGGAGGCTGCAAGCTTTCAGAGTGCTTCATATCAACAAAAATTTGACACTGGAAAACACAGAGTGGTAATGGTGAAAGACCTTGATGTACATTCTGATAGGAAAATTACTGATCTGTTTTCTGCTCGAAGTGTACTGGCTGCTTGTCACCTTCAGTGTGCAGCACAAGTCATGCTCTTGCTTTCTTAATTTTCAAGGAAGAGTGCAGATGCATCACTTTCTTGGAAGTATGTCCATGTATTTGCATATGATGGAAAGCATGGTTTCGTCTGTGCCACCTCCTATTGACATCAATCGCAAGTCCCTGCAGAAGTATAAAGGGTAGATTTAAACATTTTCATGCTGTTGTGATGTGCTGTGCTGGCCAGCGTGCCCAGAACTACTTACACATTGCATAGGAACACCACATGCCACTGGCTCCTGGGCAGGGGGTCTGTGGTGCTTCCCACAACGTCCCGGCTGCTCCTGTCCCAAACCTGTGGGTGCCTAAGCCTGCAGTTGAACTGTAGGAGGGGAGGGAGCTTTTCCAGGGCCAGCAGCAAAAAGCACTTACATTTGCTTAACTTTGGTAAAAGAGTCAACCAGCACATGAGGTATTGGAGAATTGCACAGAAAGAGTACAATTTCCTTTCAAGGTTTTTAACCAGTCCAGGTTTTCCTAATGGCTATGTAAGATCTGGTAAAAGCCTTATTAGCATTGTATAGTACCTTAATATTACGTAGTATAATATCACAAGTAGTGTTGTATGGTATTCTGGTGTGGTTTCATTCAGTATTATAGAGCTTCTGTGCTTTACAAATTAATGGCTGCTTCAAGAATATTTATTCTTTATTTGATATTTCTAATCACACTCATTTAAAACCTGCCCTAACTATCACTAAGTCATTCCTAACAGTACTGCCTGTGTTCCCTGTGCTAGCCAGAATGCTAACTACTGCAGCCTCGAGCAATTTTACTCACAAATATTTCACCTCAGGGGAGAAGAAAAAAACATCACCAATAAAACTACCAGAACAATTCTAAACTACGTCTGCTTAGTAACCTGAAGATTCCCCACCTTCCTATGGGCCTTGCTGAAGGCAGCAGACCTGGAACAGTGGTAGATTGCTTGTTCTTAGTGGTGTGGTGCTATCTGCTTTGTCAAGGTGCACAAAGCCCCTGCCAATGCTCAGCATTGGCATCTTCACTGTAGCAACAGCAAGTAACTAATCCTCAGAACTCCTCTGTGATGTCAATAGGAATCCTCTCTGCAGCAGGAATCCTGGACACATGGGGCTTGTTTATATGAAATTATAAATAGACAGTGCTAAGATCTGGCTTTGGTGGTGTGTGTGACAGACAAGTCAGGCTGTCACATATAAAGACACATCCCAAAAAAACACCTTTTGTATGTTTTGTGCTTGTATGTATCTTTACAAATTTGCTGATTATAATTTTGTCTCTGTGGATGAGATAAAGAATATTTCTTACAGGATCTACAGCCAGGTGCTGATCTCTCCTCTGAAGAGACAGGACAGAAGATTTCCCCCTAATGTAAATGGATTAAGATAACAAAGATACAAATTACTTTAATCCAGCAGCTCTCTTCTGAGAAAAAAAACTTGCTTTCGTCGTAAGAAGACAAAACCACAGGATTAACTATCCTGCCAGAAACTCTGTAAGGAAGCTGGGAAAGAGCACATAGTGAAGTCAGCTTCTATATCAGTTATTTAATGTATGCTTATGGCTTACATTTATCTTGTATCAAGAATGCATTATTAACACAGCACATAAGTATTTCAATATATATAAATATTGGAATTAGATTGCTTTTGTAACAGACATTTACAGCTACTGCTGTAAAGGCTTTTAATCTGGCAAAATAACATTTTGCTTTTGATTCCTGCATCACCGTTTTGTTGCCACATGACAGAGCAGCACATCATGAACTACCTGTAGCCCTGCTGAGGTGAGCACCAACCTACAGTGGCTTCCCCCTGACAAAGGACCATGAGGAACCAGCCTGCAGCACACCAGGCAATTTGTAAAGGTGTAATTTTGAGGGACCAAACCTCTAGCTACTTGTTGAATGTCATTGAATGCTGTTTTCTTTAGAGAGTGGGAATTAACCTGAGGAAGGACAAAAATCCAGCTATTATGTTCTATCCCTCTAAAACATTCCCTGCGAAGAATTTCCTTACATTCAGGAAATCCCATGTGTCTGAAATACTCACTGTAGATTATAAGACTTCAGTCAACCAAAGCAAGATATATAAATGGTAATTAATCAATTTTTTAATGAATAAAAAAATAATCCATGTTTTAATGAATAAAAGGAAAAAATTCTTCAATGTCACGTTAAGAACCTGCACTTAGGAGGGAGAGTGAGGAGCCATTCCCACCCACCAAACTCAATCCAGGTGATTATTAACTTCTAGTTAGATAGCAACAGGCCCTCTGCGTTGTCAAATTGTGTTTCCCATCTCCATAGAAGCCATGTCATACAGCCTTAAGAAATGTGTCAAGCATTGCTTGAAGGAGAAAAAACAAGCTCTCTTTAATCTTAGACTACCCTAATTTGAAGGTTATGAGATAACAAAGTTGCTCTAATGATTAGGAACCCTCTAATTTACAGCATGAAAATGTCTTTCTGAATAGTGTCATCCAAAATAGTCTGCAGTTTAACATTCCTTTGTTGGCTGGTGTTGACCCCTCTGCACCCTCAGTGACATTTGCACCTTAGCACAAGCTAAGCTATGTCTATTACCCTGCCCCTAAAACTTTTGGTCCCAGTTTTCCTGAAAATCAGGGCTGGTCCTTATCCCAGTGAGCTCTCCCTTGTATGCGATTTCCCCAGCCATAACACAGGGACAGGTACCCATTCACAGCACAAGTAAAGTTATAGATCTTTGCATGTGCTATATGCAGCTTACATCACATTAAATCTGTTTGTAGCTTCAAGCTGGTAAAATGTGATCGTGTTTGCAGTTGTGTCTTCCAGTACCAATTATTACCTACAGCTGAAAAGCTGGGCCTGCTCTGGGAGCTGCTCTACAACTGCATTTTCCTCTGGAAAACCATATGGAATTGGATTGAAGCCCTTTCTGCTCCCAAACAAGCTGAGAGGAGCCTGCTGCACTATCTATGATGCAGGTGTCTTCACAAAACTTCAAACTTCCTGCCAAAATAAACTAAGAATTTTTTTTCCCTTTTCTGGCAGCGATCAGTGCTGGTCAGACAGGAGGAAGAAAGTGGGTTTTGGTGGTTTAAGCCCTGGTTTCCCCTAACAGCCTGGCATTATGGCAGCAGTCCTTCAAAGATGCTGCTCTCCGCTTCCCTGGTTAGAAGGCCATCGGTAAAAAACCTTACTAAGTTTTGCATGGCTCAGAGTATCACTGCTTCTTTTCAGCACAAACTGCACTTGATTACAAAACCTTTACCCTTTTTTCTCATAAGCACGATTTTAGGTTTTAACTATTTAAAGGTTTTATTACTGGTAAGAATTTCCTCCAAAAAAGGTACTGATGAACCCTCAAGCCACAATATTTTGTGACTTCTTCCATCTTCAGATTCACTAGATTACCTATAGGCCGTCCAAATTAAGCAGAATCTGAAGGAGGCTTTGTTCTAGAGAGAAGAGTTTGAGCTGATGCCACTCAGTGCAGCAGCATGTGACCAGGCTGGCACAGCTCACAGCTGTGCCTGCCAGTTCCCGTGACCCTGTTCCTTCCCTCTCAGGGACATCCTGAAGGCCAAGATGAGGGAATGGGCATCACCTTGGCCTGCTCTGAGCATAAAGCAGAGAGTCAAGAACAGCTCTACTTTAAAGTCATCACTGTACAGTTACCTGCCTTGATTTGCTGTCTTAAAGGTAGATGTCATGTGCTTCATCTCCTAAATTACTTCTCAAGGTACTCATAAAAGGCAAACAAAGTGGTAGACAGGCTTCTGTCTTGAAACCTCTGCAAAAAAAGCTGGAAACTGCAGATTTTGTTTCACAGAGGACAGGAATTGGTATTAAGTCTTGTCTCAGCAGTTAGCTACAGACTTCAAAGCAAATTGGTTTTGTCAGCAGAAATTGATAGGTTTCATTTTGTTTGGTTCAAACAAAATGAACTCAAGTTTAGACATGCTTTGTAAGGAACGAAGACAATAAACAATGAAATAAAAAATGAAACTGAATGAAGTATTTGAACTAACTTTTTAAACATTTGAAGGAAAAAAATCTAGACGGAAATACATTACTTATCTATCCTCAATTACAAATAGACCTTCATATTGCAATAACTACATGACAGTTGACGAGAAAAATGAAAATGTGTTTCTTCTGCAGCTATGCATATGCAATGCTACTTACACTTCTATTTCACATGAGTGGTAAAATGCTTTTCACTACTGCTTTCTTGAGTCCTTTACAATGTAGCAAGTAAAGAAATGATGGCATTCTCCCCATCACAGCCCACAAGAGAAAAACTTGTAAGAACTGGGAGCAGTTAAACATGGTGTCCAGCAGTTAATAACAATCAATTAAAAATAAACGTAACAAACCAAATGCTTTTAAGAAGACCACATAAGGTCTTCCTATAACAACTGAAGTGCACATAATTACTATTAAAACATATGGATCACTACCTGAAATTTTTTTAAATTCATGAAATCTGAAAAATTGTAATAAACTTGATACTAAAAGATTTCTTTCCTCTATCTCTCATAACCCAGGTTTTTCATATAGATGATGGGTTTGTTCAATAATAGATTTTTGCTAAGTCTCAATGGCTTTAAGGCCTTTGAGACAGAGGAGAGAAAAATAAACAAGAATGACTCCAGGCTAGTGCTTTCCTTCTCCAGTATCCTGCTATTAGGGTACAGTCTGGAAAGTCAACTCTTTATGGCTTTTATATTGGCTTGTATTTTTCTATGAAACCTCTTGATATTTGGGCTCTAAGCTTTTTTTTTTTTTTTAAACCTATTATCTTTATTAGAATCTGTACAAGTTAGACATTTACATACATAAAATCAACACAGTATAGACACCTACATGGTGAAGCAGCTCTCTTCATGCTTTCTAGAGAATAAGTGCTTAAGAAATGCCAGTTGTTCCACAAAGTTTAAAATGTTACTGAAAAAAAAAGTTGGCAAACACTTTTGTGCTGTTTCTGTTTATGATCTCTAACTGACCCTAACAACTAAAATTCAGAGATGCACTAACGATGCGTTGTGCTGTATGTTCTTTGAGGCGTGAGTAACAGCCCGATGTGTCGAAAACTACCTACATCTCTCTGGGAATTTCATAAAGATTATGCTATGAAAATGTTTGTACATTAGGACTAGATGTCTTGCTGTGCAATTATACTGCTGCTACTGGACAAACATCACAGTGACGTGAATGGTTACTCAGACTGCTGTACTAAAAGGAACGGCTTTAGGGAAGTTGCTGCTTTGCTTATTGTTACAGATTAGCAAGATTCTATCTTGAACGTGTAATCGTTTATTTAGGTAAAACTCCTTGTCTCTTCCTGGACCTTTGGTTACTCAATGGTGGAATTTTACTGATTCATAAAAAATTTCAGAGTATAAATATCACACTGCCTTTAGCCTCATTTACGACAGTGTTTGTTTTAGAGGTAGAAAGATATATTTCTTTAGCCAGCTGGCTGTGCACACCAACAGGAAACACTCTGAATTTCTTCTAAGGAAAAATGTGACTGTGCTGGTATACTTGGAAACCACTCTGAAATCCACACAGAAAAGAAAGCCCTGCTCACAGTTAGCACTACTATACTGGGCTAGGAAATCTTAAACAAAGCTATGTAAAAGCATGTATGCATTAATCTGTACAGACTACATAATTTACAGTAAGTGCTGCAAAGACAGGGATTCATTTCATTCAGAGTGCCTACTGCAGTAGCTCTCAACATCTCCACCACCAGTGACCATTAGTTGTTTAAATAAGGCTGTGAAAAAAAATAACTAAGGAAAACCATCATATTGACAGCTGGCTTAAAACCACCACCATAAAGCAGTCTGTACCTTCATAATAAAAATTTCAGGAGTCCACTTGTCAAAAATATTGAGGATCTCTTGGCTTACTGCAACGGCATTCTTATTCATAAAATGCTATTAAAAATAGAAAAAGTAACTCAACCTACCTATCAAGAAATTAGATTTTTGCAGGTTTTCTCAAGTGTTCTGCTCTCACTTTACACAGACACATTTACCAAAACTTTCAACTAGCTGAACCACTGATTTGGCTAAGTTTGGATTAGGTATTGTCTATGTAATGGCTGAACAGAAAACTGTTACTGCAAATTAATCCAAGGTCAATTTTGGTCCTTCTACAGAATGTAACACACTGAAGCCAGATACCAAGAAAAATGTTTCCTTAAGGAGAATTTTGCTCTAAGTAGATAGATACTAAAATTTGAAGGGACTTCAATTAATTTGCAAAAAGGCTTCTGTACCATTTAATGATCTAACAATTTTCTGGAAGCAATTACATCTCTTGTATGTCTCACAGGGTATCTAAGTGTGACTTAATTGGGCGGAGACTGCTGTCAGAACAGACTACTGCAGAAACCAAGTGGGGAACTCCAGTTTCACACATAGCCGGGAAAAAGATAAAGATGATTTTCATTCATTTTAGAAGATAGCTTTAAAAGAAGTTTTATTTCTGTTCTTGTAATCAAGATTACAAGCACAAAAAGCAAAGAGAAAACAGTCACTGGTTGGTAGCTCTCAATTCCCCCCTCTTTTTTTCTACTCTGTGGCAGATACCAGAGGACCATAATGGAAAATACTGAGTTTTCCTCTTTCATTTGACATTTAAGCTAACCTGTGGGCAGTTCAAACTTCACAACTATAACGCAAAGCCAAGATTTGACATATGATATGACTAGCAAGTTCTGACACATGTCTACCCAAAGTTAGTTGCACTGGGTGTCCTTGCATCCACAACCCACTTCAGTGACATGCTATGAAGCGGAACAAGACTATTCACACAGGTGAGACTATTTTCAAGTAGGTGATTGTTTAACAGGACATTTAAAAGGCTAAATTTCAGTTAAAGACACTTTGTATTTTCATCACTCCCTTACCTGTAAAACCTACTCACGAGAACTTCATTGGTGAATCCCATTCCTCCCCAAAACTGGAGACAGCTGTCAGTCACTTCACGGGTCAGACGACCTGCCTTTAGCTTAGCCATGGAAGCAAATTTTGTCACATCGTTGCCTTCTACATAGAGAGCTAATAAAAAAAGAAGATATAAAAAAGCAGTCACTCTGGAAGTCCCCTCTCCATGTTCCTTTAGCCTGACCAAGGGTATTTGCACGAAGAGAAGCACATCTGGGAAGCAGATGTGGGAGCTCACCCACGGCGCGGTGCAGCAGCGAGCGCAGGAGCTCCACCTCGGTTGCCAGCTCGGCCAGGCGGAAGTGCACGGTTTGGTTGTGCAGGACAGGCTGGCCAAACACCTTCCGCTGCCCTGTGTAGTCAATAGTTTCTTGTATAATAGTTTCCATTGGTGTCAGGGCTGGAGAAACAAAGCACAGAACAAGATATCATATTAGCCAGATCTGTTTAGCTTCTTGTTGAAAAAGAAGGTTTTTTCACACTGTACCAACACATTAAGTTTTTTAAAAGAAATGGTTCTGTACACTCAGTTTGGGGTGAAGCTTCAATTCTGAGAAAAGTCTGGTACTTCCTTGTACCTTGAAGACTTCTATCTCACTTGAGCCCTAAGCTGCCAAAACCTGGAAGAGAGGGAAGAGAAATGGGTAGGAAAGGAGAGCATAGAAAGCAGTACCAACATGATGAGGTAAACTTTATGCTTAGTGTCTCATTTAGGGCCCTAGCAAAAGCTTCTGGCAACTCCTACTTCTCATGCTACCTGTGCCCTGAAGGTTTTTTAAAATCCTGGAAAAAAATCTGAAGGCTGACAGTGTAGTGTGCTTGGTGAGGAAGGCTGCAGAAATATAAATTGAAGGAAGCCTTCAGAGAGAAGGCAGAAACCTGTTCTAAGATCAAGGAACACAAACAGACTGCTTATTATATCTGCATTCTGTGATCCCAGCATAGAGAAGAAAAAAATCATATCCACTTGAAAAAAAAACCATTAAATAATTCTCCTAATGGAAACAGAATGAAAACAGGATACTGCTGTAAAACATGTGAGAAGGGCAGCAGACGATGCTTTCAAGCAGAGCTAGTTTGCTGCTGCTTTTTGTGCAAACTGAGACATATATCATTTTAAACAAGAAAAAAAGGGAAAAGTTTCTCTTCCGAGGCAAACCAGCCTTGAAGTGAATGACTAAGCTATCAGTCTCTTGCAGTGTAGCTGGGATAACAGCTGATACAGAATGTGTGGAGAATTTTGTTTGACAAATATGGACTCATGTTATTATGAAAAGCAGCAGGGCATGATTTCATAAATCTATATGTATGAGAAGGGTCACACTTTCTCTTTTCAAAATATGCATATCCACATCCATTTGCATTTAAAGTCTAAGGCACAAAACTCTGAATATGAAATTCAAAATAAACCCAAGCCTTGGACTACTATGAAATCCCTTTTCCTGCCTGCCAGTTACTCACATGATAGACCCTTGTAAGTGCCTGGTGTGGTTCCATGTACCTTTTTGCTTTGTTTTCAAGATCACTGCTATTTAAATTTAATCTCTGTACTGCTCTCCTGTGTAGACTCTGCATCCCACTAATATCCCCTGCCATGATCATTCACCATCACTTCCACAGAGCACCACTTTTCACATGATGTCTCCACATTCCATAGGGTGATCAACTTTTCTCACTACCTAAATATTTTCCCCTCCTTTCTCATACAACTAACAATGCTTATTTTTCAGAAGAGCATATACAGTAATATCCTCATTTATTTTGTGTTAACACACTATGCTGTCACCCAAATTCTGGCTTTTTGGATAGGAAAATAATTTTCTCTTTTCAGGAACATCTCTTGGATAGAAATAATGTCCTTCCAAAGGACAATGTCACACAACACTGTAGCATGTATAGCAGTTACTTTTTTACTTGCATGTCTATGGTCTCCAGCTTGAGAAGTGTAAAGAAAGACAAAGGAGTATCCAGGCACCACTTGTCCCTTTCCCTCGGACTGAAATCTGGGAAGAATAAGAAAAGTCTGAGCTGCTGGGTGGGAAACTAAACAGTACATGCCAGTGCTAGGAGAACAGAAGGGAGGTAGAAGGGATAAAGATGAGGGATTAATCTTCTGTTGGTCTGTCAGTGCAAGGTGCTCCAGCACGGCTTGTGTGGCTCCCAGCATCCAGCACAAGGGAAAGAGGGATAGGAACAGCAAAGAGAAGGCAGGAGCAAGATCAGGTGGGAAGAAACAGGACAGAAACTGTGCAGGTCCTGCTTGAAAAAGGCCTAAAGATCATGAAGGGACTTTAGCCAGACTCTGCTCAGGCTGTCACCACACATCATGGCTCAGACTGGGGTTCTGGGAAAACTGCTCTTATACTGTGTCCACCTCTCCAATGCACTGCCACCTTCCTGCCCGTGCTGATCCATCCTCCTATTTCCTTTGCTGCCATTACTGCCCTTCTTCTTATTTCAGGAACTATTATTTGCACACAGAAACAAACAGAGGAAATCTAAGGACTGTCCTGGGCTGCTTCAAAAGAGGATGTCAGGTCAAGGGTCGTGATCCTCTCCCTCTACTCTGTTCTGCCAAGACCCCATCTGGAATACTGCATCCAGCTCTGGAGCCCACAGTACAAAACAGCCAATGATCTGTTGCACTGGGTCCAGAGGAGGGTCCTGAAGAAGATTAAAGGGCTGGAGCACCTCTCCCATGAGGACAGGCTAAGAGTGTTGGGGTTGTTCAGTCTAGAGCACTGCAGGCTCTGGGGAAGCCTTGTTGCAGCCTTTTGGTATATAAAGGGAGCTTGTAAGAAAGATGGGAACAGAGTTTTTACCAGATCCTGTAGTATCAGGACAAGAGGAACTGGTTTTAAATTGAAAGAATGTAGATTTAGAGAGAACAAAAGGAAGAATGTTTTGGAACTGGAACTACATGATCTTTAGGGTCCCTTCCAACCCAAACCATTCTACTGGTCTTATGATTTTAAGAAATTCCTGATGAGAGTGGTGAGACACTGGAACATGTTGCCCAGAGAAGTTGTGGGTGCCCCAAGACAAATCCATTCCCTGGACATGTTCAAGGCCAGGATGGATAGGCTTTGAGCAACCTGGTTTAGTGAAATATATCCCTGCCCATGGTGGAGGGGTTGGACGTGATGAACGTTAAAGGTCCCTTCCCAAACCATTCTGTGATGCTGATGACAGGTACTCAGAGCTCTGAGCACAGCTCTAACATGGCAAAGCTTGGCTGTGTAGCAAACAGCACCAAAATGCAGCACATCATGAATACCATGACAGACAACAGCTGTGTTCAACAAGATAACAGCACACAACAATTTGCCAGTCATATGAGTTCAGAGAAATGCCATTCATATAGGGAACAACCCTCTTTTTCTGTGGATTTGTTTCCTTTTCTTATACAATGCTCCCCACATCCTCAGACAAACTTAGCCCCATGGGTTTCAACTGACAGCACATGCAGGAAATGTCACTCTAGGGCAGCCTAAGGAATGCATGGCCTACCACACAGCTGAGAATTGTGAAAGCACTTGAAGTTGTCAAATGCAGAATACTCTTTTCCTCGTATCTCCATCCAACTTATATTATTCCACTTGAAATTTCTTTTCACTGTAAAGACATTTTGTCTTGTTGCTGTTTCCTCTCAAAAGAAAAGGAATTAATATATTTTTCTTAGGTTGTGACTGATCACTCTCTAATGAAATGTACAGTGAGCTCTAAGCTGAGCAATCTGATTCTTAAGGATGTGTGTTGCCCATGCAAAAGGATCTGTCATCCGTTTACTGGCTGTGACTCAATGGTGCTCATAAAAGTGAAGTTGCGGGAGCAAATAGATGTCATTAGAAAAGTGCCATTCTGCTCTCACATGAACACTGAATTCCCTCTTTGTCTCTGAGCTAAGCAATTCACAACACAACTGTTTGCTTTTTTTGCCATAGCAACATTATTTTCCTGTGATCAGTGCAACAGGCCCTCAAAGTGTTTACCAAGTGTCACAACACGGGAGACACGTGGCACCTTTTTTCTTTCAATGAAGCAAGAAACCCAGTGACTTTGACCAATGCCTTTGATGATATGTCACTCAGAAGAAGAGACCACACCTAGGAGCAAATTTTGCAATTCCAGGAAGCTACTTTTCCATTTGTATTTTAAACCTGTTTGACTGCAAATAGATTTTAAAAGAAAAAAGAAAACAAGTGAAGAAAGATACTGGCCACAAAGGACATAATTAATAAACAAAAAGAAGTCTGGAGCGTGTGATACTTTAAACTAAAAATACATAAACCTCCCCGCCAATCAAAGAGAAACAGATCAAAAATCCCCCAAACACAAAAATATAACACCCAGAAAGGAAAACCAGACAAGAATGGCAGTCAACTGCCTTTTCCAAGTTAAAGGAAGCAGTGAAAGTGAGGAACCCAGGATTGGTCCCTAAAGTATTTAAAAGCAGACTATGATTTTCAGTGTCACAGTGTCACACACTGGGAAGGAACAGAAATGTCCTACTGAGGGGCAGAAGTGAAGACCAGGATTAAACACGCAGACTTAATCCCCAAACTACTGAAGGCACTCAGTTTCACGTATCTGAGCCTTCACCAGAGCAGTCATGGTTGAACATATGCAAAACTATTTGCATTAACTCCTCTAGACACTGTGATACAACAAACTGAACCCATCGAGTACTGGGCTCCCTTCTGAACACTGGTTTACAATTGGAGATCTCTGAAATTTGCAGCTTGCCCCAAACCATGGGTCTTGTCCCTGCTGCCAGTGCTTTTATGCATTTTATATCAGATAGTTGAAAAAAGCAAACCCAAGAGGTCCAGCAAGGTTTACACAGTAGCCACTGCAGAAGGCTGTGCCCTGTCCTTGATGAGCTCCTAGACTCTTCCTGCCTGCTGTCCCCTGCCTGGCCATAGCAGGCAAGGAGAAATGCTGCTTATCCAGGGCAAGCATTCACCTGCTCCTGCTGCGTTGTTTTGGACAAAAAAATGAGTTGAAACCTGGCGTTTCAGTTCCTGGAAGAGCACAGCGACAGCCAGGCAGTTGTGCAAGACTGGAGAGTACCAAGCTGCCCGTGGTTTGGGAGGAGTGATCTATCCTGCCGGGCTTTGTGCAGTGATGCTGTCAGTGCGCGTCACTTTCGCCAGGGGCATGACTAATGCTGCCGGCTACTCTGCTGCCTGGGGAGTCTCACTGCGGCCCAGAGCTTCTTATGGTCTGTTTAATTTAGACTTCAAACTGAGCATAAAAATGCACAACGCACATCCTTGCAGTCTGTATACACCTCAGTTAAAGCAGAAGCTGCGGTAGGATCACAACTCCTGCTTGCCTGAGTCTGCAGTGACATCCTTGGCAAGTGTAACCTCCTGTCCTTTGCTAAAACTACTCTCATATGTACTATTTATCTCAAGCTGAGCTAAGAACTTTGTCTCAATAAACGATTTTTTTTAAAAGGCATTTGAACTTCAAAATATTTGGTCTGGGATGAACCCAAAGCAGTGAGTGGTTTTTTTTATTTGTTCACTGAATCAAAACACCACTTCTTAGAATGCTCAATTCCCCAGCCACACACACAGACAGTGAAAGACAGGGAATGCACAGGAGCATGAATACAGTGACATTACTTAGACAACCCTGGAATCTAAAGAGGACCAATCTTCTTACAGTGAACCACATTATATTTAACTTGAAGAACCAAACACTGAGTGGTAGGGAGAAAGTTTGCAGGCTGAAGGTAGACAATTCAGACTTGGATATGGTTTCCTGGAATATCCAGAATCCATATAACCAAAATACATGGATTTGAGTATAGCCTGAGTTCTGAGTAACATAAATTCTGTGACGATATAACTTCAGGGAAATGAATGTATCACTTATGTCCAGACGTAAAACATGTGCAAAACAAAGCTCTGACATCCTGCACGGGCCAGTTAACTTTACGCAGCCAATAAGTTAATTTTCTAAAATCCATGATCAGCATAATAATGTACTGTACTACAGGAAAGTCAGCATCCTTCTATTTCATACTGATATTTTGATAGCCTTTGCACTATATTTGTAATAGACATAACATGATGCCATATTTTCTTATCAGCAGAGTCGCATCAAGAAAAAGAAAGAAGGCAAAAAGAGACTTGAAATGGCTCACAAAATATTTTCTGCTTCAGGTTTTTCTACAGAAAAAGGAATTTTTCTAGAGAAAGGGAATATTATCTGTATCCAGACTGACGGATTTAAAAAACAGATCCCAAAAGGTCATTGCAACTTACAAGAAAAGAAAAGTGCTGTTAGTGATGCAAACAGTGACCCCTGTGTCTCTGCCTGGCTGCAGAAGCACGAAGGATGACTTACCAGTGGCTACTCCCCACAGCCGCTCTTCTTGGAATTGCAACATCTGGTATGTAAAACCCTTTCCTTCCTCACCGATGAGGTTCTTGCAGGGGACTCTTACATCTTCAAAAAAGATCTGAGCTGTGTCCGATGACCTCATACCTAGTTTGTCTATCTTTTTAGCAACATGAATGCCTGAAGAGAAAGGTGTATGAGAAAGGCCACAAAAAATAGAAGCACTATGAATAAACACACTGTTTTCAGAAAGAAAAGTATGCAGATGTGAATGTATGTTCCAAGACAACAGTGAAACCTACCTTTAGGAAAAACATAATAGTATTCTGGAGTAAAGTGACCCAAATCCTATTTTAAAAGGGTTTTCTACTTTACTAAACCAGCAAATGAGAAACTTTTCATTATGTCCCCAGATAATTAATATTTACTAGTCATAATAATCTGGCTCCACACAGATCTTCAAACAATGCAATATTTATTTGTTTATGTTTGATTTTTATTTAGCATTATAATAAAGTGCTGAAATTCAATTTGGCAATATTTGCCAAGTGCCTGCACTGCTATGAAACAGTACACAAATATTCAGTAAGGACAAAAACAGAGCTGTATTTTAAGCTGCATCTAAGCATATTTCTCCTTGAAATCCGCTTCCTTCCCTCTCTTCTTTATTTATCCTCCCCTTCCTAGCTTATGCTGTTTTTTTCTGGCACAGTGATCACTCTGAGTTTTCATGTGTGTATGTTTGTGAGGAGGGTTTGCTTCTCCACAGACCTCTCTAGACAGCACTGACTCTGACCCCACGTGCATTGGTCTGTTGAAGATGAACCTGGTTCATTCAGGTCTGGCCACATGAGGGCTCAGCTACCTGAACCCTCAGGAAGGGCAGGACTCCTTCCTGTTGTTTGTTTTTTCATAGCTACAAGTTCTTCCTTGCTGTTGCTCACATGCAAGCATAGTTTACCCCTGTGCCATGAGGGTTTAACAGGCATCCACTGTTTTCTCGTGGCATTTCTCCTGTCTTCAGCTTTTATCTCCCTGTTGATATGCAGCTACTTCAAATATTCAGGGTGAAAGTCAAGAAAGTTTCAGAAGTAAAAGGAGGACAACAACCAGGCATAAGGATTTGTGCATAACAAGGTAATTACATCTGACAAGTCTTTATGTGTAGCAAAACAGTCCTCCAGCTCAGCATATGTATCTTTGCCAGAAAACCAAAGCTTTTTACTACTCACACACATGTTATTCCAACCAGCTTTGTGATGAGGAGGTATTCTGTTGTTATTTTCCTCTTTATTCTTTTTCAGTCCTCTACTACTCTCTGGCATGGCTCAGTAGAAGCTGGTTGGTCACCACACAGATTGTTCTGGTCCTTCTGTACTTGTTTGTATCTTGCTATTCTTCACAGCTTTTAGAAAACAGCTCTTTCTGAACTAATACAGACATCTCACCCTTTACTCACAGGAGGCCTTCAGACATATGAAAATTACTTTGGTTTTGTAGGCAGAAGAAGTTGGCAGCCATTTCCTTCAAATTTACTCTCTCTGGCTGCACTAAATAAGGTTATGGAAATTTTCATCTCTTCACAGAGATGAAATACTGACAGTATTTACAAATGCCAAGACTTCTCTGAGAACAATATTCACACAGACTTCCACAAGTTCCACTCAAGACTTTTTCTCCACCAACCAATCTGTAACCAGATCATGTATTAGGAAGACTTGCTTTGATATATGATCAATGTAGGAATAAAATCAGGACAGAGGTATAAAAATTCTTGACTTTTGAATTGAAAATTATCCAGCAATTTGTACTCAGTCAGCCAAAAAAACATTTGTGGTTTGTTTCCATATTAAAAACACAGCTAAACAACCACGCACTGGGAAACTTAGAAGCCCAGATGAAATCTGGAACATTGTTTCCCATTGGAATACTGCTATTTGGTTTCCTTGTGAGTTGCAGAGATCATGTATGGTCTAAAGCCAACTGGCTTTATGTAATCACTGCTCCTCACCCATATGAAGATGCACTTACTGCTCTTGCTAGTGGGTGGTTTAAAAGGACTCTTCTCAAGAAAGCACAACTGCTGCCAGTTCATTATTATATTGCTAAATCAATCCTGTTGTTGACTTCCCAGATCCACATACAGCAACCACTATTGAAGAAAGCTCTTACAGGCTTGGTTAGTGAGCTAAATGTGCTGATAATTTCTACCAGTAATTCTTGCAGACTGGGTTGAGTGTTCAATTTTCCTGGGTCCAGCAGCATCCCACTTTGTCATGCCCTACCAGCTTCACTTGCTCTTAAGTGATGCTTCTCACCCACAAGGACACCAAGCTGCATCAGTCTCTTCTGAGGCCAGCACATGCTTTACATCGTGGAAGACAATCATACATAATCATCTCTTTGGCCACTATGGGGGCATCAAAATCTCCCTTCATGTAATTATCTTCCTTCTCTTTCTAAGGGGTACTACAAATGAAAAATGACCAGCAGCGGTAGAAATTACTGGTCCAGATAACTCCTGGTGTTCATCTGTATTAAATAAATTATGCACAATAACTCACAAATCTGAATTTAATAAGGCTAAGCGCCTGACTTACCAAAATCACTCCAACACACATTTGAGCTACTTGAACCAGTATCATTGAGACGGATTGCTATTTCTCTGCCTGGGCAGTTCTTCCCAAGTGTCTTTGATTTTTCATTTTCTCCCATTCCTCCAGCCTTCTGACAATCTCTTTTATTTCCTGTATTCTATCTTGAGAGAAAGGCAGTTGCTGTCTCCTGACACCATTTAGTGCCATTACAAATGGAAACAGACACACTTTAAATTGCAATCCAAGAAACACGCTCTTTCTCTTTTCATGGTTGCTCTACTCCTTATTAACTCCTCCTTGCAGTCTCCCCTAGAGCTCTCTGAGGACTCAGAGGACAAACCAGAGGACAAAACAGTTACCATATCAGGGCTGCAAGCCATTTGTCTATATACCTTACACACAGACATTTTTCAACTTACTTGATTCTCTTTCATTATATGAAAAATTCTGGTTTTTTAAGACATTGTTATTGTATGACAAGTATTCACCTAATTTGGATATCTACTGTGGATCCATGGTGCTGTTATCCAAACTTCCTTTATGAGAGATGCATCCAGCAGTGTTTGTCAAATCTAGACCATGATTTACTTCAGCCCAGATTAGAGTGTATATATACCTAAAATTAGAAGAAGAAAATCCTACTTTGTCTATCCAATTGTTGAATTTAATTCAATTGTTGAAATTAATAATTAATTTTAAGACTTGGAATCTTTTTCTCTCTCTTTTTTTCCCAACCACACTATATAAATACAAAAAAACCTTAGATTTTTAGCAAAAATACACCACAGATCCTTCCTTACCCAGCCATAGAGGCTGGTGCCTGCAGAGTCAGATACAACACATTTGCCCTCCATTGCAGTTGTTTTTGAGCTTTGACACACAAATATCCACAGGCATTTGAGAGTGCATCATTCTGTGATGTCTTCCAGACGCTTCCTGTACAGCCTTGGTCTGCTGCCCTCCATGGAGCACAATCTTTAGCAGACAGACATCCTTAGGATGTATCAAGCCAGATGAGCTTCCTAAAAAATCTCACTTCTGATATGACTCACCCACAGAGCACAATCAACAGTCTTAATACTTCATTTCAAAAGGTCGCCAGTCTTGGTACTGTGACCCCTTTGGAGATAAATATGTACATCATAACAAAAGAATTAAAACACATGTATTTTGAGGAGTGCAAATTTTCCTCCTAGGAAGACTTCCAGACTTCTGCAGATCAGAATAAGGTGTCTCAGATAATTTTTCTGCTCTACATCTATTTAATGCAGGTAAAGAAGGTCTGTGTGTAGGCTGTGAGAGCTAACATCTCCCCTCTCCTAGAGCTATGACAACTCGTGTATTTTTGGAATAAGCCAAGTAGCTGAAAACCTCTAAGTCAATTTCTGTGTATTTTATCTGCCACTAACTATGGGTCAGCTGCTTTGTTATTTTAGGAAGATTGATCTCAGAGAAGAAGTACTGCATTTGCATTCTGACCCTTCCATGAAAAATCACAAGAAGAACTTCATTTATTTATCAGCAGATGGCTGATAAGTGAATTTACCTGGAAATTCAGAGCAATTCTGGCTGCAAGTTACATGTTTGCTCATCACTTCTCAATAAGAATAAAGTTCACAACTAGTGAAGAAGCTCAGGTCTGTCTTCCATGAGCTCCCATTCAAAGCTTCTCTTGCATGAGAAGTGGTTCACTCAGTTCACTCAGAACCTGCTTGATTCCCAAGACAACTCACTTGCTTGACTTACTCCATGATTAAATTCACTTAAAAGACATTCCCTTAAGAAGCCCTCATCATCCTCTTTTGCAACACTGGAGACCTGGGTTTTGTTCTAATCCATTAAGTGAACATAGAGACATTCACTTCATTGGTATGGTGGTGTCCCTACATGTGAAATGCCACTAATGGCACATACTTTGTGTGTAAAATACTCTGAATTGAATGAACAAAAGAGCCCTGAGTATAAATATCTTATATATAAATATATTAATATACATTATTCTAGATTTAATAACTATTAAATTGTATTAAATGGTGTATTTGCATAAAAGAAACATTAATTAAAAATAAATATTAAATAGACTATATATTATAGTGCATAAATTAATACAATGCATATTTTTAAACATTAAAATGAGTCAAAACTGAAAAGGTTTAATAACTTTTGAACAGGTGTCAGAACTGCAAAAGATCCCCACCAGCACAATCTTAACTGCATCCTCTCTGGATGATGTTCTTTATGCATACAGCACTCGTGTATTCTGCAAGGTCCGAAGATTGCTCAGGAACAGACACTGTGTGGATGTACCACTGAAACTGGTAGCCTTAACTCAGGAAGTATTTCTTCCATGTCCTCACCTGAATTGCTAGTCTTTTTCAAAACCAAATCCTTGTTTCCAGGATATTTGAATCTTTCACTCCAGCCCAAAATTAATTCTTAGACTATTTTTATAATTTAACTGGTAATAGTGCCCTGGTGAAACGATCCCTTTGCACAGCACAGTCATGAAACATTCTGAATATGCCTGCAATTCTCTTCAGCAAGCCCATCAGGCTTGAGAGGTATTTCCCAAGTTTGAAATCTCTAAACCCTTTATCATTTTACTTTCATATGGTTATGAATCAGGGCCATGAAAATGTATCTGAACAACTCCTCTAAATATATTTTTGGTTAAACACCTTTCCTTCTTGTATTAGGCATATTAAAAACACCAATAAAATCAAATGAGAAGACAAAGAGTTCTGTGTTATTACCAGGTAGATTCATTGGCAGACATATGAGAGACTTATTTTGATGGGGAGGTCCTTTGCTGGTATTTGCCAGGAGGCACATCCAGTCTGCCTGGCTCCCAGATGTAATCCACATTTTACCACCATTTATGACATATTCATCGCCTTTTCTCACAGCCGTTGTCTTGATATCTATTTCAAAACACAGGAAATGAAGGGTTATTCTTGTGAAGGACAGGTATATTGGTCCAGATATGACTGGCAGGGTCACTGCCTTGCTCTCAGACAGAAAACTATTTGCTTCTCCCTCATACTCCCCTATCCTATAACCCTTCCAGGACATAAGACAAAACAGTCTGGAAAACTCTTGGAAGGCAAGCCAGGGAAACAGGACCACTTCTCCCATATTCCTTTAAGTGGAGTCTTCCTCCCAGCAGATGAGAGCAAACTTCCTCAGTAGATGTGGTGGTCAAAAACTTGGGAGAGAAGCATTTCACTGTGAGGTGATCTATTAGAGTTTCACTTGCTGTATACCTTAGTCCTGAGGAGGCCATTAATTCCAGAGTCATGACTTTAACAAACACAAGCCTCGGTATCTGTGAATGCATAAACATAAACCAACATGCACTTCCTGCATGCTCTTGGTCACCGTGCTGCACTACGTTCAAAGCTGCTAAACTACCGAAGGCCAAGTCTTGCAATGAGTGTCTGGACATGAAGGAGTTCTGAACACCTGCTATTTATACACCCTGGCAAAAAACAATCTTATTTTCATCTGCAACGGTTCACATCATGCTGCAAACAGTCCTAGCTGCAACAGACAGCCAGAAAGAATAATTATTTATCCTCCAGCAGAATTTCCAAAGGGCTCCCTTCTTTTCCCTGCAATCGAACTTCTCTGACAAGAACCCCAGCTGATGAGGACTCTCCAACAGTATGCGATGGTGTAAGAGAACCCAACCACTCCCAATAGCACGTGGGAATCTAACAAGGGTATGAAATCCATAAGAGATCATCCACTGAAGGGGGATCATAGAGGGGAGAGATCCATAGATCTTGGAGAGTAGGAGTCAGACAAGAAATGGAGTGGGCAGGCATGTTTAAGTAATCTGGTTACACTTTCATACACAATCACCTCAGTCTGCACATGCATGTTCTTCCCCAGGGCTCTAAACATAAACCAAAAGCAAACCCAAGTATCTGATCTTCATTTAGGAGATAAACTGGAACTGAGGTCAGCATGGCTGAAAATTTGTCTTATTAATGAAGGCACAGGAGAAAAATTATGGGAGAAAATTATATAAGGTATAAAATAAGGAAGTATGGGATATAGCTATGGCTAAAAGAATGTAAGCAAGGGAAAGATATTGTAATCATGTAGATAAAACCAGCAGACATAGAGGAATTCACTCAATAAAAAGACTATGGCAAATCTGTCCAAAGGACTCAATATGAAATCTGTATAATAATGAATGCCAAGATGCTTAAGTAATCTAAAGTACTGGCACTCATAGTACATGGACACAGACACTGGACACTCATATAACGGAGACTAAATAATAAATGAAGGACACAAAGCTGGAATAAGAAATACGACTGTACTGAAGTGGTAGGATGGGAGCATACACAGTGATTTACATCACACATCCATTTGTTATGGAACAGCTACTGAAGACATTAGATAGAAGTCCCATAGAAGGTCTGCAAAGGAACAATGAGAACTGTGATGTTACCACAAATGTAAATAGTTCTTGCAGGCATGGCGTCACAGGGACCTAACCACCCAAATACAGATTAAAGAATAAATGCCTTTCTAATGAGAATGTTCAAGTACTCCAGATTCAATTGTTCACAGTTTACTTCAAACACTTGAGAAACAACTATTTTATATGATCTTGTGAAGAATTGATTCTCTTTAATTAGAGATGATTAATAAAGATGATCAAATAAATATGTTTTATAGAATATGTTTAAAATATAGCAGGCTTTGAAAACGTACTTAACAATTCACTATGGTCAAGTAGACCCAGGAATATGGCTATGAAGATAATTTGGAATATTTTGCTAATTATTTTCCCTGACAGAGCATATATCTGGGAAAAGGCTACTTCAGTGGGGGCTCCATAACTCATTTTTGCAGTCACATGCTACTGACTCTTACAACCACCATTCTCTGAGGAGCCCTTCTAGGGAAGAGCACAAGGCATCACCAGAAGTGAATGATACAGCTGATGCCATACAAGCAGCCAGGGCTGGTCACATCACTGTTCAAATCACACCTACTCAAGCCTCAATTTTCTTCTCCACTGCACTCGAGTCCAGCCATGCACTTAAATAGATTTGACTAAAGGTAAGGTTGGCTTCACCTTTTAAGGTCAGTATTACAGTCAGAGATAAACACACATCCTTAAAGTAAAATATGATAAACACATATCTGAAATTTACATCATCAGCACAGGAAAAAAAGACAACCCAAAACTTTAAAGAAATACATTCATGTCTAACAATGAATAATCACTTCAAAAATCAGGAAATGACTTGTAGGAAATGAACAAGATTAATCATGAAAGTAAGCTACAATTTGGAGATTAGAATATAAGTACTGCAGCAGGTTGAACTAAGTTAAATGTTAAAGATGTTAAAAAAGTTAAATCAAAGAAGATTGTGGTAGCAAACAAAACTGTTTCAACCACAGAAATGAAAAGAGGATAGGAAAAAAAAATAAGGCATATAGAGGATACTTTAAAAAATATTTCACAAGAGATTACAGACAGATTCACAATTTGGTTGACAAAGCAAAACAAAAAAGACTGTATAGAAACTGAAATTAGTGAAAAAAAGAGGTTGCTGGTTTTGGCAATCTGCACAACCTCAAAATACTTTTGGAAATTAAAAAAAAAAATTCAATTTACCCATGGTATCTTATTTAAACCCAACTTGATTTATTATGAAATAGGCTTTTCTAGAGAAAAATCCTATTGGACCCAAGCAAGTGAAATTAACACTACTGGGTAATTGTGAGTTAAAATTTGAAAATATAAGAATTAGGACAAAAGTGGAAATGTGCATAAGGAACTTGGCAAAGCAGAAATTGCATCAGGTTACATAAAAAGAAGAAATTCTGATGTACAGAGAGAATGTATATCAGAATGTACAGTGAATGATGTACAAGTTAAGTCCCTCCTTGGATATCAACCTCTGGACAAAACCTACTGAATATTTGCATTAATGATCTTTAAA
Organism: Taeniopygia guttata; assembly: GCF_048771995.1. Taxonomy (NCBI): domain Eukaryota; kingdom Metazoa; phylum Chordata; class Aves; order Passeriformes; family Estrildidae; genus Taeniopygia; species Taeniopygia guttata. The sequence goes on along the minus strand of NC_133026.1, from coordinate 24,363,012 downwards.
AGGATAGGAATACACTAATTAAATTTGTCTGTGACACAAACCTGGGAGACATCACCAACTCAGACAACTGAAGTATGGCCCAGCAAGAAAATAATTATCTCGAGTTTTCAAATTCAACATGGCAAGGACAAGCACTCAGACACAAAGCAGTAAAAGTGATTGCTAAGTCCTGCAATGTTTCAATAGCAAACTGGTAATGAGGATGATCCACAGTTAATCACAGGATTCATAAGTCTGCAAGCTGTTGTGTAACATCATGTATTGGAGTGTAATACTTCTACCAGGGTTGGAAATGTATTTGTGCCATTATAGACACCATGTGAAATTCTGGGGTTTCATGCTCAGAAAAGACAACCTCAATCCAGAAAAGCAGAAAGGCTGGATTCCACTGAGACAAAATGGAGAAAGATATTTATGTTTAAGAGGTAGACATGAACAGAGTTACTAGCTGCAGATACCTGAACACACCCTGAAGCTAGAGGATGTGTGTGAGAAAAGTGTTTTCCATGATGTGGCTTATATATACCCACAGACTACAGTCTATAAATTGTGGAATAGGAGTGAGATAGAATGAGACAATATAATTCAAATTTACACAAATGTTTATGCTGTGTAGTACCAGAATCCTGAAATTAAAGACACATTCTGTACCATCTGTTCTGTTCTGTTTTTTCTTCTCAAGCCAACTCTGTGCTAGTTTTGGTTCATGTGGTCACTACTATGGACAATATAGAAAAACCACACTTGAAAGTAGACAGATGTTTCTTCAAATTGACATGAATTTTGTATTAGACTAATATACACAGTCCTTTTTGTTACATTGAATTCTGAATAAATTAGTTTGAGGCACACTTCAGTTCTCATGTAAACATTGGTTTTGTTTTCTGTGTTCATATCACCTTCAGCAATTTTGGAACTGCAGGAAAAAATGTTAGAGATACCTTATTCTGTGTCATTCTTCAGTTTAAAATATACTGACTCACATGGCAGAAGCAGTCCCCAACCTTCACTCGTGAACAGCTGCTCTGCCCCTTCACTTCTCTTAGGGAGACAAACATCCCAATAGCATCAGTAACAAAAGGAAGCACCAAGTGCAGTTTCACACACCTCAGTCTGTTTACAGCTGGGCCATCTGGAGATGCAGAACGGTGCAACTCAGAACACGAGCTACTGCTGCTCATACCTAACTTGTCCATTTAATTGCCCTTCAGAAGCACTGTAAGCTGGATTTGGCATTTGTATCACGGATCAAATCTTCCAGGAGGGGGAAAAAGTATTTTCATTTCATCCTGCATCTCCAAGCTGCAGCATAGGTTCAGTAGATAATCCTCTTTGATTCCAAATTAGTTTTTAACTGCATTCATCTAAGTGTATCACACCACTTTAACTAGATGATAAACAAGATGCTGTTGAAGGAATATTTATGTTACTTATTATCTAGAACACTGCATCCAAAAAAAAATTAAATTCCTATTAAGAATTTTCTGATAATTTTCCTAATTAAACTAGAGAGGCACTTATTAAAATAAATGATGTATTTATTACATTAGTAAAATTCAAATATATAATTACTTTAATAAATAAATTATTAAGTGCTATTATGAGATTTATTATTTAAATCTTATTAATATTTAAATTATAACAAGCAATAATGTAGTTTAAATTATATTGAAATTTAATATTTTTATATTTATTACTTATAACAATTAAGTATTATTAATAAGTACTCTTTAATAAACAAGTCTACTAAAATTATGGAATTTTTCTTAGAACAAATTCAATTAACCCAGAAAGGAAAACAGCAATAAATTATGCAGGAAGATTTAGTCCCATTACCTCATTATCCACATTAACATTCTTGAAATCTACCTGCTGCACCCTTGCATGAGTACTGGATGTTTATCTATTTGCCTTGAAAAAACAACAGGAATTTGGTCACGGAGGTGATAGGACTCCTCAGATAAAAAAATGTCTGTCATACTTGGCAAGTTTGTCTGCAGGAAGACGTCTCATTAATTTGTAAGAACACAATGTGGTCAACTTGGCCATGCTCTGTCCAACAACTAAACCTCTAAAAGTAATCACTTATCACTCCTTTTTCAATGAAGTCCATCATTCATCATCAAAGGAAACATATTTTCCTTTTCTACCGTATCTGTTTTGATTTAATTTTTCAAATTTTCTACTGCCTCAGGCACTTCAGAATAACAGTTTCATGTGTCCTGGTTTCTAAAGATATTTTTGCACTAAACCAAGAAAAACAGCTACATGCAAAGTAACTAAATCATAAAGATAATAGATTGGACATTGCAAATTCTTCATTAGCTCTAAATAAAGCAATCACCAATTGAGAGATATTTTTGCTTCACAGGAATGACAGAAGGGGCTGAGGTGAAATAAAGACGAACAAGAGGAAATAATTGTGAAAGTGATGCTGTAATTTTCAGAAGAGAGAGGCTCAGTAGTTTTCCCCCATTCAGTGAGAGGTCTTTGCCAAGGCAGCCCAAGTTCTAGTCCAGCTGAAGGGGCTGTGTTCCCTGTCAGTACATCTGGAGCTGCACGACTGAATTTGGCTGTGCAGCTGATGAGGTGTGGAATGCTCCTGCCAGCAGTGAGCCTGGACAGAGAGGACAGCACTAGAAGAAAACTGGGGCCAACAAAAAAGCTGCATTAATCTGTTGTGCTCAGCCTATACAAGGTCACTCCATTGATTCACCTGACAGATATGTTAAAACTGATTGCTTTTGGATGCATGAGAAGTATGTGTTACGATCCTGGAATGTTACTTTTTGCCCTCACCATGCCAGACTTTCCTTCCTTTTGTTTCTTACAAAGGACAAGGGCAAAGTGAAGGGTCAGGAAAACCAGATCCTTTCCATTAAAACATCAGGCTGTCTAAAAGTGACAGTTTGCTAGGTTAACTTACTTGCAACATCTGACCCAGCTCCATCTTCACTGATTCCCAAGCAAGCCACAAAATCACCAGCTATAGTTGGTACAAGGAACTGTTTTTTCAACTCATGAGAACCAAACCTGCAACAATATAACAAAAAAGATAGGATATTGAAACCCTATGAAGGTAAATTTTATTCAGAAGTTAGCTACAAATTTTGTTCTACCCACACAGAGATCAATTTTCCTATGTCTAGGGAAAAAAAAAATGCTGTCCCAGAGCCAAAAGATAGAATAGATACCTTCCAAAGTCTTCACCAGAAGTGCAGTCACAATCATTTCAAAGAAGCTTTAAAAAGTGTTCAGGCATCTTACTCCCACAGAAATGTGTGGTCTAGATGCCCAAAATCTATCTTCATGACTGTTGCTTCAAAAGTTCCAGGTCTAAATAAATATAACCCCTGAGGACTCCTCTCAATGCTCCTGCACTAATATGCAGCCACCAGGATGGAGGACCTGCTCTCTGTTTATCTTCTGACTTTTGCACCATCTCTTTGCCAGGTTTTAGTGGTGACTGAAAACTTTGGCCACCATCTGCAAATACCTGTATTTAAATTATTCATATTTCACATCTACATTTAAATCATGCAGTAAAATCTATTCATGCTTCTTCCAGCTGTTCTTTTAACTCCACCAAAAAAAAAAAAAAAAAAAAAAAGGGAAACAGCAAACTCTTGATGGTATTTTAACACAAAAATTTCACTTGGCTGTATATAAATTCAGTTAAGAGGCACATGCTGTTTTCCCGTTGCTTAGAAGACTGTATCCAGTCAAAATATGCCATATTTCATTTCACGCTTGATTTTGTCCTAGTTAGAATTCACTGATTTCCTTCTGCAGTGTGAATGGTGAGTTCATGGTCTTGTTCTTGAACCTTTCTTGTGTGACTGAAAAATTCCTTGGGTCACAAAATGTCTTACGTGTCCAGGAATCCATAAATTCAAGTTCCTCCTCAGCCTCCTCTTTTTTGTGAGGCTTCCCAGGTCATCATCACCACTCAGCTCCTTAGGCTCACTGAGGCCTCCTTCTAAAGCATTGTCCCAGTACTTCCAAAGGAGTGGTGCCATTCAAACTAAGACTAAGTCATCCTCTCCAACCAACCCTGACACAGAGGCCATGGGACAGGCAGAGAACAGACTGGGATCTGGCAGACACTTCCACTTGGTACACACAAGGAGCTCAACTCCTAGTCCTGTCTCTGCTAAAAATCACAGCAGCAATCCCAAACAAATACAAGCAGCAAGTTTGGAGGGCCTACTCCTTCTTCTAGCATACTGGAACAAAGTTCTCATGTCTGTTAGAAGCTTACTTTAGTTTTTTAATTTTCCATGGGGCATGATTAAGTACGGCTAGCTGCACATTCATCAATCAAAAAAACCCCAAACAGCCCAACCAACAACATGGGCATTCAGATTATGAGAGCAGATAGTTGTGATTTTTGGCAATGCTTTCTAATGCTTGAAACTTTGCTAATCTTTAGCATTTCAACAGAGGATTTTCATAGCAAGAACTTTGCTTAGAATAATATTTTTGGTTTGATGTCTTTCTTTGTTTTGAGTTCCAGAAAACAGTTCAGTTCTTTCCAAAAATGTGGTTATAGAAGATGTTATTTTGCAATCAAAAAAAAAAAAAAAAATTAGTTGGGCAACACTATCTTCAGAAGATGGTGGGTCTCCATGCCTTGCAGGAGACAGCTTGCTTCTTGCTCAGCTGCTAGCTTTTGTGTAAAAAATATGTCACTTTTGTAAAATTCTACCCATCTGAAATGCATCCCAGAAAAATCTCAGGTTTGCACAAATGTAATACCCACTTCTTCCCAGTTTAACAGCTCCAGAATTAGAAAACTGTTTTCAAGGAGATCATGCTCTGGACTCAAAACAGACCCGATCATGTCTGCCTTCTGGTTGGGGCCGTGCCCCAGAGGATAGTTTCCCATGTGATTACCTGTGCAGCCGTAGCATCACCATAAAATATTTTTCCATGCATTTGAGTATCCACACACACACACACACAAGTCTACAGTCAATGAATCTTGTTGATCCTATGCAGCAAAAAATCCCACACAACTGTGAGATTCTGACACACTGACTTTCATGAAAGTGGTTCATTTTTCTTGCTCCATACTTTGTAACTAACATTGGTGGAATGTCACGAAAACAAAGGCAGAAATTCCAGTGGTATACAATCTTGTAATTAGAGGGTAAAAGGAAACTAAAACCATGGCAAAATAGAGATGCAACACTTCTGTGATCCACACAGTTCTGTTTATATTTCCTAATTGTCAGCTGCAGCTTCTCTTCTTTACAGCAAACAATAAATCAGATAGTAAAACCAACTCTTTTTATAATAATTCCCAGCTATGCTGCTAACAAGGGTGGAGAAAGAATCAGTGATGAAATAGAAAAGCACTCTCTTCCCACTAAATAATAATCATTGTCTTTACTATTTGCCTATAAAAAACAGGGGTGGAAAAAAAGTAAAGTTCACTGCCTACTGCTGAGATAAGCGGCTCTAAACTGATCTGGTATCACTACAGATGTGACACACTTCAGGTATGTCTATAAGCTCTGGGAAATGCATATCATTCACTGCCTCAGATAGGAGCTGCTTTCTCCACTCTATTTGTAAGCAAGTAAGGGCAGTATTATATCTGAATGCATTTGAAAGACCTGGCAGAAGTTTATGTTCCAAACCATCAAAGGTCAGATCACTGTGGGCAAAGCATTTTCTATTTAGTTCTTAAATTTAGAAAGTCTTATTGCTTCACTTAGGGGACTCTGGGAATTACAGGAATCACATTCATGTAGTTTGTAGGTACACTCAGCATATGCTGGATAAATGCTGAACAAAGCTCAAAGTTATGAAAGCCAACAAAGAGCTACAGAGGCTTTTTTAGGGGCTGATGCTTGATTCCCACAGTATTGTTTGATTTGTGTAACAATGCATAATCAAGAGGCAAAATCTGACTTATCTCTAGGAACGTGTTTAGAATCCCCACAGTACACAGATACTTCTAAAGAAACCATCCAGGACATGGGTGCCATTTGAATCCATGACCCAGGACAAGCAGTCCTGGGGGTGGTGGGGTCTTCCCGCTGCACAGCATGAGGTAAAGATGCACACAGGCAAAATTTCCTGTAGCTTTCTCTTTTCATTACCAAGTTTCACTTATACATCTGTGTGGGGGGCATTGTACTGTATAAGGAGCCCGTGGAATTGGCTCAGCAGTGGAGAAAAAATTCAATCATGCAGATACAAATTCAATTTAAGATTTCATCAAGTTAACAACAATTTCACTCTTCTTTTCCAAGAACTTCCACTTTAGGATTTCACTAGCACAAATATGCTTCACTAGTACAAATAACTTCACTGTTTTACTACAGCAGAACAGAGTAACAGAAGACCAAAAATCTGCAATGGAAAAAAATCCCATTTTCTTTTACCCACAGATTTTCTTTAAACCCCTGAATAATGGGCTGTCATGGGGGCAAGGTAGTACTGTCTGAAGTCTTTTAAAATACTATTCTTATTCTCAGGTGGACTATAGCTAAGCCACTGTTGCAAGAGACATACTGAACTCCAAGCATTTAGCAAGCTTTTGGTGCATTACACAAAGGAGAAGAAAACTTTAAGAAAAATTTTTGTAGATGAGACCTCCGAAGTCACACATACAGCAGGATAAGCAGATGCCAAGGGAATGAAGCTTATATTCCAGACTCTACAGTAGATTTACAGGTGTTTCCATTCAGAATGGGGAAAAAAAGTCAACGACCCCCCGAAAATTAGTAAAAAAATCCCTAAAATGTTCTTCTGAGTAAAACTTCCCTTCTTGTATATCTGTTTAGTGCAGAGAAATTCCCTATTTCAACATAATTATTAGAACTTAATTCCCACCCTCATCTTCCAGGGGCAAACTGCTGGATCACCCAGTTGCCCCACTCTAGTTTTAAGAACTGCTGTTATGATACAGTTTCTGCAAAACTTCTACATGAAGAAGTTGGTAACTGTCACTTTTATTGAGGGAGGAAAAAACCACAACAAATCAGATTAAGAAACTGTAGGAGCCTGAATGATAGTAAGCGATTCAAATGGAAACATTGATGTAGCTGATGAGAAAAACAAAAATGATTAATTGCCTAGAATGGGCATATTTAGGAAGCGTGATATTTGTGCTACAGCTTTAGGACTGACATGTTGCAAAGCTGGAAAAAGAGCAATTATAAAGCAGAATTAGAATGATCCTAATCATTGCAACTAAATGCATCTTTAGTATCACTGCACTGGGATATAAGAAAAAAGACAGACATGAAAAAATTGGATTCTGGAATTGCATTTTTTAATTGGTTGTGGTACCAAGATTTTGTGTTTGTAAACATATCATCTACTACTCAATGAGTTTTATGTTTTAACATATAATTAATATAACTAAGATTAAAAAAAAAAAAGAGAAAGTCTTTTCTCCTCTAAAGCAAACTGATAGAAGTAGAGAGTAGGTTCTTTCCTCAGGCATTACAGAGTAGCAACTAGACAGTAAATTTACACAGTATTGTTTTATTCTACTGATGACAATTGGGTTTTAGGTGAAACCAAACTTTCTGAAAATTACCTGGTAAGAGCAGGGGTAGCCATGCCAGCTTGCACTCCAATAGCCATGGGAATAGCTCCACAACGGACATTTCCCAGCTCTTCTGCCACTGCAATATTATAGGAGAAGTCCAAACCCATGCCGCCATATTCTGAGGAAAAAACAAATCTATGATTCTTAAACTCTAGACTGCCATAAGCAACAAGAAAAACAACAAAAAAAGATGTTGCTACTGCAAGGACACGCCAACTGCAATTTAACTGCTAATTTTTATGTATTTGACAATTACCAGCTTCCCTTTCACAAAAGCAAAGCGCATTATTCTCTACAATATTCAGAATTGAACTGAGAATGACACCTGCTCTAATTATCTATGCGCACATCAGGTCACTTCTGAGTATCCTAAATAGCCTCATTACTTTTACTGGAAACAGAAGAAAGAAGTGACATGCTGTTGTAAATGATATCAGAAGGTAAAATTATTCTTTCCAACAGCAAGGTCATACGAACAAATCACACCACAAGGTAATAAGTGCTTTTATTTCCCCATGATAACACCTGACAGCCACTCTCATCACACAATGCAATCATCTTTCTCAGACACAGCAGCCAAGCCAGCACGGAGCGTGACCACACGCAGGTCATGTTTCTATTCTAAATTACTGCTCTAGCTCAAAATGCATGTCAGACCCAACTGCAGTTCTGAATGCATTTACTCCACACCCTGAACCGCGTCTGTGCAGTGATTAAAGCCCTCTGGTCCCAGGGAGCTGACAGCCCGGGGTGCTGGCCTGGTGCCAGCACAGCCCATTGATGCCCCTCTCCCTCCAGCATTCCAATCTGCAAATTCAATTAAAGAAGAAATTATTCTTCACCTCATTCCCATGCTCAGTGCTGATAAACCCTCTACATAGCGAAACACAGAAAAAGGCTACATTGCTATGATGGATGAGGTAATTTTTTAACTGTATAAAATAGCTAATAGTCCAAAGGAAATATGGTGAGAAAGTGAAGGTTAAGGTTACTACCTGACGTCATTAGTCGACTGAGCAGCTTTGATTAGATAATGCTGCCTCTTTTTTTTTTCCTTTAGATCCTTTGAAGACCAGCTAAGAAAATTTGAAATAAATAGATACAAACCCTCACCCCTCACACACACAATAAGGGGCAGATGACCCTTGTCTGTTTTCACTTGCTGACCTCAAACACTGAGTACACTCTTCACTGACCTGCTCTGAAGTTTTCGAAAAACACCATTAAATAAAGGTCAAAACACCACAGTGCATATAAACATGGGGCTTTGCATGCTATCATCTGTTTCCTAAGTCCACAAAAACTATCTTTGTGCATCCTATCTTTGCTGAAAGGAAAAACACAATCAGAAAGGCTAAGCATAAAGTTCAGTTTCCAAAAAACACTTCTCCCTAGGTCATACTGAATAGTCTAGACTGACAGAATTTAAAAAACTGCTCCTTTCCAAACTTCTGCTTGAAAATAATGTTTCTTAAAAATACACACAAGCTTCTACTGGGAGCTTAAGCAGTATAATGGAACATATCAGCAATATGGAAATGTGTTTAACATAACAGATAATCTAATTTTCTTTCCTTTACACAGCCCCCATCAATAAATAAATGCTCTGAGAAGCAGTAAAGAATCTATGTACACGTAAAGCCAAGACTATTTAAAGATATCTGGCATGAGAGAGATTTTGCTAATTTGGTAGCAGAGTTGTAATAGACAACCTCAGTTCTAGCACCACCTCCCAAATTCTTTCCATTAGATTTTTTTTTAAACTTTAATCAGTCAATTATTTTATTGCCAAAATATTATTACTGATTTTATTTTTTGTTTTGTCTACCAGGCAGTTATATTCCCATCTTTCACTTAAATTTCACAGATCAAAACCTTAGTTTCTTGATTTATCCAAAGTAACTTTCCAGGAGGAATGTTATGCACAAAACTGACTCAGAGAGGGGCTACTTTATCCAAGTATACAGTTTAGAGACATTCTTTGTCCATACCACTTTGTCCCTTGCATATTACCACAAAACAGACTTTTCTTGCACTCATTTGAGATAAGTTACTGAGTACACTTTAAAAACAAAATAATGCAAAAGGCCAACTTTTAAAGGGATAACAATGAAAGAATTTCTGACCAAATGGAGTAAAGAAGCAGAATGAAGCATTGGGAGCTGAAGGTGGAGAGGGAAGTCCTGCCAGGCAAAGAGATTATGAAATCCCAAAGTTTTATAATCTGGGGATAGATAATGCAAGAGACAACCACAGATGCAGGCAGGAAGGGCAGAAGCAAATGGTAAAACCATTAATCAGACCACACCTAAGCTTTAATCAGTTCTGTTCCAGGAGCCAAGAAGCTAAAGCTTCATGGAGAAATGTGAGTGATTTGATGGACAATGATAGGGAATGTCATTTTTAGCCCTGAATACTGGATCAAGGTGGAGATTGATTTGTCAGTGCAGTCTGTGCCATTATATCCCTGGTAATTCAGGTAACTTAGGCCGTGGCCAAACACAGCTGTGTCCCATCTCTTTGGAGAACTGTCCCTCCACACTGAGCCAGGCTGCAGTGGTGTCACACACAGCATCAGCAGGCAGTGCTGGCTACAAGCACCAAAGAAATTTCCTTTTTTCCTCAGTTCCTAGTGGCAGCCTGGTGCTGGCAGACCCACTGCCAGCACTCCAGGCAAGAATTCTGGGGCTGGTCTGAGCACATTTCCCTGCATGTCATGGGACTCGGTTCTCAGTCTGGGACAAAACCACCAACCAGTCTTATTTCCATCTGCCTCAGTGATGATGGTAACAGTTTTATGACATTAGTGTTCAATTTTTATTTGGAACAGAACTTGGGAATAACACTCTTTGGAGGAGGGAAGAACTTTTTAAAATAACTCTTATTTGCAAAAAAGTCAATATGCTGGTGGTAGTAGGTTTGTATTCACCAGTCTCATCAACAAACACCACTTCCTGGAAGTACCTGTACTATGATTTAATGCTAATAGGTCAATTAAATTTTAATTCTGAAGAGCAAAAACCATGCCTGACATAGGAGTGAAATTTTTTGTGAAAAATCCATAGTGAAAGAAACCAAATCAATTCCAGATTTGATTGCTTTACAAAACATACAAATAAATACACACAAAATCTCAAAAAATAAACAGCAAAAAACCCACACCAAAAAAACTCCACATCAAGAATAACAAATTATATTTAAATATTCACATATAAAACATTTCTGGGGTAGGCAAATTTTTCACTTTACTTTAAAATGAGATGAGGGGCCTTTAGAGAATTGTTTGGCTACATTACCATTTATAATTTGCAAGAAAATTAAATTAACAAAGCACAAAGTAGATTAAACTAGGCAGAAAGTCTATTGCACTATTGCTTTTATAGCTGAAAACAGGTAGAAAGAGGCAACTCAGCTATATTCAAATTGTTACATTTTTGATGATAATAGCACAACTTCCAACTGTTAAATGGCCTAATACAATATCTTATCCATTGTCGGATTTCAAATTCTTTTACAAAGCAATTAAAATATAAGGCCCAAAGCAGAGAGCACAGAAACATACAAATAAATAAAGATTCTGCACTGCAGCCCATGGGCAGGACCCAGGCTGCAGGAAGGAATAAGTGTGAGGAGGAAGGGAGAGCAGACAGGATGTGCTATGGACTGACTACAATCTCCCATCCCCATCCTGCTGTGCCGCTTGGGCTGGGGAGTGAGGTAGGTGGGTCAGGAATGAAGAATGGAAGATGCACCTGGGAAGAACGGGGAGAAGATGTTGGAACATCTTGTTTTAATTTGCCTTTGCTTCTCACTACACAAATCTACTTTAGCTGGCAGGAAATTAAAATAACTTTCTGCAAGCCAAGTCTGCTTTTTACTGTGATGGTAACTGGTGGCCAGCCTCCCTGACTTTCCTCGACAGCCAGACCTTGATATACTATTTTCTTCCCTGTCCTGTTGAAGAGGGGGAGCGAGTTAGTAGTTGGCCTATGAACCCACCATGGTCAGTATATTAACCTATTCCTTTAAGATGGCTCTCTGCTTTTCTACTAATCACCACCATCACATTATTTGAACACTCCCAACCCAAAAAAACTCCTTATTTTATACAGACCAGCAAATTTTTACGTGCCATGTTTGTAGATCCAGGCAGTGGAGTAGAAATCTAAAAGAACACAGCGAATGTTAAAAAACATTGATTTTAAAAGATGCAAGTGTACATTCTACTAAATCTGACAATTTAGGGTATCAGGAGTTTTACATATGCATTTAGGGCAGACGGCCCAAAACTACAAATAAAAGAGCAAGACATGATCTCCAGTTGCAACATGTCAAAATAGAAGCACTTTTGAGAAGCACATTTGGAAAAGCAATGGCAAAGTCTATGAAAAACGAGTCATAAAGGCAAATGAGAAGCAGAAGTCTTTCATATAATCATTTCACTTTTGTAAAGACCAGAGCATTTCTTGCCATATGTTCAAGATCCCTGCTCAAATATGACTCTGTTCCATGATGAGACAGGCTTAAGTCTCTAGTCAAAAATTTGTAAGAGTTTACAAGTGTCTCTATTTGGAATTTGCTTCTGAACCCCATCTAGTAGCTGTGAGTGAGAATGACAATATATGTGGTGAAAAGGGTCAGGAAATGAATTGAAGCAAGGTGAAACAGGTGGTCCTCAGAGTGTTTTAAGAAGGTAAGTGAACCTGGATAAAGGAATGATGATAACACAATGCAGAATGCATCCAGAACTCCATTTTAAATGCTTATATTTATATAATTTATCTTGCTTGTTTACATACTTTCCAAAGTTTCAATGAAGTGTATTTACACCAAAGAAAATCACTCAGTATTATTTCTACTATGGTCATTTACCTCAGTGCAAGAAAAAAATCAAATATGTGCTTTCATATTTGTCACAGACAAATAAAACATGAATTCAATCCCAGTTTGAAGAGAGGTCTGAGAGACTACTATATTTGACACTAGAATGACAAAGCTAATTACCAGTTTCATCACAGCCTACAATTTTAAATCAACAGAAGCAAAATTTAATTGTTCAAACATTATTCACCTGTCATAAATATGGTTCAAGAATTTCAGCTCCAGGGAAGTACAAAGAACCTTGAATCTACATAACTGCAAATGTCATCAGGTAGGACAGTACAGAAGTCCATATCATAATTCCTTTCCTCTGCTTTATATTGAAGGAATTTAAAGAATTACCAAGGGTGTACTCTCTGTCTTGTGCAATTTCCCATAAAGCCATTATGAAAAGTTGAGATTGATGAAGTTCAGAAAACATCTCCTGCCTTCTTGGTTATTTGCTTCTGGCTGGGTGTAGAGGAAAAAACCTCTCATTAATAGTAACAGAAAAACTGTGAGTCCACTTTAGTTTTGCTCTGATTAAGACATAAGTATTTTTGGGCTATTTTTTCACCCCAGACCAATTCACAAAATAATCAATATTAATTAACAAACTAAAAAAAAAAAAAAAAAAAAAAAACCAAAGAAAAAACCTCCAGACACAAATAAACCATTGTAACAGACGCAAAGTTCTTTTTAACAGATTACCTTAGTAAGAGAGACCAAACTCCCCCAGTTTGAATGAAATTTTGTCCCAAACTGGGAAAAATTATAGTGCTTCATGATGTTGTTTGCTTGATCCTAGAAAGATTGCAGTCACCTTTCAGTACTTGCTCTCTCACAGATGCCACTTAATCCAATAATTTCAAGACGGGTAAGGACTTACTCCGCTAACCAAACTTTTAGTATTTCTCATGATCTAGTAGCCCTTGGAAAAGGAGAAATATGGATTGGCTTCTCATTTCTTTTCAAGCACTCATGGTTAGCAGCACAAGTACAATCCCAAGAGCAATTAACAACACAAAATGTGTGTTCCTGCAAAACTTCTTCTGTATTCTGCATTATTCTGTACTGTATTCTGTATTCTGTTACTTCTTGCTACAGACATCATCACAGTTGCCACTGAGACAAATAAGGTGATTGAGTCTGTATAGGACTGTTTTAGATTAAGACAGATCTACACTATAAAATAAAGGAGAAACTTCTCACACAGTGTAAGAATAAAAACTCTCCTATAACACCAGCACAAAATGCCACATAGGAACTTGGCAATGCCTGCCACTGAGCAGATAAATGCACCACACAGACCTGGCCCCAGCTAGGGACAGCATGGACACCTTTAAAAAGGGTTCAAAGCTGTGTAGGACCCTTTAAAAAGCCAGAGCAGTATAGTCTAAATCACCAAGCTGTCCAGACTTGCACTTACTACCCTCTGGTTTCTAAAATATCCCTCAAAAATTTGTAGAGTTTTCCTCCTTTTCTAAGTGGTTATGCAGAATCACCCAATGACATTGATTAGAAATCACATTTGTATAAAACTTCAAACTCAGAAGGTTATCAGAGCTCTTAAAACAGTATCACACAAACGCACAAAAATTGTGTACAAACAATGTTATGGGGAAGGAAAAGCAAAGCTGCCCAGTACAACAGAATAAAATATACACATGGCAACATAAGAAACATTAACAATGTAAAAGATACAGTAGCCAAAAAAAAAAAAAAAAAAAGAGGAAAAAGAATATCCAAAGTGCACACAGCCCCAGGCATCAGCTATTGCATCAACTCCAAGTCAGAGAAAAACTTTAAGCAATCCCTGGTCACAGACTCTTCAGTTGTCTTCTGTCTGGAGTTTTAAATGTAGCTTATTTCCCCCCCCCCGCCCCCCAGCTCTGATCCAACACCTGTTCTAAAGAATTGGAATTTAATCAAAATAGCTTACAGCTTTTTCTTTAAGGTTAAAGAGCACAGATCTCAACTATTGTACATTTGTACATTTGAAAATGTCAGTCAAACTAAATGCCACAGCCTAAAGAAAATGAAATAAACACCAAACACTCAGAAAAATGAAGTCAATTGCTACCAGCCTGCTCTAAGCTTTGCCTGCGGATACTCAAGTGAATTCTCTGAGTCAGGCTCATCCCTCAGTGATTGCTTGTTCTCTCCAGCTTGGAGGTGGCCACCCTTCTGATGCTCAAGCCACCACTGCATCAAATCCTTCAACAACGTGTGTCCACTGAAGTCCTCCTGACACAACCATATGTCAGCCCTCAGAGGCACTAAAATCTGTCACCAGCATCTGTCAGCTCCATGTCAAATATGCTCTTGCTCCCAGGAAAATGTCTGAACAGCTGCTCCACTGTCTTAAATGTATTTGTTCACACTAAACAGGTAATAATTAGTCCCACACCTGTACAAGGATGAAGCTGGTATGTCACCTTTATGTGGTGCTGGTGCTTCTATTCAGGACTCATCCTCTCACATGAACCACCAGAAATTCCTACAAAAAGTTTATGTTACTCTGCATCACTGCAAATTTTCTTCCAGTAGGATCTTAAGTATGAATTCACGAATAGATATTATAAGGAATATACAGTAATGCACAGACACTGAACCATACACAGGTCAGCTGGGAAAGAAAATGGGAATTGACTTATCAATGGGTAACCGACAGAGATACCTCAAGGAACATACCCCAGTTTAACCACAACAGAGAGAAGAGATGAGTAACAGGACTGAATACAAGTATGTACATTTGTAAAGAGTTTTCAAAAGCTGGATGAAAAGGAGCAACTGTAGTCAGTTTTGTAGCACTCTATGGGCAAAAAACAGACTTACTGCTTTCATTTCTTTCAGGCATCTAATTACTTTTCATTCCTTTAAGGTATCAGGACATACAGTCAATATTAAAAACATCATTCTGTTTCTTCTGTGTGCCAAATAAATAAATAATTAAACTGAGAAGCAATACTAAGGGATTTCAGGATTACAGATTTATTACATTTGCTACTTATTAAAATCTATATGCTAAGGTTTAATACAAAGGCTAAATATTTATCAGCCGAAAGCTGTGTTTAATTTTCTTCCCTAGCAGATCTTTTATTCCAGTCCAAGCTAATAAATAGCTTGTTGGAAATTCACATTTGTCTGACATGAAAACTTTAGACACTTAATATGTCACACTCAAAGACATAACTTTTCCTAGATCATACTTTCCAAAAATTGCAATCTACAAATGGAATTATAAATTGAGAATTGAAATTTTGGGCATGGGGGAAGAAACTTAAAAAATGTTAATTTTCAATAACCTTAAAAAAAAACCAAAAAGAATTTCAGCATGTATGCAGTGAATAATGAAATAAATTTGGACATGCTCTGAAGATAGCCTGGCAAGCATAGGGGTTTTAGTTCAGTAGCAGCAAACATGGAACAGAAGTGCATTGCATGAGGCTTCCACAGGAATTCCTGATCAGCACAGACTTAAAAGAGTAAATGAATTTCCAGTAACTGACTTCTTAAGTCCTTGATATTTTGGGTCAGATACTGAGAAGAAGGTAACATGCCATCCTAGACTGCCTGCCACATTGCAGGTTTGCACAGTCCCAGCACAGCCACAGCCAACAGATTATTTAAAATACATCCATCAAGTGATGCTGCAGCCAGAAGCACACCCTCCGTCATTAGGCAATTTCCCAGTTTATAAAATCTCTTCAGCTGGCAACATCTGCATCTGCACGCTGGCACAGCCTTCAGCATGGGCAGGGCTGGGACCACCTGTTCCCCAGCCCCTTGTCTGTGGCAGCCCCCAACCACTCTCTGTGGGACAGCCCATTGTGCTGCTGGAGCATCTCCAGAGGTTTCAGCTCCCAAGCACAGCGGAAACCAAAGGAGACCATCTGTGTTTGTGATTGTTGAGAAACCTGACTGGTTTTGAAACCGCTTTCTGTTAGCAAAAGCAAAGCAATAAAGAGTATTTCTAGACCTGAGCAATGGATTATGGGGAGCTCCTCAAGACAAAACCCAAATTTGCAGTTTTCCAGGAAAGGCAATGGGTTTGATCTCAAATGGGGAACAAGAGTAAAATAAATATGAAACAATCTGAGTATTTTTATAACATAACATAACAATTTAAATTGTATGCTTCTGTCAGGTGACCTTAGTTTTTTTTAAAGACACACAAAGGAAAGATCACAATAAAAACCACTTCTGGGGTAAAAATGAAAGCATTTTTGCAATGTCAGAACAATGCCTTTCCCTTCATTTTCTCCAATAAAGTCAATATTTCAGTAAAACTGATACATTTCCATGCTTTCTCTATTCTTGATAATTTTAATGGAGAAAAAAATTTCATTGACAACTTTTATTTGGTTTAAGGAATGTGGATAAATGTTTTAAACCATATTCTAGAGCTGCAAGTAGAGCTGCTCATTTCTCATTTTTGCCTATGATTCTGTGTGCATCCTTGTACTTAAGATTTGTCAGCCAGACCATATCATGAAACAGATTATTCCTCTCTGTTTGTAAAAGTGCTGACACAACAGGATTCTGATCTGAACTGCTATCTCCAGTGTGAAATATGCTACTCTACTATTTTTATTTATGCTGACATTGGAGGGTGTGCCTTGTATGTGCTACTGGCCAAAAATGAAAGGATTTTCAGTATAGTGCAATCATACCACAAATAAAATACCCCATTCAAGATTATTTTCTTCAAAATAACCTTCTCCTCAGAGTGTTATATTATTTCTATAAGCATTTCATCACACAATGTTGTCTCCTCCAAGAAATTATTATTGATCAGAATTATCTTTTTCTTCTTACAGGTTTGGTTCTGAAATCAGTAACAAATCAGCTCACAAACCAATGAAAAACAGGTTGTTCCAAGAGGGAATAACAGCACCCTGCTGCAGACCAGATAAAATTACAATATATTTTGCAATTAAATCACATCAAAGTGCCTATTACACAATTACCAGTGTGACACACTGAGGTCCATAACATACCTAGGGATTAATCTAGGGGGAAAGGGAACAATGACATGGCTAAAGGTATCTGTAGAAGACTGAGATGAGTTCAGAAAAATAACAAAACCTCCTCCCCAGAATATCCCTGTCACCTTCCTTGATTCCCAATCCTACCTGAATTATAATTAATGATCCTAAGAATTCACGCACCCAGTAGTTAAATAGCCTTTTACTATACAGTTTAGCTGTAATTTTTTACAACAGAAATGGAATATAGATTTATCCATAGCAAATTAAAGTCTACAGTAAGGATGCATTTGCACCACTTGCTATTTAAACACTTAAGACTAAAGTCAGATTTCTCCCAGTTGTGAATATTTATAGACTATTCAGAAACTCAAGAAAGGTTCACTACTCATCTCAGTAATTTATTTTTTATAAGTAGCTATGCAAAAAATTTTGCTTCAAATTCTTGTTCTCAAAATATCACTCTAGAGTTATATAGCAACAAATGTGTATTTCATATTCAACATACTGAATATGGGGTCACATAGTAAATTTGTAAAGGAATTAAATTTAATTGCTCTCTTCAAGAAATTCTCAAAGGCAAATTATATTAAATCAACACATGTATTGTATTGATATGGGATTGTCCCTGAAACTGAATTTAAAATATTTATATTTTAAAATAAAAGAAGCAAAACAATTTTTATTGAGGGGAAAAAAACTCCACCATCTTAATATTATTTCAGAAATTTTTCCATGAAATATTTAAAAAATAATCTTAGAAGTACTGGGTATTACCTGAATTTTTATCTTCATGGCTCAATAATCTAGCCAATAATACACCTTCCTTTCAAATTAAAACAAACAACAACAAACCAGGGAGGCTGGAGTCCCCTCCACTTTCCACTCTCAAGGACACAGACTTTCCAGCGTCATCATGCTTTTCCTGTCTCCCCACACATTTACATGTAGACAAATGATGGGGGAGGGAAAAGTAGCCTTTTCATGTAGGAAAAAGCTTCTGTCAAAACTACATATTACTAGTAATTTTTTAATTGGTCTTGTATGAAGGACTTAGATGGATTAGAACCATCTAATTGCAAAGAATTTTTAAAGCACTTGCAACCATCCATCAGACACTTGGTGTTTATACAGTGTTATATGTACTGTTTCTAAATGAGTAACTGAAACATCTGAAACAAAAAATAAAATATCATGCAATTTATTGGCAAATAGTGTAAGAATCTCCAGAAACAAAACACACAATTAGAAAAGTATTTTAATATATTAAGGCTTCTTGTCATGTTTTTGAGTTACATAACTTTCCATCTCATAAGAGGGACTATTTTAGAAGGATACTCAATAGTCACAAATTATTTGCCTAATTTTCACATGCATCCATCTATCACTGCAGGCTTCTGTGGTCATGAGACCCCAGTGAGCAGCACAGGCCTGTAAGAAAGGGAACTGAAGAGCATTTTATTAATCTTTTATCACAGTTAGTCATGTCACTGTGCAGCACTGTAAGTAAGATTGCTGATGAAGCCTTTGTTTCATGTGGTCTCCTGGACATTTCTGTACAGAGAGAAAAATATTTTCCATTACCTCCTTGTTACTCTTAAACAACATCTCCAAAGAGCTTGCTAATAAGCTTTCCAGAATTTCAGAGGCACCCTATAGAGGTGCTGGGCTAAATTAGTTTCCTCATTTATGGGCAGCACATGACATGGGAGGTGGGTGAGGCTGCAGAGAGCATCCTGAGGACACACAAGGAGCCCATTGCTGCTGGACCCTTGGAGTTCCCCAGCACCTGAGACACTGTGGGCTTTCCATGCTGCACAGCAGAGGCAGCAGATGTGCAGATGTCTGTCCTGGAATGGTTCTGGCTTAAAATGCATTTCCAGCACACATCTTGTATCTCACAGTCATGCAAAAATACAGGATGGTCAACATCTCTGAGTACCCTTGGTCTGGTGGAGACATCAAGCCCACACTGACTCAGACTGTCTTTATAAACTGCCCAAGAGCCAGGGCAGCTCTTCAAGGGTGAAATGCAGCTTTTTCATCAGCATGATCAAAGTGCAGAGTGAGATGCTGAAGAAACAAAGTGATATATAAACATCTGTAATGTGACCCATTCTGAAGCTTCTGCTGTGTCTCGGACAAAATTATAAAAAATGTATTACAATTTATAAGCTTCATGATCTTGTGCATACTGCACATCCTTTCAGTGCTGCATTATTATAATCCTTTTCCCCCTTAAGAACTATTTGCTAACTCATTATGATTAATCCACTGCATAGCATCTCTCAGCCTCAGGTAGTCCCAAACTGAGTGATTCTGGCAACAGCAAATTAACGGTGAGCAAAGAAGCAGTGACTGTGCCTCCTTTTTCCCAACTACATAATTCTACAGAACCATTAAGAATGAGAAAGCCCACACCAAAGACATTAATTTATGCTAAACTCTCACCCTATATTTAAAATAGTTTAAGAAAGGGCAAATACATTGTTCATTGAATACTGAACACTAAAAATTAGCAATATGCCTTAAGACCATGTTATACATCATTGAAACAATGAAAACTTACATGAACAATTCCTCACTTGTAAAGCTGGAATTCTCTTTCCATTAATAGAACCAAATTAAACAACTAGCCAACCAAACAATAATAACAACAAAGGGAGGGGGAAGTGAGATAAGCTTTTCTGTCTGGAGAAGATCAGAGCATCTTCTAGGCTACAGCTTCATGACTTCAAGTCAAGTGACATAAAACAAGTGAAACATGAATTAATGCATAACTTCTGCCTAAAAAACTCCAATGCAGAAGCAAAGGAAAAAAAGAACTTATTTATATTACTCATTTATGCAAACATAGTATAGCTGTAATGATTGAGCTTTTGTTTTTCTTACACCACTAAGCATCAATAAGGAATTGTTTCTTGTTTGAAATCTGTCTCAAACTGTGTTTAATCTTGTTTTCTAAATTTGGAGTAGCACTGATAAAATATGAACTGAGAGCAATTAACTAAAGCAAGACACGAAAAATGTAGTAAATACAAATTAATCTAAATAGCATGCTAAAAGACAGACATTAGCAATTACATCTTCAAACCATGTCACTATTCTCTGCATTTTAAGGAGGTTTACATGAAGGACTAGATACATATTCTGTTGCACAGATTTTTCTTACGTGTTGGAAGTGGAAAGAAACAGAAAATCCCACAAAAGAAACCCCAGCCTTTTACCATTTTAGGGAAATTGCTGTTTGGAAGCTTTGCTGCTGCAGACTGAGGTTAACCACACTAATTTTTTACCACTGGAAAATGTCTTCCACTTGCAATTTACCCCGTGAGATTTGGCTTGCTTCTGACATTGTGTTGGAGTGGTTAGTGCTGTTGGAGTTCTGTTTAATCTTGCCCTGCTGTTGAAAAAGTGTGTGCAGCTGTCAACTTCCAGAAAACTCTAGGCTAAAACTTTAAGCAAAAGAGAAGAACTAGCAAGTTTTACTGTGTTGGAACAAAGAGATATAAGAAACTGATTACTCTTATTTGAAAATGAATATACTTGATTAATCAAACATTGAAAAACCTTGATATGATTTTTTGTTTGTTTTTTGTCTCTCAGTGTATCCTTCCATGCCAGTTTCCCAGGGCTAAGATGTGTCTTCAGACAAATCCCATTCTCTGGTTTGTGCTTTCCATTCTAACCTGGGGTGAAAGTGCTCCCTAATTTCTACTTCAATGAAAAGTCTTTATCAGTGTAAATGCAGCTTTGGGCACTGTGCTTCACTCACTCCTGTGTCTTATGCTAATGAAGGTTTATCTTCTTTATCCCACATTCACGATGTTTTTGGAATATCTCAGCAAGATGAATGGACATTATTGATCTGATTGCTTTGTTGATTACAAACACAGAAAAAATGGAAGAATCCAAACCACATTCATACAGATTTTACAGCAGGATCAGAAGACCTATTTGTTTAGCCTGCCAGCAATGGAGAATGTGCTGCAACAAGGTTATATAAAAACTAATCATATTGGAATTTAATTATTCCAAATGTTTCCCTGTTGACTCAATTTATTTTTTTTTAATATGACCTCTAGCTAAGTTTCTCAACTGCTGTCAAAACAGCCACAGTGCTGTGCTCTGCCAGCTACTAAGCAAAATGCCTTCATCTCCCCACATTGCCTTGCTGCCTCCCCATGTCTGGATGGTCAGATTGCACTTAGAGATACAAGGCACTACCTGCTATCAGGTCTTTCCTGCTAAGGAAGAGACAGGCCAAACAGTTGTACTTCTTATCTTTCATTTAC
The DNA here is from genome assembly GCF_048771995.1 of Taeniopygia guttata. NCBI lineage: Eukaryota > Metazoa > Chordata > Aves > Passeriformes > Estrildidae > Taeniopygia > Taeniopygia guttata. The sequence goes on along the minus strand of NC_133026.1, from coordinate 24,341,296 downwards.
CCATTTATCTACCTTCATTTTCTTATCTCCTTGCATAAGCACAGAGGCATTTTATGTGTCTTCAAAATAAATGCCCAGTGAGGCAATAAAGCCCTGGTATTGTACTATGAAATTTCTTTTAAAATACGTTACTACTTACTGAAAAGATGAAATTTTTTCCCCTTAATGATGAAAGCAGGATTTTAAAAACTAGTAAAAGACATGGAGGAGGATGGTGTTGAAGGACAAAGTAATTCAGAAATAGTGCATTACTTGCTATTTACTATTGTGATATTTTTGGTCTCTATGAATGTAGATGCTGCAAGGTAACTAATACAAGTATATAGAGTAAGTCTCTTGATACACAAGTTATGGGATTTTATCACAGCCCCAAAGAAGCCAAAGGAGAAAAAAAAAAAAAAAAAAACCTGAAGCTGAGAGTAGTATAATTAATTAACAAGGAACGCAATGGAGGAAGTTTCAGGGAAGTGCATGGAAATGAAGGCAGACATCTGAGGAGAGTGATGCTCACCATTGCAAAAAACAAGGGAGAAGGAAGTTTAACAATAAAAGTATTTTGTTTTTAAACCTAATTCAATGAAGCAAGGAGCAGAAGAAAATGTGAATCCTCACAACCAACTAGGTATGTGCTTTAGCTGAGATTCCTCCTGGAAAAAGCAAACTTACTGTTTGCTTTTACTGAAAAAGCTTCTTTGGAGGCAGGTAGAGACTGGAGAAACAACCCAGCTCCACTCAGAGGAACTCAGCTTTAACAGACCAAGGTTTTTTATTGCCATCCCATAATCTTGTCTGGTATAAGAATGGCGTCCATGGAAATGGGTATGTCCAGTACAAACCTAACAACTGGTGAGGGCTCACAGTTCTACAGAGACTGCAGCCCCAAGCAGGTAAAGGTAAAGGTTTGGGACTTTTGCCAGCTGGGACTCTCATTTTCCTTATCCCACGGTGAGGACTGGTTTGAAGACAGTTGAAGACTATCCCTAAGTGTGAACCCCTGCCCCATCTGCAAGCAGAAATCAGCAGGAGAAAGGTTTCTGACTCCTGGAGCAGCCACAGCCATCACACTGGTGCTGCCAGAAGCTCTGCTGTTATTCCAGCCTGAGCATAATTTGTCTCAGGCTGTCTGTTTCCCCATCCCCAATCACAATTGCCTGGAGCAACAGAAGAGTTACGAAATAACCAGTATTAAAAAGTGGCAGATTGTTTTAAATTCTACAGTGTACTTCACTGGTTATGCTATCTCCCTGCACAACACAGTGGGTCCCCACTTTTAACTATTAGAAGGATACTTTTTAAAATCAATTTGTAAAATTTACACCAGCTCTTTAAGAACCTTTGTGGCACAAAAGTATGCTTCCAATTTAAAGCCCCCTTTTTTCTAACTCTAATTCTAATGGCCAGTCTACACACCAACAGGGCTGTCTGAATAATATAAAACTAAACTAAACTAGATGTGTATGAAAATTCTATCTAGAAGTTTCATATTTGTCTGTTTAATACTCAATCTGGGTGTTTTACATGTCAGAATAACAAAAGACATTAACAAAATCACACCAATTTTGTTGGTTTGTTCCCCAAAATTTGCTTCAGAAGTCTTTCCATGGCATACACTCTAACTTCAGTGTGACTTAACAAGCTGTTTATAGGGAGCAGCATGAAAACTGAAAACTGATGGTCTTTTTCTGTTTAGAGTTGAGATTATTTTCTCATTAGCATGACAAATGACTTAACTTTTTTCAATGATGATATAAGCCAGCTTCCTTTTATACAGACACAGAGTAAAAAATTTTTTTACAAGAAATATGTATGTGATTGAAACATGTATAGCAAATAATTTGCAGTCAGAAATGGTCTTTTTGCCTGTTTGCTAATAGACAACAAACTTATAAACGTGCTTGAAATTGTTTAATAGACACTTTTTCTGAACAAATGTATGGAGATTCTGAAGACAAACTGTCTATTAGCAATACCAACCTTTTTTCCATGATTCATCCTCTTGCACTGTTCACTGAAAAGAGACTTATTTATATCTGTCTTATCTATAAAGATGCTCTTAATGATGATTAAAGACTTGAGGACATGAGAAAGAAAGCCAAGAACCTCTACAGAAGGTCCCAGAGGACTGAGTCCCAGCTGCATGTATTCCCCACCAATACAACTGATATTGCTTCTCCAGTGAGATTCCCAACTTTTGGTGAAATTTATAATCTCAACATTTCATTTGCTGGCAGCTTTTCAGTCTATATTTCTCATTTTCTTCCACTGTCCTAAACAGGTCCTCATATCCTTGTTTATGCCAGGCACTTACATTGTAATCACAGGACTCTAATCACTCCATAGCTCAACTAGAGAGCTTTTAAACTGTTCCTACAGATCAACCCTTTGAGCTTTCTTGATTTCTTCTTTGACCTCATTAGTTTGCCAAAACTTTCAGGCCAAGACATGCCCAGCTAATAGCTTCCATTCAAAATCTGCCCTCAATGTTAGTAAAATATGCAGTTAATTTAGTTTTTGTCCTAAGAGCTGTGGATGAAAATTCCCTGAAACACAGAAGAGATTGATTTTCTCTTTTTTGAGCTTTCACTGGTAATTACAGTGATGACCTCGGCCAAAAAAAAAACCAGTAAACATATGCAGAAAGAAAAGCAGCCTCGTAACAAAGAGAAAGAAGAAAACAAATATTTAAAATAAAGAATGGGATCAAATTCTGCTCAAACATAAAAGATAACAGCAAAACTCTTGCAGCAGAATATGGTTCAGTGCTACTTACTGAACTTAGCTCTTTCACTGACAGAAGCAGTCCAGCATCACATCAAAGTTATCCCAACAGTCAAACAAGAAGACCTCCCAAAAATGTCTTTCTGGCTGATTAACAGATGGGTAAAAAAATAAATCAAGATCACAGATCAAATTAAACTAGGTAAAATACATTGTCTATACATACTTGTCTCTAGCAGCATATAAAATGGTAATTTTTCAGTATTTTGTATTTGGGAAAAACAAAAGAATCATAGGAAACTAAGGCAAGTTAAAAAATTAAAAACTGAGCTAAGTTTATTTTTTTTATTATTACCACTAGACATGCCATGTGCCAGGAAAAGGGCTCTGTTGTTTCTACAGTTTTAAACAAATTTACCACAGCTTTTCTAGCCAATAATGTATACTGCATGAACTCTAGATAATAGACTAAAAGACATTATTTAAGAACATTCTTGATTGCTGCTTGGGATTTAGAGCAGCCAAGTGCATGGAGATCCAATTTTACCCCAAGTAAGTCCAAGTAAGTCATCTTACTGTCATCCAAATATGAAGGGTGACAGAAACTTCAGTCACCCTTAATACTACAGACTCAAGTCATTCAGTCTGCAGCTCCTCATTAATATTCTCATGAAAATAACATACACTTCATCTCCTATGTGTTTCAGGAGACAGCTTCTTTCATTCCCTCCTGCAATGGGAGGTTGGGAGGCAAGCATGAAAGCAGGCACAGTTTTGATGTCAGTGTGAAGAACACTGAAAGTCCCAGTGCATGACTGTGATTTACAGCAGCTGAGGGTCTCTGAAAATGCAAGGCACCTGCAGCAACTTATTTGGAACACCTATTGTGTTGTAAACACACAGAAATAAATCTTGCTAGTATTTTCCTCTCAGTTACTGCTGCACTGCCTTTAATCAGGCAGCAGCGGGGTTCATGCTGCCGTTTGAACAAATGATGGACAGAAAAATCTAATTCCCATTTTGCTGCATGACCAGACCCCACAGCTGCAAGTGGTTTCTCAGACAGGCTCTCTGCTCTGCCATCCACACCCTTTGCTGGGTTTGCAGGGTTGCAGGTCTGTGCAAAAACAACTAAAAAACACCACCACCGCAGCAATGCTGCCATGCCTGCAAGCCCACTGCTAACAAGTCACATCCAACCCCTCAGCAAGATGCAAGATTAAAGTCTCAGGTGAGAAAAAATATATAAACAAACAAATAAACAAAACCCCCCAAAATGTAATACATAATTTTCTTCTTTATTCTTCTAAGAGTGAGATCTAAGCCTCTGTGTCTTTACTGAAGTAACAAAGAGACTCAGGTATATGCTCCTTATGACAACTTGAGACTGCTTAAGAAATGTTTATACAAAACCACAAGAGTAATGAAGCATGAGCAAGCTGCCTCAATGCAATCAAACTGGCAAGTTTACAAATTTCAGTAACACATTTCATGACACATTTATTGCAAGCTTACAGTAATGCCCATCTGCCCAGAAGCAGGAATGGAAAACTTAAGAGTTTGTAATGCTTCACTGAAATTTCACTTGATGATTAACAAATGAGAATATCCAACTAGTAGTATGTCTACTTCAGGAAACCTCTGAAAAACAAGACCTCCTATACAGACTTCCATATCTGTAAATTCAGTCAGGAAAAAGCCTCAGAAAAATACAATGTTCCACAAGCAATACAATTACTTCACCCTTTAAGATTATGGCAAAATAAAAATTGTTCATTATTTAAAGACTGGAAAATGCATATGTCTGGATGATGCTCTTAGAGTTTAATTTTAGATAGTCCTGAGAGGGGCAGGGAGCTGAACCCTTTGGTTGTTATGCCACTCCCCTCTTCCCTCTTGCAAAGGACAAAAGGGGTACAGAGAAAGCTGGAGAGATTTGCATAAGTCTGCTCAGCCACATCTGAAAATTCAGCCTTGACATAAAACTGCACAAAGTGTCTTCACATGGACTGATCTCCTATCATCGGTAGGTTTGGGTAATTAATAGTCAGGGAATTGGTCTAACTAGTTTCAAATTAAATGTTTTCAAAACTCACTGAGAATTAGTGAGTAAGCCATGCTAATTAAATATTGAAGGAATAAGTGAAAATAAGCAGCAGGAGAGGTGTCTCTGTGCCCTACTCCCAATGCACAGAGGATTTAATGGCATTTACTAGAACTCATTATTTGGATCTGTGAGCTTCTGCTTGACCCCTAATTTTTCTTCAACATACTAAGGCTGTGTAAAATATGTATAAATGCAAGGCACAGCTTTGAAAATGGATTTCTAAAGATTTTTAGAAAAACCAAACCAGTGAAGGCTTCGATAATATATCCAAAAGAAGAAAAAATACACTCAACAATAATAATGTGCCATCTCAAAGCAATACAGAAACCCTCTATTACCAGCATGCAAAACATATAGTAAAAAAGCACTCCTGCAAAAACAGTATAGTAATTCTTCTCACGGATACCTGAATATATGCAACATTGCATTAGGCCACAAGTGTAGAACGATGAAAAATGAATCAGGTGGGTAACCTGACAACAGAGAAAAAGAGAGGATAAATACCTCAGTGAAAGTGGAATAGGGAATGGATTTTTTTTTTCTATAAATATTTATGGCAGCAGTGATGATCACGACTCTGCCTGGTGACCCAGCAAACAAAAAATAATTAGATTGTGGTATTTTTTGCCATCATGTGGAGGGAAATCCTGTCCAGGTGCTCGGCTCCCCGTGTTGTCTCAGGCTTTGCACCACCAGCTCCCCACTCCAGGCCCTCGGGCTGCAGCCAGGGGAGAGGCTGGGGTGTGTGGGGTAAGCAGCTCTAAATGCAGCCACCCCAGCTGGGCCAAGGGAGCAGGCAGCTTCAGCTCACACCACATTTCTTGTCTTGGTGGCACACATTCTTGTCTCTCTCCTCTCAACCATCAAGGAGTTTCTCAGACACCCAGGAACTCGTTATCTTTGAGACCTCAAATTAACCTGGCTAAGCTTCGTAATATCTCAAGGTATTAAAGGAAACTGAGCTCTTAATAAAGTAAGAGTTTTTTTTTTCCGGAAACCAACCCAAACCACATCACAGCTTCATAAAAACAGCTTTCAGTGTCCCCCACTTGCTTCCAAAGGCCACTGCTGCAGACCAGGTAGCACTGGTGTTATTTCATCACAGCTACCCCTCTGCCCAAACTTTAAAAACTGTTCTGTTCTGGACACGAAAGGGGGCATGGGGACATCTGCCCATCCCCTACGTGACATCTCCATGAATAGCTCAGGGAGCTTCACTTTATTACAGAGAAGTTGTATTAGATGTCTCCTGCCCTTTAATCCAGGCCTTATTAAAGTCAGTGAGGATGCTGCCTTTAAAATCACTGCAAGCAGCACTTGCCACCTGTGTCACCATTCCTTTGCTGTGCATTGCAACAGCGCAGTCATCCTGGGAGAAGGGCAGGTCTGCAAAGAGACACACCCAGCAGACTGGCCGGTCTGGTTACATGGTTCCAAGTAGCTTGAAGGCTTTATTAGAACCAACAAGGAAAGGTGTTCTAAGGAGGCAAAGAAAGAGGAAGAATATTTATCACATTATTTCCTTTCTCTCATTATAATCTCAGTTTTCAAAAAACTAAAACTTACAAATATGTCCCCAGTTCTCATTGATATTCAAAGGAGCCAAAACCCAATAACTAATATTCAGGCATTTTATTGCACAGAGGTTATTTAAAGAAAGGTGATATTTGACCCACAGTAGCTGAAAAGACACAGGCAAGCAACAGGGATGCTATATTCAATTATCCAAGTCTCAGCCAGCAGCCTGAGCATAAAGAAGATGCATGTTGACATACGGTTTTCACAGAGGTTCAACTTAAAACCAATCTTGACTAGAATCCCTCCAGTTTTGTCCTTTGCAGATGACACACAACTCATACACCAAAAAGAAGAGCAATGTTTTGATTGTGCTTTTTATTAACCAGCTTCACAAACATAGTGAGTTCAAAGCCCGTGTTGAATGTGGGTGATTTCATCTGGCCCTGTGCTTTAGAATGACTTCATATCACTGAGATATTTTTCACTTTAACTTATGCCCTGATTGGTTGCAATCTGTTACTTATTAAAATTGCAGCTAACCATTAAAAATGTATTCATGGCATTCCTCAGATTCTCCAGATTCAGCTGAAATAAAACCATCCCTGCAAGTGGTTTTTCACAGCATGATACCTGAACAACAAGGGTATTTTCTGTATTCTTAGAACATTCACCTATTTTTTGAACTTTACTACTCTCACAACAAAAAAAAAACCCCAAACAACCTTGACTCAAAAACATCACAGACAAGAGTGGGAAGGGTGGTTAAAAGCTAAGCAGGGATGTTGGGAGATGCCAGAGGTAAACACTTCTCCACAAGGTTCATATGTTGGGATCTTTCAAATCTTGGACTACAGTAACTCCTTCAGGATTGTCTGAGAGCAAGAACAATCCGTCCTGATCAGACATCTTCTGTCTCCCACATTCATCACAACCACCTAAACTCTCAAATTTAGGGTTCATTTTCTGGCTCTGCTCCAGATTTTACCATATTGCATTTCAGCTCCCAGCTGTGAAGCCTGGCTCCAGGTGGGCACCCACCATCCACCCAGCACCATGGACCTGGTTACACTAGTGGCCTCTACCCCATAAGTGTAGCTCTTGGAGCAGGTTGGTGGTTTGTTTGGTTTTGGGGTTTTTTTGTTGCTGCTGTTGTTTTTGGGGGTTTTTTGTAGGTTTTTTGGGGTTTTTTAATAAGTTAGCATAATTAGAGATAACAAAGAAGCCTGTAAGGGCTTGTACCACTCCAAAGCCAGGGACAATTGCAAAACACAAGTCTTACTTCATCACTGTCTTTTTCACATTTTGCAACTTTAGCCACAGACAAATTGGCCACGTTCTGATTTTTCCTCTTATTTGCTTCTTAATTTTCTTATTTCTTTTTAAACAATACATCAAATAAATGACAATCCTTTTCTTTGCAAATTTTTGTTTACATTTTTTGTGCCTGTAAAATTAACTATGCAGAATCATATAATGTTTTGGCTTGACCTTTAAATGTCATCTAAATCAACCCCTCTTGTGCTGAGTATGGACTCCTTCAACTACATCAGACCTCTGTTGAATCTGACCTTGAATGTTCCACAGAAGGGACATCTGACCACCTCTCTGAGCAATCTGTTCCAGAGCTTCAGCACCTTGATTATAAAAGATGTTTTCCTTACATCTAATCTGAATCTACCCTTTTCTAATTTAAAGCCATTACTCCTTGTACTATCACTACAGGCCTTGCCAAAGAGCTTGTCCCCACCTTTCTCATGAACTCCCTTAAGGTACTGAAAGACTGCAACAAGGTCTCTCTGGAGTCTTCTCCAGGCTGAACAGCACCAAGCACCATCCCTCTCAGCCTTTCCCCACAGGAGAGGCGCTCTGTCCTTCTCATCACCTTTATCACCCTCCTCTGGCCTCGCTCCAAGAGACTCAAATCTTTCCTGTGCTGATGACCCCAGGGCTGGATGCAGCACTGCAGGTGGGCACAGGAGAGGGGGACAGCCACCTCCCTTGACCTGCTGGCCACACTGCTTTCCATGCAGCCCAGGATACCTTTGGCTTTCTGGGCTATGAGTGCACATTTGCCAGGTCATGTCCAACTTTTCATCCACCAGTGCCCCCAGCTGCAGCATTGTTCTCTGCAAGGCAACTCTCATATTTACAGCTCATGGATATTTAGCACTCAGAGAGAACTTGGGTATTGTTCCATTTCACCTCTTCTCACCAAGCTTTGTTATAACCAGAAATTAATTATTTCAATCCCTTTATTATTGTTCAACAGAACTTATATTTAAATTTCCTTTTCTCCAAACTTATTTAGTACACTTCAAGAACTACCTATAAGGATACTCCCTGTAAGACATTAAACTCCAAAGCTTTGTGATTATTTTTTGAGTGTTGTCAGTTCAAACTTATTATCAAATTAAAAGCTGTTTCATAATGTTAAAAAGAATGTTCTGTACAATAATCTGCCTTCTGATGGTAATTTTGTATAATTAATGCCACCTTTCCATGCAACCTTTTGTGTTCTAAAGTTTATTCTGTACTCCCACATGGAAAATTAGATCATTCAGCATGTGGAGATATTTACAGAATACAGCTCACAATTGCCCAATTACAATTATTGAATAAATAAAATAGTGAAATGAAGGGGAAATTATTTTAAAATATCAGCTATTTTTTTCTTTCAAGCACTACCAGTGTCTTCACTCAAATGACAGGAAAGGAGATGATGGTAGCCACTGTGAGGGACCACCGCCCTTCACATGTGCTGCTTCATCTCTCATCAGGACATGCAAAGTCTCTGCTGGAGGTTTTTTCCACTTTCATTATAGACAAGCTAATTACAGAGCTCGCTAGAGTGCCAGGAGAAGAGAGCAGGTTTAAGCCCCAGATCTCCCAGCCATGTCCATGTACCCACTCTCTATTCAGTCTCTCCTGACTAAATCCATCAGCAAAAGACTGTGCACACCACAAACACAGATCTACCCAAATCTGGGCAAAATATTTTAAATGTCCATGCTGGACAGCCTATCCACAGAACTCAGCATGAATCCCAGACAGCTTGAAACTATGACAGAAGACCTGAGGATGCCTCCTGAATGTTCATTATGCAGGCACAAGGTACAACATAGAATGTGTCCCCCTCTCCCCACCTTCCCCACTTTGCTGTGCATTTTTCCTTGCAGAAACCACACTATGCTATAGATCTAGATAATGGCTGCTGCAAAGGCAAAAATCTCCTATAATCTCATCATTTTAGTTTTAGCATCTCAGATTGTTTCAAAGTCTGTTGTCTGAAACCTGGGAGCAATTCAAACCTGTCAAACCTTTAGCAAGATCAAAGTTGGAAGATTTTTCTAATCCTCTGCATTTACATGTTTTATGTTTCCGACACCTAACTAAACTGCTTGAAAAATATATTTAGAGGAAGTCCAATTCATTATCTTCCACTGTTTTTCCAGTTTCCTAACAGAAAAATGATATTTTCCCCCCCTTCCCTAATTTAGCAGGCAGCACTACATTATCTGTGCAGTGGCCAGATTCTGATCCATCTCAAAGATGATACTCTGAAATCCCTGGAGCTGCTTATGGGTTACACAATGCAGTGACTTTACAGGCCAAGCCAGTTCTTGCACAGTTTGCAGAAGCATGCTCAGTAGGCACCTCCAAAACTCAGGATTCCTTCAGTTTTAAATGTACCACCCAGCAGAACTTATAGCATCTGTCATGTGCATTAAAGATCTGCTGGTGACTCTAAGCTGATGATGAAGCAAACTTTTCAAAGACCAAAATACTCATCTACCTTCTAGGAGAGAAGAAACTGGATTCTCATTAGCAAGAAATAAATGCAAACATAGAATAAAGTGAAATTAGTATCTTGAAAATAGTTACAAAGTTCTGCCGGAAGGAGCAAAACATTTCCTGTCAAAATGAGTTGTATGTTAAGAATTTTCCTCCTGGTGTTTGTTTCCTCTTGTATTCTCCTCTTTCCACATCCTCCTCTGGGACTACAGGATCTGATGACACACAGTTTCAACCTGGGCAGAGATAGAGGAATGGATTCCCAACATTGTGCTGTAAGGACGTAGGGTTACAATGCAGGAAACTGCCTTTATTCTTGAGAGATTTAAGTTTATCTGGGCATCTCATTAGTGTGGTGCCAGGGAGTCCAGGTGAGACCTATCCAAAGGTAAAAAGTGCATAATTATTTCCTTTATAGGTCCAGCAGCCCACAGGTTTTACAGGAACAACCAGAATGTACAGCTTACACAATTTTTCCCATGCAGAAGCATGTAAAAGAATAATACAATCCACTGAAAGGTCAGAGGATGCATCGTGATCAGCTCAAATACCCCCAGAATACAGAGATGCCAAAATGTCTTCTGAAATGCAGCACTGCTACAAGTATCAGCTGCCATAATTATTTTCTTTTAATAATGCAGAACTTGATATGTGCAGAATATGAATTAGTGTAAGGCTTTAAAATAAATAAATAGGAATTTTACATGGTTCCTTTTTGTTCTTTCAAACAACCCCAAGCATAGTGTGACTGTCCAACCAGAAAAACTGTCCTCCCTCCATGGTGCCAAAGGACCTGGTTAAAAGTAAAATAAAAAACAGCTTCAGTGTGATTTTTTTTTATCATGTGCCAAGTATGACAGCAGCCTTGTGCACAGGAAGCATCTGGACACACTGGAAAGAATTTCCTGACCAGCTCCAAGTGACAAACTGAACTAACAGCTTCTTTACACCAGCTACACAAGAGCAAATTGCTCCCATGCTGTTGCTCTTGGGAAAAAAAAAAAAAAAAAAAAAAAGGGAGCGGGGAAGAAAGAGCCCCTCATTATTCTATCTAAAACAAGCAAACAATCAAAGCCCAAAAAAAACAGAAAAATGGATTCAGAGGCTTTTTTCATTACTTTCTTGTGAAATCTTTTTATTGCCTTCAGTCCTTCCAAAGTCAGTTAAAATAGAAGCAGCAAATAGAAGAATAGAAGTTGTTAGGGAAGCTACACAAGGACCCACCAGAATCCTCTCAAGAGGGGAAAAAAAGCAAGAAGAAAGAGATGAGGTTCAGTGGGAAACACAAGTAGATAGAGATGGCAGAAAACAGTTGGTAAAATTTAGAAAATAAATATTGATAGTAATGACCTGTAAAAAAGGTGTTCACAACCATACAAAGACGGAGAAAAGTACAAAAATTACCTTGGCAGTTTTGGGTTAATGGTTGGATTTGATGATCTAAGAGGTCTTTTCCAAACTTTATGGTTCTGTGGCTACTTAAAGCCTTCCTTTCTTGGGCTGCGGAAGGATCCTTAACAAGTCAAAATAGGTATTGCGAATGTTTTTGCCCAGCTTAGACTCCAGCACACAGAGAAGTGCTAGATGTGCTGTTCAGGGGGGAGTTGGTGAGGCCACAAAGTACAAGAAGCTGTGAAATGGTCTATTCACCTGCTGAGTGAGCAGCTGATGATCAGAAATACAATTACTTTCCCTGTAGTAACTGTGGATGGTGCCACCATCTGTACATTTATTTAACATTCTCTGGATTCTGTTAAACTTTTCTGCTTGTGATTTCTGTGGAATGAGTTTCACAGGTTATACATAATGTAAAAAGGAAAAAAAAAATCCTTTCAGAAGGCTTATTACTAACTGATCTTCTGCTCTCTTGAGAGACCCCTGTTCTTGAATAAGAAAGCAAGGGTGAGAACAGTCCCATTCATTTCCTCTGACACACAGTAGAGGAAACAGAAGAAATGCTGACTAAAGTCACCTTCAAAGAATTTTAAAGCATTCAGTGACACCACAAAAAACTCAGATACCATCCTGTGTGATATACATTCATGGAAATTTTTCATTAATCCTGCCTTTGCTCCCTCTTTAGGTGTACAAATGAAGCTGACTTGTGAGTGGTTGAGGCTCTGGGCAAGTGCCCATTTTCTGCCAGTTCTCAGGCTCAAGGGCAGTGCACGGACACATGCTGTTCCAAAGGTCCCACACAAGAAGTTCTGCCCTCCTCCAGAGTCATGCCACGCTCCTGGCTCCTGCTGCCCAGCACTGAAGACATTTCCCAGGGCAGGCAAGACCACAGAGCGGGTTTGTTGTCTTATGGAAAACTATAGCTACTGCACTAGAGATAACAGAAATCAGCAATTCTAAACCACCCAGGAAAGACTCAAAGAGAACAAACAGACACATTCTTCAGGAAATAGATTGTCCTGCAAGAAGTACTTTGTTTATCACAAATGGCCTCCTCCCACGACGCTGCTTAAGAAATAAAACAAAGAAAAACAACCAGAGAAAAACTCTGACACTGAGGTCTTACTTCAAAACTTTTTCTGTAAAACAGAAAACTTCAATTAAATTTCAGTGTATGTACAATTCTGGGATTGGAAGAACACTTTTCTTATCACTTTGTCTCTCACAGCTGGTCCACACTTCAAATGTGTACTGACATGTAAGAGGTGCATTTATACTTTCAGAAAGCTTTTAAATTATGGCATTTATGTATGTGACAGACATCAAGAATCTTGAGACTGGGAAAAACAGATATGTGTAAATAGACATATTTGTAATACCCAGGTCATTTTTGTATAACCTCATTCATCGGCCAAGCTTTGTCAAGAGACAGTCTTGCTATTTGATCTACAGACATAAAGAATAAACAAGACTCCTCTAATACAAACTTCCTGAACAGCATGTCTTACTTGATACTGTCTCAATCCCTATATTCTTTTCAGATGTTATGTTAATTTCTTTAATATGTTTCTTTAACTGTTCTCTTCAGTGTGCATTCTTCTCTTATTCAGAATTTAAAAAATCAAAAACATCTGATTTTTAGCAGATATATCTCTTTAAAAATCTCCAAGCCCAACAATTTCCTACAAAACTGGAGGAAAGTCAATCACAATAGAGGACAGACTCTCCTGCATAACCCAGAGTAGAACAGGTGTAGAACAGAGACACAACAGTGACAGCTGCTTGCAACACTCTCATCTCAGATTCTAAGTGCTCCAAGTCAGATTCAAGACACCACGTGGGTCTGACAGTTTGTGCAAAGCCTGTGATTCACAGAAGTGAATTTGGCATGGCAGGTCTGCTGTGAGAGAAATGTGTGTCAAGAGCTCAAGCATTAATTGCGCATGCATAAGTGAACATTTGCTCCCAGTTAGATGCTTCTAACTTTCTCTAGGAAAGAGACATTTTAAATTATCTTTTCAATATAATTTTGACATAACCTGTACACATACCAGATTTCAGAAATTCCTAAGTCTTACCCCTAAGATATTGTTATTAGCACACCTGAACTGCATGAAGTGCTGTTGTGTTCTGCATTACAAGACACAAGTGTGAGGATTTGCCTTATCTGAAGCACAAAAGCAGAATCCCAGGAACTAATCTGATCCTTCTGTCAACAACACATTTAAAGGAAGATTATCTCTTCTGCAAAGACTGGGTGTCCTTCAGTAAGTCAGTTCTCTGCTAGCTGCTATCAAGAGCTGAACAAGCTATTCACAGAGGAACCACTGCATTTCCCAACCAGCCATGAAGAAAAGAAGCACAACCATTTCTCAAGTCAGGTTCACAGTTAAAGAAAAAACAAAGATGAACTCAAGTGCTCATTTCCCTGGGTGATCAGAAATACCTGATGATCTGTGGAATGTAGCAAACTGTCCCCCCCCCCCTTACCATTTTCAACTGAATTTCATCACGCACCTGCAAGATACTAGATGGGACTTGAATAGTCAGCATTTCACAACACTGGAAGAGGGAAAAAAATCTCAACTACACAGAGCTCAGTTGTATACACACATACAAAACCCTGTTTTCCTGAGATTTCAATCCAATCCACCAAATTAGAAGGCCTAATAAGCACCTAAAATTGCTTATACTGATGTGATTAAGGTCTCCAAACCCCTGCCACACATCACAAATTTTGTCATCAAATTGATTCAAATAAAGCAGTGATTGATTTGGTCTACTGTTTTTTGGAGGCCTATCAAAATTATTTCTTGATTGCAAAACAGGTATAAATTATAGCTGGTTAACACTCGGGAGTGCTGATTTATCACTTCATTGGTGTCTGAAAATGTGGCCCAAAGGCTTCTCTTTCAAACCTTTAGAGTGCAACTACTATTTATAAATGATTATTGCACTCTTTTGTAAGTGGAAAAAAGATCAAGTAGTCAATTCAGCTGACTATACTTAAATCTACTAAACCAAGAAGAACTGCAGCTGGTCCACTACTGCCATGTAGGAACAGTTTGGGGTAAATTAATTCACTTCTGACAAATATATCCCTCCTAGTTATATCCACAGAAGTACCTGAACATCTTCCATTTACTTTCTAAGTTACCATCAAATCCTGTTTCACCTGAACTACTAAATTCCTTTCTAGTTATTGCTCCTCCCAGGTCCTTCTAGGCTCATTCTGTATATTAACAATGCTTAGCATTACAGAAAGGGGAAAAATAACCCCATACACTCTTTCCAAGTGACTCTCCATGCCCAAACTCTAACAAGGTCTCATTTTACCAGACAAATGTATACTTGCAAACAAAAGAACAGAATTAACCTTAGAGGAGAGTATATATCTATATTCCCTCCCCAGACTAAACACAGAGACACTTGTAATAAACAGGCTTTCTGAAGGATATTTATTGTATCATTTTCCAATTCCAGTGCAATCAATCACTTGCAACATTGTTTTTGCTTTATTAGATGCTTCTCTGTCTGTAGTAACAAGAAGGCACTGATTATTACTTTCTCCAGTCCTGAATCTGGCATTTGTCCCAGCAGTAGGGGAAGGGGATAGACAGTGTACTGAACTACACTTTCCCATCCTTGTGCAAATCGTACCACAGTTGCTTAATTTTCCTGAAATATATAAGAACATATTTTCTATATTCACTGCTGGGTGTCTGACAGTAATAAATGAAGGCTACTATTTGGACAAACTTGTTATAATTATTTCTAGATGCCAACGCATTCCACTAAATATTCCTACAGTACTGCCAGTATAAACACTAATGAAATAGCCAGAGCAGGCATCATTATCACTCATGTTTCACAGTGATGCCATGTGAATATGCAGGAGAGCAAACATTGCCCTCCCACAAACCCTTCTCTCCCATCCTTTACAGGATTCCTGTGCTTTTACATCAGCTGATAAAACAACTTCTAATCATCTGCACTGGCATATACAGGCACTTGGTATATTTTGAGCCAGCATTTTTGGCAATACATCCTAAAATTTAGCAACAGCCAAGGCTTTGATTCATAAACCATAAGATCACAAATAACCACACAGATACTTTCCACTTTTAATCCAGTATCTCATCTAATCTGCACATAGAACAGTTGAAAGAATATGTCTTGCCCACTTCCCTTAGCAAAACAGACATTAGCAAACTACAAAGAGTAGTTAA
The DNA here is from genome assembly GCF_048771995.1 of Taeniopygia guttata. Taxonomy (NCBI): domain Eukaryota; kingdom Metazoa; phylum Chordata; class Aves; order Passeriformes; family Estrildidae; genus Taeniopygia; species Taeniopygia guttata. The sequence continues at coordinate 24,325,534 of NC_133026.1, read as the reverse complement.
ATATTTCTGCTTCCTGCCCTAATATTCTCTGCCCTTAGTTTTGTGACTGGCAGTAGCTCAATAACTCAGAATTTTATAATTTATTAAGAAATACACAGTAAAGATAAATGAATAATAATAAGTATATAGGGATGTTGTTTTTTTCTTCTAAATCCTGAATGAAGTAATTCTGTAAAAAAACTTTGCATAAAGCAGGAAGACACGTTTTTTATGCATAAATTAGCTTCACTTTTCACCATCTATTTTACTAGTAGGAAGAATCTTGCAATGTAACAGGACACAAACTTTTTCCTAAGGAAAACTAAGATATGCACTATTTTTGAGTTATGTAAAGAATACCAGAGCAGAGAAATGGTTCAAAGAGAAGACTTTTTCTCTGGCAGAGAACTCACCAGACAGTAAGTTAAATCTACTGACGATCTTAAAAATTCTCCAATTATGGGTGCATGTCTGAATTTTGCCCACAGTGTTTACATGACCTCCAATGAACATCCTAAACTACAGCCAATATTCACTAGAACCAACTACTGTGTAAACAACTGTGAAAAAAATATACAGGAAAAGCTTTGCCAAGTTTGCAGCCTGCAACTGCATACAGTGGGAATTGATGGAGCTTTGGCAATACAAATAGTGCCCCGAATCAGTTCCCCACACAGAGAGAGTCTCCAGTGATAAAGGACACATGTAAGGCATGTTCTATTAAAAACCTGACTCACATGAAGCAGCTCATTGTTCATAAAGGCAATAGTGTTTACACAGGAAAAAGCCCAGTTTCAACAAATCTGAAATCCAACAGATGTTTCCTTCTATCTAAGCAAAACAAGTTTGTGACCCATTTCTGCCCAATCAGAAAGCTTCAAAATTATTTCTGAAGGAAAAAAACCCTCCATACTTAACAGAATGATCTTGGAAAACAAATCCAATAAAACTTGTATTTCAAAATTGCAACCATTACTAAAGTGAATTAACTTTAAAAAAATCAGTGTTCTTTAAAGAGAATGTCTTATGATCTGGATTTGAAGAGATGCAACATGATAATTTGGTTTGTGAAAGAGAAAGTAGGGCAGACTGTTAACTCACAAGTGCTCTGCATTGCAATTACTCTCCTCAAATCAATTTAACCTCTCTTCTTCATACTTCCTGCAACACTCCTCCAAAGTTCCTGGCTGCTCTTGGCTTCTCCAAATCTTTTAAGACTTCTCTTCCTCTGCAAACATCAACTAAATAACAGAAGTGGCTAAGCAGAGTAAAAAAGTGGATCGTTTAATTTTATTTTACAGTATACACTAATCATATAGCAAGCCTAAGCACTTTCTAGAAGTGTAGAAGACAAAGAATTTCAGGCTCTGCCAAAGTTGTGCAGTTGAGACTGTGCTGTTACACACCACACTTTGACTTACCAGCAGGAGAAAGTTTCAGGACTTTCAGGATGTACCTGGTGGCATTACACCATTACAGAGCAAAGCTGGAGCTGGTGACATCCTGTCACACAACCGAATGCTGCAAAGACAGCATCTTCCAAGGAGTTGGTGCACTTTCTGTGCCCAACAATACTGAACTCAGATGGATCACAAATTGCTGGGGATTTTATCAATTTTTTTACCTTTTATACAATGTAGCTGCAGAGGTCAAACAAATTATATTAACAGTATACAAACATCAAAGCCAAAGTTAAAATAGTCTTAAACATGAGCATGCCAAGTGTAATCATTGCACGCAACCTTCTGTGCCACCTTTGCCTCCACGAGTCCCTTCTTCACTGGATTTCACTCCAATTATTTCTTGTCCAGATATTTTGTGAGCATTATATAAAGTTCCCACCTCTGTAATGTTTTATGTGCAGCACCTTCAGCACTGAGGTTCCTTACCCCAGCTAAAGCCTCTGCATGCCTTGTGATGAATGTAAGAAGGGAGAACTGAAATCTGGAAGCCTTGCAATGCCCCTTTATTACAACCAACATGAATATCAGCACTGCAAAGGAGACCCAGTGAGATGCAATTCAAATCTGCCTATCGAACAATTATAGCAGAAAGTAGAAATGGTTTTCTCTCTCCTCCAGTAATCCTACTTGTCCTTTAAATAGATCTTAAGCATAATCTTGAACTGTCAGCATTTCTGTAAAGAAATACCAGCTCAGACCTAATTGGATTTGTCAGACAATCACAGCTCAACAATTCTCTGAGATCTAACAGCTGTGGGACAACCTTCTACATTATAATATAAGAATGTGAGTTCATTTCAAGAGGGAGTATTTCCTCTGAAATTAAGTGATAAAAAGACATAATTTGTTGCACAGAACCCTGTGCCTTAGCAACATCATGATGTGATGTGGCATAGCTGAGGTTGTGTGAGCTGCCCCATGTAGAAAATTATCTGCAGTTAACTGTTCAAACACATTGGGCTGCTCTGAATGTAGGAAAATAGGGGTAAAAAAATTACCAAGAATTATGACTTGAACAGGTAACAGCAGCATTTGAAAAGAAAACAAGTATATATTATATATAAACAAAAAAAAATAGCAGAATATGTATCTTAGCTAAAGAGCAGAAATACTTCATATTCCTCTGGACTTTTCGTGTCACCTACATATATAAACATACACACAAAACTTACTCTCTGTGTCATCAGCCTCTTGTTCTGTTCTTCTGTGGGCTGGAATAATGCATTTAAAAGGCAATCTAGGGGATAATGGCCTAAAGGCCACACTGTCCTCATCCTTTGAAATGATGGAGAGGTTGCATGTTCAGGAAGTACAATAAGCCAAATCTTAAAATGCTTCCAATGCCTACAAATTGTGATTTCGTTAATGAAGATCTGGATTCCTTCGTATTTATCTGGATGCAGAAGAAAAGTTCTTGCACAGATTTTATGTTGAAAATTGAAGTGATGTTCATTTCCCTAATTTTAAAATAACTGTTATACAGGTTTTAACATTTGTATTTAGAAGAATATCAACTTAAGTACATCAACAAAGTTATTTTGTGTATTTGCAGTGGTAACCAGCATGCATGTGACTGAGGGATATAAACAAACTTTGCACTGAATTCCAACACATGCTTTGACCTGGGGCAAAAGCAAATTAATCTATTGAGTATATTATTATTAATATTCAGGAGTTATACACTTGCCTACCTGTTGGCTTATCCACACCAAGGAAACCAGCCTGTCCCAGAATTTTAAACACTTTATGTGCTGGAAACTGTCCTTCTTCTTCCCACTTATCCACAAAGGGATTAATCTCCTTGTCAATGATCTAGATTTGGAAAACAAATTATACAAGTTATAAACACAGGGATCCTACACAAAAACTTTTGACTACTTTCACCTAAAAACTGTAATTCAAGAAGAAAAAGAAAAAAGCAATATACAAGGAAAAGCCCACTAATTATCTTACTTCCTGTTGGATATCCTTATTTTCCACTCACCCACAACGATTACAACAAATGTAATGAGTCAATGTAAATAATTATTTTAGCAATTACTACTAGAATAGGCCATCAGGGCTAATTTAAGTCTCTCCAAGGTCTATGAAAATGGTTGTTTCCCCCATTATTAGTTACCTTTTGGGGTACAGTTTCTAGAAAGTGACAGGAAGGAAAATTTGGACTATCCTCAAAAGAACCTTGGCAAAAAAAGGTTGATCTGTTCTTGATGACCATCTATAGTACCAAGAAAATCAAGTAGAAGAGAATAATTTCCTTTCCCTTTGCCTGAAACATGCTCAAGGAAGTTGGTGCTGTTTTGGGTATGTCTGTAGTTAGACTTCCTCACAAGTCTGACTAAACATGTACTGGAAAGGATGACCTTCTTCCAGAATTGATAATATTCCAAATCTAGCCCCTGAGAAACTCTTGACTGTGCTACTGCTAGTGCTGTACACCTTCCAAAAGCCAGTGTCCTAAGCTGCCTGACTACAGTCCTTACTCTGTTCAGGTGGCATTGTTCCCTTGCCTTTGCAAACAAAACACATCTGCAGTACAGCCACTACATGCAGCAACACTTCCAGGTTTCAGGGCACAAGAGTTGGATGTTTCACTCCACAAAGTTCCAGATTTCCACGGCTTTGGGAAAGGAGCAAAGTGGGCAGGCTGCAGGTGTGTCCTTGCTGCCTAGCAGCTCACCATGATGCAGCTGGTCGTGCTCACCTCTACCCACCCCTGCAGCCCAAACCAGCCTTGCCACAGGCTGCTTCTGCCACGCAGCCAAGGGCACCACATACCTCAGTCAGCCTCATCAGGGGGTCCAAATGGGAAACATCCTCCCCCCAAACTAAACCCTACCAAAACAAACACCAGTTCCCAAAAGAAAGGCAATGCTTTAACCTGTGACCATGATGTAATTACTATTCTGTTTCATGAAGAGAGAATTTGTTATTTTGAGAACTTATTCCTCTTAGTCTTCTTTCCCCACTAAATAAACAAGTCCTGTGGTGCTAACTATTTCTTGAGCTGGAAATAGAATCCTCTCCCTCCATGACTGCTGTGTTCTTGAGACACTGCAAAACCTTCTTCCAAACTATGTATTTATTGCACATTCTTTGGAGAATTTCAGCCCATATATGGCTGATTTCTGCCTTCCAGTTGGCCACAGAAATAAGAATACTTGAATATTGGTAATAGGAAAATTACTTTTTCACTTCTCTCACCAAATTCTGAGAAATTCGTATTCCGAATGTTCAACTAATTCAGCAATTATATCTCTCTTCCACTGTTTTATTGATTAACACAGGCCTAATAATCAATAGTAAAAAACCACTTGGCAGAACCCTGTCTAGGAGAGCTCATATTTCTCTTCTGTACTGCCATATCCCATATGCTCAGATCCTAAGATGCCAACCTTCAATGTTGAAGGTGGTGAAACACCTTTTTGGCTGTAATAGCATCTGGCAATGCTCATTGGGTAACACCCAGGGGAATGCCTGAAAGAGCATACAAAAAGTTATTCCAGTGTTTTGATGGATCTTGGCAAAAATATGTGGTGAATATACTAATATAGAGTTTTGTTTGTTGTAGCTGGTACCGGGCCAAGTTTTTTGTAGCCTACATACAAAGCTACCTTTGAAGTTAGCCAGATTCTGAATGACTAAGCCACGCTTTCTGCAGGTTTGCTCCTGTGTATTTGAGTAAAACTCAAATTGCTTAACAAAACTGACTTATTACCAGGTGAGGTTTGCCACATTGAGTAAAACAAGATCTTCCTTGCATGACACAACAATTAAACCCCCAATGACAACCTCACTGCACAAACCATAACTTGTATATGGCTTTAAAGAATCTTTTTAAAAAGCAGAGTCCAGATACTGATAGCCACAGGCTCTTCTTAGCTATTGGACCATCCACTATGGTTTTGCAGGAACACGTTCCTTTGTACAACCGCATAAAAAAATAAGCCAAATTCCTGAAGAACTACAGTACTCCTCAACTGGCTGGTGCTTCAGCACTGATTACTGGGTAATGTCATCCCTTCCTAAAAAAGCTAATTGAAACAAGGAGGGGTATATTTAAAGGGTCAGGACAGCAGTGACTGAATGATCACAATATTAAACATTTGCTTAAAACTTTGCTGAAGACAGGTCAAATAATGCTTTGTACTCACTCATCTGACTTGTCCCTTCCCTTGGCTTTAGCTATTTCCTCACATTTGTGTCCCCAGAAAAATATTTTACACTTGAACTGTAGGCACATATTATGTAGGCAGCTTAACTTAAACCCTAAGGTACCCATGCAGTGTTTGGCAATTATACAGAAGTAAGGTTTCAGCAGTATGTGAGCAGCTGGTCTGCATATTTATATATGCTTTATCATGAGAAACATGGAAATCATGGATGCCAGCATTTAGACTTCCATCACCAGGATACCAACTATAACAAGATCTAAAACTTCTATCAGTAGAAATATTTAGCACTGCATACTACAGATGTCATCTGACAGATACCCCCAGCCATAAAAGAAATCTTTCCACCTGATCTAGCTTGCCAAATCTTCATGGCATTTCTGATGTAAAGTTGATTAAGGAGCCATATAACTTTCCCACCTGCTGAAGTACCAGTATACCAAAACAAAAACTGTTATTTTTTGTTGTGGTATACTGGACACAGTAATTCTTATGTATGGAACTGGTGTTTTTCTCAGTCTACTTCTCCACACTAAAGATGCAAACTTAAAGGACTAGGCTCTGGAGGCAGCCTTGGTTTAGCCTGCATCCCAGTATGAGCTTAGGCTGCTCTCTGGAAGCTTCCAAAAAATGGCCTCAGGGATGTTATCAGCTGTGAATTATTAAAAACACTCTGGATACTTGCCCAATCGGAAATGGATCAAGCCAATAAATTTACTTCATGTTGAACGATGGTAAGAAAAATAAGTGTTTTCATTATAAACTGTCTTGACAAAGTTTTGTGAAAACAGCACCTGTAGCTTCCTGCCTAGGACTGTGGAAATGCCAGGGCAGGGTTGGAGAAGGGACAGAGATATAAATTCAGATTTTTTTTAGAAACAGGTTATTTTCATTTTTCTTCAGGAAAGAGCAATGAAAATATTCCCCCAAATCACTGCCATAGTTTTGACTATTTTCCACTGAATCTTAGTATATTATTTAAATGAGAAGAGTAACAAAAATATATTATGCTGATACTCAGTATTTTGTGCTGATAATGTATCAGCAACTACCTAGAAACATTAGCAATTGCCATTTAATTTTGCATTCTAAAATAAATGCATTCTACAACAGTAGAAACTGTACTTGAATTAATTTAGGTACTGAAAGTATGTATGGCTGTCCTTTATAACAATTAAAGATTAGTTTTCTTTATTCACCAGGATGTTTACCTTCTATCATGCAATTCAGAAATTAAAGACCACACCAGTTCTACACAATCTCTTCTAAGTACCCCTTTTAAGACTGCACAGTGTACAGTTTCAGCACACTATTAACAAGATGATGAATTTTAAAACAATAAACTGAATTCTTAAAAAATTACACAGATTTTTACTACAGCTTCCTGTGAGTTATACCTCAGCTGAAAATAGACTAATTTACTAGAGAAGAAAAAATGTCTAAGAAAAGGGTATTTTTTTATTAAGAAGATTAAATTGAGTCTGCGAAGCTAGGATTAGATTAAATGTTAGGAAGAAATTCTTTACTCAGAGGGTGGTAAAAAACTGGAACAGATTGCCCAGAGAAGTTGTGGATGCCTTGTCCCTGGAAGTGTTCAAGGTCAGGATGAAAGGGGCCTTGAGAAACCTGACCTAGTGACCAGCATCCCTGCCCATGGCAGGGGGGCTGCAAATAGATGATCTTTAAGGTCCAATCCAACCCAAACCATTCTATGATTCTATTATTTTATGGCATAACTGTTCCATATTATGCTAGGAGCAGCATTTTTTTTTCTCTTTAAATCAAGTTACGGCAATTGAACTTAGGTCTATTAATAAAATAACCAAAGATGACACAGTTAATAGGGTCTTTAATATAAAAAGCAAATGAATAAACAACAAAATACTAATGACAGTTCTTGAGTGGTTTTAATTAGACACTAATGCAACAATGACTTGAACAAGAGGTAATAGACCAGAGATTCCTTTGGTTTCCATATCAGCAATAAATAAAGCAAATAATTAACAGCCTTCAAAACAACGTTTGTCCTTCAGTTTTAATGAAAACCACAAGGAGCAATGACTGCACAGTGAGACAACTCAGCATTGCAGAAACGCTGTGTTGAGGTCAAGTTAGTAGTTCAGAACAATGCAAGGCAAAGCTGAGGTGGGCAAACCCATGGGCCACATTGGCGCTACCAAACCTGGACACCAAAAGCCACCCCAGGGGTGCAAGACAGCCAGGACCCCACTGGCAAGCTCCTGACTGGCCACATGTGCAGCCTGTGCAGGTCTTCTCAGGTTCTCCCCAGGAGGACCTAGGGAAGCTTTCTGTGATGATACAGGGTTGAACTGAAAAAGTTCAATTTAAAAGTAGACATCCATTTCATGACCCTGTGAAAAACTTGTGGAAGAAAAAGTCCTAAGTGAGCAGCTGCCCACTTCCCACATGTTGATCTCCATCTTGGTTCCCCCAAGGCATGCATCCCAAGCACACCTGAATGAGTTTCTCAGAATATATTACTCATTCTTCTCACTCCTGGGCTTGGAGGTCACAGCCCTCCTTGACTCTCTCAAGACTCTTCCAAAGCCCTAAATAAAGTTTGATGGACAATCTTTTGCCAGTAATACTCTTCAGAAAGGTAGGGAAAGGTCACAGGGAAGGAGACTGAGGTGTGGAAACACATTCAGGACAGAACTAGGGAGAATATAGGTGTGTGAGAGAAGAAGGTCAGCTCCTTGTAGCTGCTCCCTACCAGAGAGGCTGTGGAGAGACTGAACTTCTGCCACGGCAGCTCACTGATGAGCATGTCTAGGGAAAGCAGTAGGCAAATCCATGTCCTGCTGTCCCTCCTGCATTCATGAAGTCCCTCCAGCACTGGCAGGATCGATGGCAGTGCTGTGCTTCCAGCCCCCACGACACATGCTAGGAGACCCTAGCAGAAGCCAGGAGCTGCCCATGTGCTGGATCGCCCAGCATGGTGGTGGAGAGCCTGACCTGACAGGCTCGGTGCCCCAGCAGAAGAGGCAATCATCCAGTCTGTGATGACACTGGGTGCAGAAGCAGAGGCAGTATGTGACTTAAACACCACAACAGGCTAAAACTAGCCCCATTAAACAACTATGATTTAACCACACAGCAGCCAGAAAATGTTCTCTGCAGTGCTAACCTTGCCTGCTCATACAAAGTTATTTAGTGCATTTTCTTCTGGCAAGCAAAATCCATTATTACAAGCTTGCCTGTGGTCTGCAGTAATCTAGAGAGCGAAGCTGCAGCCTACTGCTTCCTCTTTCAGGATGCACCACCAGTACAGGGCAAAGGTCTTCAGGAAGTTTTGCAGGACTGTTTTCTGGGGATTGTTTTCTTTGTGGGTGGGGTTTTTTGGGGGGTTGTTTGGGATTTTTTCTATTGGTTTTGGGTTTTTTCATACTAATTGAAACAAGGGAGACAGCCCTAAGTCAGCCTATAAAAACATACATTATTATTAGTTAGGAGCTCACCTAGGAGATATATATAAAATATAACTCACTGCTATGCAAGAGGTCATGTCAAGATAGCAAATGTCCCATATGCTGCCAAAACGCTTCTCTACTTCACAGACAAGTCTCCTCTTGCCCACAATATAGAAGATTTGGCATTTGGATACAATATATGCATCTCTTACTCAGTATTCCCAGTTGGCTACCCAGACAAATATATCATGTGACACACCTGGGCAAATGATCAGCTACAAGAATTGTCAATCCAAAATTTGCCCTACTTGCATATGGGCTGGGCCTCAATGATGATATAGAAACTTTTGTACCCTGAGCTGTCATCAGACTGTTTCTGGAAACAAGCCAACAAAACATCTTCCATGATGATATGGGGTTGAACTGAAAAAGATCAGTTTAAAAGTGGACATTCATTTTGTGACCCTATGAAAAATGTGGCAGAAAAAAAAGTCCTAGAATACCCTGGTAATTAAAGAACAAAAATGAAATAATTTTGACGAAGGTTTTTCAAACATTTGATTTCCCCAGCTTTTCATGGCTCTACTTGGAGCCTGCTGGACAAGGTGTACCCCACACAGAGAAAAAAACCTACTGGATCAAAAGGACACTTCAAGCCAGCTGGAATGTATCACCGAGAAGAAAAAAAAAAGTGGATTTCCCCAATGCTGTTGCACATAGCTGTGGCCAGAATTGACCTTCCAGAGAAGCTTCCAATGGATTTTAAACCAATATTGAGTAGGCTTATATAAGAAAAAAACACAGAAAATTTTCCTAATAGCTGGAAAATATAAGGCTTAAATGGGAAATACATGCAGTTAAAACTGATTAATCAGAGCACAACAATTCCTTTTCATACCTTCAATTAAGCTGTGCCACAGGCAACAAAGTAATCTGCAATCTGCTACTGCACTGGGTACCAAAGACTGCAGTGATCACCAAATATGGGAACAAACAGTCACTAAATGAAATTTTCCCTTTCTCAGAGGAAAAAAAAATAGTGGAGGGAAAAACCCTATAATGTAAGACTTGGCAGTTTCTCATTGCGTAATAAAGCATACCTGTCCTCATCTATTTTTACAAAATCTGATTTTCCATGGAAAAAAAGCATGCACTTTATAAGTATTCTGCAATCATGCCTGGTCTATTCATTTGTCAGTATCTAGACATGCTTCTGTTTAAATCATTATGTTTTTTCACTGCAACACAGTTCCTTGCACCAAACCTAAATGGATAAAGCAAGGGTGATTACTCAGAAATTTGAATAGTGATTATCTTTTGGTCCCATACATTTGGCTAAAATTTTTACTTCAGGAAACCAAAAAAACCCAAACTCTGAATCAATTACAAAGTTTTTGCCAACACTTACTGAAATTTTAAAATGCTACAAGTTCACCAGGGAGTGCAGAAGCACGTTCTGCAGCTGCTGGCACATCTGGGAGCGTCATTGCTGAAGCAGAGAGGGCACACATCATCACCAGACTATGAAAATGAAAGCTTCACCACCCTGGAGCCCTGCTCAACCATTTCCTGAGGAAAGAGAGGCTAGAAGGCAGCTCCAGCTGGGAAGGAACACACATGATCCCAGCCTACACATTCTCCCTCCTTATGTCATTTTTCCAAAGACAGTTGCAAAGAATAATCGCTCCTGTGCAGACCTGAGTGTCTTGGCAGTCCCTGCACACTCACAAATACAACCACTTCAACTGCCTTACCCAAGAGTATGGCAGAAAAGGGAGAATCCCAAAATTTGTGAAAAAGCGAGTGCTGAGGGCACAGCTCTTCCTAGGATCTGAGGGCAGATGCTTTTAAACAGGGTAGTCCTACAAGACCAAAAAATGTGTAGTGTGCCAATCTAGGCACTGATCTGGGACAAGCCTGTTGGATGACAGGGAGCTCTGGGCACTGGAATAGTATCCAGGCTACTTGTATTGAGTTATGAAAGGGATAAAGGACTGAGTAAGTGATCATCTTTTCTTACTCCTGCAAATCATACTTTCAACACAGAGATGCTGATGAGATAGAACATAATGTCCACCAGAGGCTGGCATGTTGGGGGTTGGGTCCTCCTTCTGACTCTGGGTTACATCCCTGGAGAAACAAAACAAGTTCTCTCACTGCAGCCCACACTATCACATCTGAACTGTCAGACAAAACCTGTATCAACCCCAGTTTTTTGCTCAGTCATAAAATGCTTATTAAGACACAATTTTAGTTGTCACAAATGCATAACTGTATTGCCTAAGCAAATGTGGCAATGATAAAGAAATATAATAGCTAAATCTAAGAGACAAAAATATCCACTAGGCATAGTTCTACTAAAAAAATGTTCACTGAGAAGTCTAACTAGACACAGTGGAAATTTGTTCTAACATTGATATGAGGCAGGAAAAAAAAATCTAGTGTTAGGACACAGCAACTCAATCTCAATGCCAGCTCTACTCTGACACCAAGTAACAAAGAGGACCGCTGATTACAAAATTGCCTTAATTGCACTTTTGCTACACACTGAAGCATTTGTACAGAAAGTGACATTTTTCCAATTATGAGAAAAAGCTTTTTACAGAGCTTGCTTAAATAAACTGAATCTCTTTTTTTTTTTTTTTTTTTTTTCCTGTCCTATTCTCCTACGCTTATTTAAAAGCACTTCTTGTTAGGGCACTAGTAGGTGTATTTGATGGTCTCCCATATTACAGCAGTGTATCCCAGCTGCCTCTTCTAATAACAACAAAATTCAAGCATGAAAATTTCCTCTATGATAAATTGCTACCAAAAATTCTTGGTACCAGCAAGAGAATTAGCCCCTAAATGTGTGTGTGATGTTTCTGTCAGGCACAAGGTGAAAAAGACTACTGCAATACCCCAGAATCTGGGAATACATTTTGCTTCCCTTAGACAGATGAGCAGTCAGTGCAGAATCTGTGAGCCTCACCAGTGTCGCATCTGTTTTCTTCCTGAATCTTGTAACTCGGGCGTACAATAAATTAGGTTTTAAAATTACATATGCCAGTCATGCATTGTTCAGATTCAGCTGTATGTTTTCTCTCTTGCAACTTAGTGAGAAATAGGCATTTAAGTGATTCTTTCTAATACCAACAAGTTATTACTTCACCATCCTGTGGCAGGAGTTTATGTTTTCTTACAACAATAAATAAACCAACTCCATCCAAGGTGCTCCAATGTTAATAGTGGTCACCTTTCATTATTTTGATGGTAGTCAGGAAGAGCCATATTATTTTGATGGAAAATTTACAGAAAATTTACCAGAAAGTTAAAGGAAATGTCAATATGAAATTCAGATCCTGCATGTTCTAATATGAAGATACATTAACTGCTGCAAAAATATATAGATATATATTAATAAACAGAAACTCATGACATATAATCCAAAAGTGGCAAACAATATAGTAGTGTTCTTTAGTGGAGTCTCATTGTCACAGGGGAAATTCTCATCCTACAGACACACAACACAGTGTAATCATACCCAGTCACCACTGGGCATAAAATGAAATGTTATTTTTATTACATGCAACTCTAGCAAAATACATGTCAAATTTCACCATTTCCCAAAGTTTCTGACTACTAATGCCAGAGAAAAAGACAAATAGGCAGCCCGTATACATTCTATATGTATATTAATATTGTTAGACATACATACATGGAATAAGTCAAACCTTTTTTTCAAACCAGTTATACTAATTACTGAAGCTAACTGTAGTATATCAGTGTAGTGCAAGCATTGTTCAACAAGTTAAGGAAAAGTTACGTTTTCCATTTCCAAGAGGAAGGGTGGTGACCTATAAAGTTGTAAAGGAAACCACTCACAGAATTATTTCAATACCCTTGCTAAAAACAGCCCCTGGAATTAAAAGAGTCTCTTCCTCATCCTGCTCAGAACAATTGGGACATTATAGATCATTTAAAGCATGTTAATAAACTTAAAAAATAAAATTAATGCAAACAAACAAAAAACCTAGTTCTCACTCATGGAATTGCACTGCTAATTTCTCTGATTTCTCTGGTATTGCATCTGGATTTAGCTACTGGAAAGGGTGCTCCAGAATACTTAAAATGTATACAGGTATACTTAAAATGTGCTGCAGATACTGAGTGGTCATTCTCTCCCAAAGACTTTGGGGACACTTTTCAATTTATCCTCAAGTCACTGGGGAAAGGCTTAACTTAAGACAAAACAAACACTGATTGCTAGAAGCTTTGTGTGAACAACATCAGACTGAATTTGACATAAATAGTGATTTTTCTTTTCTTCCAATATGATCAGAGCAAATCTAAAATAAGTGCTATATGAGCATTTTCTTAAATGGAGGGCAATGAAAAAAGCAAGTTTATATTGCCTACTGTGATTTATTTTACAATATATTATCATAGGGCTTTATGTGATAAATGTATCATCACCTTCCCTCTTAGCCCATGATGTAATTATCTGCATTGAACACAGCAAGGTAGAACATACTGTTATCTGCACTTCAGTAGGCATGGCAGGAATAAAAAACAAGGGAGGGGAAAGTTTTATTTAAAAAAGCATTGTGTCACACAGCAGAGCAGCAAACACTGCACTAGAAGACACTAATATAGCTATTTCCCCCGTCCTCAATAAATACACAGCTGCAAATACTTGAGATACAAAACAATGTGCGCTTTAACCTATCCATGACAGAGAAGCAGGACTTGAAATCACCCACTTCTTTGTCATGGATAGTGGGAGATCACATCCTTCACAAGGTCTGGCATTATCCTCTGCATTTCAGGACACTAATTTTTTATGAATGCAGTTGTTGCTCCTGGGCATGTAATGAAGAACAGAGTGCCAGGGAACAGGTTCATTGGACAGATAGCTCTGCAGATACACAGATATATGAAGGCTCTCTCCAGTCAGATTCAGCATAAATTTGACACAATGGTATTAGCTACAAAATTCTACACTATTAATCTAGGTGAAGGAGGAGGATTAATTTCCAGCTTCTGGTTCTTTCTGTATCATCGTATTTCTGCTTTGCAAAGAGTCCAAGAATGTAGAGTAATGAAACTAATTTACTAAAAAAGTGTCAGGTCATGTCTCTCTTTTCCTTCTTGCTCGGGTTTCTTTTTTATAACACAGAAGATACATCTCTTTCTCTCAAAGCTCAGTGATAACAGATCTCAGTGATAGAAAATCTGATTAATTACACTGAATTTGGGATATATTAACACTGGAAGTGTGAAAGTTTAAAATAATCAAACCTAAGATAAATATCATTTAATTCAGAAGTAATTCCTCTATCTTTTGTCCACAGTGGACTGCAGGAGGGGTGAAATTTGGAAATAATTAAGTTTATTCAGGGAAATACAAGATTCTGGAAGTAATTTTTAAAAGCACCCATAGGACAGCATAGCTGCAAACTCATATGAAAGTATCTGGCAATCCAGAGCATACTGTTTTTAGAAAACCACAGCAGAGCACTGCACAACCAGCTAGAATTTGGAAACTTGCCTACAATCTGAGATAAGTCCTTACATTCCCTTCTCCTGAACCCATTGTATGTTTGTTTTTATGTGGTGGCCACAACAATGGTGTTTGGCCCTTGCAGCAGGTACCGCACTCCAGCACTTTTCTCAGCGGTTCATAGGTTAAAGGTGGATGTCTCTTTCCCACCGGTGCTCGGCCTCGCAGCGGGCACCGCACCAGGGCTCCCTCCAGCCGAACCTGCTTATCCTTTGGCTTTGGCAGGCGCCCTGAACAGTGCCACGGAGATCTGCAGGTGTCACTGCCCTCGCTGACGGGAATACACAAAGTTCGCCAGCACTACCATTACTAGCAGGTTGCCATTTGGCATTCAATTTACACACTACGTTACCAGAAGCTCCCCGTTTTCGCTTTATTTATGATTTAGTTTTTCAGGAGGCTCCCACTGTGCGCGCCTCTAGAACGGGGACGGTGCCCGGCGGGCTCTGCTCCGCAGGACCGAGCCCAGGGCAGCGCACACCGGGCAGGCTGTGCCCCGCGGCGGGTCACACGCAGGAGGGAACACACGGTTCTGTTTCTGGCCTTGCCGGAGGGAAGTTTACTTATCTAAGCGCCCCCCGAGCCGTCCCGTGGGCTCGCTGCCCTTGCCCTGGTCCGCTCCCCGCACGGGGCAGCGCGGCCGGTGTCCCGCGGTCCCGCCGCTGCCCGGTCCCCCCCGGGTACCTTGCGGAGGGCCTCCCGCAGGTGGCGGTGCCGCGGGGTGTCCCCGGCGCGCCGCGGCCCCGAGCAGCGCCCGCGCAGCGCCGAGCCCGGGCGGGCCCAGCGCCCGCCGGCCCGCAGCGCCATGGCCGCCGCCGGCCCCACCGCCGGGCCCAGCGGCCGGGCACGGACCGGGCAGCCCCCGCCCGCCCCGCCCCTCCTCCCGCTCTCTCGCCCCGGCAGCAAGGCACGGCAGCTCTCGGGTTACGGGCAGGTTTCTTTAATGCCAACGAACAGCCAGGAAGAGACCGACAAGCGGGCGGCGAGCGGGCCCCGCGCAGCGACAGGGCCAGCCGCGGCGGGGAGCGGGGCACAGCCGGCCCTGCCCGGCGGCCGGCGCGGGGCTCGGCAGCTTTCGCGTGGGTTTCTGTACTTTTCTAAGGACAAATAGAAAATAAAAAGAAATCCGCTCCTGTGCTCGTTCGACGCGGCGGTGGGGACACGCTAGTTACTCCCTAGGTTACGGGAGGAATGTCTGCTCCAGGGGCAGGCGCGGGGTTCCTTCTCTAAGCGATGACACAGCCTCCCTTCTCCTTGAAGGGGTTCTTGTCCTCGGGAACCCCCTTCACCAGCGGGTCCTCTCCCGACCGCTCCTCGATGTAGTTCTTGATCTCTTCGGAGCACTTGGACACCTCGAGGGAAAGGACACAAAAGTGGCTGCGTTACGGTCGTGGGAAATGTTCATCAGAGGAGGAAACCCGTGAATTTACATTCTCCCGCATTCCCTTCCCACCAAGCATAAAATATCTGGCCACAGAGCACTAAGCACGTGCATACTGTGCTTCCTTCCTCTCTTCACAGCCTGATATTGACAGAAGATGTGAGTATCTCTGAGAACGTAAACGCCACTCCTGACAGCCGTCGCTGCATAGTTAAACTTGTGTTCATAATTAGCCAATCTAGTTTTATTAAGTTGTGGATCACACTCTCACTCAGCACCAGCATGACTTATGGTCAACAATTTCTGGGTCGGTAACCTTCAGTTCAGTTTCAAAGTATTTATGGCTTTATGTGTTTTTCACAAACAAAACACTCAGCAATGATTTTTCAGTAGTAATAGCAATTCTTACTTCGCAGTTCTGCTATCGCAATGATGCACCTTGAATGAGAATCTGACTAGGAAAGACATAGAACCCACCTATGAAGTAGAAGCATGTTTAGTTTCTGTTCACTGACACAGAAGCACATGCAGCACATGTGGTAGTGGTGTCTGTGGAGTCTGAGAGTGCACAAGTGAACGTCTGGGGCTCCTGAGGTTCCTTGTGCACACACATCTCTTGCTTCCTATGTCAGCAGAAACTGTCCCTAGATGCCCAAATACCTGACATGCCTGAGGACACACTCCTGCTCTGTCCCCACCTCCTCCCTTCCTACCCGCAAGCCCTGCAGTGGTACAGCTATGCAGAGTCAGCAGCAGGAATCAGCTGTTGGCCAGGCCACTAGATTATTATTATTTCTAATTTAAGGCCCCTTGCCTCTTCTATTAATTATATTTTGTTTCAAAGGTAAAACTACAACAAGAGAACCAATGAATTCACTTGCTGTATCACAAACGACAGAGTATGGCCTGTGCAAAATTAAGCTTTAAACCATCAGAAAGAACAGAGTTAATTCCCAATTAAACAGTGCATAAAATAAGATCTAGCTGCCTTAGAGCAAAGAAGAAGCTGGATGTACAAATCCCATTACATGTGTCTTGTTCTTCTGCGTCTTGAGAACTTTGTTCATTCAAATTAGAGCACCCAACACCATAGTAAAGTTGCATGCCAAGGAATATGAAGGACCAGGGTTTGTTTTACTTCAGTCAGCACTGCCAGGATCACTTTCACTTATAAGAAAAAAAGCCTACTTAAATACACATTTAGAATTTTTTTTTCATTCCAAAAGCCACTTCCTTTTTATTTCATAAAGTTGTTGGGGGGCGGGGGGGTGTGTCAAGAAAATTTTGGCTCATGTTTTTATTTTGGTACCAACAGTAATGTGGTTTCTGCATTTCCCAATCCCTGTAGCACCCATACAGGTACCAGGGGACTGTGGCAACTACAACACCAATTTCATTCTCCCAGGGAAACTTTTGTTACAATGCACTGGTAACATTAAGTATGTTTCACTGCAGGAAAATTGAAACATAGCCATTTTCCTAAAGTGATCAGGGTTTTCGTTTATTCAGAAAGTGTAGACAGGTATTTAAAACTATTGTTATTTCCTAAACTTTATATCCTGCAGAGTGTATTTCAGTTGTCTAAGAATCATCTCTGAGAGATGATACAGATATCAACACTAGTTGGATGTTGAGCCCTCAATACTGCTGGAGCTTTAGACTATACTGTAACATCTACAATCACTGATTCCTAACTCACAGCTAAAACATAACTCCGGCTTTCTTATTTTCGGGGCTAAAACCTAGACCTTCAGTGTAATCAACATGACTAATGTTACCGATTCCCACATACAAATGTATTATTGGTCCTAACATGAAGGGTTTATTTACATGTAATCTGCCTCCGCTGGTGTGCAGAATTAAAAAACAAAATACGAGTTTCGTCGTGGAGCAAGATCAGTTCTGCACATCTTTTGTCTATAGAAAATGTACAAAACCGTAAACCTTTAATGGGAAAGTACTCGTTGGAAGGAATAATCAGTGTAAATGTCTAAACGTCTATGGAACAAGGCTGGGTGGGTCACGGCTCGGCATGGGCGGTGCTTTGGCTCCTGCCCTCCCGCCCGGGCACGGCACAGCACGGGAAGCGGAGCGGGGGCGGCCGAGACCCGGCTGCGGGCCAGGGTAGGGTGCAATGCCGCGACAGGGCTCCCCTGGCTTCCCAAGGGAGGCCCACCCCCCTCCCCTAGCACCAGCACGTCCCAGTGAGTTCTGCATACAGAAGAGGGGAACAGAGCGTGATGTGTTCCGCCCTTGCCCGGCAAGGCAGTCTGGTGCCGGCCTTGGGCGCCAGGGACTCACGGGGAGGGGAAGTTAGGGGGTGCCAAACCCACGGGGAACAGCCGCGGAGAGCAGGGCCGTGCCAAACCCTCGGGGCGCCTTATCCCAGGGATGGTGCGCTCCTTCCCCCGGGCTCCACAGCCAGCCCGGGAAGGACCGGCGCTCCTGCGCGGTGTCAGCGGTGCTGTGCCAACAGCGCCGTCCCCGGCCCCTGACCCAAAGCGGTGGCAGGACCGTCGGTGCAAGCCGCGGCCGTCCCAAAGCAGCCGGGGCTCTACGGACGAGCACAGCCCCGCCGCCCGGGGAGGAACGGGCTCGCTCCCCGCTCCGCACCCGGCCCCGCCGCCCGCCAGGCAGCTCCGGGCCCCTTCTCCGCGCCCGCTCACCGGCTGCCTTTCCAGCTTCACTTCTTTCCGGAGCTGCTCCACTTCCATTTTCAGCTTGTCCTTCTCGCTCAGGTCCTCGATGTTGATGGCTGGCATCGTCTACACTACCGAAGCGCGCAGGGAGTGGGGACAAAAGGTGACGCCTGGGCAGCGAGGCCGCCGGGGCCGGAGCCCCCGGGTGGTGGCGGGGCTGTGGGACGGCCGCCCCCGGCCCGCCCCCGGGCTCACTCGCACGCTGCCGCCCGAGGTGCCCTGCTGCTCGGCGGCGGCCGCTTCCTCCCCGGCGCTCCTGCACCCCTTCCCCGCGCCGCTCCGGCCTTTAAACCTGCGCGCTAATCCCCCCTAACCGGATTAGAGCCCGGCCCGGCCCCGCTGCCGGGGCGTTGACACCGGCCCTGCCAGCACAGGCAGGTCTGGCCGTCCCAGCAGGAGCCGGGAGCTGGAAGACCGTCCTGTGCTGATCTCCCTGGCCTCATCCTCTACAACTCCAGTGCGGGGCAAGAGCAGCGAGGTCGGCTGGGGCTTTTGGCCCAGCAGTGAGAACTTTCCCCCCACCACCTTCTCCTGATGCACCTCGCGGCCATAGAAATGACTCATTCTCTGTGCCACCAGCATCCTTGGGCTCTGTGGTCTTCAGCCCAGCTGCTAAGGCAGAAGCAGGTGGTGTGCATGGCTGCATTCCTCAATACTTGTGCATTACAACTACAGATGAACTGGACTAAGGTAGAGATTGAAAGAAACCGCTCCCACATAAAGTGCCTCAACAGGTGGTCAGCCCATCAATGACAGACAGCACAACTTTTTGGTAGGTATGTCTGTAAAACAGAATTGCAACACTGCTTAAGGGGCTTTTTGTGCCTGGCTTGCACAAGGGTCTCTGAACACATGGAGTTATGACAGGTGTTGAGGTGGAGTACTGAACATAAGGGAAGGGATTCATTCAGAAGATGCAAGAAGGAGTTAGGAAATTCTTCTCCTGTGGTTACATACAGTTTTGAGGTCTAGATCCCAAATAGGTTTCTATGCTTTTAGAAACCGAGTGGTCCTTCCATGCATGTTTGTACAGCACCTAGCATCTCTCATCCTAGCAGCTGCTTTCCTACAATAGCAATGGAAGCACAGTTCAGGACCCCTGAGATTGAACATAGCTACAGGCCATTCAAATGGGCTTGCAGTCCTTCTGTTATCTACCACTTCAAAGATCATCATAGGCCGTTAGCCCTCCCTCTTTCCTTCTCTGTTTTTTCCCATTAAACATTTTTCCTTTCTCCTCCTCTTCCTACTCACCAGATGTAAGCAGCTGTCAGCAGCATGTAAGATTTAAGTCTTCTCCAGCACTGCTCTTATAGTGCCCTTGGGGTTTGTATTCGTTTAACTTTAGCCAGTTCACTAAAACCAGTTTCTCTTCCTCTCCCTATGGCTACTATCTTCCCCTCCCCAGCTGGTGGTATGCACTTTCCACACCCCCATAAACCTACACTGACAGCTGCATTCCCAAACCCCACCAGCTGCTGGTCATGGGCCAGTCTAAACAGGTGGAAGGAGCTGGCTGGCCAGCGTCTCAGAACAGCCTGGGCTGTTGGTGAGAGCAGAAACATTGTGGTGTGGAGAGGCAGAGAGCATGGGATGTGGTGGAGGCACGTGTGGGGTGCAGGAGTGAGCTGAAGGTCGGCTTGGCACACCATTGACATGGTTGGCGTAGGAAGAATTTGGTTCCCAGAGCTCTGTAATGGAAAGCTTTCACTGACCTGTCTGCTGACATGACTAGCTCTGCAGATGGCAGTCAGTAATGTACTTTCTACCACTTGTTGTGTTAAATTTACCGTGGTTCATGTATTTTTACAGATATTTACCTGATCTAAATTAAAGCAAAGGAGAAGCTGAATAGCAGCATTGATGGATAGGTGGCTTCAAATCAGAGTTTGATTTCTATGTGTCTGTGCACAGACGAAATGGAAAATAATGAAAATGGTGCTTGCATTGCAGCATTCACTTTGCTTCTATTGTTTAAAGTGGTATTTAAATTTCTCTCTTTGCAATTCCAAAAAATGTGATGAAAACTAAAGGACAACATATTAAAGAACATCATATTAAGACTACTTTAGTTTCCCAATATAGAAAGAAGACTTTTTGCTTTTTTTTTTGGAAATAGAAAAAGTATGTGGTTGTTTTGTTTGTTGATTCTTTTCTTCAGGAGGGACATAAGATTTGATATAGCTGCTCTGCCTAATATGCTGAACAAAATCCCTAAAAATGAGGACACCCATTAGTAACTGTTGTAGCTATAAGAATCTAAAGCATGGCAGATACATCCCATCATGATGACTCGAGCTGCACCAGGGTTTACTTTCTTGTCACTAAAGCACCCACTTATCCTTTAACTACTGGAGATTCTGAGAAAAGGAGCAGTTCTGAAAAAGGAGGGAAAGAGGTGCCATTCATACCCTTTCAGAAGTCATGTAGGTGGAGTAGGGATTAGACTTGCTCCTTTCTTGCCTTTATGAAAAATAAAACTACGTCAGGAAACTACGTTGTAGTCCTCCACAACATAAGGACACAGAAGCAATGGAGAGAAAGTCAGTTCAAGTAAACAGGGTGCTCTGAAGTGCCTTCTGCTTACAGCCTGTATAGACTTAGTCTTCTTTCCTGCAGGCCACAGATTTCCAGGGCCCTGTATTGCAACCCATCCAGAGCAGTGCCTGCCTGCAGGACTGCGGCCCGGCCCAATGTCACTGTAAAGGGAGCAGAGAACAATAGGAGATCAGATTAGTTTGTCGTTATCTATGGAGAACACGCCTAATACACAGCCACTCTTATCTCTCTTACTATATTCGATCTGGGGTAAACACTAATTAATGCAATGTGTCTATTAAATTAAGAGAGGGAAAGTGTGCTGTTTGCTGCTCACCCCCTCCTCCTACAGATCACACCTCATTGCCTGGTGCGGTTACAATCTGTAGAATAAACCAGGTCATGATATTTCCTGAAATCCACCCCTCTTTGCACTGCCAGAGTTGTTATCCATTCGGCCCCTCCAGAGTCCAAGCCCTCTGACGATGCCGCGTTTTCTCAAGTTCATCAGCGTTTTACACTACGGAGGTAAACTAATGCCGCGCGTCTGTCTCGGCGGCACTCGCTATGCAGCCTCTACTCCATCCGGCTGGATCAGGACCTACAGCAGGATCAGCGTTTGATTTTCGGCGTTCCACCGTCCTCTACCCGGAGCTTCCGAATAGGGAGCGGCCTCGGGGGAGTGGGGAAAGGCGAGTATGACGGAGGAAGAGAGGGAGGCTTTCGCTAAGTGACCTGTCCCGGATTCTCCGTGATTTGCAGGAAACGTTCTTCGAGCATCATCCCGTAACGTGAGCGGGGCGGAGAGTGGACCCCAGCCAGCTCCCCGCAGCCCCGGGGCGGAGGCCCCTGGGCCATGGGCGGCGCAGCCCTGCGGGGAGGCAGCCCCGGCGGCGCCCCCCGCCCGGCCCCCGCTGCTCCGCGGCGCGGCGGGGCGGGGGCTGCCCGCGGCCCCGGACTCGGCTTCGCGCAGCCTTCCGCGCCCCGCTGACGGCCGGGACAGCGGCGACCTCCTGCCCCGCTGAATCAGCCCTTCCCCTCCCACCACCTGCGCAAGGAGGCGGCCCGGGGAAGCCGCCTCGGTGCATATAAAGCGCTGCCGTCGGAGGGGAAGCGCCGCTGGTTCCCCGAACCCCGCTGCTGCACGCCGCCATGGCCCCCGGCCGCCGCCTGCCGCTGCCCGCGCTGCTGCTGCCGCTGCTGAGCGCCGCGCTGGCCCAGCGCCCCCTCACAGGTAGGAGAGGCCCTCGGTGGGACCCGGGGCTTGGGCCGCCCCCCGGCGCGGTGGCCTCAGCCCCGTGGCTGCTTTCTCCGCAGAGAAGCAGCGCGCCTGCCTGCTGCCCCCCGACGAGGGGCCCTGCCGCGCCCTGGTGCCGCGCTGGTACTACGACCGGCACACGCAGAGCTGCCAGGAGTTCACCTACGGGGGCTGCTACGGCAACGCCAACAACTTCCTCACCTTCGACGACTGCGAGAAGAGCTGCTGGACCATCAAGAGTGAGTCCAGGCACCGGCGTGGCGGGGGGCTGGAGGGGGCGCACCGGGGAGGCTGCTCGGCTTTGCGGGACGCTTTGCACCCACCCGATATACCACAGAGTCCCAGAATCATGGAGCTGTTTAGGTTGGAAAAGACCTTTAGATCGAGTCGAACTGGTGACCCTCCTGTTTATTGCAGCTTCTTGCTGATGTCAATTTTAGGCAGAAAATACAGAGTGAGTTGACCCAGAGGTGATGTGTGGAATTTATCTATTAGTATTTTAAATGTGATTTAATATAGCACTTAAACGCTAATTAATGCATTGGATTCCTCCAGTAAAAAGCAGGTGGGACAAACTGGGACTTGCCTGCAACTGAAGTTATACTGTTTTGCCTGTACTACCATGTTGTTTTATATGTGAAGCATGAAGGGCTGGCTTTATAGAGGATGAAATTATTTTTTCTGCAGAAGTGCCCAAATTATGCCGGATGGAGGCTGATGGAGGACCTTGCAGGAGTTATCTAAGAAGATATGCCTTTAACTTGAGCTCGATGAGGTGTGAGGAATTCATCTATGGTGGCTGTTATGGAAATGGCAACAACTTCAGAGATTTGCAGTCTTGTGTGGACCACTGTCTGCCAGAAAAAAGTAATGGTTGTTCCAAATTTTTAATAAAATGGATGGTTTGAAAGTAGTATGAAGGTGATACTTTATATTATATTTTCCTCTGAATACCCATGCAGTGGTATTTTTGAAGACTTGTGTAAAGCAGATGTTTATATTGTCCACTTTAATTTTAATAGGTTGTCTCAGCTGTTACTGAAAGAACAAAATGCTGAGATCTTAAATAGATCTGCAGCTATACCAAATCAATTTCTTGACTTCTAGAGAGCTGTAGCGGTGTATTTGAAGAGAAATAATAAGGTTAAAGTTCTGTGTTGAGGAAGATATGTTAGAGATTGTGGCAGTCACATTCAGGGAAGTGGTAATGTAAAGCAGAAGCACCTTTCTAAAATTCAGATGAGAATTTTAGAGAGATGGTGGTAGGTGGCTCAGGTTTTTGGCAGTCAACAGCTCAGCTTCTAACAGAAGTGTTTTGCCTGATGTGATTCTTCACTGTCTCTCCATTTGAGCTATAAATAAAATTGGTGGCAATTATGAGCAGGTTACTATAACTAAGTTTTGACATGACCATCAGGTTAATATCTAGTTCAAGATAGGCTCTTTAAAGATCTACCAGAATGTATAAAAGTTGCCACTGTCCTAAGTGTTATTAGTGCTTGATGACATTTATTTGTGGCTGATGACAGATTATCAGAATTTTCTTAGGTGAAAGCTGAATTATTTCTGTTGCACATACAATGAGTTGATAAAGGGGCTACAGCAGAAAAAAAAATTGTTGAAGCAAAAAGAAACTTGCTCTTGAGGAAAATTGTTGGATTTTTACTTCTTGCCTCAAGCAGAATTTGCTGGGAAAATTATAGCAAAGTTGTACCTTTTTTTCCTATATAGAGGTTGTTCCACTGAAATATTGCTATATTCCTATATATATGGAATAAGACTACATAAAAATTTTTGCTGTCATATGTATAGCACCACAAATGGGGGAAGCTGATGAATTTCACTTATGGGATCTAATCCTGTTTTCTAGGATGGTCTGTTGCTTTCTCAAATACACAGCTCCCAGCAATAAGATGTAGAAAGTCTCTGAAGTCATCAGTAATAGTGTCAATTCAAGGGGGAAAAAGAGCTGTTTAGACATGAAATTTATTTTAGCATCAATTTTAAGAAGCCATGTACAGAGATTACATTTATGTTATTTTTCTCTCTCTCTTTTTTTTTTTCCTTTGTCCTTTTTTCCCAAGCTGGCCCCTTGCTCTGCTATAGCCCAATGGATGAAGGATTGTGTTCCTCTTCCGTGCCTCGCTATTACTATGACTCCAAGACTAAATCATGTAAAGAGTTCAGATATACTGGCTGTGGTGGAAATGCCAACAACTTTGTCACTGAAACGGATTGCTACAATGTCTGTAGAAATGGTAAGGGTTTTTTGGTTTTGGGTTTTTTTTGGTTTTTGTATTTTGTCAGTCACAAGCATTTAAAGAAATTCATATAACAGTAACAAATGTTCATAGTGTTCTTTGATTCACCTTGGCTTGCTACAGGTGCATGCTTTTTGCATTTTGGACTCTTATGTTTTCAAGGGCAGGGAAAATCGAAAGGCAATGCTAAATCCTTCTGGCAAGATCAGTGTAATGTGAAGTGGTTACACCATATTTGAACGAAGTGTAGAGGAAGGAGCACACAAAATAGACTAAGCCGACTTCCTAGAGCCCACAAGGAATCAGTCTTTAAACTGTTCAGTATCTCCATGACCACTAATTAAGATATTTTTTCATTCTGGATAGTTTTAAATAGGATTAAAGTCAGTTGTGAAATCAATTTACTTTTCTCCTTTGCATTTTCAGAAGTTACTATCCTTCCTCAATTCCCTGTTACCTACTCACATTTCCTATTCCCATTACTAAAGATTTCTGCCTCATCAGTTGTGCTGTGTCAGCTATTTCTCTGGCTGTGGGGGGAAAGCTTGGAATGATAATTGATTTTTCCTACTGCTTTTATTCAAACCAGCTACTGGCCATGCTTGTAAATCAAAACAGTTGTGCTTTTACTTGCAGTCATATCACAGCTATTGCAATACTCTAGTTTAATCAATTTGATATGAAAATAAATGAGAGAGATAGAGAAAAGCATAATTGTATGCTGTTGCCCAGAAAACTTAGGAAGCAGACATTGCACACAGTATTCTAAAAAACAATACTAATGGGAAAAATATTTAAGACTGTATCAGGCATGTAAGGCATGTACATTGCATTTGGGAAAAAGAAAAAGGAAAAACTGAAAAGCAGCTCTCTTTTAAACATAATATGCACAAGATCTGAGTACTTCAGTATTGAAGTTGTATAGTCAGAAGCCTTATGCTGGGAGATGATTCTTCAGTTCTAGGCTGGAAATCCAGGGCTGGGGCAAGGACTGTACTATGACTGAGCATAGTCCTCAGAAATAAAAATACTGCCTGCCAGTTAGTCATGACAGTAATATTTCTGTGGATGACAAGTCTGAGTGTGTCTGTCATCCTATTACAAGAGAGTCTGTAATAGTATGTTAAGTTTATCTGAGATGCTTGTGATTATCTAATTTCCATCCATTACTTCCTGTGAAGTGGTTGGGCCAGGCCTCCAGTGTGGAGTGTGCAGGGAGAGGAGGACAGAAACTGCTTCTTCAGCGTCTCACCTCCACACTGCCCCTGCCCACACCCAGCCAGATTCACCTGGGGGTTCTCTCTTCCTCACTAATTTTTTTTGTTTGTTTGTTTTTGTATGTGTGGAAGAAAGAGGTAAGGAGATGCTGTCTGTCTTGTAACTAGAGCACCGGATAGCCACATGTGAAGTATCAGCTACAAGCTTTTTAATGAACTTGGGGATTTCACAGTTCAGTAAGGCTTGGTACAGCTGGAGACCAAAGTTAAGGGCATAATTAGTGCTGATTAATGTTGTGCTATGCATATTCATTTCTATAGCTTGGGAGTGCACAGCAACATTAAGCAAATAATTCAGGCACCTTAAACCACTCCTCCTCTCCTGCTTCCATTATTTCCCCCTCAGCAGCTTTCATGTTACCTCTTGGAGTCTCAAGCTGAATTCAGTTCACCTTCCCTCTGCAAATATACAGCTGTTTGTTAAACTGATCTAAATGTGTTTTGAGTGTAAAGGTTTGTGATTAATCTAATCTTTAAAAGAATATTTCTATTCTTTATATAAAGAATTTATATTGGAAAAGGTTTATATTGGAAAAGAAAGCAAATGCATTGGGGTTACAGCAAAAGAATTGGGAACTGGCCCCAGTGGCTTTGTGTGCTGGTAAATAGGTAGCATAAAAACAAAGATTTTCAGTCAAGATTGCAGAAGACTTGTTTTCTGAATTGCTCTCACACAATTCATGCAGCCTTTGAAAGCACGTCTGGCGTTAGCTCTGACAGTCTTAGGCCACTTTGCAGCTTCTGTGAGTTTTGTGCAGAAACCCAAATAATTTTATCTTTACGTCTGCACTGGCTGTATTTTAACCTTTGCCTCACTGTTCAGAGAAATGTAAGAATAGGTTGAGGTTTTTTGTTTATGTATGTGTTTTTTGTTTTTTTTTTTATTTATTTGGTTGTTGGGTTTGTTGGTTTTTTTTCAATAGAGGGCAGTGTATTTAGTTCCATTCTGCCGTAACTGCGGGACACTTAGATAAGGCTTTGATGCTCAGGAAAAGAGCAGCAAAGTAGGATTCCAGTGCCAAAGGTGAACACACTGGTGACCTTACAGTGTGACAATAGGGAATGCATGGGAACACATGTTACAGTTTCTGGTATGTTTGCTATTATTGGACAGTGAACAGTGTAACATGAACAAAACGCAAACAATAACAAGTAGTAACAGTTTTGTCATTCAGTTTCCCTAACTGCTTCCTTTGTTTTGTTAGCAGGAAATCAGAAACCGAGTATCAACAAGCCAACAAATGTATTCCGCAGAAAAATAGTAAGAAAACTGAAGAAAAAATCTCAGACGTATAACCTGAAGTCTTAAAGCTGACGTGTACTTGGATGTTTGAAACACTTTTTGTCGATTCCACTTTCTTCTTTTGTAAGATATTTTTCACGAAGTTTTATACTGACATAGTTCTGTCTTTCAGAGCTGCTTTTTATGCAATTTACTTTTTTATAAGGAACTGTACTTAATAGATGAATGAACTTAAGTTTGGTTCTTCTACTGTGTTGTCTTTGCAATAATATTTTGGAAAGACTTGTTTAAATTTCCATGTTTTTATGGGTCGAATGTTACTACTGCCTTGGGAGAAAATTTCAGCTGCTGAAAATCAATTAAAATTTGAAAAATTAAATGTCTGTTATTATAACTAAGGAGAGTCCAGCACTGAAAATCTACCTTGGATTTTTAAATTTTTTTTGCATCCTCTGCTTGCTAAAGAAAATTGACTTTTCACAAGTGTGTTCAGAGGTTTATTGCCCTGCCATTTACATACTTTGGCCCTATTGTTTAAATAGATTGTCATTTACAGTTAATGTTCATAGTGAAAGCTTTCAAAAGCCTTCATAAGAGTGAAAGAAGTATAAATTTAAATGCAGCTCATCCCACAGAAGAGAATTTGGAATAGGGATGCCTTGATAAACACTGACAAAGGCAATGAATAAGTTAGTTGAGTATTAAAGTAAAAAATGTAGCCATTACTTTTTCATGACATTTGAAATTTTTGCGAAGTTACTCCAGATCCTCATGGCATTAATCAACATAGTTTTACTGATTTTAATGGAACTATGCTGATTACATCTGCAGAAGATTTTGATATTTGTGATAGTGCAGTGGCTGTTGAAGCAGAGCACCAGAAGTTTCTGCAAATTTCATCTACAAAAGAGTAATCTCTCTTTTGAGGCACTTTTATGTTTCTTATGGTAGGTTATGCCTATGATGATACTTTTGCACATTCTTTTATATTTTGTATTTTAGTTATGTCTGAGTTTCAATTAATTTCACCTACAATATTTTCTAAATATAAATTCATAAGTAATGTTAATAAAATGTTTTTTGGGGGAAAAAAAAAAGCTTGTTCTGTCATTATCCTGAATGAGTTGTATAGACCAATATGTGTACTGGAACCTGTAATTTCTTAATTATGACTCTAACAGAGTTTAGTTGTCTCTTCAATTATTTCCTTACACTGAAGTCTTTATTTGAAGAAAGCCAATAAATTGCATTGATGTTAATCATCCCCAGCAGTTTTGTAGCTCAGCTGGCTTTCTTGAAAGAGCTGCTCTCAAAGGGGTGCTTAGTTTAGCTTATTGTCTGCTGCTGGGTCTCCTGTTTGATGTTGCACTATCTGAATAGCTTTTGTGTGGGTGACAAGCTATTTGTTTGAAATTACACTGGCTTTCAGTTAGAATAATTCAGATGTGTGCTTTAAACCTATTCTGGAGAGGGAACATGATGGGCAAACTAGTCAAGATCTTATTTTCTTACTGATGTTTCTCTCATTGCCATATTTTCGATTAAAGCAGTTGTGTGCTTGCCATTGTCTTTCTATCACGCCAGTTCTGGTTCTTGGTCTCAAAACCCCTTTTTATTTTAATAAAATTCATTTATTAAATTCATTTTTTCACTCTTGCTCAGTGCAGATGAATGAGGATACTGTGGCAGACAATTGCAGGTAACTAGTGACACAGTTTTGAGTTCTTGTCCCATGCCAAACCTCTTGGTAGCCAGCCTTCCAACAGAAAGGGACTAGTATAAACTCCCTGGGGGAGCCAGGGCACAATACCTGTGGACATTGCCCATATCCCTTCCTGTTGGTTGTGAACTTTGGCTGTGCTGTTTAGAGCAGCAGCCCAGCATGTCCTCTGAATATCTTCATACCTAACGCTAACATTTAGGGCTGTGTTCGTTTCACATTCTGACCATGGCTTATAAAAACAGAAGCCTGTTTAGGAAGTTGAAGTTCAATTTAGACACAAATTATAACTGTAAAGAATGGCTATCTTTGAACAGCAACATCATGGGGTATATAATATATATAATCTTTGGAATCATGCTTGAGAAATTACTATTGCTCCTTATCTCTTTGTGTCTTTGACTTTCATAGGAGTTTATTTGGATGGGATACAAAAGTGGGCCTAGAATTTAAAGGGAGCCCCAAATCCGAGAGCAGCTCCACTCTTGTTTTTGATCCAGAATTGCGTGCCTTGAGTAATGCAATACCCTGCTCCTGTCCTGGAAAGGATCCAAGAGCTTGCCACTCATCTGTTCATGCCAGCTCAGGGGCTCAGTGAGAACTGTCTTGATGGACCAGAGTGCTGCAGGGACCACTGCAGCACCCTGTGTACTGCAGCTGCTCCATGGGCACTTTCTTCACTTGCATAAAAACATCATTTAAAACCTAAGGGCTTGCTGTTAAAGTACATAGTGAAATATCACAGGCTTGGGTTTTAATCCCTTATCTGCCTGGTATAATATAGAAATTTAAGATAAACCATGATTTTCACAGGGTTTTATAGTGAGCAGGCTGTAGAGTATTCTGGAGGAGGTGGGGCAGGGAAAGGAAATATTATTGGAAGATTTTTTTTCAGTTCCTTTTAGAAGCTGTTACATAAATTGTACCATATTTCCAGGTAAATGCCTTTACCTTTGTCTTCTTTAAGCCACAAAAAATTCAGCAGTCTCTGTGCTGCTCTGCTTTGTGTTCTTAGGTTACTTTAACATCCCTTCAGCCTACTGTGACTTTGGCTAATCTAAACACTTGTCATCTAAAGCCCTTTATATAATTCAATTCTTACTTCTTCTTTCAGTTTGCTGATGAAACAACAGTTGGCCCAAGGTTGGCCAACTGTTAGTGTTTTGCCACATTGAAAATTAATACAGTCCATACCATCCTGCAAATTAACTTTTATTATAGTAGCCAGTGTCCAGCATCTGGTATTGTGTGTCACAGTGCAAATTTCTACAGCAGAGGAGGGAACCAATGATTATAATCAGTTGGGTTTGCATAGGCAAGCTGCCACTGAAACTCCTGACTAGTGATTTGCACAGGACAGTCATACCTACCAGTGAAAAGCTGTTGCTGAAATAAGCAGATTTTAATAAACTGCATTGCAACATTCTTGCTCTTCAACTTTCATTGTGACCCAAAATTTCAGTTCCTTTCTTAGTGATATCTTGCAAAGAGCTGTATGAAAATTATAAAAATGAAAATCTGCACTGATTCTTCATCATGTGACAGTACTCAAGGATTTGCTTTGTAAATTATTTCCAGAGTAGAAGACTGGCTTCATCTTTATATTTCAAAGGAACTTTAAATGTCAAAAAGAGAAAAGAAAAAAAAAATCCTTGTGGAAACACATAATATTTTTATTGATAAGCTACATAATGGCAAACAGAATTTCACCATACATCATTTTAACACTGATTTGCCCCAATAAAGGGCTTTCTCACAATTCCATACTTTAGTAGTGAACTGACAATGAGTTCAGCTTGTATGCCTGGAGTCAGATTTCTGATTACAAGAAGCATTCCTGTTTCTCTGTCACTTCCCATTAGTTGAGGTAGAAAACGTGGAACTTTTTTTAGAAAAAAAGCATTATTTAGAAACAATGTCCCATGTTAAAAAAAAATATATTAAAAACTTGTGTCTCAGATCAGAGGTGAGAGATTCTATCCTGAAGGTTGCAGTCAGCCATATGGCTGAGGGCAGCTGTTCTGACCCACACAGGGACAAGAATTCTGTTCTACTAGAGAAACATAGTCCAGCTATGACTGTGTAAATCTGTAAGAACCACGCTGTGGATGTCTAGCATTACGCACTTACAGTAGTGTTACTGAAAGCAAAATCTGCCTCATTTTCTTTCTAATGAGAAAGACTATCACAATAATTAGTGCAGAATTACATGCTTCTGTTGAAGTAAGCCTCATTTTTCAGTGTCTGGTGGTCCTGTACATTAATGTCTATTATCCGATAAAATAGTTAATTGCTGAAGAGAAGGGGTGTTAATTATATACAGCCTAATGAACAGCAGTGATATTTAAAAAGTAACCTATGGAAACAAGAAGCATAAAAGCATTAGCCGCTGTTGTGATCATGAGCTGTGATTTCCAAATAAATTCCAGAGAAATGAGTGTTCCCGGCTCATGTGTGAGCTATTCATGAAAGAGAGAGAGTTCAGGCAAGTTGAAGATTAATCTGTGAAATGTAGAGCATTGTATCTATTTTGTGGGAATGAAAGAAGTCACTTTTGATGAAGGTTCCCTTTGTACTGGCAGCGCTGACCATAATTTCAGATGTAAATGGAGAAAAGTGGTGCTCTTCCAGACAAATCAGATTAGGTGCCTAACTGCTGTTGTGTGAAAGGTTTTAAATGCAATTGCTACTCAAAGCACATCACACTGTCTGACTTGGTGGGGCTAAACTTCTATCTAGTAAGCATACAGAAATCTTAAGCCTTATTATTTCTGAGGCCAGATCCTCATGAAAGGCCTTAATAAATTAACTGCAGGTTAAATACTTTACTATATCTACCATCTGAATTACAATAATTTTGCTCAGTGAGCTGTTTTGGAGGTAGGGCACTATTCAGGAAGTTTGCAGCAGCTTTTCTAGGATGGCAATGCCTGTTTACATTTTTTAAGGCTTAGAGTGAAATGCAGTAATAAAACTCACAGTATCTAATAAATGCATATGAAAACTGTTATCTATGAGATTTGTTTTCCTGTACGTGGGAAGCAAGATAAAGAGGTTAGATTATACTAATAAAAGCTATTTAAAAAGTCAAGAGAGTAGAGGGTGAATAATATACCACACAACCATGGCAGAAGGAAGCTTTCCATTATTACAGTAATTTTCAACTGGAGAATCTTGATTTTCAGTGATGTTAAGAAAGAGCACTTTATAGAAGTGCCTCCAGTAGAAAGCAGCACAACTCACAAGTCTTTCACGCCCTCCCCACCTTGCATTTTTTTTTACTCTTAAAGTGGGAGGGAAGTCTAATGAGAAAAAAAGTAATGACAAATGGTATTTACTGCTCTCTCATGGATTCAGCCTGCTGCACTAGAGCATAAGGAGCCTGTAAAGTTTCCACTGTGCCAGCCAGAGGGACTCTACCACGATTTTAACAAGAGCTGGAGTGAATTCAAAGACTTCAATAACCTTCTTTTAGGTGCAGGAACATAATCTTACACAGAGCAGTGTTCTCCTGCAGCAACACATGCATCTGCTTTACCTGTGATCTACTTCACTAGTGTTCATCAGTGGGTACAAGCAAATAAACAAAGGCTAAACAAAAAGTTTCCAAACTTCATTTCAGTGCCCACAGAGTTTCTGGATATGATTGCTTGATCTGGTGGGCAACTAACTCACTGATTTACTCCAATATGTCTTTAAATAGGATTAGAACTAAAATAGGCTGTGAACCCTATTTTACAAAAACACTGGGAAATATCTGTTTTAATATTAAAGGTGTTTCCTTGATTAGGTTTTCTCAGGATTTGTTCCTTCCACCTTTGTTATGACTTCTTTTAAAATCTAAACCAATATTCAGATAATTAGAGATCAATTTATATAAAGGAAGAATTTAGTATGGTTTAAATTCATCAGATAGTTTGGATACTCTTCTTTCCAATAGGTTACACATGAGTAGACATCTAAGTGCCCCTTTGGTACTGGCAATTAAAATGAATTCCTTAACTGGTTTCATAAGAGCAGTTTTGCATCCTTCTAGTGTGAATTGACCTAAGCAATACTCAAACAAAACTGTGCAGAATGAATCACACAAGTTCTAATAAAATAAGTTTACTAAAAAGTAAGTGGGTCACTGAAGTAGTGCTCACCTCCTTTTTGTTTTCCAATTTCTATTTTTTATTTGAGACTGAAAAAAAGATTACAGACTGTACTCTGCAGTAATGCAGATGAAAAGCTGCTGTTGAACCCCAGATATAAAGTAAAAAAGTTATTCACAAAACTATTGCAATAGAGCTGACAGAGAATTATCCAACTCTTCATTGCCTCATTTTTGTGCAGAGACATCTGCAGTTTTTCTATCCCAAACAGACAGAAATATGCCTTTAAATATGACAGTGAGTACTTAGTAGCATTGAAGTTTGAGGTTTTCTTTTTTCTCATTTTTGAGAAATCTGATTTCTCAAAATAGCTTTCTGATTTCATCCCACAAAGTGTTAGGGAGGAGCATGCTGAGTCTCAACTGCAGAGGGTGAGGCTTCAGATCTCAGAGCCTCAAAATGTCCTCGAACTATTTATTGCTGAAACCCTCAGCTCTGTGAAGAAGCCACTGACAAACAGTTCAAATGGCTTTCTGGAGAGAAAAGAGGTAGGACATACCTTAAGCACTTGAGAAAGGCAAATCAGAGGAAAATATAAAGGTTCCAGCTCTTGCATGCTCCCTCCTAATCACAAGAGACAATTTTACAAGTTGTGCAGTGATGATCATTCCTTGGCTAAGGAATCCTGGGCTGGAAGGAGGAGGGGAGAGCCTTTTTTGACTTATTGCACTTCCTTCTGCTTTGCCCTCTTTAACAGCCTCTGGCTGCACTACGTTCTTAAAAAAGCCAGAGACCACAGGACCTGACCATGTTCTCTGTGCTTATTAGCCACATGGTCTGAGCTCCTTTCACTCCAAATTTTCCTATGAATGTGAGTGACTGTCCCAAGTAAAGAGTAACATAATGCTGGAAATCCAAATACGTTTTCTGAGGACATCACAGAAAAACTAAGGATACAGCTGAGTTCATGCACACTTCTGGGCACCCAGGGCGCAGAGGATTGCCATTACCTGGGATAATCCCTACTCCCAGTGCAAGTCACAACCTATGCTAGAAGTATGACTTTGATTTGGGAAGGACATCTGTCCCAGTGCCGTGCAGACCTAGGAGAGCTCACCGCCAGGGACATGAGCTGAGAGGTACAGAGCAGGGGGAGCAGGGCCTGAGCAGGGACACAGCCCTGGGTGCATCACTCAGGATGGGGATGGGGAAGTGGCTTTGGGGAGAGGGAGAGCAGGAGTGAGCAGGGGCTCCCACCACATGACCTGGCCTGCTGGAATGCTGAGGCTGGTGACAGAGCTCTTCTCCCCTGGCCCTTCTGGCAAATCCATCCCCCTGTCTGTTCTGTACAGTGTGCTCATATAAAAGCTGCATATTTTATTCCAAGGAATTTATATTATTTGAGCGCTACATTGTAAACTTGTTGGTCATGTGGTCATATTGCAGCACTATCACACACTAGCTAATGTACAAAAAGCAAAAGAAATAAAAAAAAATCAGCTGTCTGGACTCTCAGGTATGATGCTGTTGAGGCAGGACAGTATGAAAAAACTCCAGTTCAGAAGGCTTGAGAGTAGAATTCCGATTTATTTCAAATACATCGCTCTTTTATAGAGAGCATTGTCCAGACCAATTCCATTGGTCCCAGAGTAAAAACATCTGCAGTGAATGATGCTCTGTGGCAGAACTAATCTATAAACAAGGTGAACAACAGGAAAGATAAAGAATTATTTGCATTCTTTCCCAACTGTTTCCCAGGCTCTTGCCTGGTTAGAAACTCTCTGTTTTATCTTTGACTGAAGTGAGAACATCCACACAGGTGGGAGCATAGGGAATTAATCGAGTTTTGAAATGCATCACTGTACTCAGCAACAGCCTAAAAGGTAGTATTTTTCAACATCAGACAACTGAAAACATGAAATAATAACAATTTGGTTTTCCAGCTGATGCAATAAATCTCAGCAGCACTAAGCACTCCATAAAACACACTAAAGCACAATTTTGAGGCTTTTGGAACAGGTGGATGATGGTGACAGCTTTCTCGATTTTATTGCTTTCAAACTAAGCAGATGTGAAGAGAAATTGCAACGCATAACTAAATCCATATCTAACACTGGTATGGGTTATTGGTAGCATTTACTCACTCTGGTTTGATAATGTTTCTTTCAGATGTTTGTATAGTCATGCTCTGATACATAATTAGGACTCAGTCTTCCTGTGTGTTATTTCTGCTAAATTTCAATTTAACTGTTATTTAATATTCAAGAAAAATGCTTATTTTCCTAATCAACAGGTATGGGACTCTGCCTTGACTCAGTACATTACTTTATGGGATATGTTTGGGGTGTACAATGTCCCCTTTAATAGTAATGCAGATTTTGCAGTCTGCACTTTGGTCTCTTACATTTCTTCAGTTTTAGTAATGAAGAAGAATGAAAAGGGGGTTGTTGGTGAAGGAACTTCACAGTCCTGTATCTGCACAGAGTGTTTGTATAGCTGAAGGTGAAAACAGAAGGGGCTGGGAAACAAAGATTGCATTTGCAAAGGTTTGATTTGTGTGATTTTAATAAGTGTGTAGCTTTCTAACCCCTACTGGTAGAGTTCCAAGAATTTCCCAGGAGCTTTTCAAAAAGTGTCTAGGGCACCTTATCTCTGTCCTTGGACATTTATATCTATATTTATTAAGGTAAATACCTTTGAAAATCTGGCTCCGTGTTTCATTTTCAAAGTGGTTGAAGATCAAGTGGTTCACTGTTCATGCTAAATGTCCTGCTCAGAATCACACAATTTGGCATTGCTGAACATAAGACTCTTTATTTTCTTGTGTGCCAAGGGCAAGAATCTCACCATGCAGTGCTCAGCAAGTTGGATCACCATGAAAACAGCGTGCATAATTCTACCCATTAGGGGCAGTTGTTTAGAATGGGAAAGCTGAAAAACAGGAAAATAATTAAAAAGTGCACATATAAATGCCCAGCTTGGTGAATTGGCCAGAAATGGTCAGAGGCTGAGCCAGATCCTAGTCTCTGCTGCCTTCTGCTTTTGACTGTGAATTTGGGGCTGTGAATTTTGCAATATAAGAAGTTGCCAAAATTTAATTGATTTGACTAAAGAAAAAAAGTAAATTCTATAAATGCAGCAGTATGAGAAAGCATCAAAATGTGAACCACTCCTGTTTTAATATTTGCAAACCAGAAACCTGCCTGACATTTTGTGCAATCAAAACCACACCCTTTTCCATTCAGCTTTGATTTCTTAACAAGAAAGCTCTCATATCGTTCCCTCTCTCCATGGTTGCTGGTACTATCTACAGTTTCAGATAACAAAAATGAAAACTGACTGTGCCAAAGTGATTATATTATTCATTTTTTAACACAGTTATCATTTTCACATTTCTATTTTATGTGTTTTTGAGTTCCGAAGTGAATCATACACGGAAAAAAATAAAACACTTTATATTAAATCAGTCTCAGAATGCCAAGAAAAAACATCTACCGCACCCTGTGATTAATTCATTAATCCATCTTTCAAAACAAGCAATTTAATTAGCTTGCAAACAAGAACATGACGCACACGTGTCTCTTCAAATGGTGTTGACATACTAAATAGTTTGGATTCCTGCAATATACAGCCTTTACCTTGCTACTTCTAGTTCCAGTAAGACCCAAGACCAAAATATTTTTGATATCCAAGTTTACTTGATGCACAATATGGAACGAGCTTGTGGTCTGAGGCTGACATATGAAGAACAGATTTTTTTGAATAAATTTGTAATTTCAAGTGCATCTAAGCGGCAGTCCTGAAATGAGCAGAGCTGACTAAAAACGTATGCAGATGTTCAAAGATCTGAGTGCTATTGTTTGGCCTCTTCAGGAGAACTAAAACTCAACTGATGGCTCATGCCATAGACATGTATTTGCATACATGAAAGAGAAGGAGAATTGATGGAGGCAGACTGTGAAGATTGCAAGGACAGATAGGTCTGCCAACCCAGTTAGGGGATGGATACCACATCAAGAGGCTTGACAGTGCTGTATAAAGTAAGGGTGATGGTTTCAGGGGGGAAGGTGGGACTGAAGCTGAATTTTGTATGTGCCTCTCATCCAATTAAAAGGCAAGCCAGAAAACCTACTGAATAAAACCATTACTATTCTATTCATAATGATGCAATTACATTAAAATATTTCTGAAAGATCAACCAGGATATTTTTTGTCCTTAGGTAGTAGTTATTTTTACTTTCTCTGTGCTTATGTCTGACTCTGCTACTATGTCACTAAATCTCAGAAATGGGACTGAGATGAGCACGTGGTAACCCTCAAAGTCTTTGCCATTTCACCAACAAGGTCAGTCCTTTCAGCTAATGGAGGTACTGTGGCACTGAATTAGTCCCTGTCATGATCCAACGCAATTTCTTGTACTGACTTCTTGACTTTTTGCTAACATTATTGGCATAGACTGCAATATAACTGGAAATACTTTTTTTTTTTTTTTTTGATGTTCAACACAAAAGAGAGAATTAAGTTGCTAGATATGTGTCTCAAGACTTTGTTTATTTTGGAAATCTGTAAGGAACACAATCAGTTTCTGAGATTTAAATTAGCTCATTGACTAGTGAAAAAACACAACAGCTATAATCCTACAGTAAAGACAAGTAAGATGAAGGGTCTATCACATTTAGATATGTTTGACAATATGTCTTCTGTCATACCTCATGTTTGGTTAGTGTCTGGGATGGGTGAGGAGTAATGTGGGAAAATACACATACACCTCATGTGTTGTGAAATGGTTCTTGCGTTGGTTCCCTGCGCCAGCTGAATCAGAAAGCTCTGGTGGGGTGGCCTTGTAGCAGATTATGAGAAAGGCCAGAGATTTGGGTTCATGTGGATCCAGTCATGCTGGTAAAACAGCAGGGAGATTCACAAATGAATTGATGGTTGAGAATGACCAACATATGAGTAAATGGTGAACTGACGGAGTTTCTCCCACAGAGGCCACACAGTAAGGAACTGGTTTGGAAGCAATCAGCACTCAATGCATGTGAAATTCAGGCCTGGTAAGCAGTGCTGCTTCTTATACCCCCAAATTTCTGTCCTTTGGGTAATCTCCAAGTTCCAAATATTTTCTTTTACTGCTGGCCTGGAACAAAAATAAAAGTATAAATATCAGATTTTAATTAAACATTGTTTTTATAAGATTGAAATGTATCATTTTTTAGTAAAACCAGAACAAGATGTTCTTGTATCATTTTTAGTAAAAGAATGTATCATTTTTAGTAAAAGAAGAACAAGAGTAATCAAGTCTAACCAAAACATCCTTCATGTAAAGAAACAAAATGCTTTGTTCCTTTCTGCCCTATAAAATGTGTGGAGTAGTATGTTCTCACTAAGCAGCCAGTCTCACACAGACTGATATTTCTTAACAGAAAGTTTGTTTCTTTTGTAATGCTTTGACAAAACCAAATCAGAGATTTCTTATATACCTTGCACATATATAATTTCCATATCAATTAGAAGTTTTGGAAGCCTGGTAGATGAAAAGTTGGTATGTTCGTTTGACTGAGAAGTCACAAAGAAATACGGGCAAACCCCAGTGTTACAACTTTTGAAGACAAGGCCTGGAAGTCCTTTCAGGGTGCTTATACATCCACCATGAACGTTTATCAGAAATGCTTAATCTACAGAGAGGTGCCCTTTATCTGAGGCATTGGGGCTAAAGATGAGTGGAAAAGTGAACATAAAGAAAGTGTTTCGGTTTCGGCTTCTGAAGCTGCTCAGATCCTGCAGAGAAATATCATCCATCTCTGTGTTGTGCCCCCAGGGCTTTCAGCCTGGAGATAACAGCCCAGCCTTGCATGAAAGCACCAAGGCAGCTGCTGGCCTGCATGACTTTAAAAACATTGTGAAGCTGCGTTTTCTTGCCACTGCACATAACCTAGGAAATGAACAGGAAAACTGGGGACATCTCAGCCCCCAGCACATGGCTAAGCTTCAAGGCACAGTCTCCCAAGTCATAAGTTGTCAGTTCTACTCACCATGCCCAATGGAGCTCCTTCCACGATCATATTTCACAAAGTTAGTGGAAATTGCTTGCAAGTTGGATCATAAAGGACCTAACTGATTTGCCTAAAACTCAACAGGCAAACTTCAGTTTGGTTAATTCTGGTACCTAATGCCAAGAAAACCAGCTCTCAAATAGGCAGCTGGTTTTAGCACTAGTACAGCCAGACCACAGCATGAGCAAAGCAAGGCTGGGCCATCTGCAAAAAGAATGATGGACATACTTTTAGTCTGTTTAGCCAAATATTTTATTTATCAATGCAAATTTATTTTATATTTTGTTTTCTTCTTACATACAATTTTTCTGTTCCACATTTAATATTTGGATTCTTTCTCTTTAAACACAAAGATTAGAAATCTAGTATGATGGAAAGCAAAGTCACAGCAGCAATATTCGACATAGGCAGACACCAGTGTGATTCTTCCCACATATCGACCCATTCCTGTATATCAAAACTGTTTCAAAAAATAAAATCTCACCAACTTTTTACAAGATGCATGAACAGCCATACTATTTTCCAAAGTTAAGACTGATCAGCAGTTTTTCTTGTTACAAAATACTGTTCTTTTCTACTTAGATGAACAGCTTATTTGATGTTTTGTGAAAGACCTGGTCCCTAAAATTTGTCATCTAAAAGACAGATGTATAGAGCACAAATGATGCTGAGGAATTTAGGAGTGTATACATTAATTCCCTTGTATTCATTTTTCTAATCACATAAAGTGGTTCTAGACCGCTAAATGTGGCTATTCCTGCTAAGTCATAATCTTGGGACTAAGCTTTTATTTTTTCAAACTTAGATTTATTATCATACCGTAGTCTAAAGAAGCTATTGTCTCCCATTTAGTTTACTGTATAAAATACTGTCTAGTCAGAAGAAAAGAAGAAACTTAGATGTTTTCTTCATTTTTGAAATTACATTTTCCTCTAAAGTTCAAACAGAAAAATTGGCTTACAGAGTGTTTTCAGTTAGCTGTTATCATACACTGCTGGTTTTATAGCCCACTATTTTATGATGTTCTGCAAAACTAATCCAGAAGCATCCCACATGTTCTTATTAGCCAAAATTCTAATTTTCCAGTCTTTTTTGAGGCAATACCCTTACTAAGATTCTTGGAATGCCATAGAATTTGGGTTTCAAACATTCTTAGCTAACTTGATCTTTCCATTTGCTTCATCAGTTTTAATTTCAGGCATGCCCTGTTGCAACCAAATATGATGACAGCATCTTTCAGAAGACTGTACTAGCTTTGCTCCATTAGTTTGCTTCCCTAAAATTTTTCTTTGTGCTCTTGTACCCCTTATAACTCAGCTCTTTTTTACTGCTTTTTACCATTGATAGAGAGTACTTCACAATTCTTCCCACATGTTTGGTAAAAAAAATTGAAAACCAGTTAACAATGATGATTAAACCAGGAAATGTTCTTAAAAAATAACACACAGAAAAAAATATAAAGTAAATTTCTTATTACCATGACAAGGATTTCTTTCCAAGTTCAAAAAGTCTTTTGAATTGTCCTAAGGACTGTCTGTTTTCTTTTTTATTTCCCTCAAAAAAGTATAATGTACAGTCTCAATAAAAACAATATTTCTTTCTGTAAAATCATTGTTGCCTGGAATTGGTTTTGAGAAAACATTTTCATGGCTCAGAAGGGAGATAAACTCGCTTTAAAAATTTGATGTCCATCAGATTTGCCAGCCCCTACTGTCACAATGGTGTGAAGCTCAGCCCTCATGTTACCATTTCTTTCACAGGCATTTAGCAGCAGGCTGGGCTAAGTGATCACCTCATGTGTTATTAGAAACAAGGTTTGGATCATGCTGGGCTGGATTTGGACAGAGAAATCATGTGGCTCTGCAGGACAACTACACAATATGAATCTGCTCACGATGGAGCAGACATTACCCTGCCCCTCATATAATTCCTCTTTTTATTCCATTCTGGTTCCAGGCCACACAGAGCTGTCATACTCCACAATGAAGTGAGATTCATTTCACTAATTACTGGAAAAGAGAATGGGAAAATATACTCCATAAGGTTGACTAAGAAGTTTTTAAAAATACAAAATATAACTCAATTTGAAAATCAGTAATAAAATAAATTTACATAATTGCTCATTAAAATCAGAGATAATCCTTCATAAATGCTGAGCTGCTTCAAAGTACGAATTGCCTCATCTTTCAGGAAAGCCAGTTTTCTGTGAGACCCAACCTGCACATTATAACACAGCAAGAACCTCCTGTTCCCAAGCTAGACACATACTTTATGTGTTGTGCCTCCCTATCAGTCTGCAAGGACTTGGAAACCTTCCAGAGTGCTGGGCTGAGCTGTATTCTTCCTTTCCAGAGCAGGAACTCTGAAATGTGCTGTTTCTCACCTGGAAAAATACTGGCCCCAGCTGCTGCATATCCCCCCTCCTGACTCTGCTTTGTACTCTCCAAAACCTGATGAGGAGATCCCTTCACTACAACATCCACAGCTCTCTGCTTGCACACAGGCATGTATGCCATGTGACCAAAGCCCAAATTCACTGGGTC
Source organism: Taeniopygia guttata (assembly GCF_048771995.1). Taxonomy (NCBI): domain Eukaryota; kingdom Metazoa; phylum Chordata; class Aves; order Passeriformes; family Estrildidae; genus Taeniopygia; species Taeniopygia guttata. The sequence continues at coordinate 24,283,880 of NC_133026.1, read as the reverse complement.
CTGAAAAACAACAGCTTGAAAATGGGGATCAAAAGGCGAGAGTCTGATTAGACCGAGGCAGAAATTTTTCCTTTTCTTCTTCTAGCCTGTTAGAAACACCAAGGAGTTTATCTTCAGAGCTCCCAGAGCCTTTGAGGTTATTTTTGTCCAGACAAATTAAATTCCTCTTTTCAAGTGATGGATATTTGTCTTATATGCAGGTAATCTGAGAAATACATATTTCATAACCATGAAAATTTACCAAGAGCCTTGAGCATGACCTGTTAATGCCATATAGTGAGTGACTAATTTTGCCTATCACTTAGCAAGGTACAGCATTGTTAGGCTGTAATGCATACACCCAACAAGGCTTTGTTGCTTAAAAATCCCAGCTCAGTGTCCATGACAGCTCACATCAACTGCTGTCACAGTATTGCTGTGAAAAGGTCCTACATATTAGCACTGGTCAGCTGGATGGGCCACCTGAAAACCTGCACCATATCCTTAGTGAAATAGTAGAAGTGATCCCTTTTTTACCAAATTTTCTGATTTCATTGCCATATTTTACATAGGAGCTGCTTTTCTGCTGATGAAGAAATTAGTGACTCAGTGGCTTGAAATACAAGGAACTGTTTTGAAATATTTTGATTTCTTTTGAATTGGATAAATACCTGCACTCTGACTTTAGTTTCTGCCTGAGTGTTTTCCTAGATGTAAGCTACATTTTCTTTGTTTCATGAACCATTGACTTTCTAAGTAACTACACTGAGTATCTCAAGGAATCCCCCAAAGATGCATAGGTAACAGGATGTTTCCTTGCTCCCTTTTCACTTCAGACTCTTGAATGCTTGTCTTGAATGAAGTAAAAGCAAAGAGAAAGAAATGTTTCATTAGAGTAAGCTAAATTTTTTAATCTAATTTTGTCTGTAAATATCCCACCTGAAGATATTCTCAAGTGTGTGCCTAGTCAATGAAAAGTCTCTGCCTAGCTACAGAGTCACTAATAGAGAGAATGAGAAGATAGGAAGAATTTCTGATTAGAAAGGAGCAGTGATTATTGGAAGCACATGAGAGAAAAGACACTGCTCTGGCTAATGCCATTTCACCACAAGTACTGTGAACATGACATTTGCTTAGAGGTATTAGCTGCATCTCTGTGTATGCTACTTCCATCTCCTTTTTATCTGTAACATTTAGCCTCAGATCTCATTGTTTTAATGAACAGATAAATAAACATTTATAAGGATATTATAATATTTTCTATAACTGATAGAAAACATTATTTCAAGCTGTAAAAAGACCACATAATAACTTAAGACAAAAAAGAACTATTTCTCGCTGAAGGGCCTTGTGACAGGCTGAAATATAAATCCTGTGGGAGTCTTGTCCTTCAGTGTCACCATCAGGTTTCTGCTCCCCAGGAAAAAGAATCTGGGAACATTTAGAAGCTGATTTAGACAGTTTCGATAAGAGAGATGACAAAAACACATTATGGCCATGGACCAAGCACGTGTTGGGGAACTCTTGGTTGTTGCTGTTGTGGGAGTCTACATGTCCCAGCCTCCTGCCAGGAGCAGGGTGCCAATACCATGATGTGTGCTAGTCTGGGTGCCAGCAGAAGCTTAGAAGCGTACAGGAAAGATTCAGCTATGTTCAAAATCCTCATTCTTAGCTGTAGATGATTCACTAGAAGAAAAAATAAATTCAAGAATACTTATTCAGCCTTATCACAGTAGAAATGATAGAACCCATAACCTCCAATGGCATTCTTGAGGCCCCTAAGTTGTACCTGGGGAAGATTAACAGACAACAAGTAGTATCTATCACAGCCAACACTTAAGGTAGCCAGTAAAAAGCAGTCTTCAAGTGGGCCAGTGGGACACAATTCAGTCTTAGCACAGTACTGGCCTGTGATTCTGGCAAGGAATCCCCCACTAGGGTCTTCCTTGCAGGGAAATTTGTGCTAAATAATATTGTTCCTACTCTTTCAGCCACCAGCTCAATGGTTACAGCCCTTGCATAGATGTGAAAACCCACAGTCAGTTCTTTCCTCTGCTAAGGTATTATAAACCCACACATTCCTCTTAAACACTCTAGCCCCACAATACAGTCTATCTCTTCCAATCTTGTTGAAATTATTTGATAATTCAATATTCATTGAAAGAGAAAAATGTTATTCAATGTAACTATATATCAATGGAATTTAAAAAAAAAGAAAAAAAAAAAAAGAGAGAGCTGGATTCCAGAAACCTGCACCAGGGAACATTTTGTGTGAAAAGTTTAAGTATTTGCCATCTAAATTTCCGCCTCTTCAAAAGAAAAGAAACCAGTTTTACAGTCAGATTCTAGCACCTGAATCATCTCCCATCTCCCAGGGCCCCTTTGTGTGCAAGGCTTCCTCATTTATGTGCTCTAAGAATGCCAATGTCTAGATGATTGTGAGGCATGAAAGAATGACAACTTGGTAAATCTCACCAGGGTGGTTATGAGAGAGATGTTTGTTTACTTCTGACCATGTTTGCAGGATCTTTATTCACTTAGGACTTTGGAGGAAAAAATGTAGGTATCTACAGAATTTAGAATCTCCTAGGCTAGCTGGAAATCTGAGGACCAAAATTTTGAATACAGAAAGCTGTAGAGCACAAAGGAACAAAATATTTTGCATGTGCCATTTAATTTTGCTTTTCATAACAATTTTCTGGGCTGATTTCCAGTGCTACTCCTCTGGGACTAGAACTGTTACACCAGCATGTTCTGTTGGTGGGGCAGGTCACAGCTGCCTCAGTTGTGCTTTAGCACCAGCCTCTTTCCAGCACCAGCCTCTTTTCAATATTCTCAGGTTTTGATCCCATACTGCTAGTCAAATAAAATATTTCCTGAAATTGCCTGTGAAACAAAGTACAGTTACAGACCTAGGACTAAATTACAGAAATTAAATGTTCATCATTCCAGATGAATTACTTCACCCTAAATATTTCACATGTGTTTCTAAGTAACTGCGTGTTCCCTCCAGAGAACTGACTTCATTTTTCAGATGCAATAAATCCCATAGGTTAAATAATTCCAACTGCTAAACAATCCTAGTTTATCTGTTCTAACTGGGCATTGCATAATGCAGAGAAATAGCCGAAGTAATTCAGCCAAAGTAATTCAAAGTAATTCACTTTTCCCTGTGGTAAGGACACATATGCTAACTTGAGGACTCCTCATCATGCTCTAAAGATCTGTTTTTACAGCAATATGTTCAGACCAATTGCTAGATCAATTCCATGGAAAGAAAGGTGTCATCTTGTGTTGTGGTTTTAATTACCTTACACTGCCACAGCACCTTTAGGCTTGATCTCTGTCAGTTGTGAGAAGTGGGGGAGGTTTAAATGATCAGTTTGGAAGACTAGGTTACATGAGTCCAGATCACTTTGTGGAGGCAATTATTTTAACTGTTGAAAAAAAATCTATGCAAAAAAATTCTTGCAAAAAAATTCTTGATTTTGTGGGCTATAAGAACTTGATTTCATTTAAAATTCTGCTTTCTCAGTGATTTCTTATATTATACTTAAATCTGAGCTGTATTCCCTGAATAATCAGGAATACAAATTATAAAAATCTAAGAAAAGAATTCTGGCAAATGAAATACTGCCATGATAAGTTAATTCCCAAGTAACTCAATAAAGATTGCACAAATAATGTCCTAACTATTTTTTTTTCCTCAAATGACTTTTAAAAATAAAACTTAGTGAATGTATTTATTGATACAGAAATCAGGTCATGGATGAAATGGTGTTCTTACAGGAGTCAGAGGATGAATATAATCTACCCAAACTGATTCTAGTGTTTCCCTTCATTTTTCCCTGCTTCTTGAAAAGTTGATCACCTCACCTACCCAAGTAGGCTCCAGGTATCTTATTGTAAACTAAATCAATTTACATGTTAAAATGATTACTTGAACACATATGAATAAAATCTCCAGTGATGATTGATCTACAATAAAATACTGATTAATTCCTACTGATTTACAGTAACTGTGTGTGAAACGGTCAGCATTTGATAGACAAAAAGTGACTCAGTGCTTATCTCAGAAGATGAGGAATGTCAGAAACTGAAATATCTTGCCAGAGGATTTCTTTGCACCTCCAAACCATTCTCTGTTTTGCTCCATGCTTCAAGCTCCACAAGTTGCCTGAAACAGAGTGTGTACAGGACTGTACAGTGTCATTGCTGTGAGTACTATTATGGTCTGCCCTGGATGTGTGAAGGAAATAATTTTCTTTTCCATTTCTTCCTTATTTTATACACATTTATGCTATTATGTTTTTACTCCAGTTGGGTCATCTGTTAAAGGACAAAGAAATGGCTTAAATTCTTGATTTGTGTCTACCAAGTGGACAAGCTTTAACCTGTGGATGCAAAGCTTTTGTGAAGTTTTCTCCTTCAAGATAACTTGCACTCAGCCACAAATAGACTTGTGCATGTAGAAAACCTTTCTCATCTCTTCTTTTTTTACAGGAAAAAGCTAGTTAGAGTACAACATCCTCATGTACACAAAGAAAGAAGGAAAAAAAAAAAGAGGAAAAAAGGCTAAGAAAAATTCTGTTTCTACCAAAAAACTTCCTCTAAATCAAGGGGAACTCCTCATTTGCTGAACAAGAAAGGTCTAAGCACCCACTTCTAGCTCTGGGTCTCAAGGAAATAAGTGATAATCCACACCAAACCAGACCAAGCTGTTTAAATACTCAGCATTGTACCTCACCTGGAACCCCTAATACTGTTTGTCAAATATCAGTGGCATTTCCTGTCAATATTATTGCTGGCTAGGTGGGGAACCACAGCCTCCAAATGTCATAGCTGCAAGCCAGGGCAGCACATTTGTCCTGTAAGGAGTCTGGTCTCATGACTAAGCACAACTACCTTTTGATGTCACCCCTACATTTGTTTCCACAGCAGTGCTGCCCTTCTATCCCATTAATTTTCTTTTACACTTATTTTATAATGTCAGCTTGATAACCATTGCAAAAATGCAAACATAAATTGTCGGATTTCACAGTTCAGGCTGGACTATGAGGAGGCAGATATTTTGCCTAATGAGTTCATGCCCAGTACTTTAAGACTCTGCTTTCCTTGAAGGAAGACATTCTTCTGTACCAGCTGGAATTTTATTCTGACAAAATCAAACAGAAAAATGAGTATTTTTACTTCAGTGATTACATCTATGCACATCCCACGTGGTTTATTGTGTAACAGTTTTTCAAGGTCTTTTTTCCCCCTTTGTTTGCACAGTGCCTCCCACAGCAGTGCTCTGCTCTGGTGAGAGCTCCCAGGCATTCTAGAATCTTGGCAAAAAAAAAAAAAAAAAAACAAAAAACAAAAAACAAACAAACAAACAAACAAACAAAACCCCAAAACCCCTATCATATAAATTAACTGGATATTTGTTAAATATCAAATTAATTCTTATTTGGTAGCATACAGGAATGCGTTCTTGGGCAGTTCTTTCTTACATTTATTATATCTAGGATCACTTTTCTACTTCATTTTTATAGGTCTCCCAAAACCAGGTTTCTATGAAACATGTGGAGGAGGTGTTGCTTTGTGATATCCTAACAGTTTAAGGAATTAATTAGAGGAAAATAGTAATATGAAATTGAAGCCCTTTTCAAAAGAGAGAGTGCAGGTTAAAATTCGTGTTTCTTCTATAAAACTAAAAACTTCATGGCCACTATTGAAATAATGTAGAACAACTTAACATTTTACAGACTGATTTGTACAGCAACACAGGGCATAGGAAAGAGAATATAGGAAAGTGCTTTGGTACAAGCCTGGTTGCTTTGCACCCAGTTTCGCTCTGGAGAGCACTCAAAGGAGCAGCATGGCTTGCCAAGATCAGCAAGAGCTATTATTTGGAGAGTACATGCTCTACCAGGAGCTGGTGACTGGGGGAGTTAGGGGAGTAAATTATGTGTTTAGATGTGGGAAAGGCTAGCAGAGATAAGGGAATACCAGCTCTGTTGTGGAATCCAAGAAAGGAAGGCAAACAGTTGGCAGAGGAGAGGAGGGAGAGTGGAGGTCACTACTGCAAAGCTGACCCAGAGCTGACATTATTCACAGCAAGTTTAAAAGAGAAGATGATTGGATTTTAATGCATTTTCTCAGAGGAAATTTCAGAAGTCCATTTAAATTTTTTTTCCTTTTATTTTGCAAATATAGAAATATTTTCTAGGATGCGAGCTTTATTGCCTAGCTTCCTTTTAACTTTTGTTCTCTGCTTATTCCAGTATCATATTTACATTGGATGACATGTGTGAGTTACGTAGGATGTTTGAAAGTCAAAAAAAGGGTAGTTTATCTTTCAAAAATGACATTTTATCTTTCACAAGGGCATTTCAGTGGAAATTTCCTTTAAAACATTTGAACTAATAGAATTTAAATAAAATCTAAACTGGGAATCCTATATGAGGATTAGCCAGGTGAGTGTCTATTACCACTGTCAAGTTAAAGAGACTGTGAGCTATGTTAAATAGAGATAAACAATTTTCAGCATTAAATGAGGATGAATGAGGCAGAAGTAAGCTATCAAGCTTACTTCTATCAGGCAGCCTCTGAAAATGAGCAGAACACCTGCAGAGCTCAGACAAGCTGTTGGTGTACCTGCACCTGTCAGCAAAACTTTGGTAGCGAACTCTCCTCTGGGCATCAGTCACCTTTCAGATCTGTAATGTATTTCCATAACCCACTAGAAGGGAAAGCTAGTCCCCTGCTTCAACACCTGAAAACTGGAAAATTTCACCAGTGACCCAAGACAGAGGTGATGGAAGTCCATGCTTAGCTTTACATTTAAAAGAATAAAAGAAAGAAACAAAAACCTCTAAACTCTTCAACTTGCAGCTATTGTCACTGGTTTTGATCATGGTTTCATCCTTTTGGGACACAGTGTCCATACACTCTCAGTTTGTAGGGTAAGTGGTCACCTACTGGATACTTAACCTCCAAACTGCTGGGAAGGCTGGCCCATGGGGCTGAGCACTGTGACTCTTGTCTTCTGGACTAGAGGGTGCTGCACTACACACCTTGGAAAAGGCCAGTCCCCCATATGTGTGAGCAGAACCTACAGCATCACTCCTGAGCTCATTTACAAGGGTTTGTTGGAGCACAGGATGATTATTCCCGTGGATTTGCAAGTGGAGGATTGTGAGAAAGCGCCAGTGGTGCAAACAGGACTTAAAGAGCAATGAAAAGAGCAATTTCAGATGTTAATCTTGTTTTAGTATAGGGATTATATCCCAGAAGGCAGACATTCAGATGCACAGGAAGCATGAAAAAAACACTGCAAATAAAATTATAAGCAATTATTATACGCTTATAAGATAAGGAAAATCTGTGAAGAAATGCATTTCCAGACTTTTGAGTAAGAAAAAGTAGGACATCTTAAAAGCACTCAAATTTCTAGAAGGTTCTGAATTCCAACTCTTTTGTAAATTAAGGCTATTTATTGTGCAGCATATTTCAAAATCAAACACAATTATTCTTTAACCTTAACCTGTTGCAACAAACTGACCCAAAGGAGAATTTTTCAAGCAAAAAATTTTACTACATAGTTATGGATGAAATACATATCTCTCCATATTCCTAAATGTTTCATCAAGATAAGACAGGGTTTATCAGTAGTAATTTTAATTTGTTCTTGAAAGGACAGACCAGAGATTAAGAGATTGCTTCCTGTTGCATAAATTCAACCCTTAACAGCCTTCTGCTGGGAAATTGTAGGTCAATAATAGATTGAGAAGCCTCAGTAGTTTCAAAATAAATTTAAAAAAAAAACTTAATTAAGAGAATGATATGACACATTTGGCTGTAATAGCTGGGATCCAGAACATGGGTTATATTCTTCACTTGAGTTTTGACTGTCAGATGTAATGGTGTCGTTGCTGCTCCCCTCATGGGAGGAAAATATTTTAGGTTTTCAGAAAAGGGATCAGAGTTGGAAGAGAATTATAATTTAAACTGGCAATAAGGGAGGTGCCCCTTTCCAGAATAAAAAGTTCATTGCTGAAGGGAAATACTGCTGCTGCAAAATGCAGCTCTCTTGGAGGCTGCAAGTGCTGAACTTGCTCCCTTTGTGTCAGAAAGCAGCAGGCAAAGAATTGGCAGTGTTGTTAAGATGACTCATTATTTCTCCAACTCTGGTTCCCCTCTGGCATCTCCTGGTCATTCTTCTCCCTCATGTGATTCTTCCCACAAAAAAAAAATCCAAAAAACAAACTTCTAAATACCTGTCAGAGGATCTATAGCCACAATGCCAGCACAGCTTTTGTAAGGCAGCTGCTAGGAGTCTTCTCTGTTAACTGTTAATCACCAGTTCTTGCAGTCCAGTTCGTGCTAACTTAGGTGTGAGAGAGCTGGACTGCATGAGCATTTAACACCAGCATTTTATAACATGAACTGCATGCTCAGTCCCACCAGGTATTTGGAAAAGATCCTTTGTTTTTGCTGTTGAAATTCTCATTGGTACAGAACAAAAAATTTGTGAACAAAGAGCAACAGGTTCCCTAGAAAAAGCACTCTGAAAGAAGAACAGCCTTTCTGTAAAGGGAGAAAATGTAAAGCAAGGGTAATTCTGTCATATAAAAAATCCACAACGAGGGGTGGCCAGGAAGTTTCATTCACCTCCTCAGATGCAGTTACACCAGATAGGGGTTTTATAGATCTGTTGAAGAACAAGCCTGGATGGTACATAGAGAACACAGAATAACAATGCATTTCTTCTACACCATGGTGCAAGTGCATTAAAAATTAAAAAAAATCTTTCAGGACATAAAGAATATTTGCTCAAACCCAGTGATGTATCCTGGTACATCTTACTACCTGTGTCAGGAGTTCCCTTGGCAGATTTTCTGCACCTCAGGGTGAGTCAACACCTGGAGGGGTTTGGAAGAAGGGAGTAACTTGTGCGTCAGGAGCTGATGGAGAGTTTGATGGTCAGGAGGAAATACAGAGCTGGCAATCTCACAGGGATGTTTTAGACTCTCTTCTCTGTGCTTGTGAGGTTTATGTGCTTAAGCTTAGCAGTGATCAGTCAGCACCTCAAAATGCATCAATAAAATAGAACTTATTCTTCCTCCCAACCTCAAAAGTTAATATTTTATTCTTCACATAGTATTTATCCAGGCCCACACGGCTGTGGGCTTTCTCTGCTTAGTAGATGACTAACAGTTCATACTGTTTTCTCTACACATATATTTTCATGTCATTTCAGCTGGAGAAAAGAAACTATCTACTGCAATATTGTAATATATAGATTCCCACCTGTAAAACAGTGGGATAAATTTTTTTTAGGAATCTGATCAAACCATGATATCTAGAAGATCAAATGTTATATTTTATTTATAGTGGGAGCAGAAAGAAAACTAGAAGCTCAGAGCACTTCCATTGGGTGCCTGTTATTCATGTGAGCAACTTTTTATTATATTAGTGATTTGAGCAGAAAACAGGAAGGAAACATAAATGACTTTTCTCTTTGCTATCAAAGGAAAGTAATTTTAATGGACCAAGCCCATACTGTGCTTCTTTCTAGGCCCAGACAATATCACAGAATCGTGTAATAGTTTGGGTTGGAGTGGACTTCTAGAGGTCATCTTGTCCATCTCTCCTACAATGATGTCAAGGACATCTTCAGCTAGGTCAAGTTTCTCTGGACAACTAGATCAACCTGACCTTGAACACTTCCAGGGATGAGGCATCCACTACTTCTCTGGGCAATATGTTCCAGTGTCTCATCACTCTCATTGTGAAATTTTTCTTCTTTAGAGCTAGCCTAAACTTACCATAATTTAGCTTAAACCCATTGTGTTATTGCAACAGGTCCTGCTAAAAAAGTCTTTCTTTGTCTCTCTTATAAGCCCCCTTTTAAGTATTGAAATGCTGCAGTAAGGTCTCTCCACAACATTCCCTTTTCCAGGCTGAACAACTACAACTCTCTTAATCTCTCCCTCTGACCACTTTTGTGACCCTTCTCCAGACCTGCTCCAACAGGTCCATGTCTTTCCTGTGGTGATGACCACAGAGCTGGATGCAATACTTCACATGGGGTTTTATCAAGAGAAAGAAGAGGGGTGGAATATCCTCCCCTGACCTGTTGGACTTCAGAAGCAAGTCATTCTGTTTTGCTTTTCTGGGGCATTTGTGTGGGTCTCACTGTTTACTGCTAACACTAATAGGATGTTATAAATGTGGTGTCACCATCTCCTCAGTGATGCTAAACAGCTCTGGGACAAAGCTTGAAAATACTGCTGTTCCTGGAATGACACTCCTTGACCACTGTGCCAGATATTCAAACAGTTAGCCCATTGCTGTGTTGTATTTGCATTTCACACTGCAGCTGGTTTAAGGGAGCAGAATCTGAAAATATTAAAACTTCTCAAGCTGTTATCTGTGCTGGCAGCAGCATACACATCTTTAGAGATAGTCTATAGATAAGAAGGTATTGTAAGTTAAAGATGGAGAGGAGACTCACCTCGAGAGCAGCATTAAGCTACTGTTGGCTGTGAGTCTAACAGTGACAAAGCAAGTAATTCACAAGGATATGCACTCCAACAGCCAGCTGCCTACAAAACATACAGATCCTGACAGAAGGGGATGCCAGACATGCTGAGAAAGAAACTTGACTTAGTTACTTCACAGAGCTTTTTCCTCAACATCTATATTTGTTAAAGGATGGAATGATACTAAATTTTGCTTTCCATCAGGATCCAGTATTTGGCCTATTTATAATCCTGTGTGCCAAGGTCCAGCTTGGACTGTATTTGCATCCAAACAAAGCAGGTTTCTGATGGAAATACAGATAGATTCTTGCACTTATTCATCAAGTAGCTATCCAAACATCCAAGTGCTTCCTTGCAATATTGCAGCACTTATCTGGGGGAGCTTTTTCTTCAGCTGTCAGTTTACAAACTGCATTCCACAAGAAATTTTTTGCTGATATTTTATCTCAGGGGTGTTTCTGTGGGAGCATTATTAGATGATGTGATTTGTGGTAGATCTGGCAGTGCTGAGTTAACAGTGGAATTACTGATCTTAAAGATCTTTTCCAACTTAAATTATACCATGATTCTGGTAGGTCAGCCCAGGTCTACCTCTGCCTTTTCAGCTTTTCAAAATGGTAATGTATATTCCCTAGTGGAATATGTCCTGTAGTGATGGACACATATTATTTCTTGAAAAAATGATAAATAAAGAAAAAAACCCTATCTTTTGTGGTTCCTCACAATAGACAAGAGTATGGTAACTTTAATTCAGTTTTATTCCCAAGTTGCTGAAGAATTATTATATTTTCCTCTCATTCACAAGGAACTGGAAGCACACAGAAAGGATAAGTGCACAATTTGACTGACTTCCTGACCTGCCATCCTGCATCTGGTGACTTGCAGCCCTGGTGCTCTGTCCCTGGAGGTGATCTGAATGCATCACCTGGTCATCAAAGTCATGCAGGTTCAGTGTGTAACACTTCTTGAATAATGGGTTGAGAAATGAGCCAGATCTCTTGCATAAACCTTGTCATATTTCATGCAGACAGCTGCCAGTGTCTGCAGCGTTTGCTGTTGTTTATTATTTGTGTTTTCTGTCACCCAGATAAGACATGACCAAAAATAAATACATGAAGAGAAAAAATGATGGCTCTGCAAAGATTACTATGTTTTTGCTCTCTGCAAAGATTGCTGTGCTTTTTCACTCCATGTATATATATTGTGTTATTCTTTCCCAAGGGCTGAAAGAAAAGAATAAAAACCACATATTAACTCTCCCTTTAAAGAGCTGATAAGAAAAATATCGCTTGGTACTCTTAGTCCAAATACACATAGTCAGTTTTTTGATATAAAGGTTAAGTTTTGGTTTGCAGAGAGGGTTTTAAAATCTAGGATCTGTAACATTTATCCTGTGTCTTTTCAGTAATATTTTCACTGCTTTAGCAATGGTCTTCTATGTACTGGGAAAGGTGGTCAGAGAAATCAGGCTGCTCTATGTGGCACTCATTGCTAACAAAAATGGTCTGATTTTCTCAGACATTAGCCCTCTGAAGTCAGAGCTCTGTGACTGAGCCTGTGTTTATGTGGATATCTACATCTAGATTTTGGAATGCATTTTTAGCGGCCAAATGTCAAAGTTTCAGAAATGTAAAAGTTGCTGCTGGCAAGAGGTAGAGATGAAAACATCCAAGTTTCATCGGAGTTATCAGTGAGATGTAATAGAAAGATTGACCTTACTATTTCATGAAAAATCATGTGGTAAGGCACTGCCTAGACCTTATAGCAATGCAGATAGTGTGACAGAGAAAAGTCCTATCTGCAGGAAGGTCAAGGGTCATGGAAATACAACATTTCTTCTCTGCTGAATTTTCCCCAGCTGTTACCTGTCCATGAAAGAATATGAACCAGAAGTAGAAGCAGCACAGAACTGTGATTTTTTTCCCTGTCCTAATTTGTCTTTGTTAATAATGTTGGCCAGTCACTGACCCAAAGTTATGCTGCATCTTTCCTGAGAAGCTGCTCTGGATGTGGGTATTGGATCAAGTTCCTGCCATAAAGTCCTTGACTGGATTTCAGCTACAGCATGTGGACTGCTGATGGCTCCCCTCATTCCAGTCTCAGGGAAGACCTTAACCTTTTCCCTAACCACAGCCCAAAGTCACTCATATTGTGAATCTTAATGACTCATAACATCGTCCAGGAAGAGCAGAGTGACCCCAGAAGTACCACCATACTCTACCCCTTTCAGTGGCACTGCAGCATCAGTCCTGTTTTGCCAAGCCAGTTCCTTCAAGCATTACCACGGAGATTATTATGCTGTGTATGGCTCTGAAAGTGAAGGATACTTGCCTTCCTCAGGTAAAGAGCAAAACCAAGCTTCAGACAGGCTGTGACTTCTCCCTCACCATGAAAATTTAATGAAATTGCTAGAAAATAGCAAATGAAATAGCAAAATACTGTCAGTTTAGGATAAAAATTCAAAAGTGATGTGGACCATGAGATCAGTGAAATTTTGGAACAGCTATCTAGAAAAAAATGAAGCAAAAAGTCCTTATTTTAAGAGGGATTTTAGCTTTTTTTTTTTTTTAATAAAAGATATTTTAAGATGTGATTTACTGAGCAGGCAGAGGCTCAGTCACTTCCAGTCAGATGTGCTGCGTTGGGAGATCTCTCTTCCCTCCCAATCTCCACTTTTATGTGGCCATTTTTCTGATGAAAGTTTGCTTGGTGGTCCAATAAAATTTTGTTCATGTGCACAAATGGCACATTCTCCAGATAGCCAAGGCTGTCATGGACCTGATATGTCATGCTGCTGCTCTCTTGCACAGCTTTAGCCTCTCATGGAGGAGCTCAATTAAATACAAATCTACTGACATGGCTCAACTATTATTTTCTGCTTGCATCTCAGGTACCTCTTTTAACTAGGTCAAAGTAAAACCATTACCCTCTATATTTGGTACATGGTAGGAATATTTACCTAGCAGAAGTTGTAACTCTTTAATGTTTTCTAAAGGATCTAGTGATTCACCTAACCTTGAGCTCAGTCTCATTTCTATGCAGATGAACTGTGCGACACTTGTACGTTTTGATAGCAGTGTTTCAGGAACAAAAAGGAGATGCTCTGATGCGCAAAAAAACCACCCTTGGGACTGTCCCGAAGTTCAAGGCATGCATAGCAGAGCTATAGATGTGCCAGGTCATTTCTGATGTAGGACAGGCAAGGGCAATTTCTCTGAGCAGATTCAGAAGGCCTCGCAGGCTCACCTCTGTCCAGACCATTCCCGAAGAGTGTTGGTCTGTTTGAGTATTGCCAACTCAAATCTAAGAAACATCTATTTCCATTTCAAAGTTAAGCAACCACAGGCAGAGGCAACCCATCAAAGCTGGCCTTGCACGGGCAGTCTGTGGGAACTTGCTCATACAACAAAGGTCACTGCTGGGAGGTGTGAAAGCAAACTTTCTGTAGGAAAACGCAGATGGTTTTCTTCTTCAGGACTTTGCAACTGCAAATTCTACAACCTATTCTGCAAATTATACTACCCAAACATATTTATCATTTGCAAGTTTGCTCTAAAATCTAACACGTGTCTTCTCTGCCTCTACTTAAACTGAATTTTTGTCTTGCTCTACCCCCATAGGTTCCTAGATAATCACCATCTTTTTATATTTTTCAGTAATATCCTAATTTGTATCTCTCTTTTCTATACCAAGTTATTATATTTTTCTCATTTTTAGGTTTATATTTTCTAAATTTCAAATAATTTCTACAACTATTTAAATGTAATTTCTTTTAGTCTTTATGGGTGCTAAATCTAAGCTGCCTAAGGTATAATTCTCTAGATCACCATTTCTTCCACTTTTAAAAAAGTTCTTCTCTTTATAGAACACTCCTCCTCTGTGTTCTCTGGGACTTGACTATTTTTTGGTAAATGTATTTTTTTGGTTAAGAATCATAATTATTCAAGCACATACAGTTTGGCCAGGTCTTTGAGAAATCAAGGATATGTTAATTTTGTGCTTTCAGTCTGAATATATCCCACTTACCTAAACAGTCTTTAATCAGATCTTTCCCCTCTCCTGGTTTGGAATTTCCTCCTCAATGTTCCTCAATTGTTTAAATAACAAAAATTTTGTGGAAGTGACACCTAATAGGTTCTAAACAGTTTCCTCTTCCTGATGAATATTTTCTCTCCCTTTCTCATAAAAGATATATAGATGAAAATATAGCACATTATTTATTTTTTTAATGCATTTAGTCAACATTGGTTTAACTTGATGCTCTTCTGCAGCTTTCACTTTGAAATAAACTTCACCCCCTTCATGTGGAAATCAACTATAGATATTTATAGTTTACTAGCACAGTTTTCCCTTTTTATTTCTCTTGGATTTCCTGGTTTTCCAGGTATACCTTATCAAGTCCTTATCAATTCACCACTACGGCATTTTCCTAGTTTTATTCCACAGCAGGACAGAATTATTTTGTCTCCTTGACATTGCTTCATACAGGAATTAGGATTTCCCCTGAAATATTTTTGCCCCTTGGTATTCTTCTCCGTGAGCACCTTGCCTCCCAGTCTGCACCCTGCTACATTGGCCCTTTTGAAGCACAGTGCTAATAACCATCAGCTACTCAGATACAGTCCTTTCTCTTACAACCATGAGCTCTATCAGGACAAGATAATTTTCACTCAGACTGTTTTTTGTGATTTTTTAAAAAATCCTGGTCAAACACAATAAAAACCAAGCCAGCCAGGGACAAATTAGAGCCTCTGAATTCTAGGACAGTGAGTTGTGCCTCAGGGAGGAAGAACCGTGCCAGGAATAACAGCAGAAGTTCAGTTTACAGCTGTCAGCATTACAAAGAAAATTTGCTGACTATATAGAGGAATAGCTATTACAGGAGTTCCACTCTCAGAACAGCTAAGAAATTCAGGACACTTGTGTTGATGAGGCAAAAGGGTGGCACAGTGAGTACAGCAGCAGCAGCTTTATGGGCAACACCATCTCCCTTGCAGAACTGACTTTACCCTGTCCTGGATGAAAATCTAGCTCCCAGGGCAAAGCCAGGCAGTTGTCCCACTGGCAGTCACCCTTTCTCTTCTTCTTCCAGTCCCCTTTCCTCTCCTTCAACAATCTTCTAGGAGGAGTTGCTAATTTTTCTGTTGTTTAAATGCACAGGGTGTTGGCAGTCCAGCTTGTTCCAACCTGGGGAGAGGAAGCCATAGAATGGCCAGGCTGGACCTTACAGATAATCCAGTTCCAACCCGTGTCCATGGGCAGGGACACCTTTCACTAGACCAGGCTGCTCAAAGCCCCATCCAACCTGGCCTTGAATGCTGCCAGGGATGGGGTATCCACAACTTCTTTGGGCAACCTGTTCTGGCACCTCACCATCCTCACAGTAAAGCATTTCTTCCATAAATCTAATCTAAACTTATTCTCTTTTAGTTTAAAGCTGTTTCCTCTTGTCCTGTCACTACCTCCTCTTATATAAGTAGCCTCTCTCCATCTTTTTTGTAGAGTCCTTTAAGGTACTGAAAGGTTGCAATTAAATCTTCTTAATCAGACACCTTTTTTCCTCTAGTAAGCGCTCATGTGTTACTGCAAGAAATGCCCTTCACTTGAATAAATTGTGTCACCCCCCCATCAGCAATTGCAAAGATATAAGGTAATTCAGGGAGTGTTGAAAGCGGAAAATATTTAAATTTGGAATAAACAGTAACAACGGTTTTGTACCTTTCTTCTTCCTTTGTAATCTTCTTTGCTCCCCACCATCATACCTTACTTGTTGCTCATGGAATTGTTTCATGGCTGCAGGTAGCAGGGCAGTTCTCTGGTAACACATCATGAACTCTCTCCTATTCCAGTTTTTACATAGTTCAGTTGTGTGGTACCTGAGTACAACCAACAGCATTGAAAAATGATGCTGGTGTCCCAGGAGGTTATATAGAGATAAAAAATAGGAGGTAAAAACTTCAGATCTTGGACAGTTGTTTTTTTTTTTTTCTTTAAACAAAGAAATGTCATTTTAAAGAATCTTTAAAGTAACATTTATAAATTTAAAATGTCACTGCTCCAGCAGTGGCAACAGGACCAGGTACAGATGATCAGAAAGTTAAAGAAAACTGCTGAAAACCTGTGAGCTTCCTGTCTGGTGGGGGCTGGCTGGCAGATTCATGAGGTCCATAGCACCAAGGCAGATCCTTTCCACCCACCCACAGTCTGAAAGGCCTGAAATCCTTGCATTTATCTCTATTTTGTTTTACTGGCAACTGATATTGGATGATTTTGTGTTCTTTCTGCACCAACAAAAGCCTAAATTTTAGCTTTCTTAGACCTTTTCTAGAAAGAAAGCAGGTAGATGGAAACCTGCCTACTTTGTTGAGGCAGGGAAGGATCCACACATATGATGTTTTTATTTGGTTGAATAAATAATTTGTATAAGCTTGTATGTGTGTATACCTAAAATATATTTACTGAAGTGGTTGCTGCTGCTATTTGTCCAGATAAATATATTTAATATTTTGGCATAAGAAATTATTTTATGCACATTAGTCTCCAGCTTCAAACCTCTTAGAATAAGCATCCTGACATTTAGAAGAAGAATAAGGATGTCTGTGAATGCAATATTGGCATAGACCTTAGGGAAAGTTGAAAATATTTAAAAGGAAAAGGGACAGCTGCCGTAAACTGGAAATGTGGAAATCAATTCTTTTTCATGTGATTACCTTTAGGCAATAGTATTTGTGTGTCTGCATTACCTCTGCACTAGACTATAGAGCTTAAAACTCACTGTTAGATGCCAGCTGAGTCTTGGGCGTTCCTTACTATTCTGATGTACAGCAAAATTTTCATACCACAGAGATATATGAGCATGAAGGAAAGTAAATTTCAACCATGGTAAAGTTAAAAGTTAAAAAACAAACAAACAAAAAAAAAACAAACAAAAAAAAAAGAAGAAAAACAAAAGAAAAAAAAGAAAAAAGAGAAAGTGTTCAAAATGCTCATACTGAATATTTATCTTTAAACAGTAACCACAAAGCATACCCTGACACAGAGCAGAAAGAAACATGCCATAAAATAAACTCTTTCCTGGCTAGTGTAGCTGCATACACTCTACTTTTATCCAGATGACAAGTTGACGGCCTTACTGGCTTACAGATGGATAAAAGTGTGACTCAAGAGCAGAAAATTAATAAACTTTGTCAAGTTCAGGATCAAAATGGTGAATTTTAAAATGAGGTGTCTGTCTGCATCTCACTGAACCTTGGAGATATCTGGGCACTAAAGCTCATCTTCTCAAGGGTGCTTACAGCAGGCTCTTGTCTCTCAAAGGATATTTGTATTGCGGCATTTTCAGAACAACTTTGTAGGCAGAGGTTGACCAGCTTGTAAGCCATAATGTGATGGGCAAGCCTGTTCTTTTCCATTGTCTGATATTCCCATCACAGAAGCACTGTTTTTTCCATGGTCAATGTTTGCAGAGAGACTCTTACATTTTACTAAATCCTTTGCTTTTTCCCCATCTTCATTGTGTTTCATGTGAATGTTTTGAGTTTTTGTCACATCCTCTTCTGAGTACTTTTGTTCTAGTTTTACAAATGCAAATTTTTGGCAATGATAATTGACACCTGAAAATATATTTTCCTTTGACTATATAACATCCATTGAACATTGGGGAAAAATAAGTAAATAATCATGTATTTTAGGTAACTATAGCAATCTGTGCAAAGCACAGATAACAAGGTTATTTATATATGTGTTTAGCAGGACAAAGAATTCCTATTTTTGAAGCATGAGAGAGATGGGAAGATGGGAAAAAAAATACTACCCCCTTCATTTTATGAACTATGTACCAGTCACCTGTTGTTTGCCACTTCCTCCCCACCACTGTGCAAAGAATTGAATTTAGGTATTTCAAGGCCTAAAGATTTGATCCAGGATGCCTCATTCCTGCAGGTTATGGCTGAGCTTTGGTCCCAGGAGACTGACTCAGTCAAGTCAAGGCAGGGAAAAGACAATGCAGAAAGCAACTATTATTACTGTGTGTCAAAAAATGAAAAGCCTGATACGTTAGTGTATGTAGAGCAGAATGTGAGATTACATACCCTGTCATCAGCACAGGTCCCTCACTCACTCACTTATGTGACAGTCTGTGATAGGAGAAATTTGGCATCAGAGTTATGAACTCAGCCCACAGAAACAGCAGACTTGAGACCATGTGTCAAAAAGTTTCTTTGCTTAATGAGCAGCCAAGTCTAGACTCCACATTCAAGATTTATTTTGATCTTCTCATGTCTAGCTGATGATTGTAGTAACTTTCATGCTTTAGCAGTTAAATGAGTCCTGGAAGCTGTTTTTGTCTAAAAGACATTATTCTTTTTATTGATTCTTCATTTTATAAACCCCTTTGAGTCTATCACAGAGGAAGTGCTATTTTTTCCTCCCAACTTCACATACAAAGGAAAGGAAGTTTTTCTCCTTTTTTTTTAATAGCAGAATAAACACTGAGAAAATCACCCACATAAAGTTTTATAGAAAATCTGCCATTTTCCCCAAGTGAATTGCAAGTTTTCCTTAGTCTGCAGAATTCTTAAATATACTCACAGCAAAGCTAAGAAGTTCAATTAATGACCTACCCCAAAAAAAATTAATCTTAGCAGAAACAGCTATTTTGGGGTCTTTTTACTTCATGAGGAATCAGTGCAGGTAGTCATGGTTTATCTGTTTTACAGTGTATTGTTTTGGTCAGGATATTGGAAACTCTTCTGGCACTCCCATAATTCTCTGTGTAATATTTTCAGCTGCTGAAATAGTCCTCAGACCCTTGAGACAGCCCCTTCTCCCTCCCTCCCTCCCTCCCTCCATTTTTTCTTGTACTATAGCCTAACCCAACCTCTGTGTTTGCACAGGGCTTTTAACTATCAGCCTGAGGCAAGTTGAAAGCAGCAGAGGAATGAAGGGATCAGGAAGCCACTAAGCCAATTTTCCATGAAACAAATGAGCAGGGTCCTGTAACTTTTCTTTGAGGTAAGGAAAACTGTGAAATGAAAGTCTCTCATATCCTTCTGTAGGTCACTCATTAATTCACAGCTTACTGCACCTTTCAGACCGCCAAATACTGTTTTTTGCTAGCAGGGCTGCATTCAAGCTGTTGATATCTACTGCCTTGTTCCAGTAATATCTCAAGAGACAGACTTAAATTTTATAAATTAATTGTCCTATGTAGAGTCACATGTCAATCTACAGCAGTATTGCTCTAAACAGTGTGATAGTGTTATTTTTAAGGAAAATGAAAATAAAAGCAGCATTATCTTGCTTAAAATAAAATGCATCCATTTCCATTTGGAATTCATGCAGAATTTAAGAGTTGAATCTATTTCATATGCAAATTAACTTTTCCTTAATAATGCAATTTTTTCTGGACTTTAGAATAGAGTTGCACTTTTATTTTTTGCAAGTACCAAGAAAATAGCAGAACAAAGGCATCACTCCTCAAGTTAATTTTTGTCATGTTTGGAATTTTGCACTTTGCAGGTAAAAACCAAGATTTTAGTGGGAAAATGATGCTGAATGTTAAAATCTAAATAAGATTTATTTTTCAGGATGGACACCTTCCACAAAGATTCTTTGTGGAACTCCTAGGCAGGTGAAAAGTGCTTGGCAGTTCCATGTCAAATAATGTATGTATACAAATAGGTATGAATCATCCCCCTTTCTTGGAAAGATTAAATGACTTTGTAAATCCACAATGCTGGATGAAAGGTCAAACTTTTCATTACCATGCCTCCTGTGCAATTATGTACAGACACATGGACAATCATCATCATGAAAAGAAAGTAATTTTAAGAAAATCTATTGGTTTTCTCTGACAAACAAAAGCTATTCTTCCTTAGAGCTCTGGAAGACTTTCTTTGAAAAGCAGGTCAGTTTATTATCTCGTCCCAAATAATACTAGCTAAAAACTAATCTGAAATGTCTTTCCTACTGTCTCTTCCATGCCAGAAATATTTAATTGTGGGTTATACATCCTCTGGAGTTTAACAGTTCAATCATTATAGAAACAACTACAGGCTCTTGCATTTCTGAGAGCAAAACCTAATTTCTTTCTGTCAATCCATGCACAAACCCCAGATTTGACTCTTTAGTTTTTGCACCTAGTGACAAAATCAGACTAAGAAGTTCATGGCCCTTCTCTGCCCTGGGTGTTCTCATTTCTTCCCAGGTACTTTGTTCCTACTGCTGCACCACATGCTCCCTTCACTTGCACTGCTGCTTGGTGCTGGAAACCAAGTTAGGAATTAGAACAATTCAAAAAAAAAAAAATATTATGAACTTAACCCAGATCAATCCCCAGTTTGTTTTCCATAAGATCCCTGGCAAAAAAGAAAAAAAAAGCAGCAAAACTCTAAAGGCCATATCCTACAGCAGAAGGGCAGGAGAGAGGTGCTAATATGGATATAAATCTTGAAAGTCACTGAGAAACTGAATGGCTGAGTGTTGGGTTGTCCCTGCCAGAAGGTGGAAGGACATATGAGAGAATGAAAAAAAAATTGTTTTTAAAAGTATGCTCCCAGACTAATGAACCAGATTTTTAAAACGCTATAATTTCTTCATCTTTAGTGAAGTCTGGGAACTATTACTGACACCTGACTTGTTAAAAGAAAGCAGTCATTATACAGGAGGGTATACAGGTCAAAGTGTAGCATTCTGAAAGTAATAGCATGATGCCATTTGTATCCCAGGGGCTACAAATGGGATAATTTTCATGCTAATCTTTGCAGTCATACTTACAGTGTTCACAAAAGGGAAAATTCAGTCATCCACTGTACAACAAGGTTCAGAGTTTCATAATAGTTTCACTATGTAAATTGACTTTACCTGGTCATCTGCTCAGCTGTCTGTATTCAGGAGATGTCTTGAGTTTGATTCCGGAGGCATAGCGAAGATGTCTGAACAGACTCAATCTTTGTAAGGAATGAGGTAAATCAGACCTCACATGTATTACAGAAATGCTCAGCATATGCAATGGACTAAGTAGAAGAAATACTCCAAGTACAGCCTTGTGTGAGTCATTATATTTTACCAGAGGACTGATCCAGCTTTTTCCCAAGGCTCGTCTGTGCCTCTGATATGTGCTATTTGTGATTAGATATGGCATCACTGAAATGGAGAGTAGCTGGGTTCTTGTTCTCTTCCCTCTGACATCAGTGCACACCAGGAGCCAAGCGAGTCAGAGATGAGTGAGGGTATTAGCGCTAATTCCCAGCCTTTCATACCACTAGTCCGTTATTGAACTGTTAGGGCAAAATAGAGAATTTTCAAGTTTTGTCCCCAGGATGATTTCCTCAGCTGCCTTCCTGCCTCTCCAAGAAGAAGCAGTACCCAGCATAGATTCAAGCAGGAAAAGGAAGGTTTAAGAAGCCACGTAATGCTCTGTGCATGGTCCGTGCAAAGATCACTGTCTGGATGGATATGGGAAATCCATTGTTTTATTTCTAAAACAATGTCAGTAAGTTTTCACACTGAAGATGAATCACTAGGAGCAACTGATAGGCATAGTAAAACTGGAGGTTGTTAGTCTGCTGATGAGCCGGAGCCAAAGGCTAAAAACTTTCTCAATGCTGTGAAGCACTTTGTCCAGCAGGACTAGTTTGAGCTCTGCTGAAGACATTGTTTCCTTCCAAATTCTATGCATGCTTCTGTTTCTTCTGTTCCATTTCACATTTATTGGGTGTCTCAAGTCACAAAGCCACCGTGAAGAATGTTTTGAAACAGCCTCCTCATGGAGGCTCTGAAAAAACACCCAGGTAACACCCTCATAAAGGGGGAGAGAGTGAGCAAGAGGAAGAGCTCTGAGAGAGAACTCACCATGGTCTGGGAGGCAGGGAACAACTGCAGGATGCTGAGATGCACAGGAGGATGTAGGTGTCTGAAACTTAGGCACAGTGGGGCTGGTTCTGGGGCAAAGGAAGAATGCCCATCCCCTTCTAAATGGGCTGTAGGAGTCTGCAAAGGGCACCTGAGGAGCCCATGCTCTGCAGGCAAAGGTATCGCACCCAGGGCAGTGCCCACATTCCCCTGAGAACACAGGGGGATGTCTCTGGGGGACATCGCTGGACACCAAGGGCAGCAGTTCTGCTGTGACGTCCTGCTGTGCCCAAGACAATGAATTCACCCCTAAAGCATTTTGTTTTCATGGTGAGTGACTCTCAGGGCTCCAGCTGATCTGCTGCTCCCTTGGCTGAGCAAAGCACACCCTTTTGCCAGGGTCATACCTGGAACCCCTTGTGCAGGAGATGCTGAGCCGTGTGAGAGCGTCTTAATAGAGGGAACCCACATCCCATCCCTGTTTCTACCCAAGGGAGACCTCAAATTCACTTCTATTAAGAAATATGACAAAATATCTCAAAGTGTAGAAAAAAGTGACATGCCAGATTTAACTCTTCTGCTTGATCTTTTTTTTTGACAACCTCAGCTCTCATCCTCAGGAACATCAACCTCATGGACCATCCAGAGCTCTTTTTGGCACTCTGGGGACTGCTGGACATACATCACTTCCATCTCAGCATCTCCTTTGCTAGTGCCAAAACAAGAGGTAAAATATTCTTCTTGCTCTTAGATTTATTCAACATCTGCACATACAGACATCTAGCTCAACTCTTTCAGTTATCCACACAGCTATAAAGCAAATTACAAAGTCTTTGGTTTGGACCTAGGATTACTAGACATGGAAATTTGCCTAAGATTACTAGAATTGACTCATCCCTAACTGGAGTATGTCAGAACAAAAATTCTTTGAGGAAAGAGAGATATTTGTGACTGATCCAATAGGAATTTTCCATCAGCAGTATTCCTCTTCTAGTGTGAGCGCTGAGAACATATTTCAAATGCATTCTTGACACAAAGACCACCCTAAAGTTCTGGGGACAGCCTTTTTATCAACCAGGATGCAGGGAAATTTCTGAGATGGACTTACTGTTTTGCTCTTGGTATCAGAGAGACAGGTAGCAGTGCCTTTATTCCCTCAATTCATGAAATGAAGATACAGAGATGTGAAGTACAAGCCCACAAAAAACAGTAACCAGTATTGCTTTGGAATCACAGATCTGATAATTTTTTTTTTTTTCCAAAGAAAGCTCTCTGAAACACAATTTAATCTCAGTTTTAATAACTTAGAAGTATTGTGTTGTTACCCTTGCTTTCTTATAAAAGCCCTGAAACACGAAACGAGACTATAGTAGATTAGGGATTCTTTTTATAAGAAGAATATCTATTCTCGTTCTCTGAATAATGTCTAGGAAGTTATTTTTTAAATGACCTTGTGAATCTTTCAACTTTTTTTACATTGTATTAATGTGAGAAGACTTATTTCTGGAATTCAAAAAGGCAGGAAAAATCCCTCATTTTCCTATAAAAGCCGATATTTCCTCAACCATTACTAGTAACTAAGTGCTAATAGAAATATGTGAGTATATATAGACACATAGATAATATATATTTTAAAACAAAAATTATTTGAAATATACAGCCAAGATTGTTGGTACTGTCCACAATGCATAAAAATTTAAAGAGACAATGATGCTGACATTCCTGTATCAGCAGTTTTAGAAAGGGCACAGTGGCATTTTGTGAAGAAATGTCCTCACATGTGCATGATGCTCAAAGATGCAGAGCACAGGAAGGAAAGAGTTAAATGCACAGCATCTGTGTTTGAATCATTACTTTAATCCTGAATGTTGTAATAATGAGGAAAAAGCAAAATAATCAGACAATTATTACTATAAAATCTTTGCTGATATAAATGACCACTTAGTAAAGTATTACTGCAGGACTTACAGAAATCTTTGCCCTATCAAGTGAACAAAGAATCAAAAGTTTCCAGCCTTTGCTCTAATAAAAATTATAAACTTATGTCTGGGCACAACTCTCACAATGGGTTTAAAAGCCTGGGGCTCTTACATGTCCTATCCCCTGAGATCTGTCTAGACAAACCAACCACTTCCTTTTGTCAAGGATGTCATACCACAACAAGAAAATCCACAAGGTCTTGGTCTCCTCCTCCTATGTAAAATCCTACAGCAGAAGAGTGGCCGGGGTGGAGGAAAGAGCGCCTGAAATTTTCCCCGCCATGCGTTGAATACCAGTGCTGGAGCTTGCCACTGGAAACCCAGTTATGGACCCTACACTGTGCATGGCAACTGGGCCATCCCATCACTACAGCTCTCTATCAGCCATGGTCCTTTCAAGATGTTGTGTCCAAAAAAATCCCATGACTGAACATTAAAACAACATTTTGTATAGCATAGGCCCCAGAGAAATATTAATAAAGCTGCAGGTTTTGTAATGTTTATATCCACAAAAGGCAAAAATTGGGTTTATGTGTCCCTTCATCTTTCTCACTTTCTAGCTTCTCTTTCCCTTATATTCAATTTACTATCTGTTCATTTAGGTGAAGAGATGGAGCCTCACTGTCTCTTTTTCTACACCCTGTTAAGAAAAAGGCTTTTTTTAGTATATGAGATTAATATCCATTGCTTGGCGTGCTGCTATTACCCTCTACTACCTATATCACTATATAAATGAGGACCAGCACAGGAGCTGCAGAGGTAGATAAATCATAAAAAGTGCCAAGTATATAATGTAGCAAGGGTTGAGTGTGATAGTGACTAAGCAATTTCACCCTTTACAGGATTACAACCTCATTGAAAGCCAAGGAGGCAGCAAGAACTGATGAACCTCTAAGCAGAAAATAGGATGCTTTCAAGAAAGGGGTCAGAGAAAAAAAGTAACTTCCAAGTCAGGAGATGTTAAGTGCTGGTATGCCAAGGTTCACAGATGAGCACATGGGTACTGCCAAATTCCATGCTGGAATTACTGGTTTTGAGAGAGGATGAGAGATCCCTGAACCCAAAGGTGTGTCAGAAGAAGCAGCATGAGCCCACTGTGGGCACCAGGCTGGCACTTACCCCATCAGGGCTTCTGGTGACACTGCACGGCCAGGGTCATTGGTCACTCACCAATGGGCAAACCTGGCTCCAAGGCAGCCACAGCCTGGGCTGCACAGACAGGGCTACAAAGGGCCCAGTGCTCAGCACCTCCACATCTGGCACTGCCTCAGAGAGGGCAAAGGAAGGGTGGTTTCCTGCCTTATTCAACACCAGACTGAGTCATTCAAGCAAGGCAGAATACATAAGATCCACACATATGGAAAGGGGTTTAATGCTTTTTCAACCACTAGTACTCACTGCTGCAAAGTACTAACACAAGCAAGAACGAAATATAATTCGAACTGGACTTGAAATTCTAGAAACCATGAAATTTTTAGTTGTATAAAACTTTAAAAACTTTGGAAATGTGGTAAATATCATGCTGGTTCTCTGAGTAGGTGAATGTAGGAGAGGGTAGAGGAGTTGGCAAAAAATATGTGGGCAGATGATTTGGTAATTATTTACATAAGTGTTCCTGTACTTCCCTTCAGAAAGTAGCTAGTCCTCTCCATAAGTGAGGTATGAAAACACACTGAACAATAAATTGTTCCAGTAGGTCCATTTTCTTGCTCTTAAGAATTCTCAAAAAATTGAACCCAACACAAATTTTCCCTCAAGTCTTCTGTTTTCCACTTTGGTTTTTAACGCCTAAAATTGTATTGAAAACTAGACTGGTGGCTGTATGACCATGAGTTTTTTATACCAGGACAAAATATTTGTTTGTTCACTCATTTGTTGCTTTGTAGTTGTTTGTTTTTAAAGCCTTCTAGTTCTTTATTTTTTGTGCCCTATCCACAGCTATAAAAATTCATATTGTGAGTTTTGACTTCAGAGGTATTTATATAAATTCATTGCTTTCATGAGCATTTGAACACCTCTACAGTCTGTTTACCAGGCTGTCAGAAGCAGTCTACCTTAAACATGAAGAAGTAAGTACCTCTAGTTACCCACACTGATTTTCACTTAGCACTTCTTGTATGAAAGTGATTTTATTTTCTATGTCAACCTAAAAACTCTGCAATCTGATTAAATTTTAATTATATGAACAAGAACATCCATATTATGTGAGTGGAATTCAGCCTGGCTGTTACTATGTGGATGCAGTAGCCATAATCACTTTGAGATATTGTGGTTATTTGTTTCCAAATGTGTCCTTAGATTGATAATATAAAACTCTGACTGTCATTTGATATAATTTCGAACAATGCTATTTGGAGGAACCAAATGGACAGTGATCAGAGCAGAGTGGGGTCAGAAAGTTGCATTTTATCAGTTTCATAATAACTATCAGACGACATGATCGGTGCATGGTGAGAAAACAAAACACGTTTTTTTTTACTGTAGATAACAATAGCAATAATAACAACAATTATAGTACTAATAATACACAGATGTATATGCTATTTCACTCCATTGTTCTCAAAGCACTCCTACAAAGACAGGTGAGATGGTTTAACTCCAGTAAAAGGTAGATAGAAGGAAATGCATAACTGGCAACCAAATATCTTGTTTTCCGTGTCCAGTTAGTGTCACACTCTGTCTTTCACTGTACTTGGCTGTCTGTTGCTTTTGTTTCTCTAGTTCTACAGTATGTGTAAATAAATAAAAAAAAGTCGTAGGGAAGCTAGACGAATTTGCAGTTCCTTTAACCCCAAAGTCATGGCAGGAAATGCCTTGCAGCAGAGCTATGTTAGCAATTTTACAGTTGTAATGTGGACAGCACTAGACCTAACTAGTGCTAGACTAGGGTTAACTAGCTAACTAGTGCTAGACTAGTGCTGACTAGCTAACTTGCTGATAGCAAGGAGTCTGGCAGTTTAACATGTATGGAAATAGGTGCAAGCAGAGGCCATGTTTTGGATGAAATTCCTCATACACTAGCCTAAAAGGGGCATATACATGCCATGCTTCTGTTTGATCAAATCATTCATGTCCTGAAATGTGGGATGCAGGTTCTGGGGCAGGCAGATCCTTCTCATGCCCCAGTACAGGGGAGGGAAGCTGGTCACACTGGTGGGATACGGCATGGGTTGGACACCAGTCCTGTGGTGTCAGAACCACAGTCTACAGAAAAGATGATATTTCTGTCCTCCTCTTTCCGAGGAACCACAGACATCAGGCAGTCCTGGTACAGATTTAATAACTGGAAAAATATTCGCAGCAACATGTGTTATTATTGGTGTTACAGCAGCACCTAGAGACTCATCCTGGGACTGGGATTCCTTCTTCCTGGCAATAGGCAAAGAGGGGCTGAAGGAAGGACCTTGCAATGAAGACTTTACAGTCTAAATTGAAAAGACAGGCAACAACTGGAGGGGAAGTAGTTGAGAAGCAGAATGAGGGGTTTGCCTCTGCCAGCAGATAGCCTGGACCACCCTTGGATTTGTTATCACTTAAGCACAAAGGCACCCACAACCTGCTGGTGATCTGGCTGCACTGACACACAATGTTTTAGCCTGAAGTTTAATATATGGCTTATCTCTGGGCTTGACTTACCAGGAAAGACATTGTTAGAACAATATGAATTGTTTAATGTCTATGCACCAAAACAAGAAGTTTCCAGTTCATTGAGGAAGTTCTGACATCGAAAATACCTGAGGCTGAGGCTATATGGAAAATAAATATTAAGATACCGGTGTTCATCCAAATCAGCTGGCCTTTTGGAATGTTGTTACAGTGAGTTGGAAATCAGACATTCTGGACTTTATCCAGGCTGCTGTAAGAATAGATCACTTTTTCTGCCCGTTGCCTGAAATAAAAAAATATTACCATAATACTTAATTTTTGCCTGAATCAATAGAAAACCACAAAAATACTAATTTTCTAATAGTGCAGAGTTTTAATTAATGATAAAGACCATATTTTGTTTAATGTGTTTCTATTTTAGGATCCAAAAATCTCAGGTCTGGAAAGCTAAACACAAAATTGGAAGCATAATTAGAGACATCCATGAAAATATTTGCCTTACTTCCTTCTGATCTTTCAATACATTCTTGAAAATTGTGTATTTCACCACTAGAAATACAGTTTTATGTGTGTCTATAGAAAAGAGAAAAAGAGGTCTTGGCATAGCATTTATTCCTTTTCATTAGAAAGAATATTTTCCCAAGCATGACTTTATATGAGTAAGGAACCTAGTGGAACCTAATGCAAAGTGAGTATTTCCTGTATCTTGCAGGCAATGCTTTCAGGAATCGCCATCTCTAGAAAAAAATATTTTTAAAATATTTTTAAAAATATTTTACTCTTTAGTTTTAGTTAATGCTGCCTTAAGGAAAGTTTTTACTCTTTAAGGCCTATGTCTGGGTAAGAATGAAGCACAGAAAAATATAAGCTTTACTAGAAATAAATGAAGCCAGGGATGCTTCTGTGTTTATTTCCCTGTGACTTCCTCAAAATAGTGTAAAATCAGATAATTATGTAGAGCTTTCTCTGATGCTGAGGAGTGAAGGATATCCTCTGCTCTGGGAGAGGCAGTCTTCAGCACTCAGCCTCCTTGGTAAAGTCCCTTCAAATAGCTATATTAGCACAAATTCTCAAAATCTGCTTCCCAGTTTCAGATTATTTTACAAGGAGAGGGAAAAAAAAAAAAGACAATTTGTAACTTTTCATTTCCTAAATACAAAGTTTCCAGTCCTAAACTTGGAGCATCACCCTGAAAGCACACTAGAAAAAGGTAACTGTATAATTTTACCACACAAGCTGTTCCCCAGTCAAACAGCATTCCCAGGATATCCCATCAGCTATACTTAATTCTTAAATCTCAGAGAAAAGTCCTCTGCAAAGAAATAGGCTCAACTAGTCCACAAACTGTTTTTTTCATGGAATACTTATCTTCTAAGCAATCTCCCTTCCTCCCTTCTGAGTAACATGAGCTGGTTTTAGTTATAAAAATAAGAAGGAGCTTCCATGGCCAAAGAAGAGGTGTTAGGAAGTTTTGCAGGGTTTTTTCCCCCGTGCTACTCTTCCTCATGCTGGACACAAGCTGTGGGCTGGAAGAGCCAGCTCAGGGTGCCAGCACAGAGAGGTGGCTCCTGGGGCCCGCCTGGTCCCCCAGCCCAGCCCACCTCGGCGTGGTTCCCCCGCTCCCACCCTGCTGAAGGCTTGGCTGAAGATGGTTTGGGAATGGCAAAGATCCCACAGACTGCAGCAACAACTCCCAGAGGAGGCTCAGACAACTTCTGTGGTTTGCAGGATCTGGTGCAGAATGCTGAAATTCAAGAGATTATGTGCTTGGTGCCCTCATGCCTTGACATGTGAGTGCCTCATCCTGTGGTGTTCTTTGGCCAGAACCTGGATTTTGGTCTCTTTTTTTGCTGCATAGATTCCAAGTGTAAGTCTTTGTTTTCTTGGCTATTAACTGTTGTATCTTACACATTTTGAGGGGTTGGAAGGGCTTGTCAAGGCACCATTCAGCATCTCTTCCCAGGGCAACCTTCTGTTAGGACACAAAACGAGGCAGGTGAGGCACTGTGATTCCCTTGCGCTGGTGGGAGCAGGATCTATCCGCAGTGTCAAGCACCACGAGCTCTAAGGTACCGAGGTCACAGTCCCCTCTGCCATGGCACATGGAACTCACCTTCCTTGGGAGGCTTCTTCCAAAACCCACTGGGTGCAAATCATCATCCTGGTTGTGTCAAACATAATTTTTAATAAACTCACTATGGAGACTTCCATTAACTTCAAGATCCAAGCTCAGCTTTGTAAGAAGGCACAATTATTTCAGTCAATGTGATTTAGGCGTGTAGTCACACACTCAGTCTGACTTTAAATAAGGTTAAAAGTGATGCAGTTTAAGTTAAATTTTGTTTACAAATAATTAATAAATGTGAAGTAATTCTTCATTATTTGCTTTAAATTTGATTGCCCTTCCTCTTTCAGCTGTATTGTTTTCCTATTTACATTTTGCTGACTTTTGTATGTTTAGAATTTTAATACATTAAGTTACAGAATGAATGAATTTTTCAGTTAGCAAATAGGACAAAGTATTGTGCAAAAGCATGTACTAGCCAATGTTTAAAACAGTCCTTAGGCTTTTGTTTGCCAGTACCTCTTCCCTATATTTTGGATTGCTGCAGATGTGCCCAAAGTTATCCAAGCCAGATATACAGATATACAGAAGAATAATGCCTGTGGTTTAAGGGAAGGCACCAGGAAAAATTGTGTCATTCTGATGAAGCTCACTGATCATAAAATACAAGATTGGTTCTCTGAAAAACTAAATGTAGGTTTATTTAAATTGCCAGTGTTTTCCTGGATGATTGATACCCTAAGGAAGGGGAGGAAGATTTGTGGGGTCCAGATGAGAATGTTAAAGTCACAGGAGAAAGAAACGGGGAGCTGGCTGCAGGTGAGCTCTGTATTACAGGAAAATGGTTGCCTCCAACCAAGAACTGAGCAAAATGAAACAAAGCAGATGAGACACAGAAGAAAACTCTTCGGAGAATCCAGAATAAGGAGAGGAATATTGGTCAGAAGTTAAAAGTGTTTGGAGTCTTCCGAAACTTTTGGGATGTTTATGAGAAAACTAATACCAGGTGGGACCTCTGCAAGGAGATGGCAAAGAAAACGTTAGAACAGAGAGTAGGAACAAATTAAAAAATAATGGAAAAGTATGGTTTGATAAAGATTGCAGGAAGACAGCTGAGATTGACATATAGAAATGTTGGAGCCTTCAGAATCAGAATTGAACTCCAGATGACTAATGCTCTAAAGCCAGAAGGAAACTCATGAGGTAAGCAGTGCAAGTGGAAAGGCAATACTTCCATGGCTTGGGAAAAAAAATAATTAGGTTAGTAAGATTAGTAAAATAAACATATTTTATAAGGATATTGATGTGTGGAAGAGAGTATATTAACCATGTCTATGTCTGATAAAGAACAAATAAGGAATCCTTTTAATTATAAAAAACTCAATTACAGAAGAGCGAGGAAAAGTACTTTTATGTGCCCACTACAGGGAGATGTTTAATAGTGAATAAAAATACATCTCCCAGACACATGAGCTATTTGTGGAAGGATTAAATTTTGAAGTGATTCAAGAGGCAATCAGGACCTCAGGAACAACAAGACACCAGGTGCTGATAATATTGCCAATGAATTATCAGACATGGGAAAGAATATGACAATACTTTTCCATGATTCGGAGGTTTTAAAAAGAATTACAAGACAATGAAAGCAGGTAATGAGACAGTTGTTGGGAAAGAATAAAAGGGAAAAAAT
Source organism: Taeniopygia guttata (assembly GCF_048771995.1). Classification (NCBI taxonomy): domain Eukaryota; kingdom Metazoa; phylum Chordata; class Aves; order Passeriformes; family Estrildidae; genus Taeniopygia; species Taeniopygia guttata. The sequence continues at coordinate 24,252,176 of NC_133026.1, read as the reverse complement.
AGTATAAATAACAACTCCCTCATATTATTGCTCTTTATGGCCCATAGTATTCTCTTGGTATTTTTTATCATCACATCCCTTTTAGTGAGGCTATATATGAAATATATGTTCTGGAAAAAATATCTTCTACAAATTAGCTGTTTTCATTTTGCCATTAGTAAAGAAAAAAATACTTAGATTATTCTAATGCTATATGTTTTATATATGAGCTAAAATGGAAGCCTGTCAAAAACCTTGTGCATTTATCAGAACAGTGTAACTGAGCTTGGAGTGTGAAATCAGAGTACAAAATGTGGAATTGCATCTGTTCCATTTGAGAGACTTAGGGCAATATACTAACACTACTGCTGGAAAGAGTAGTACAGTTACAGCACAGCTCCCAAAACATCCAGTTTTTGCAAACGTAGGTGCTGCTTTGGAAATTCTGTGAAGGCAAAACAAAGATTTGAAAAGCATTAGGAGAAAACCAATACCAAAGTGCAATGAAAACTTTGCATTTTACACAAATAAACAGATCAGGGAGAAATATGTCTTTAACAGGAAAGAAAGTGCAAAAGTTGTGACAGATACAAAGAATGCCTAGTCTTTAATATTATGATTTTATTATATATTTTTTTAAATATTCAAACCATGATACACCTCTAAATCATCACATTCACTTGACAGAATAATAGGTCATAAGAATCTGCAAAAAAATTTCTTCTGCTGTAATTTCATTTAACCACATACTGTGGTTTTAAGCCCAAGTGAAAAATAAACCCCATGTAGCCATTCACTCCCTCTCTCCCTCACCCTAGTGGAATGAGGAAGAGATTGAAAGTAAAACTTGTATGTTGGGATAAGAACAGTATAATAATTGAAAATGAAATAAAATACAGTAATAATGATGATTGATAACAATAATAATGATGATAAGAAAAGAAACAACAAGTGATGCACAATGCAATCTCTCACCACCCACTGACTGATGCCCCTTCTGAGCCCAGATCCACCAGCTCCCCCCAGTTTATATACTGGGCATGGCTTTCCATAGAATGGAATATCCCTTTGATCAGCTCAGGTCACCTGTCCCAGCTATGCTCCCTCCCAGTTTCTTTTGCACAGCTCCTCACTGGCAGAGCATGAGACACCAAAACCAAACAAACAGAACCACAAAAAACCCTCCCAAAAAACCCCCAAAAAATCCCCAAAAAACCCCCAAAAAACCCTTGACTCAGAATAAACACACATTATCAAAAAAACCAAAACATCAGCGTGCCATCAACACCATTATCATTCCAAATCCAAAACACAGCACTGTGACAGCTACTGAGAAGAATTTGATTCTATCCCAGCTAAAACCCAGGTACCATAATAAAATGCTACAAACCATCTATTTGTATGGAGTGATAGACTATATTTCCAACTATGTGTTATGGCAAGAATAAAGCAGTATTGAACCAGTATTCCTGGGTCTTGAATTATTTTTTAAGTCAATGTAGAGATGTTCATGTGTAATGTTCAAGTGGGATTAGAGGTCAGTTATTTAAAACCAGCCTTATAGCAAACTTTAACAATTTGAAGTTTCCCAGTTCTTCTTATATTCCTAGTGGTAATCCAGGGGTAAGCAGCTCTGATTTAACAGAAAAATCAAATCAGTACTATGAGGTGTGCAAATACATTTATTTTTCCAGGTTTTAGGACTGATCCCACAAATTGCACGGAAGATTATTATCCCACCTTTTTTTTTAATGTGAATACAGTACACACAGCATAAAATTATTAGCAGACACTGTGTGCTGGTACACTGAGCTCCCACCTGCACCTAAGAAAAGAATGATCATTTGGAGGTATTTATTATCCCCATCTTGGCTGAGAGTTCAGAACAGCTTTCCATTAGAGGAAAAAAAGAAGACAACAACAGACACAGAGGACACTCTTTGATGAGAAACTGCCTAAAGAAAAACAAGCTGAAAAAGATGGAAAATATAATGGGTGCCTAAATTTCCAACAAAAAAAATACAGCTCAGTTTCTGAAAAAGGATGTAAAACTGGATGTGATATGTCTTCTTCCCTCCTGAGGAACCAGTTGCTTTTTTTCCTAATATCCAGATCTGTGGGCAGGCAGTTTGGTTCCTGATTCCACCCCTGTAGCTCTGCAGGACTGAGCTCTGCCTGCTGCCAACCTGACAAAGGAGGGACACCCATCCATTACCTGCAATGCCATCTCCTGCTCTTAGACCACCTAAAGGCACTGAGGAGATCTCCTAATTTTTATTTTTCTACTCTCCCTGGTGCTGGCTGAAGCAGGAGCTGTGTGGGCAGAAAATAAAAAAGAGATGGGACAATAACTATGAGTGAAAGTTATCCAGCACAGGTTGCAAAGCCAAGTTTCAATTGCTGGAGTGAATTAACAGAACTAACTTTCAAAGAAAATGTTTCCATGGAGTGACTAGGCCAGGATTTATCCTAGGGCTGATGCTGGTATGAATTGCAGTGAAAGGGGAGCCTGTGCAAAGCACATTATGTGCCCTTGCTGTGCCAGAGAGGGAAATTTAATTCCCAGGATGCCACTTGGTGTTCACACCGAGCAATTCCTGCAGGACCTTTCTTTCCACCCAAAGAGCTGTTTTTTGGAGGATTTCCCTTGACATGCAGTTTTTGCAATTTTTCATTAGTATGCTGGATTTTTGTTTCTTTGCTGTATCAGAGGCAGTGTGACTGCTGCCTTCATTGTTACATTTCTATTTTCTCAGATGACATAAAATATAGCCCAAAACACAAAGCAAAGAATATCACACTGCTTTGCAACCCCAGAATAGGAAGCCAGAGAAGATTAAGTCTTTTCTGTTAGAAAAGCTTGTTTCTGGTGGTTTTTTTTTTCCCAAAATAGTTACAAGCTGAGATCAGAGAAGCCTTGTAAACCAAGGCTCATAGTACAGACAGTAGGATTCTAAACTTTTGGGACAGGGAATTGGAGAACACTGAGCTAAGGTGTGCTAGAAGGGAATCTTGGGATTGCATTTGAGACTGAAGGGATGCATCTAGTCTGTTGTTTTGCCTGCATCAAGTTTGAACATGTTTCAAGCCATATTTCTGCCCTATTGTGTTTAGATATTACATTTCTGTTAGATTTCCCACATGAAGAAATTGGAGCTCTTACTGTGTGTTTCTCTTGGCTTTGTATTTTGGGGCTGGCTGCTGCCTGGAGCCCTCTGTGATAAGGGAGAGAGAGAAAAGTTTATGGAGGCATTTGTAGGCATGGCTGGAAAAGCAGAGCTGTCAAAGAAAGCATCAGAATGGGAAAGTGATGAAGTGGTAGGCAGGAAAAGTTATGAAAAAACTTCAGTAAATATGGAAAAAATTTGAAGAAGGATGAAATCTTTCTGCAGTACAGAAATACTTCTAAATTACAGGCTGCTCTCCTCATTGTTCTGTTGCTGAAAATCAAAACCACTGCAACATGGCCTGAGTGCTCTAAGCCATGAAAACTCACAGCAAGGGCCTGGCCAGCAGCATCTGTGCACCTTGTCCATGGGAATACACTCCTGCTTTGTGGATAAAGGACTTCCAAACTCCTGGATCTCCTGATAGTAACAAATAAAAACTCCAAAATTTAAAAATAATTTATATTTAGACAGTGAGAGAAAGCAGATCAGAATTGGATGGATTTGTTTTCTATATATGGAAACATTTAGAACCCAAAACTGCAGTCATTCTATCCAGCATCTAAGTAACTCCTGAAAAGTACAGTCAGAAGGTAATTCAGTTGTCTACAGGTTAAGGGAAAATGTGAAATGCATTACTGAGAAAAGTGATCCAAACCCTTAGCGGTAACAGAGTGACTGGCAATTTCATTGCATTTAATAGCATCTAAGGAAGACTCTTTTTCTTGCTGAACTACTTATTATTTAGTAAGGTAAACTCTGTTTATGCTATTTTGCATTTATTCTATCTATGCTTATACATACCTTGAAAAGCAAATAGATGTACTTTTTCTGTTGTAAAATAGAAGATAAGTAGACAGCAGAAAAAAGTTAGATTTTTTTTTTTTCCTAGTGGAAAATATATTTTTCAGTTAAAACACACAGTAAGTAAGATTCTAGGCATATTTTTAGCTACAAAAATGGAAACTTCTAAGTAGTTCTTTCAAGCAATAAAGAAATCAAAGCTGCCTGCAGAACACAGGCAGTACTTACAAAAATACTGTTTTGCTGAAAACTTAATTTCACATCAAAATAAGGTTTGAGAGAAAGCTTTTAATCAGTCAAAGAACCTACCATGCTGTTTGATACCCCAGCCAGTCCTCTTTTCTACTCCTGCCATCATCCTACAAATCTTATCCATTTCCTCATGGAGCTGTGGATCAATGTCCAAGCTGTGGAGAACTGTTCTGCCTCCAGACCACTTCATATCAGGGAATGGCATCCAGGGAAGGATGCTCCTAGAGGTTAAATCTTCTGAAGATAGCTGTGGATCCACAGGATAAATTACTCTCTCAGTCCTCCCCTGCACAAGGATTGCAGCTGGTTGAGCATCTCACATTTTTCAATAGCTCTTCACCCTTTTTCAGCTGTTTAATCACCAGCTGATACTGCTGTGAGTCTCAGCTGTTCAGCACTTCTCCCATCCCTGGATATGAGGAGGATCCACTCCTGGAGCTTCTCTTCTCCATCCTTCTGTTGCTGCACTCTCTTTTGGTCTTCTAGTGTCTGCACGAAAAAGGTCAATATAATGGCTTAAGAGCTGCTTTAAAATGTGTAAAATGATCAAGCAAAGTGTCCTTGCCTAGAGAAGGGAATTTGACATTGGGTAGTCATGGTGTAAAACCCTAATTCTGGTGGGAAGGTGCAGGCAGGTAAGGTGCCTCACACTGCTGTGTGACACATATAGACAGCAGAGAGGGTAGCTGGGTCTGTTTGTCTGTCCATGTCTGACTTAACCTTTATCATCTTGCTGCTGGCACAGAGATATTATCACAGGATCACCAGCAGGCATTAATCACCCTACTGTGAGAAAAGCTAGAAGAGAAACAAAAAACCCACCAAAAATAAAAAAATAAAAGAATAGCTTCAATTTTTCCTCTCTGAAAGAATGGATTTCTTGAATTTATTTACAGAATGCAAAAAGTGTCTCCAAGATTTATACCCATATATTAGCTTGAAAAATCCTTCAAGATTTCTGGCAGTTTTCAGACATTAACTCTAAATGAGAGCTTTTCTAGCATCCCTCATCACCGAGTCAGGATGTTCAGGGTGTCTGAGGAGCTTTGTTTATCTGAAACCCACTGCTTTCTTTCCAGTTCCCATTGCTGGACAGCAATCGCTTCTGGGTGGTCTTATATCTGAAAGAAAGGATTGCTTTGTCACAATGCAGTGACTTCTGAATAATTAACCACCAAACAAGCCAGACCACTGCAGTTTGTTCCTCAGACTCACCTTCATGAATGAGGAAGATTCCATTCTGCTCTTTACAGATGGTCTGTGGCTAGAAAAGTGTGTTGCAGAATTGCTTTAGCTGGGAACAGCAAGTGGATTCCCAAGCTGAGGACCTTAGAAAGGGACATGAATTAGCAGAGCTGCCTTCAGAGGACTGACACAAGATGCTTGGCCACCCTTGTTAACTCATTTGCAGTAATGAATGAAAAAAGAAGCCCATAAAATAATTTTTTTAAAAAAGGATAAAACTGTGGCACCCTAAATGGCTGATTTAATTGCTTGGGTTCCTGTTTCTGGATAAGTGCTAAATCTAATAGAAATACTCTGGATTTCATGCATTTATCCAGACTTGTGAAACCTTCCAGATATTGATCTTTCAGATGTTGTATATAGAAAAAGTGGACATTAGAAATGTAAAGTTTTCTTAAATGAGGAACAAATAAGATACATTATCAGTGATGTGACTGTGCAATTGTTTTAGTGATAAATCTATATATTCAATTTAAAGCAAGTTTCCATGGCTGATCTTTATAACCTTCACATCATGAGTCTTAAAAAGTTTAAAATTAATAATAAAGCCAGACTCCAATGCACTGATTGCTCTGCCCTGAGAAAAGCCATATTTGAGCCTGGGATGGTTTGGTCATGTCGGGATATGCCTGAGGCTTAACACACACAGCTGTACCACTGCAAAAAACACTTGAAAACTCATTCTGTCTTCTGCATTGCTCCCCCACTGTTTTCACGCCCACTTTTTCACAGAAAGCATAAGCTAGATCTATTTTCTTGACAATCAGGGAGGATTTTCCCTGCAGGAACCTGGCTGTAATATGACATACAGGCAGAAGTGCAGCGATTATCATTGTGTGTGTGTGATTTGGGTGCAGTGAGGGACCACACAGCAATTATCACTGGCTTGAAATGGTGCTTTAGGATGTTAGAGGCTCCAAGGGAAGAGTTCTTGGATGTTTCTAAAAGAGATGGGAAAAGTTAGAAGAATAGTGTCTGAAAACGCCTCTGTTTGATTTTACTCTGCAAACACACAGCACTGTGAGCTAAGGAGAGAGGGTCACTAGATGTAAGACGTTGTTGTAATGGCATTTTTCAACTGATTTTGTCATCTTTGCACAGAATTCATCCGCATTTTCAGAGGGGAAGTACAGAGATAAAAGATAAATGCTTTTTACACTGCTTGCCAAAAGAAACTCAAATATTTGTTCATTCTGGATGAGTATATGTATTTTGACAGTTGATGCCATTATTTGTCGGAATTTGTGGGTATTGATGATTTTGAGATTGTATAAAATTTTTGTCTTTTTGCCCCGTAGCCAAAGAAGAAGCCATAATTCATCTGTGCTGGTTTCAAGGTTGTTTATTCTGTTTATCTCTAACATGTTCTGCTGCCCTGCCGCAGGTCTGTCCTGCAGGGCAGCGTGTGGGGCTCTGCCCCCAGTGGGATGTTACAAACATTATATACCAGAAACTACCTGTGCTATATTTACAACAATATCTATCATCTACGTTGAACAGTGTTTCCCCAGCCTAAAACAATAGAAAAGTGCCAACACTACAGTGAAACATGGAGGGCATGAAGAGGGAGAAAAAGGACAAGACACACCCAGTTTCCTCCATCTTGTCCCTTCTGAACCCCTAATCTAGAAACCTAAAATTTTACTTTTGCACCCATGCCATACTTAATTATTACTCTTATCAAACACTCAAAGCTTGTAATTCATCCTGTAAGATTGAAAACTCTTTTCCATGGACAGAGATCAGAGACAGTGTCTCTCGGGGCTCTGTACAGGGGGGTTCCTGACCCCTGCCAGGGTCCCAGGCCTCCAGGACAAACAAAAGAAAGCCCTAGATTCCCACAGTTATTGATCTTCACTGCATGGATATAGCTAAGTAGGAGCCATGGGCTTTATGTGTAACAAACAGACCAGGCAAACACGAATGAAAACGAACAGGGTTTATGTTTTAAAATCAATTTATTAATAACCTATTTGTGCTGGGGAAGGAGGAGGTGAGACCATATTTAAAAGTACCAAGATGTTGCAATGATGCTCATTTAAAAAAAAATCTGGCCTTACGAAGAAATAACATGTTATACCTAAAAACTCTGTCTGTATACTTATCCCTGACTTTGAGTCTCACCCTGTCTGCTTGTACAGCAGTGCTGTGGGCTCACGCACTTATTTCTTGGGCAGGTCAGGAAAGACAAATGTGGAAAAGAGTGGGATAAACCAGTACTCAGACTGAATAAGGGCAGTAAAATATGGTCAATAGTCTTTTCCTCATGCTGGTAATTTTTGATGGAAGATGAAATTAGATTCAATGACTAAATAAAAAAATGTTTGCAATCCACATAAGAAGTTAATTTTTGGATTTCAAAATTACAAGACCTCAGGAAATCTGTTGCATGTACTTGAACTGATTAAGCCTGTTGGGCAACTATTTGCACTGGTTTTGGCTATGATAGAGGTAATTTTCTTCACAGTAGCTGTTTTGGGGCTGTGTTTTGAATTTCTGCTGAACACAATATTGGCAATTCAGGGATGCTTTTGTTATTGCTAACCAGTGCTTCACAGAGTCAAGGCCCTTTCTGCTTCTTACACCACCCCACCAGACAGGAGGCTGGGGGTACACAAGGAGTTGGGAGGGGACACAACCAGGACAGCTGACCCCAACTTACCACAAGGATATTCCAGACCATATGGCATCATGATCAGTATATAAAGCTAGGGGAAACGTTGTGCAGGAGTTCACTGCTCAGGCACTAGCTAGGCATCCATCAGTTGGTGGTGAGCAATTATTTTAATTTTCACTACTTGCCTTTCTTAAGTTTTAACTATCTCTGCTATCTTCCTTTTAATTACTGGTTTGTTATTGCTGGTTTTGTTTATATATTTGTTATTATTGTTATTATTATTAACTCCTCTCAGCCCAAGAGTCTTCACACTTTTCCTCTGCCAATTTTCTTGCCCCATACAGCCTGGGGGAAGGTTGAACAGGCAGATGTCTGGTGCTTAGTTGCCAGCTGCAGTTAAACCACTACATTCTTTAATGCCAAATACAATGCTACATATTTTTTACTGCTGTCTGGAACTGTTTATGAAGCTTATGCAATTCTTGTCAGACTGGTGTCCCTACAGGATGTGCTCGTACTGTGTCTTGCTACAGCTGTGACAACAACTTTAGGACAGAGGGTGGCGGTACAAACATCGAGCAATTACTGGTAGTTTTATTCTCCTCTCAGTACTATGTGCCAAAAATATGTTCCAAGTTAGATTTTATGGAATCCTAAGGCACACGAGACAGATGGAGAAGCAACTGCAGTCCTCTGTATTATCTTGGGTACACTTAAGCCTAATGGACAACTATTGAGTTTACTAGCTCGGCACATATACAGCACATCTTTAAGCTTTTCTGGTTTATATTAACAAATGTTTTTTCAAGTGATTGTTTTTTTCTAAATAAACTGTCATGTTGCATTTGAAGGAAGCCCATCCCTGTGTAGCAGGTATTTGGCAATCTGAAACTCCGCAAGAAGTAATTTGACACAAATCAAGCTCCCTATTCAAAGAAATATTAACCTTTCATGATAAGCTGTAATTCTTGCTGAGAATTCAGTACATACTTAAAAAGAGTTTCTTGTATAAAACTATCACTTTAGTTGACCTCATAGACAAACATCTTTGTGCAGAACCAGCAGAGGTTATGAATGATCACCAGCCTAAGTACTCACATTTATTAAAGGACAGTGGAAAAGGTCCAAGGACTGCTTCAGGTGAAGTATCAAATTCCCTTAACAGTAGTGTTTCACTGAAAAAGGATCTGTTAAACTGCCTTGTAGATGAGGCAGAAAACTAGTCTGTGGTTTTAGCTTCAGGAATCTCAGACAGTATGCAAAAAGGAACTGTGATGTGTCAAAACAGGACACAGAGGAGAGAGTGAGGTGACTTGGAGACTCCACCTCCATCCCAAGTAATCACTGCTTGGGAGTCCTGGAGCAAGTGAACATGTTCTTTCCCCTTGAAGTGAAGACCTGGAGGTTGCTGGGGGACCCCTTGGTGCTCACATGAATGCAGTGCTGGGACTGTGTGTCATTGTCATGACTAGACAGACAAACACGTGTAACATGACCCCTACATATAAACCTGTCAAGAATTTGTAATTATAGACTAATCTGGAACTAGTATGCATTTTCACCTTCTCTGTTTTGGAGGTTTGGTGATCCAGAAATTGCAGCTCCAACAGTATTGTCCTGTCTAGAATTAGGGGTGGTGCATCAAAAAGACAAGTCTGCTTCCTCAAAAAAGAGCATCATATATGAACTGAGCTTTCTCCACTGGAATCCTTCTTCAGAGTGTCCAGGGAAACTCAGAATATCCTTAATATGCAAAAGTGGGATAGAGAAATTAAAAGTGCTTTTAGGCTGCCAGGGTGACTGTACATAATGTTTTTCTGTAGCCTGGCCAACCATAGCAAACTTTCAAGCAGCCTTGAAACAGGATGCAAGTGAAGACAATCAGAAACATGAAAACATCAATGCCATTTTACTTTTCCATTAGTAAAAGTTATACAGACAAGAATATCATGATATTCATCTGCAGCTTCTAAGTAGTAACAAGATTTTCAGACCTAGATCATTGAATCTAGGTTTTTCAGTGGAGATAAATGGATTCATTTGAGAGCAGAAAGTGTGAAACAGGCTGAGAATCATGCATTGTCTTCACTTATCACCATGCTATATGTCTGAGATAATGAGTGACAAGTTCTGTGCGCAACGACATGGAAAATGAGAAAAATTATAGCATTAATCACAGTGGTGTCAGTTCTCTGGAGAGTTGACACTTAGCTATGTATTAGGTTTTGTAGTTTACAGTGTAATTAAATTAATTTATTTAGCTAAATGTTATTAAATTATTCCTTATTAATCTCATATGAAAAGACAGAGGGTAACGATACCATTATTTCATCTCTGCACACAAATAAAGAAATGGTATAAACAGACATCATGACATAAACATAATGATAGAATAACTCTCTTACCAATATCACATCAAAGGTCATTCTACTCAACTTTTAGGTCTCCACCCGTGAGTAGCAGTGGTAGCTTATGGACATAAGAATGGAGGTATGTCCAGACAGTGGATTAGAGGTTCCTAAGCTAAAAGTAGAATGTGGGCTATTGTGCTTACTAAGCAGTAAAAAAGCCCTTACATTAGTAGTTTTGGCCATGGAAATATCCTGCAAAAATAAGTCCTATAATTTAATTGTAGCCCAACAAATAATTCAAAATTTTTAATTCTAAAATTACAGTTTGCAATCACAGCTTATGAATACTGGCAGGATTGGGAAAGCACTTTTAGCACCTTGTTGCCTTTATAAAAGACAACCAGAGACCTGGTTCAGGAACAGCACGGCAGCCTGCTCTCGGCCAGACTGCTCGGGCTAATCAACAGACGCAGACACCAATATGGCAGACGGTTGAAAAGCGTTTATTATCCTATCTCGTGGGTTTAAATAGCTTTTAGGGGTCTTTGCTACGTCAGAGGGGGGTTGGGGGTCTCAGGGGTTAGTGGGTAGTGGAAATTTACTAGGGCCGGTGTGGCAGCATTCCTCTGAGGCTTCTGGAGTTAATAGATAAGTGGGGAAGAGAGGCAGAGAGGGGGATGGGTCTATCTTTCCGTCACACCCCGAAATCTTCCGTTCGCCTGTCCCTTACCTACCACACACCTAGACAAGCTTTCCAGGACTGCCTTTCCTTCAGACTTTGAGGAAGTTGACAGAATTTGTTCACAATCACATTGCTATAAAGGTCATGAGATCTCAAACAACATTAGGGATTAAAGACACAGGCCAAAAAGAAGCCTTGCCCACTCAGTATTCCTGTGTCAACTGAGATCAGTTGTTCAGTGCTTCCTTATGAACATCAACAGATAATAAAACTGAAAGTGATTGCCTGAACCAACAAAATAACCCATCACTAATAGAAATACTACTGACAGGACTTTGAAAGGCAGTGATGGATGAGAAAGGAAATTGAGAGAAAAACCCAGAAACTCTGAGATGTTTTACTCAATTTTGTGTGATGTCTTTCTTGGGAAAGAGGAGGCTTTGGAGATTTAGTGGCTGTAACCCTCTCAAGCAAAAGAATCAAAGATAAAAGGCCTTTACAAGGCAGTGAGCTGACACAGGACATGGGATAATATTACTAAGATGGATACTGCAGGGTATCATAGGATTACACTCACATTTATGCTATGGATTGGATTAAGAGACAATTAATGCTTCTTTAAAGATTAAATATTCTTTCATGTTGCAAGGAAAAAAAACATTGCTTACTGTTCTTCAAAGCTTAAATTAATCATATAATGGTGAATAGATTTTTTTATTCCTAATTGAAATCCTTTATTTTAGAAAGATATATTTAATTTTCAGTTAAATTGAAAAGTCATTTTAAAGATGAGTATTTTCCTTTTGTGAAAGATTGCCTTTTCTTGTAATTTTCCCTCTTTTTGAAAATCCCATTTAAATATAAGGCAAAAATGAAGCTACAGGCTTTTCTCTTAAAAGTGCATCTCTATCACTACTTTTTTGATGCATGAATATGATAAACTCTTTGATGTGGCCTTGGAAGGATCCAAATTTTCTTGGATTCATGCACACAAAATGGATATATCTTCAAAGCAGAAAATCTTCCAGCTCTTTTTGTCTATAACAGATAAGCACCCCTTAAAAAGAACGAAAATGGCGGAATTTGCACTTTAAAAAAATGATAGAGTTTAAAGATATATTTCATTCTGTTTACTAGCTGGTTATGCAGGTTCTACAGTTATTTGTTTGTAAGAAATATTTTATTCCAATGTTGTTTAGTTGCCAGGATATTTTTGCTTGACCCTTATGTACATTTTAAAATTCAAATTTTTTTTTTTTTTTACTGGTCCATAAAAGTCCCCAGCTGGGAAGCACACTTCTGTCTTTGCTGATTTACTCTTGGACTATTTAGTGAATGAGTTCAGACTTGTAAATACAAACACCAAGAAAACATATGGCTGGACTCTCAATCTCCAGTAGCATGTAACAATATTATTGTTATCTCCAGACAGTGTCCATCCTCACACAATATGCGCTTATTAAAATGCATCATACAAAATGAAGCAGTTTTGATTTTTGTTTGTTTCAGCAGCTGGAGCATGTCAATCAGCCATGAAGCCATGGAAGACCAAGGATTTTGGGATTTTGGAGTCACAACTTCTAGGATAAAATGAACTAAAAAACAAGATTACATTTTACTTCATAAGTTGCTTGAATACGTTTGAAAGAAATTTTTTTGACAAAAATTTATACAAAAAAGAAAGACTGAAGAGTATAAAACATTTTGAAAGTGTATGCTTCAGTCTTTGTTGATCAAAGTATCGTAAGTAAGTTTTCATTGCCCCTTTGAATGCCATTTGATCAAAAAGTAGGAGAATCCTGAGTATCTAACACTAATATATTATTGTTTGGTTCAATCATACTTGGAAATAACTTAATTCAAAGTTAAGATTAATTCAAAATCTCATTTATTCTCGAAGACTTCCTGCTATGGAATAAAGTTTGAAATGAAACAGTTTCCTTTGAAAGAAAGGATATGGAGACTGAGGTTTTAGTGAAAGAGGGTGTCCAGCATTGATCAGTTTTTCTGGCAGCTGGGAGGGGATAAAACATCAAGGTATCACTAAGATCATTGATGTAACATCCTTGAGTGACCTGTAGTGAGCTGTGATATTAGGAATTTTCTACCTAATGCCAAGACATTGTCTTTCAACTTCCATGAAGTAACCAGTGCTGGTACCCCCCTCTGCGTGTTAGGCAGACTGGAGGCTCCCAGAGGAAGGGTTCACATGATTTTGTGCTCCCTAGACATGATTTTCTTCTCCTGTCTTACTGTGTGGAACACACAGTGCAGGAAAGAAGGGGAAATCGAAACCATGGTTAAAAAGTAGTAATTCTCACAACAAAACAAGTCAATGCAGAGGGACCTGCCAGTGTCCTTTTAAAACTATGACAAGTTTGTCATTTTGTCTTGAGTGTCACGGAGAAGCTCTAACTTGGTTTTTTAGTTGGAGATGATGAAAATTAATGTGGCAAATGAAAAATAAGTTTGTAAAAACCACTGGAAAGTGAGTTATGTTGTTTTCTACAACTGTTTCTAGCTGGAGACAAATGGTTGTCTTTCTTAAACACAACAGTAAACCAGGATGCTGGAAGCTGATTTACAATTCACCTACTATTGCCACAGCTGTGATTCAGAATTTTGGGTTCACTCTCAGAACTGTGTATGACGCCCCAGAGCAGAGTTTTCTGCTTTCCTGTGGATGCTTGTACAGCTACTCTCAGCCTGCAGATACTGCAGAGCACAGGTAAGAGTCATGAAAAGGGTAGAAATGTTTATAACCTGCAAGAGTAAAGAGGTATCCTAAGTGCTTGAAGAGGTACTGATGTGCTACAACCTGGAGAAAAATGGAGCTATTTTCTGTCCTGTTATTTAGACAAGAATGGTTGAGTCCCTCTTAAAAAATGTGCTAAGTTTTTCTGACCTTTTTGGGGTTTTGGCTCTGTTGTGTAAATGACATTCTAACCCTTGCTGGTGAACTTCCTCTGCTGATCCAGAAATGAAAGCTGCCAATAGCCTTGTTTGAAACAGAGGCAGTTTGTTCTGGCTAATCCAACGAGAATTGTCTTTGTATATATCATTAGCTATTTTTTTCATACCTGGCAAGGAAAGCAAGAGGCTGATAAATGATTATTCTCTTACCTGCTGGCTACATTAGAATGAACAGGATTGCAAGCAGCTGCTTCAACAGCCTTAACAGAAAGCACACTTACTCCACACTAAAGACTTTTCCAAAAAGCATAGTAGAAATGTGTAAATATCTTTTCACTCAGTATCATATTAAAAAATTGCTAAAAGTTCCCTGGATCCCACTGGTGATGGTACTTTTTGCAGCTTAGTGGAAAGCAGAAACTGGCTGAAATCTTTCTGTCACATTGGTTTCTGATTCCTGCTCTCCTCTTTTTTCAGCAGTTTTCTGTGTCTTTCTGGTCTGGGAATACATGAGTTCAACAATCTGTCACTGCTGTCCTAGGAAAATGGGGTATTTTAGTACTTCCTGCATGCAGAGCCTTGCCTCCTGGGTTCAACATCTGCAGACAACAGCCAAAGGCTATTAGCATTACTTTCTGTATTGTTACAGTGCCCAAAAATTCCAGGCAAGAATCAGGCCTGATTGTGATGGGCGCTGAACGAGCACAGCTGGAGTGCCCTGCTCTGAAGGATTCATGGACCTTTCAGCAGTAGTCCTGATTATAATAATTTACAGACGTACACTGGCAGAACCTAGGGCAATTTAGCCTGTGAAATATATAAGTATGGTGTGGAGTAACTCATGAAAATGGCACAAAGGCATAGTCACAAAAAGATCTTAATCCATGTGCCAAGATTTAGAACACTAATTTGTTCTATAGCCACTGGACAATGGGGATGATACAAGAAGCCATTCAAAGTCCTGCCCTGAATCACAACTTGGAAAAGCTCTTACCCCATATTCCCTGGAAAAAAAAAACCCAAAAACACTTCCAAGATGGACATTAATTATAGGTTTCATGTTTAGGCAGTTTTAACACCTCCAAACCCAGAGTTTCACAAAAAATTCACCATGATAATAAGTCTGATTTAAAGCATACTAACACTAAATAATTCTGAGAATATGTGAAGTTTTATAAAATTTTAAATGCATTGTACAATTAAGGTAGTTGGAAAGGCTTCATATAATAGTTGGAAGTTTTCATTTCTACAGAGTAATCTCCATCCATTTCTTTTTACCATATTACCATATTACTATTACTTTTTATTATTATTACTTATTAGTCATACTATATGACCATTATTATTACTTTTTACTATTACTGTATTAAATACTGAATTTAACTTCATACTAATGTGTTGAGCATACAATCTTTTGCATTTCAATGTCAATCTAAGTAAAATTAATGGAAACTTATTAAACCTTACAAAAGAAATGCTTCTATATTCATACAGCAGTTTTAGAAGCTATTATCATTCACCTATATAGGTGCCATTTGCATATAAAAGATAACCTAGGCCATATATGCAATATATAGACATTTATATAAAACATATATACAAGAGAAAGATATTTTAGCATACTAGAAGTTTTGCAATGTCATTGTTTTCCACCACAATCTAGAATCACTAGAATGAAGATAAGAATGAAAGGCCACAGGAGATGATTCTGAAGGTCTGTACAGACCCTCTGTAGAGCTCAATATCCTCTCTCCAGCTGGGTCCCAGAGGAAGTGACTGGAGGGGAGCACAGACACAGGAGAGCCCAGGGCCACGCTGGATGTGCCAGGCACA
Organism: Taeniopygia guttata; assembly: GCF_048771995.1. Lineage (NCBI taxonomy): Eukaryota > Metazoa > Chordata > Aves > Passeriformes > Estrildidae > Taeniopygia > Taeniopygia guttata. The sequence goes on along the minus strand of NC_133026.1, from coordinate 24,236,333 downwards.
GCCATTGCTCCCACGCCTTAGAGACCCAAGTGGCTTCTGTGCATTCAGGAACTTTTAAAGAGCAGATTGTGCTCAACTCATCCAGCCTCCCATAACCCCATGCAAAATTTGAGCTTCACCACACCCTGCAACCAGACCATTCACATCCCAGGTTTTCCAAAATTTGTTTTGAATAGGTCTCCTTTTGTTTTCCTTTGATGTCCCCTGTTCTTTAACTGACAATGCCAGAAAATCAACAGTGCCTGATTCACTTTGTCCCTGTGCTCTCCATGATTTTATGGAGTTTTAAATTTCTGGAATGCAGGAATTTTATTCTAAAGAAATTTCTGTGCAGGACACTTCTGGTTCTCAAAAATTTAAAGAGAAGATTGTAATTAGCAATGTTGTCAGTCCTATCAATAGATCACTCTCTAGTGGCTTTGCATATGAAGCATATGTAGCATATGAAGACATATTCTTTTCTAGGTATCAAATTTTGAGACTCTATTTTTGTTAGTGAACTGCAGAAAAGCACAGACACATGCACACATGAGAAAAACAAACATTTCATTTGCTTTCTGTGAGAGGAGACGAAAAAACATTGCTTGCCAGCTTCATATTGTTAAGATGATTCCTAAATATCATGAAGGACTGTGAAAATTCCCATTAGCTGCAGACACAAAAGCCTTATATTTGATTTAGTTATAAAAACCACATTGTACTGTGTAAAGCAGATTTGCAACTTTTTTAGGACATTTTGAAGTCTTGACAGTTAGTGTTGTAAAAGAGCCTGACTTGATTAACTCCACCTCTAGGCCGAGAAAGTGATGCACATTCTAATAATTCACAGGCCATCTTTCAAAAAAAACCCCACCTTTCTGTCATCTCAGATTGTTTGCTCTTATGAATCTCACAAAGTCTGAATATACTTGAAAAACATTTTCAAGCATTATTCTCAAAACTCTTCAAAATTATGGCAACTCCAAAGGCTTGCTGACATTTTTGAAGCTACTGAGTAGCACTGAGGTAGCTATGTAATTCATCTGCAGTGTAAAGCAGGTGAGGCAACTGAAGACAGAAATACTTGATTTGATTTTTGCTGTTGTTGGATTGTTGCTCCATGCAATGTGGAAACTGAAGGCATTATGGATGAGAACAGGGCAGGACAATTGTAATTTATGATGCATTGAGTCACTACGGAAAATTAATTCTTCCATACTTGATAGGATACCATCTATTATCAACAAGGCTTCAAATAAGTATTGCATCATTATTTGATGTTATATCAATTATATGTGTTTCAAGTACCATGATTTTGCATTTTTTTATTAATTTTCAAATCTGGAATATTATGAATAAGCAGCAAATTTCTGCTGAGGAGGGCTGGAAGACCTTAACCAGATAAAGATGCTCAGATTTTGGATAACCTGTCAGGTAACAACAGCTGAGTTGCAGCTGTCTGGAGCTGGAGACAGAGGGCAGGGCCCAGACCTGGAGCTGAGGTGTTTGTACAAGAGATGCTGATGGCTTTCCTTGGCTCCAAAGAAACCACAGGTGGCTCTGGGACAGCCTCAAGAGAGTGAAGAATTTGCAAAGTTATAGGCAGAGAGGCTTTGCCTCATTTTTTTCAGAAGTCTGTGGTGTATTATGTTAGCTATTATTACTATTGATAGCAATGTGTGCTATATCCAGCATATTTATTATGCTTAGCATTAACAAGAGATGCTGTAGGATGATAATACTAATGGAAAAGGAAAAATATAGCAACAGGTTTAACAACTGTGCAATTTTTCATTGCTTCTTCAGAACCCCATTAATCACACAGCTCACTGATGGGTATTGGCTGCAAACCAATGTGACAGATGGTGAATAAAAATCAATGTCTCTTAAAAACCACCCACTGAAATATATTTCATTTTTACATTTTGGGCCTGCATCTCTTCTCATAGCCATTAGGCAATGCAGCATAAATACACATCTCTGTGAATAACTGCAATGAAAAGAGATCCAAATCATCTTTAAGACAAAATACAGGGACATTGCTTAGAAATAAGTAAACTTATTTGGGAATTTATTTTCCAATGCATTATGGAATTTATGTTACATGATAGTACTAATATAAAATGCAATTGATTGTGTGTTTAAAAATCAAATGGAAGTAAGGAATTGTAATTGAGAGACTGGTCTCCAGGTGACACAAAGAGTCATATTTGAAAGTTTTTTATAAAGATTGCATAAAGGAAGGCTAATTCTTTTACCCCGTACCCTTCACTACCATACTTGTTCTTCAATCCTTGTGGCTTCCTTTGTTTTCAAGACCACAGCTGACATAAAAGTCAACTGGATTAATCTTCTCCTCTTCCAGTAATTTTCAAAAGTTACTAATTTAGTAGCATCATAAGATATTCTGTAGTTGAGGTGTGGATACCTTTAGAATTTTCATGCACTTAGGTATATAGATACTGTGTTTGTTTTGAAAATAATTTTGAAAATAATAATATTAAGATATTGATTTATCCTCAAACAAAACCACTTGGGAATACCTTTAAATATATTCATTTTAAAGAAGAATACCTTTACATATTTTTTGATAGAAAATAAATAAATTTCAAAACTTCAAATGTTTTATTTACGTACTTGAAAAATGAAAGTTCTGATTTCCATTTCTAAGTGAGGCTTTTTCAGACTTCTAGACTGCACAAAGACATTTCCCTATGTCATGTTGTCAGGTATAGGCAACAAGAAAATACCTATGAAAAAATTTCCACTCTGATGAAAGTCACCCACTGATTCACACCTAGTTTGCTCCTTTCCATTTTGTTACTTCACTCTGTGATATCTGACACATTTGCTTTTGATTACTGAACTCCTTTAAGCATGTCCCTTATCTAGTTTTCAGAGCATCTGTCTCTTTTCAAGATATACTTACCTAATATTCCACTTATGGTGCTATTTAGATTAAATATGAGATGTGAGTGCAGTGATTCATGTCAGTGCCCTGGTTCCAGCCAGGCCAGGGTTAATTTTAACCCTGGCCTGGCTGGAACCAGGAGACAAAGAAAAACCTTTTGCCAGAAAAGGAATGATTCTGAATTCCACCAGGACAAAAAAAAAAAAAAAAAAAAAAAAAAAAAAAAAGATGGATGCAGGATTCCACTGCATCCCTGAGCTTACAACCACCTGGGCAGAAAGCAGATAACCAACAATAGCTCTTCAGATGGCTTACCTGAAATTTACCTGAAATAGATGTGCAGGCTGCAGGAGATGGGTACACAGAAAATGTGGCATTATTGCTTGAACAACAAAGCAAGAGACTGGGACAAAAGCCAGGAGGGAGAAGCTGGCTCTGGCTGGCTGTCCCAGCAGCAGAGCCCCAGCTGCTCTCAGAGGTGCCAGCAAGCTCAGAGCAGGGCTGGGCTGGGCTCAGTGTGCCACATGTGCTGGGTGCATGAGGGACAGCCCAGCAGCAGGAAGGTGGTGCTGGCTCTGAGCAGTTTAAAGTGCTGGCATCATGCAGGCAGCTACAGAAGTCAAAGGAAGATTTTGGCCTTTTTCTTTAGTGATTAGATATATTAACAAGACAAAATCCTGCTGCCAAGTTTGATTGGCTGAGTGTAGTTAAGGGCACATAATATTGTCTTGCCAATTTAAGTTTTAGATCCAGCCTTTTTTGTTGCTCCTGCTATTATTGCAGGTTTGAGTTTTTTATCAGATATTTTACTGCTAATATTTTGTATTTTGTTGTTGCTGTGGTTTGGGATTTTTTTTTCCTAGAAAACTTTCTTAGCAGTACTCCTAAAAGAATAAGCCAGTAGCTACACAGCAGCACTGATGAAACTTCTAGTATCCAAGGCATCCACAATTAAAACCCGTTATTTCAAGTTTTTTTACAAGATAATAGATTTCACAATATTCTATTAAAAATTAAGGTACTTTTGAAATGCTTTTGAATATGACATGCAAATACACCTGCATGCCTCTAATTTGCAAAATACTCATTAAAAACCAATTAAACATCTTTAAATGTTTAACTGCTGTAATAATTTTATATTGTGACTGAACTGTCAACAATAACACTTTATTAGCAGCTCTCTGCACTGTAAAACTGCAGGCAGCAGATGCAGTATATCTGAAGCATATGAAAAACAATTTCACAGAGTGTAAAATCAGAAAATCTGAATATGTTTTCGTTAAATGCTTTGATGGTCATAAACTGATTGTAAACAGAACATCAAACATCAGGATAAAATCTCTAGCATATTAAACACCCCAAACATGGTATGCTTCAAGGAGGTCTATGAGACAAGGATCCATACCATGTGTTGAAGACTGTACTACTAAAAAAATTGCAGCATAAAACTATGGATGGCCCCAGTCCTGAACATGATCCAAGCATGATATGTGGTCCAAAAGTTAGCATCAACATTGCTTATTTACAGTGGGCAACATAAGCAAAGGTGAGCAGAACTGCTGCATCTTGTGAATGAAAAGGAGAGTTTTCAAATCTGCCATTTCTCTACTCGTATGACCTTTTAAATGTGCCCATATAACTACTTGGGCAAACCTGAGGATGAATGGCTCTAACCTTGCATCCCTTCAATTATTTCTTGGGAAAACAAGTTACCATAGGAGAATGACCTGCTACAGCCAAAGTCTTCTACTTCTGTTCCTCTGTTCCTATCTTTCACCTGGAAGACAGAAGGCAGCTGCCCACTCACCCTCTCTTCTCCTGCCTCACATATCCTGCAGATCCTGCAGATCTGCACTTATTTATACTCAGGTGAATAAGTGCAGGTCTGGGTTCTCATTGCAGCACATGTAATCTGTGGAGAATGCACTCCAGCACTGCTGCCAGAATTCTGGGCAAGAAAGGCCACAGTGAAGTGGAGAGAGAAGGGCACCAGAATCCCACCAGAGACCTGGAGAACAAGGAGAATGAAGCTGAAATGATACCACCCATTTTGTGTGCAATGACAAGACTTAAGTGCGTGGGTTTTTCTGTACTCAAGGGCCTTTGGCAAAGGAAGATTTCACTTCCTGTCAAAACAGACAGAAAAAGGACACAATCATATAGACAACAAGAGTAGCTGGGGATTAAGACTAAAATACAAAATAAGAGGCGTGTGATTATGCCATGCAAATACACCTGCATGCCCCTAATTTGCAAACACCATTTATTAATTATTATCAGAGCATTGTGGTCCCCTTATCACATACCAGGGATGGCAAACCCAAGGTATGTTTGAATACTTTCTGGATTATATAGCTCAGGTAAAAATAAAATTACTCTGTTACCAAGTAAATCTGATCTTACAGAATCAACCAAAGACAAAGATGCTGTCTTCTGGCCAGAAAAACATTATACAATTTTTAACAGCACATCTAAAATGATCCTAGATCTGCACCATTTTTATTTGGGTTTTGCAAAAAGCCTTTGCAAAATCTTTAGGGAGGTACACCTAATATACAGAATCAACCATCATGCTTCAGAAGAAGAAAAGCAGGGTTTTTTTATATTTCTGATACTGGAGCTTGTAATGAAACAGAGCACATGTTTTACTCCATTCTGTTGTCAGCTATTTTTTGCTTATCTTCATTTGATGCCTGGCAACAACAGAATTTATTTTCCGTGTCTGCGTTGACTGAAGTGATGTGGTCCCTTCCTTCCTGGCTTTCAACACTGCTTGTACAGTACTGCAGAGGGTAAGACAAGCCATTAGATATTAACTTTACAGACTGAAACAGTAGCTATTTTGCAAAGTAAAAGTATAGGATGAGAGAAGACAAGTCATATATACCCTGACATGTGAGTAGGCTAAATCAGAGCAACATCACAACACAAAGCAGGCAACTTCTGTAAAACTTGAATCCTCTTTACTAACTTCAGCTTTCTGAAGAAAAAAAGTTACTCATCACATGGCTTTTACCCAAACACCTGTTCTGCAAATTAACCAGTGATTTTCACCTCTAGTGAGGTTGATAAAATATTTCAAACCCATCTTTACAAAGCATGCTGATTAAACAAAATGGACATGCAATCATTCTGTTCTAAAACATGTAAAGTATTTCTCTAGAGCCTTATGTAGTCCTCTTCTCCACACTGAAAATAATTAGAACCTCAGAGTGAAGTGCCATACAAGTTTGGTAAGGACAGCAGAATTACTCGTTTTCTCTTCGTTATGTGATCCTTGCAGCAACACACAGGAGGTGATGAAATAAGACATTACACCAAATGTTTTCCAGAGGCAGCCTTAAAACTCTTCTCCCTGAACCATTGCAGCCAGATTCATTTAGACCATTCACAACCAAAGATTTGATTTAAAGAATGTATCCAACAGGAATTCATCAACCCGTGTCACTAAAGAATCAAAAGCCTTAGAAAGAAACCCTTTCTCTGAAACCAGGCCAAAGTCTAAATTTGCTCTAATTTCTACAGTCTTGAGCAATCAGACCCAGCACTTGTCAGGACAGCCACCCCTACAGCCTGAAGACCTGGACTTTTCCAAATTTCTGCCATGGTTAACAACCATCATCTTTTAAGACAGGAGGGCCAGGAACTCCTTTGCATTGAAAACATATGTTTTGCATTTTGCAGGTGTGATTTGAGCCCTGTTCTCACAACAGGATAATTCCTTTCCTTCTGTGTGTGAGCTGGCAGGGGGAACAGGCACAAAGGTATCATTCCCAATATAAAAGGGGGAATTTAGGCACAGAGGAGTAAGGATAAATATTTATTAATATGAATGTCCTGTTTGAAGAAGTAAGGTCTGAATTTCCAGAGAGCTTTGTGCTATTTAGAAATATGTGTTCAAAATAAGACAAATTGCAGAGACTCCAGCTGTGGTAGCTGTTTATGCTTTTATAAACTAGAGTTCCCAATTCAACTGGAAAATGGGTAAAAAGAAAACAATCTCAAAGACCGCCTGTGAAAATTTAGATTTACCTGATCTGTCCAGGGCTACACAAAGCATCAGTGGGTAAATTAGAACTGGGCCCTAGTTTCTGGGGCAATGTTCTCTACATATGGTGACTCCTTTCCCTTTAGTACCTGCCTGATCCTCAGCTCAGTGCCTGTGTACTAAAACAAATTGAGCTCCTGATTCAGTCCCAAACCAGTTCTACACTGGGCAGCATACAAGGAAATCCTGAAGTTAAAGACCACAATGACAATGTACAATGCAATTTCTAAAATTGTAATTTTCTCCACAACTTCTCTATGTTTTGATTTAAAAAATATTATATTAGAAACAAAAACTTCAACCAAACAAAAACACAGTATCTATTTAGTACAAGAAGTCTCAGATTCTGAAATCCGGGCATGTCATCTTTTGCTTGTTCATTGGACCAAGCTGAAGAAAATCCCATCATTTTATCATATTGACAAGTATCTTTCCCACCAGAAACATTCTGGTTCACTGTTGCTTGAGCTAATGAACCTTCAGTAATGTCATCCTCCTTGAGGACCAGTCCTGTAGAGGGAAAGAGACGTTCTGAAACCAAGAGATACAATCTTCTACCAGAAAGGAATGAACATTGCAAACTCTGCTTTTTCCCAAGGAAAGGCAAAATATGGACACTATAAAGTCATCCTTAATTCAGCCCCTCTCACCTCTGGCTCTTCCTCCCCCTGTATAGGGCAGCTCCTCTGTAGCAGCTGGGCTTTGATGCTGAGATTGATAGGTAAATGCATTTTGGGAGGCAAATGGTAAATTCTGGATCTAAATGAAGTATACCTGGCTGTGTGCTCCCCCACGGAAAGTCTTGCTTAGCATTTTATTTATTTTACTTTGCGGGAAATGCACCTGGCAAGATTTAGTAAATAATTAGTCTGTAAAAAAATACATGAGCAGTGATAAGAAAAGGTATATCCCCATTGTATTATTTTCCATATTTCTAATTTTTGCTCTAAAACAAGGAAAAAAAACCAAAAAACCCCAAATATAAAACAAAACACTGTGTTTTTTTGGGTAATCAGGACAGTATATTTTACATTGACCTTTATTTTAAAAAATAGGTGAAGCATGTAATCAGAAGTTAAATTAAAATTTAGCTGAATCTGGAAGTAAAAATTTATTTCACTACTTTTTTTTCAGAAGTAATGCACATACCAGATTATGAAAATTGTTCATAAATTCATGCTATACTTTGCTCTTTTGTCAACAAGAAAAATAACTTTACAATGCCAAGCATCAATGCTCCTTTCTTAACACTTACTGAAATTTTTTCTCTTGACGTGACATTTTGACAAGTGATTTGCCTAAATTTGAAAATCAAAAAAAAAAAAAAAAAAGGTAGGAGAGAGTTTACCTTTCCATTTAAAGAGCTGAAGTTTTGTAGGCTTTTTTTTAGGTGAGATCTTCAGGAATAATTCTTTTGCCTGGTTACCAAATTGGAAAAAAAATCATCCATACACCTCCAAAGAAATGTCATGCCTTATCATTCCTTCATTTATCCACGTTCATTTAAAAATCTGTAAGCGAACACATACACACTTTGGCCCTGGTCCAATCAGAACATAATTACATATGTAATGCATACATAATTACATCTTTATTCAAAGTACCTACATGGCTTCAGCACAAGTACCTACATGGCTTTAGTACATAATTAGATCCTCTTGGCATTAAAATCTTAAAATAGATGTGGAAAGAGAAGTGCCTCCAGTATATTTTTTTAAAAGATGAATAGTATTTAGGATAAAAACCTGAATAGATTTTAGGATAACAATGCTTCCCATTGTTATCCTAAAAATCAAAACACTTCCTGCAAACAGAAAATGGACACTTCATAAGAGAATTTCTTTTCAGGCCAGCTGATGAACCTGTGACAATTTGGCATGGCACTAATTTAATTCCTATTAAGCCAAAAAGACAGAGCCTGAGCCCATGATGTTATTTGGCAGAGGTTTCTGCACTAAAGGAACAGCTGTTCTTGTAAAGGTTTCTGTCCCTCTGGAGTCCCACTTTAAGCAGTGCCTTCATGTAATGTAGGGAAAGAGGATTAAAAAAACCAAACAACCCAACTCAATCCAAGAGCTTTTATTAATAGGTGAACTTGGTACCTCTGAAAGATCTTTTGTCACTGTGTAGAGATCAGCCATTTTTAACTGGCTGCCATTAGCCCCATTTGGTAAATGGGACCAAATAATTAAAATGACATTGCCAAAACAAATCACCCAAAAAAATTCAAATTTTTCATCAAATTGCTGACACATACAGAAGCAAACTACTGGAATGGATGAGGACAGAAACATCAGGAGTTAACAATATATATAGAGAGAGGCACCTGTATCCTTCACAGTGTTTCAGCAGTGTTAGAGCAATGAACAAAATTCCACATGATCAGAAGCAATTGACCTGCTGTGTCAATGTATTCATTAGACCTGCAGTCCCTGGAAAAGCTTCTTCCCCAAAGCACTGGATTCAGCTGCTGCTTGCTGCTTCAGGGAATTGTAGCTGCCTATTTAATTTTTATCAATCAGCAATTAATTAGCAGTTTCTTACAGAAAACATCTGATAAACAAACATAAAATAAGCTCATACAGAATTCCCTAATGATGGCCTCCTCTTCAAAACACACTTGAAAAGAAAAGCTAGTATAAGATCTTTTAAAAAAAGGAAACCAAAGAAACACTCTTTAATTTCAAGTTATTTATCCAGAGTGGAAGACGAATGGTCTTTGCATGTTTGCCAATTGTTGGTTTATACTTTGCAAATACAAGGACCTACAAAAAGACAAAGAGAGCACTTAGAACTGCCTACGTTCCTCCTTGCATAGGTTTATAAAAACCCTTTCAAACCTCAGGGCTAGGGGTAGAGCAGAGGAAAACGGAGTAATTTAAGGGAAGACTAAAAGGAACTTTTGTGTGAACTGCCTTAATGGCTACTTGAAAGGTAAATGTAAAATTCTTATTAAGGTTATTTATTAATTGTGTCTCCTTCAATTTCACCCCTAGATGGGTCTTGCCTGAGTTTTAGCAGAAATTAGATTCTTTGAGATATAAGAAAAGTACAATACTACTGATTTATTGTCTCTCTTGTTCTCATACATGAATTGTAACCTACAACACTTTCTCACCTTGCCACAGAACACATCAGCAATAAGAAACATAAAGATTGTATAAGAAAAGAGTGAAAAAAGCTGTAAGTTTTATCTCTTCAAAGCAAAGTAGACTGTCCACAACCTCAACTGCATGCTCCTTCATTTGTGATGCAGTGATAAAGTTGTAGGATGCCAAATTTGCTGGAAAGTTAAGAAAGAAATGTTGGGATGAGGCATGACATTCTAAAATAAAAAAGTGGACCAATAAGGCAAGATGTAAAAACTGTGAGCCGTCCTCATCATTCTATTTTCTGAGCAAATATGGAATTTTTGGACAACTCATTCTCCCTGTTGAAAACTCCCTTTTCAAGGAGAGAGGGATGAGGTGATCTAATTCAATTATACTTTTGCTGCTGTTGCCCAGCTGGAGCAAGAGATGGGATACAGCTCCAGCTCTATATTGAGAAGAGGCAGGCTGGACTACCACACTAGTGGCTTTGGGGACAGATTTTGGAAAGCCTTTCAGAGGATGCTTTTTTCTATGATATATGTGCATCATCCTGCAGGCTTTGTTTGCACAGAACAGCCATTGCCCTTGTGGATGCAAACAAGTCTCTGTTGACATTAAAGTGTGCTCACGGCCTTGTGCAGACCCAGCAGTTTCTTGGTGATGTGAGCTTTTTTGTTTCTCCAGACACAACAGACTGTGAAGCTTGGGGAGATTTTCACCACTTTCTCTGTATGCACTTTTCCCCTCTTTGGCCAGCTGTTTGCCAGTATCTCTTCCTTCATCTGGACTTACAGTCATGCACAGGAAATGGGGCTCTAGAACATCCCTTTCAAGTACTGTTTGCTGGAGACTTCTATAGCCATCCCCAGAATTTGCTTCTCTATAAACACAGAAGTACAACATCTGCACAACTCAAGGGTGATGTTTGGGGACAGCCTGGTGCGCTGCAGGTGTGCTCTGACCCAGCTGGGAGCAATCCCAGTGAAGAGCCAGGCTGCTGCTGGAGGCAGAGAAAGCTCCTGGCAATCACAACCACTGTCACTCAAAGTGAGAGAGCAGGATGCTGCCAGCCCTAGAGGAACATGGCATCTCTTATGTACATGTTAATGTTGCTGCAGTGCCCCTTGTGCTGAAAGCTGGGTGTCCCAGCCTGGCATAGTGCTGGCCCGAAACTGGAAGACCTGACCAAATCACAACAACTAGAAATCTCACACAGCCAAGCCACTGGGCTTTATATCATGAATTGTAAGTCAGCTGCTGCTTTGAAGAATGGTTTTGGACTGTCATGTATGCCTGTATGTTTTATCAGCTTAGCCCAGTGTTACTGAATTTGTCATTTCTCCTTTTGGAAGGAAAGGCTGTTGAAAGGCAGCACAGCTGTTAGCGCTCTGGAGGATCTAGCCATGCCAATAGGGGAGTTTCAGAATAGGAGCTTTAAAATCCTCCTGTCACAGCAGAGCGAGGAATGATTTGATTTGCTCTGGTGGATGATCAGGCTGTACATACAAATTCATTATCTGCATTCCAGGCGTCTAGGGAGATTAGTAATTCACTCAAGTGTGTCTCTGGTGGCTGAAGAGTACATCTGAATGCCTTGCTGTGTCTCCCAACTTCACTGTTGGGAATGCGATCAGAAATATAAAGCACAACCTTCCAAATGATAGCAGCAGGAATTTGTCAGTCCTGGCTTGCATGATGTGATGTTGAAACCTTAAAACACACAAGTCTCAGGGTTCTATTCCACACCAGTGCCTGGAACAAGGTAGAAGGGGAATTTAAGGCATGTAAAAAATAGATTGTCATCCCAGACAGACACCACACAATTATGAAATTAATGCCTTGGATACCTCCCTAAAGTTCTCCAGTTTCCTAGACCTAGTCTCCAAAATGTCCCCAGTCATACCATCTAGCAGCCTACCCCTAAGTACAGCTAATGCCGCACCCTCTAAGATTCCTGTGGGATCAGATCTAGATCAGATCCAGAAGGTGTTGCCAGATTGCACCTCACATACAGCCATCAGATCAGGCTCCTCTGTAGTAATGTATTTGTTACAAGATAATGTGGCTGAGAGGCTACATATCATTTGCCTTAAGGGGGGTTATGGAGATAATTTCCTCATAACGGTTTATACAAGAACCCGTCTGACTTTTTTTTTTTTTTTTTTTTTTTTATGTAGCTCTCTTGCTTCACTTCCTAATTTTTAATTTCCAGAATCCAGTCCCCTCTTTCATGTTCTCATGCTGGCCCAGTGGACCTTATGTTCTGCACTTCTGATGACCCCAGTGGAAAGGGAAGGACTACCAATAGACTATGGGATGGATGCTCTGCTCATATCCTGAGGCATCAGTCTTTCCCTGTGTATTTTACACAGTGTTTTTTCCAGGACTCTGTATTTCATCTACATCCTTCAATGAATCTTGCTTTTGTTTTTTTGTGTCCCTCTGCAAAAAACAACCCCAGCCATGAAATGCACTAAATGAAAAGGTGGATAAATATCACGATTTGAAAAGGTTGCCCTGTTAGCAAAATTTCACTCTATGAACAAAAAATGCCTGAACACAAAGTGATCTTCTTTCGCTTTCTAGTAATGAGAAGTACAAATTACTTGGGGCTTTTGACAGCTCTCAAAACTGTATGGCAACAGTTCTGAGAACAGTGACCTCCTCTATCAAATGAGGATGAGCACTTCTCCTCAGAGCTGATATTCATGTCAATATACATAAATCCTTTCCAGATTCAAGCTTTAATTCTACAACCAGTTCATCAGAAAGAAAACATAGTCAATAACTACCTCATACAGGAATACCTGGTGGCAGCTATATTGATAATCTCTCTTGGATTTGGAAAACCTGCTCCATGCAATGAGATGACGTAAAGAAATAAAAACAAACTCACTTATAAGTTTCTCTCACTTTCTTGTCTGAGAAAATGCTTCTGACATGCCTGGAACCTTTGATTTTACCTGGTGATTATACAAAGTTCTTAAAACATTGATAGTTGACTGTTCTAATTAGAATTTCAGGGAAGAAGCTCCCCAGTTAAGAAGCCCTTGAATCAGATACTTTCCTTCCCAGCTCCATTCTTAGCATCCAAAGCAGTGACCATGCTGCTATCACCACTTTGGTTATAGGGCTTAACTTGGATCACAGTAGAGCACTTGGATCCCAGCTCTCTGCCCTTGGGACCCTGCCCTGCTACAAGTTCTGTGTGAACTGATGCATCAATCTCTACTGAGTCATGCTGAAATCACGACGGTAGCTGAGGACAAGAGATGACCAAGCTTCCTCATTTTGATATTTCATTAATAAAATTGTTGTTGGATGAATATAAATGAATTTTAATAGTCAGCAGCGATTATTAAAGGATAGGGGGTAATTTTTTTTCAACGGGGGCTAATAAAAATTTTCAGATTTTTTTTTTTTTTAGCAAAAATGAAAAAACACAATATATAAGGGTGGTTTTTCCACTTCAAAATGTGCCCAAAGGTTCACAGAAATATGAACATTTAAAAGACCAACTTCCTCTTGTTTTGGTTCCTTTGCAAGCAAAGCCTCAAATCTATACTAGCAAAACTGGCTGTTTTAAAAAACCTCTTTGAAGACTAAGATACTGTCAATAATCTGTTGTCTACAATTGAATATCTGAATATCTATACACATATACATAACATGTTTTACTTGTCTTTTCCTAATTTAAACTGGAGCAATCAAAAAACTTCCAAAGGTTCTTTCTTCACTGTATTTTAGGCTGAACAGTGCCCACTCATTATTAACTTTTTCCCATTTACAACTGTGTGTGAATCTCAGTTAAAATTTTCCTTATGGAAAAATCCTTTTATTTTTCATATTTTTCTATGACTTTGTGGAAATTAGTATTCTTCTTTCCAAGTTCCATCCATGAAAGTAGCAGAAGAAATATATATTGTGCACTGCTCCCTTGGAAGTCTAGATTTGTCTTTCCTTTTATTGAGGACATATTTTAGATTTCTTATGGTTTTTAGGAAAGTCAGTGCATCATCTTGCTTAATGGGCAGTTTTCGTAGAGCTCTTTTTTATTCTTATGCCATGATTTCTGACTGATACAACTGTACACATCTTCTGCTATTCAGACCCCCTGAGAAGCTCTTTGTATTGATGTATTTTATGGGCCTATTATATTATATTAGCCTCCAGGCATTTGAAGTAATTAAAGGCAAAGGCTGCTGATGGACTAACTCTTTTGGGGTGTAGTGACTGTGAGCAGCTTGGAAAAGATGCTGCTGCACCTTTATCAGGTTCTAAACACTCACAGCCACAGAAATCACACTTCTCCTACTGTGGCAAAGCAAGGGACCATGTAAAAAAAAACTTATAAAGAGAATTGTGAAGGTTAAACCAGCAAGAAATGAGTCTATGTTTTCAAAAAAGAATGGATAAGGATAAGGATAAAGGGAACTTGAAACATGAAAGTGACCAATAAAACAAACTCTTGTATAAAAAAGAAATGAGCACCTAAATGGACCTATAAGTGAGCACTCATTCATTCTATATCATGAGATATTTGAACTCTGACATCCCTCAGCCATCTGAGGTCTTCTTTCTGAAAGATTTATCATAGCAAAACACTTTTCTGGAGGATGAAAAAGTTTTGGGTAATGATCACCACCAACAAAACACTATTTACAGCAATGCAGAACAATAACCTATTAATTATCTTGGGGCTTTTTTTGTTGTGTGGGTTTTTTTGTTTGGTCTGTAATGTTTCCACTCTTACCCCCTTCCCCAAAAAGCTCTGGTTTGTCCATGAAGGACATTCTCAAGATATGGATAAACAGATGCAAAAACTAGTGCCGGTGGGATGCAAAGAAATTTATATATCCCTAAAAGCTCTGACACTCCTTAAATAATTTTTGATTAAAACTAGTCATAAATTAGGCTTTTTCCCCTTCAAAATTTTGTCAAAAATGTGAAATCCAGCTATATGGCTTTGGCTTCATTAACCCTGCATGAGCTGCCCTGTGCTCTCTTCATCTGAACAGAGGTCAAGAAGGTGCAAATAGCTGCATATGATGGAGAATTATATTTAAAAAGCAGATTAGCCCTCAGAAAGCCTGTTAATAGCCTGTGTCCAGAAAATGTGATTCATTTCTTCTGATTGAACTTCATGTGCTAGATAATTAAACTTTTCATTAATGGGCTGTTGCAGAAGCAACAGCTTTGTATCTGTAACATGAATTTTTCGCTTAGAGTTCTCTTTATTAAGTGCACGAAGCATACCTAGTTTGTACACTGGCCTATCTGTGCAGAATTTAGGCATAAATATTTGAAAACTGATCCTGTATCCTGTTCAAGCCAGGAAATGGATTTTATATATTTATCTATATGCTGCTGAAAAGGATCAATTTGTTACAGCTGAGGAAAGTATCCTTCTGTCAGTAACTCTGTAAGGGCCAGCTACAATGGATTACTGCCAGCAGGCTTCAGTGTAAGGCCCAAATTGAGCATCCAATGCTTGTCGTGATTTGGATGAGTTTCTGACATGTAGGATGCAATAAATTGACTGGAGTCTTTCAACCACAGTACTTGTCAAAGTATTCTGTTTGCTTTTCTGCCAGTTTTATTACTAACAACCCATTAAATTACCTGATTAAAAATAAAAAAGGAAAAAGAAAAGCATTTTATTTTCTTTGCATGCATTTAAATGGAGAAGGGATTCTTCTTGCTTTGGTCCATGACTTTCTGTGTGGAGTAAAAAAGTTGTCATGCTTTTGCATTTTCACAGTAATTTCCAGAACCTGATTATCATTTGGTGGTCAGAGACTCTAACCACCCTTATCAGCATCATTAAGAGTTGGTTGTCAACTTTTGATAAATGGCAGCAATTTTTATGGTAAATTATAAAATGCCTTTGGTTGCCAAATCTAATAAAAGCTCAAAGGGAAAATTTTTTTTCTTCTAGCTGTAGGCAGCCAGCCATAACCATGTAAGATGATGAAGAAACAAAAATGATTTATTCTTTTCCAGTGAGCTCAATCTCAACTTCATCCTTGATAAACAAATCTTTACTTAGAAATATGACTTCTTGCCTTAAATGTGGATAGGACAGAAGGTGAACCAATTATTGAGTTTAACTTCTTAATTTAAAGTCATAGAACATTTAAGTGTTTTTTTTCAGATTTATCTTCCATATATTCAATCAAATTCTATACACTGGATATGAAGGTCATAACTTAAATAAAGCAAACAATGAGCTTTAAGAATATGATCAATAA
The DNA here is from genome assembly GCF_048771995.1 of Taeniopygia guttata. NCBI lineage: Eukaryota > Metazoa > Chordata > Aves > Passeriformes > Estrildidae > Taeniopygia > Taeniopygia guttata. Next base: position 24,220,052 of record NC_133026.1, on the reverse strand, counting down.
ATATTCAGTGTTTGTATGGGTCTCAAAAAGACAATGGAACTAATATTAGGTAAGTTCTGCTAATAAAAATTTGTAATGAGTTGTTGAATAATTTGGAATGGAAACATACTTACATGCTCCTAGATGATTACTAATCCCTTTGTTTATTACATAACCCATAGATATGGTTATATAGTATCATGTGTCAAAATACATGGACGGGAAATCACAGAGTGAGCTCCCTGACAAGAGATGCTACAGTGAAAATTATTTATTAAAAAAATATGGATATTGATCTAGTATCGATATCCAACTGTGACGGACAAAAACTCTCTAACAGTTTAAAGTTAGAAAGTGTATGTTTATTCGACGCCGGGCAGCGTGCGGGATAGCTCCCAAATACACACCGTGCCTTCCAGGTGATTACAGAATCTTTTTATCCATACAAGTATTGAATATACAAAATACAAATGCATATTCATAATTTTGGTACATCCCATTCCCCGCTTCGTATGCTAATCACTTCAAAAGCTATTAAGCATGCGTAGTTTGTCCCTTGAAATGGGTCGGTGGTCCCTTTTATGGGGAGGGGTCCCAAAATGAGGAAGTAAATGAAGTCTTCCTCGTTCTGACCTTTCTACCTTTTCAATGCGGGTATGACAAATGAACTCCTGGTAGAACTCCCATTCCTTGTCTTCAATTGGTTTCAGAACAGAGGAGGCCCACAATTGTCTTATGTTCCTAAAAGCTATTTATCAGTTTCTATATTCTTCATTATAAACCCAGCTAACCAAACATTGTGCTGACAAGCAATTAATTATTAGTTAACTACTAACTCCTAACTTCATCAAGGCCTACTCATTTATTATTCTTATTTTAATTAACTCTAGTAAGGCTTATTTCTAACTAAAATCTTAGCTCCTCAAAATCTCTAAATGCCTTAAAGTTTATGTTTCAAAAAGAAGATGACACTTGGAAAGGAGCTTTCAGATCAGAAGAAGACATACAGACTTTCAGATGCTGAAGCTGGCACCAAAAGTCTTACAAGTTTGTCCTTGCTAGCAACCTTGGGCACAGATGATGATCTTGCTCAGGATCTTCTTTAATTTAAATAGAGATGAAATAGATTACAATGCAGATGGTGGGATCAGCAAAACTGCTAAAGCTGAATTAAGCCCTTGCAATAAAGTTTTCTACAGTATCTCTGGAAATACGTTAGTTTAAGCCTAGCTGAAAATTAAGCACCACGCAGCAGCTCACTCAACCCTCCTCTCCCCAACCAACCTGATCTACTTGGGAGGAGAATCTAAATAAAACATATAGGTTGAGATTAAAACAGTTTAATAGGGAAAGAAAAAGCCACACACACAAGCAAAGAGAAACAAGGAATTAATTCAGTTCTTCCCATGAGCAGTTAGGTGCTCAGCCACACCCACGAGGGCAGGGCCCCATCACGTGTAAAGGTGGCTTGTGACAACAAACACCACTGCTCCAAAAGTCCCCCAAGTTCCACCTTCTTCCCCCCCACTTAGTATGTATGACCATGATGCTCCATGGTCTGGAATATCCCTTTGGTCAGTTGGAGTCACCTGTCTCGGCTGTGCCTCCTCCCAACCTCCCATTCACTCCTTGTCCCCTTGCCAATGTGGCAGAACGAAAAGCAGGAAAAGCCTTGACCCTGTATAAACTCCGCTCAGCAATAATAAAAACATCTCTGTTTTATCATCATGTGTCCAGCACAAATCCAAAACACAGCCCCATTCCAGCCACCATGAAGAAAGTAACCCTACCCCAGCCAAACCCAGCATGAAATGGCAAGCAGAGGTTTGAAACCTTGTCAAAATGGAACAATTCTCTCACTCCATTTGGGGAGTGAGATTCATTCTACAAAAAATATTATCTGAACCAATTAACTGTAAGAAAAGCATCTGACTCACTAGATGAAATCAGTCTCTGATCAGCTGTTTACAGTTTGCAAGCAGAAGCTGGCAGACATGCTTATCTGTAATTGCTTTTTTATTGAATATTGATATTGACTGTAATACGTATATACATCCCCATACCTCATTGAAATGAAGGCTTAGACTTCATGACTTACTTTAACAACATTGTAATCAGGAAGTGACTGAGAGGAAAACACAAGAGCACGACAAATTAGAACAAAAAACAAAAGACAATGAACATTCAAATACTTCTTACAAGCAAAACAATATAGGATTGCCTTATGGACTAATTGTAACCCACAGACACACTCCAATTATAATGGGAACCTTCAGTTAACTTGCATTTTTTCCCTCTGCCATAGAAGTATGAGACTGGAACACCTGCTGAGCTATCAAAACCATCAACATGACATACTCCCTTATTATACAAAAGAGGAATGCTATTTGAAAGCTCCTTCCAGCCCAGTCTATCACTAAGCATTAAACCAGAACCAAGGCTCCATCATGCTAAAATAAAACTACAGCACAGAAAACCAGTATAAATCACAGCATCCTTTTCTGCATTTCACAAACATCCTCTTTGATTCAAAGTCATATAAGTATTCCTGCCTCTCTTAATTAGCATAAAGACTTATTGCAGAATAGAAACTTGAGACAGGGAGGAAAATAGGTAGGAAATAAAAAGACCATTCTGAAATATACAGTTCAGTAGTTTCCAGAATGTATTAGTATTTTCATTACTTTCCTGCTCCAATCCTCCATGAATCTCTAGACTATTTCTTTCAACACAGATGGCTATAAAAAATTCAGTCAGCACAATAAAGCATAACCTTCCATTCCCTGCTTTTTTTCTTGCTTTCCATGCCTTCCCTTGACACTTAGGGACCTACCATTGGAATACTGTTGAGGCAGCTATGGGTATAAAAGGCATTGTCTTGCTTTAAAAATAAGAAGTTCAGGCTGCCCACATTTTAACAACTTATTTCCCTGTGCCAGTTTGAATTAATTTATTAATCATGGGTCAGAACTAGGCGCTACATTTCTGTCATACCCATTTCCTCCTACAGGAGTTCTTCACAAGATCTTATTGCCAAGGGAGGCACTTGTGAGGCTGACAGCACCATTGCATTGCAATTTGGAGGAGTTACTGGAATGTGCCTTATCCTAATAATTTCAGTGACCTTACATTTATTTTCCATGTCACTCAATTTATTTTAATTTTGCAAATTATAGTAGTGATTACACACAGGTACTCTATCATCAACATTTTTTAAGTTGGTATTTTTAAAAAGTCGTAGTTTTTCTGTGGAAAAAAACAGATGTGCTAGAATAAAGAGAGGAATATTGTAGCAGTAAATGCTGTATCTTTTAACACAGCCTGCACTTACACAATATATAAGCATATTCTGTATGTATATATGTATAAATTTATAAATATATATAATTGCACATGTGCAACTGCATGCCTGTTCCTTTTGAAAGCTGGTCTGTAGTTTGAGAATAAAGTGCTCAAGAAGTGAATTATGTGGGTACTTTGTCCTTTGCTATGGAATTCAGGATTTAAAATGGTTTTGAAAATCTAGAGGAAAATGTGAATAGAATCCATCCCAACCGGTTCTCTGAGTAAAAAACTTCAGTTACATATAGTAAAACAGGTACAAATGCAACCAGAGTCAGAGAATCTAATCTAATGTTGAATCTAATTCAATATAGAAAGTCTTTGTTGTGCTATCTTGCTATACCTAACTTTTGTTTCTTGTTCTATCTCCTAAATGGTAACAATCTCTTTTAAAAATTACAGGAGCAGGGTGGAACAGCATGGGACAGCTGCTGTGTTGTATCAGACCCTGTTTTGGAGCATTTTTAACAGCTCATATAATGTTTCTCACAGAAATTGCCACTGCTGCTCTAACATCTACTTGATGTTTCACAGAGTATCTTGATTATACAAGTATAGTCTAAGCACACTTATATTTGTGGGTCTGATTTCCATGTGTCTAATCACAGTCTATACTCCTTGCATTCTTGATTGGCAATCAACTTTGTTAAAGCAAAATTTAAGAAATTACAGGAAGTCTAGTTGTTGGATCAAGGAGAAGAGATACAAACCCACTGTGAATACCTGATGAATGGAAGAGCCTGTGGGACAAGACAGATGTGAAGAAATAATTCACTCTCCACAGGGAGTAATGAAGAGGAAAATAATTCTGAGGCCCAAAACAAGATCAAGAAACAGAAAGGAGAATATTTTTGAAGACATCAATGTGGAAGTTAAAATATCCATGGTTCATTATATTTGGAGCATAATGTTCTTTGAAAGGTAGAACAAAAACTTTGGTTAAGTCGTCTAATTACTGCAGAATATTTGAAGTCAGAGCCTTACATTAGTCTGTAGCCCTTAACACAGCTCATCTCATGTCTGAGCAGCAGTAATTGTGGTAGATAATAACAACAACAATGCTGTACATAATAGCAATCTAAGGGCAAGTAGTGCTGCGCTGAAGAGTGGCTAAGAGCCAATGAATGTCTCTTTTTGAAGACTGCAAACACTCTGGCAAATAAAATGTCAATGTTTTATTAGGAGCAACATGCTCCTATTAGGATCAGGATAAGCTGTGATGAAAAATACCAATTTTGAAAGGATCCCACAGCCTTGCCATAAAATATGTATTTCATTTTAACTGGAGGAAAATAAAATCAAATTACTCATCACCCCACTGAAAGACAGGCAGCAAATTCATCCATATTAAAACCACCCCAAGTATGTCTGTGACTTTTAAAATGAGCACACATTGCTCCAAAAGCACTGTAGGTGGATTGATGATGCAGGCAGATACCATCAATCCACCCTGCAGTCCCCCAGGTCCAGGTTCCCCTCAGCAGCAGAATAGAAACCGGCCAGAGGAAATTCTGAGCTCCAGGGCATAAAAAGGCTTTCAGTTCTCAGATATCAGTGTCAGCTTTCAGTATCTGAAGACCATTTCCATAGAAATGCAGCCTAAAGTTGAAAAAGAGACACTGTGGCAGCCCGTTCCAGCTGGTTTGCATGAAATTTCCCTATGACAATGCTAGTGGTCACCATGGATTTTAGATCTGTTGGGAGAGCAAATCTGAACCAAACCATAGGGAATCTTTACATAGTTGCTTTTTAAAAAATGCATTGCAAAGTGCCATTTTTCTCTGTGTATCAGCCCGTGAGTCACAGCCTTTATTTTCACCTCATTTTATTGATTTTTCCAAAGATAGACCAGAGAAAATTGAAATAATGTGAAAATTGCTCCACTGTATCTTTCATATTAAAACAAAGCAAATACCTCTGAGATATAAAAGTCATTGAAAATTAATCCACCAACAGGTAAGGAACAAACTGGTAATAAAATATTTGTTCATTTGTTCTTAGTTAATGCATACATAAACTTGTGAATCAACAAAATAAAATAACAAAGTCCCCTGACCCTTGAAATAAAATCCTTTCTCCTCTGCAATAAATGTTCAGGCATTTGCATGTCATTAAATGAGTAGTTTAGAAAATTGCAAAGAGAACTGGCAGGAAGAAAAATGCAGTTCAGATACGGCTGTACCTCAGCAGCAGAATACCACGCAGTCCACTTCCAGCTAAAACTGTATAATAGGATATCTGTGAAAATACATCAGAGAATTGTAGAATGGTTTGTGTTGGAAGGGACCTTAAAGATCATCTAGTTCTAACCCCCCCTGACATAAGCAGGGACACCTACAACCACATCAAGTTCCTCAAAGCCCATCTAGCCTGGACTTGAACATTTCCAGAGATGGGGTATCCATAACTTTTCTGGACAGCTCTTCCAGCGCCTCATCACAGTAAGGAATATCCAACACAGTAATTGTTATCTGAAGACATGGTAGCAAAAAAAGCTGCTAAGTAAAAAGAGTCAAATCCCTGTTTGAACCAGTTTAAGGCTGATAATATTTTTAATTTCTCTAATTTGAAATTTATTCATTTATGATCAATGTCACTGTTTGCATTAAGGAGCAAGATGAGTCCCTTCATTGACAGAAGTTTGTCAAGGGAATAAGCAGAGGGCAGTAGCCCTGAAAAATTGTGTTCTTTGTAATTTAAACAGAAGCTTGAGAAATCAAGCTTTTTTTTTACCATTGTATTTGATGAGACTGTTCAGATTTACAGCTCTTTGATGATCTGCCTCTGAAAGCCAAAAGCAAATAATTGAATATTGAAAAATGGAAGAATGCAAGTAAATATTACAGAGTCTTGCAACACAGCCCTATCCCTTTCAATGATAAAATCTATTGATAAAATGTGGCCAGATCTGCAGAAACAGAACCTGCACATGGTCCTTAGATCAATGCCATCAAACCTGCACACAGTTAGTAGGGTCAGCTGGCAGCAGGATGCTTGCACAAGAAAGAAAGGAGAGAATTGGCACACCATAACAGCCTGTTACAAATGGAAGCTGAAAATGGTTATTTTAAATTAATGTAACATAAGAAAAAAGACATTTCAAATACATGCCTTTTTGTTGGCTCACCTGCTTTTCCCTCATCAAACTGATCACACAATGACATGAGCAGCATGGTGCCATCATGGCACAGGGTTTCCTAACAAAATGAAACAAAGAGAAGATAAGTTGAACATAAATATTTTGGTTGTTTCTTTCTAAATAAAGTGAGAAAGCCTTTATTTGAGGAGCGGCATCTGTATTTAACTAGCATTTTAATGAGATTTTAAAGCTGCCAAGGTAATGTTGTCAGACATGTCAAAGTTAATTGAAAGCACATACCCTACAAAGTTGTTCTGAAGGCAAAAAGTCATTATTCTAGTGTTCCTTCTAAAAGTGGTGATCTGCTTCCTGGCCTGTGCTGTGAGTGGAAATCCATACTAGAATCTGCAGACTAGTTTGCTTGCTTGGAAAACCACATTTGAATTAGTACACTGGATAAGTGGCAACATGTGTGCATTGATGTGTTTGATAAGGCAGATTCTCAGTGTTTATGATTAGAGATACAAGTGGGAGTAAGGCAGCCTTTGTAAACTGTATTTTATATTAGACTAAATAATACCATTGGAAAAAGAAGAATGCTTTTCCGTGTTTAAAGAAAATCATGTATTATAGAATAAACACTTTTTGAGCAAAGCACAATTTATTCTGAGTTGAAGAGATCATGTTAATCAAATTTAGGCAGCTTGAAAGAAGGATACCTAGCATTTGGGCACATGGAGTAGATATGATTTGCATCTCACAGAAAAAGGCCCATATGCATAATTCTATTATGATACTTTTCATTAAAGTACATCATAACAATACTTACTATATCCCAAGAGAATAAACCCATTGAATAAGATTGTATGATCTCACTTACCTGAATTCTATGAAGTCAACTTTAGAGCAAGGTATAAAGTGAGATTCCCATCCTCATCCAACATTTTAATTTTGAGGTAACATGCACAAGCTACTGGTATAAAAGTAATTAGAGTGTAGAGTTTCATTGAGTTATATGAAAGTAGAACTCTCAACTACTAACAAGGTTACGTCCTTTTATTTTTTTTAACTTTAATGAATTCTGAAAACAATTGCAAAACAGAATTACTTAATGTATCATTGCTGCTGCAGGAACGTGAGGGTTATATAAATTTGTGACAGATTAAAAAAACCTATATTGCAAAAGCTGTTCTGCAAGTTATCAAATCCCTTTCTGACCTGCTCTGTGTACTTAATAAATTCAGCTCGACAGGAAGACTCCCATCCTTTTAAAGTGTATCCTACTCCATACATTTCCAACGGCCCAGAAAAGAACAATTTGTGACATGTTTATTACAAATTTTGAATACCTAATATCCTAAACAATTACAGACTTGCTTAACTCATCTGGCTGAATGCAAGAAGATGAAGGTCTGGATCTTAATCCAGACAGGCAGAATTCAGTGCCACAACTGATTGATTCTCAGATGTCACTCTCAAAGGTATTTGTGTCACAGGTGTTAGAAAAACTACAGATAAGGATGCTTAGAGAAATACCAGTAAAAACAGTAGTAACAACAATGAAATTTAAGGCAACATTATGTTCACTGTATTTCTGCTTTAAAAGATTTCTCCTTCAAAGCATTTCTCCCTGAGTGTTCCAGGGTTAAAATATCAAAAATATACCACCCGTTGTCTACAAGCAGTGGTAGCAACAGATCCCAGCTCCTACTGACTCCATGTCCTGCACCACCTGTGCCTCTCCACCCACACAAAATATCACTGAAGCTTTTCTGTATCCTGCCTCCCAGGGTGCCTTCACATCCATCAAATGCTCCACACCTGCTGGGATGAGTAAGGGTAACATAGTTAGGACTAGTTCAAAGCTAGAACTACTAAATGATCTGTTGCTCCCCTTAAGGATTTATATTTGACAGAACTAAATAATTTTCTTTGGTGGTATGATGCATTTGGATCTTGCCTGTTTATCCAGTCACTGGTCCTCATCATAGTTTTTGGAACTGAACATTTTGGAAAATCCCATCCACTGTCAACTTTGGCTGAAATTAACTAATTACTTTCAATACTACAAAAGGTAGAGAAATGGGCTAATGAATTTAGAAACAGAATCTTCTTATCTTAGGGAACTAAGCAGAGAAATTATACAAAATATTCTCGGGCACCTTCATACTTCCCTTTACAATTCACTTCTTCTGACTGAACTGCAGCTCACCATCATCAGCACAGAAAACACAGAAATGCTGGAAGCATTCTTTGCCATCCTTCTGACTAGCTCAGGCATCAACAGTTTTCACACCTTCATCCCACACAAAACATTTACCTTACAAAGTAATTTTTGATTGCTAGACCAAGGACAGAGGCTGAGGGCCAGACAGCATCAGCCCTCATTATACAATGCTGATATTGCAATGCGCTGACCGAATATCTATGATTTTGAATCCCAAAGTTGACTGAGAGCCAAACTCTTTCTGTGTTCGAGGTTCAGATGTCTTACTGGCACAGAAAAGATAGGCCCTGGCCTCTCTGAGTACCCTGTAATGGAGATAATGAAGACAGAACATCAGCTGGAGATAAAATTTCCAAAGAAAAAGAAAATTTGGTGATATCTAGAGATTTGTATAGAAGATGTTTTTCTTAGTATTTTCTTGATTATGCTATTTTTTTTCTATTTACTTGAGATAGTAGCATGTCCTGAACATAAAAAAATAAGTGATAAAAGGGGTTTGATGACAGTATTTTGAAGGACAGAATGGAAATTCTAATAGCAGAGGGCTCATTAGAGAACAGTAGCATGGAGAAAGGCTCAGAAGTACTTGTGGGAAAAGGAAGGGTGACATGTGAAAGGAAATTATAATAAATAAACTGAAGGTGGCTGAAAGTACCTAGATAGGACTAGGGCCATGAAAAGGTCTCTAATCACAAAGGTATGTGCTCTGAATATCTCCTTTAGTATCACAAGCACCAATGAGTCAGACTATGTGCCTTGTGCTACTGGTGACAATAGCACATCACTACAAGATAAGTATTTAACTGCTTAACATCAAGTACAAATTCATATAATGCACTAAAGAGAATTCTTTTTGATTGGAGAAGGGGACTTTTGCTGCCAGAGCAGTTACATCTCTATAGACACACCTAAGCATTTTAGTGAGAAGCCAGTGGCTGTAGAAGTGTGACTCTGGGCCATGTTGTGCAATTCTTCAGCACCTTGCTACACCTCAAGTACTTCTTCTTCCTTATGGAATTACCATAAAGCTGAAATAAAAATCTTTTAGTTAAGCCTTTCAGTCTGCTGTTCAAGTTGAAGATTCTAAGAGGTGAATCAATGACAAGGCTGAGAAAAAAGTGAATGTATGCATCATCTTAAATCAGCTCTGAAAAAAAGACAATAAACCTAAATGAGCCTGTTTTGAAATGGAGGACCATTGTGAAGCAGAGATCCACCTGCAGCCAGTGGAGGACCCCACCACGGAGCAAGGGAATGCCCAAAGGAGATTGTGATCCCCTGGGAAGCCCATGCTGGGGCAGGCTCCTGGCTGGACCTCTGAAACTGTGGAGATGGGACTCAATGCTGGAGGAGATTTGTTGGCAGGACTTGTGACCCTGTGGAAAGGACTGGAGGTGGAGCAGTCTCTTTCTAAAGAACTGGAGCCCCTGGGAAGGACCCATGTTGGAGCAGGGAAAGATTGAGAGGAGGAAGCAGCATCAGAAACAACGTCATGGATTGACTCCAACCTTCATTCCTCAGTCCACTGCACTGCTGAGAGGAGGAGGTAGGGGTGGGGAAAGGCAATTTTAATTTTTGGTTTTACTTTTTATTAAACTACTCTGATTTGATTGGTAATAAATTAAATTTATTTCTCCAAGTCAAATCTGTTTTGCCTGCGACCTTAATTGCTGAGTGATCTCTCCCTGCCCTTATCTCAACCCACGAGCCTTTTGTTGCATTGTCTCTCCTCTGTCCAGATGAAGCTGTGAGTGATAGAGCAGCTTTGGTGTGCAGCTGGTGTCTGGACAGGCAATTCAGCAAATTCCTTTCACAAGTTGTAAGAGAGCACTAATCTTCTAGGATGCTTGTTAGAGATAAGCACTTAAAATCCTGTGAAGAGGTGAGGGGTCTGTGATGTTTTGACTTGGATAATCACTGTCAAATCAATTTTTTTGAAAAATGCCATATATATTCTTATGAGAAATGAGATCCATGTTGAATTAACTTCAGTAACACACAAAAATAGTCAATGTAATTCCCAGTTTTGTCGTCAGTTTGGTTGTGTTGAGGGCTGAAATGCAAAACCTGCAGAAACATTACCTTCACAGCACTCCTGCATACTGTTCTCGGCCTCTCCATACAAATGCACACATTTCCTACAGCAGCTCTAGAGCACCATTCTGCCACAAAGGGAGATGCCCTCAGCAAAGCCACATATGAGTCTCTGCAGCTTTTACAGACCACCACTCATAGAAATACCCTGAAGATAATTTAGGAGACATGAGGGAAGACGTGCACCACAGCCATATTCTCATTAAACACCTTATCTACTTTTTGTGAAACATAATAAATTACAGTCCAACGGTCACAAAGTCTTTGAGGCCAGCACAGACTAGTTTTCCTGTCACACCATGTCCTGGGTATAAACTAAGTGGAGAGGATTCTGTCTATACACAAAACCTGTTTTTTAGTTTTTCCTCTAAAGTATAGAAATGCTACCCTTGGAAGGGAATTTCTCACTGTTTGTAGAATAAATCTGATTTGTTGCCACTTCAAAGACTGTAATATTTATTTTCATTTAGTCTTTGTACACGTTTGAAAGATAGGTTGAATGTGTTCTTGTTCATGAAAACAATTGCAAGAAATGTAAAATCTAGATAGGTAGCAGCCTTAGAAAAATATTTTAGCAGCAGATAAAAGTAAGATTCATATTTAGAGGTATCAATTCCTCATCTTGTTAGTGCTGTGCCAGCACTTTAGGATTACCCTGTGTGAACAGAGAACAATACACCTGTGAAGGGTGAACTTAACCTCAAACTCTTGCATGGCACACAGGATGCTTGAGTGGATCCAGCCGTGGACTAGGATAATACTCTAAATCCTGGGAGTGCCAGAGATGGATTTATTAGGAAAAAACCCAATCAGCTATCTAATTTCTCTTAGGAACTGACAACTTGCTTCTGCCATTCTTAATATAAGTATTTTATTTGGTAGAACAATACTATTGAATTTAACATGCAACTGGAGAACTTGAAAAGATGAGTCTTGATCCTCTGTAAAAACAATGTCCATTCAGTAACTACAGACAAAAATCTTTTAGCCACAGTAACTAACAGTAGAAATTAAATGAGACTTGGAAGTAAAAAGAGATGACATACACACATCTGATGAACATATACTTCAGTGTTTACCAAAGATACACATTTCATATCCTCACTTTCTGTACAACATTGTTTTCTGTTATGTTTTGTTTAAAAAGGCATTTCAACTTACATGCTGAATATGAGACTCTGGAGACCACTGAGCTGATGGTATGTACCTGTTATTGAGGGCAAAAGAACAAACTACATGTTCTAAATATAATTATATAAATAAAAGTAATTCTTATACAGAAAGAGGTTGATCTGCATTACTTTTAAAACAAACATGAAAAAAAGTGAGCAAGAGGATAGGCAATGAAGTCAAAATTAGCTGGAAGTTTATGAAAGATTTGTTAATACTCCTGTAAGAACAACAAAATTAGATGCTGGGATCTAATGCATCTAATGCAGTGAAAAAGCAAAAAAAAAAAAAAAAAAAAAAAAGAGGAAAAATCTGTACTTCTTAAGATTAAGATTCTACAGCTTTTTTTTTTTTTTTTTTCAGAAACATGATTTTGGGGTTCTTCCTAAATGTCCAGATATAACAATCTTTGGGCAACACAATGGATTTTTGGCAATTAACTTCCTAGAATATCATAAATCAGGAATAATGTATTTCAAGTATATTTTACCTGTCTTATGAAAATAGAAATGGAGAACTACTTGAAGGAATGAATTAATTTCATATGTTCTTCAGGCATATCTATTTTAATCATTAGTTTTTAAAAGATTAACACTGGGACTGACAAAGGGGTTTGAAATTCATATCCCATTTCTAGCAAGGAATAGGCTGCTAACTCCTGCTTTAGATAATGTAATTCTATTATTTCCATATCCTTCCATATCCTAACTATTTCCATTTCCTTCAACCCAACTAGAAGAAATACAGTGTATTCTGTTTCACCGTCTGGCTGATCGGCATTGTCACAGCACTGCAATTTAAAGTCTGCAAATATTTCAAGAAGCTGATTTAGTGCACTCACAATATACAGCTGCTTTGAGCTTTGTTTGGTTTGTTTTTTTTTTTCACTCCTGTAGGAAGCACTGCAATAGATTTTCTGGGCAGACAGTAGATTCTCCATAATAAGAAAACTTTAAAAACAGACCAGAGAATACAACAGAATCATAGAATTGTTCACAGGAAGTGTCGTTTCCACTTTAGATCAAGTTTTGCAGGATCCTGACTAATAGATATGCCAGTTGGAGGAAAGTAAAGTTTCATCTTCTCTGTAATACACTTTTAGGCAGTTGGAGAAAAATATCAGGACCCTCCCTAGTCTTCTCTTCTCCAGGCTGAGCAAAAGCAGCTCTCTCAGCACTCCATCTCCAGCCCACTGTAGAGATTTGCTACTGGAGTCTCAAAATTGTCATTCCTTCTCTGGTAAGTCTCACCTTGCAAGAGACAGATCTGGACACAGCACTCCCAGTTCTGGCCTTGGAAGTGCCTTCCAGGAATGTGCCTATTCCTTGGCCTGCTGGTTGTGTTCATTGCTTGCAAGGACACACTGCTGACTGGTACTCAACTTGCTGCCCACCCAGGCCTGGTCCCCATCTGCCCAGTTTGCACCCAGCTCCATTATTCTGTCTAGTATGGAATTTTTCACATACACTCATTTTTTAAGTGTATATGCTATAGAATAGTCTTTATATAATATTTATATTTAGATATATATTCATGAGCTGATTTGGAACAAATAATTTTTTTCTGCCTTTTTTTACTTTAATATCTTAACATTCCTGCTTTACTCTTTGGTGTAATACTGAACACAAAAGCAGGTAATCTCTCCTGCTTTGTATATAGAAGTAGGTGAACTATTTATAGCCTTACTGAATAAAATATTTTCACCTGGTTTTACCCTGAACTTGAATGCTGTTTTGCTTTACAGTAGAATAAGAAAAAGTATTTATTATATCCATGGACCTGAGCATCTTTATATTTTAAATTTTATCAACCAGTCCTTGAAAATCACTTTTTCTGTTAACAGATCCACAATTTAACATGCACTTCATAACAGTTCACAGACCTTTGGAAGATCTCAGGGGTTTAAATGCAGTAATCAACAGTAAGTAGCAAAATGACCTGCTCTTACGCAAAGCAAAGCTGAGTCACCATAAGGTTTTACCAGTGGCAGCTTTGTGTAGAAAGTCTTTACAGTCATCAGCTTTTCTAAATGGCGCTGGCAGATGATTTTTTTCTTATGTCTAACATGCAATGCATAATATTCAGAGCTGTTTTTAAAAGGTTAGCTAAGAAATGAGAATATTATTCAGAGTGTTTCTTCAGTGCCTTATTTTGTACTTATGCCATGGTTATGGAAAAGTCTCAAGGGCAGATACTCGCACCAGCTCCGAAGATAGAATTTTACAGCTTTGGCACATATTTTTCAATTTAGAAGAACTGAAAATTCAATTTACAAGAATTTTCTCTTTAGAGTCAACTCCTGAAGTATGGAGGACAATGAAGGAGAAGCCCTTAGAGACATTTCCAAGGGCACTAGGGGGCTCATGCCATTGCTGAAGTATCTAATTACTTCATATATTCATCCCTCTAGAGCTGGTAGGTAGGCACAAGTTTATCAAGGGAAAGAAAGGGAGCAAGAGAAGAAGGGTCAAGCAGCTCAAGGTCTATCTTCCCATCTCCATTGGAACTGTCAAAATTAATTAATTTCTCACTCAAGAGGCAAAGTTTTAACAGGAGAATCTGAAATGTTGTTTTATCAAGTGTATCCTTACTCAGACGAGCACTTGAGAAAGTTGGCAGAGTTACCTTCTTTCCTGTCCTATCATCCCCAGGGCTGTGAAAGCTTCACATAATATTTGGCATTCTGGACTGGTGGGTCAGAATGATACCTGTGCTACTAGGTGCCTAATTCTACAACTGACAATACCTTTTCACCTCCACACAGCTACATTATGGGATGCCAATATTGTGCTAGGATGCATTTTCCACTCTGAAGGAGCATGATGATGATCAACCAGTTTGGCTGTCAGCTCAAACCTGTCTCTGATTATTTTCTGCAGCAGATCACCAAAAAATAGGACTGAAAAGAATCTGTAGAGAAGCCAGACAGTTTATCTCTCTACCTAATCCATGATGGCAGCTGGCAAATAGCTGCAATCTGTGGTGGAAGTGCACCATTGCACCCCTCCATATCAGCTGAACCAGGCATTTCGTTCAAAAAATTTTTATTTCTAGGCTTTGTGGCCTACACCTTGTTTTACTTTGCCTGGAAAACAGAGTAGGGAATGGGAAGGAGATGATTAAGAATGGGAAGGAGATAGTTATTTGTCCTGAGATGACTGGGCACAGCAAGGACTTATCTAGTCATAGGAGACTAGACTATACAAACTATTTTGGACTCCATGGGGTCCTCTTCAGATCTTCCAGGGAGAAAGATATGACACCTTACAGATAATGCATTCCTCTCCTTCATCCTCCTTATCACCAGAAAAACCTTGCTGATATGAATCCCTAAATCTTGGTTACTTACAGTTAATACCATGACATCTGACTCCTTACCTGCAGCAACTAAGAAATCAGCATCTGCTTTCCTTTTTAATGATCCCTTAGATCTTCTCTTGGTATTTTCAGACTGAGCAGATTATCTTACATCTTCTTGGACCACACTTGTTTGGCAGCTGATCACTCTCACAGCTTATTGTCTTTTTTAATCTAGCTGCTGCTTCATTCTTGAATACAGTTCTCCAGAAAGAAGCATCTTTCTTATTTAAAGCAAGAGCCACATTCCTTATTGCTCCCCATCCAGGCCTGAAATTTGAAAGCTAAATGAATATGGAAAAATGAGAATTCATTACTACAGTAACCTCATAGTTACAGTTATTTGGCAGAAAGGTTTGAATCCGTTTCTTTCTTAAAGACATTTTCCCTAAGTTAAATCAAGTAATTATGGATTTTAGGGGTCATTCAAAAGTTTAAAGTGCCCACCCAAATCCATTCACCAAGAAAAAACTCTACTTTAAAACATGGTTAACTAACAACCAAAATTTGAAACCACAAAATCTTTTGATTTATTTGCACTAGACCAAAATGGCTATGGCCACATGCCTCTTAATACTTTAATGAAAAATTTTTAAAATCTAGGAAATTCCTAGCCCCAAAATTACTTCTGAAACAAATTTCAAATGTCATTCTTTAAGACATCCAATATATACATTTTAAAAATAGTATTATATTAGTTTAAAGATTTATTATATGAATTATGCAGATTTTCTAGTGATTTGGGAATGAATTTTCTTCATAGCACATTGTACCCTGTGAAAAACTCTAACGTCTCCAAATTTCTGATTATTTTCTACTGAAACAGGATAGATATGTATAAAAAGCATTTTCCCGCTCCCCACACAATAATTTGTTAACCAAATCTGTCTCTAGCCCAGGTCTCTAGATATGAAATATTAGTTGGGGTACAACAGCATTGCTGACTGTATGTTTGAGATACTGCATGTTTTATGTTCCATGTTCCTGTTTTCCTTCAATTTTTCACAAAAACCTGTGAAGATTGCTCTCCTAGCTTTCTGCCCTTTAAATTTAGTCTCCCTTTTTTTTTTAAATTTATTTAATGATTTATTTATTTACTATTGCCTGAATGCCTCAGGGTCTCCTTTGTTTAAATTAGGCTGGCCATTTTAATCTTTTACTTTTGGTGTTTAAAATGTGAGAGTGAGCAGAAATCCTCCATTCCCAGGGACAAGGGGCATGAGAAATATTTGCTGCTGCCAGGCTGCTGGCTGTGAGCCAGCACCCACTTCCTTTGCTCAGGACAGGACCAAAAGCATCCTGCTGGTGTGAGAGGAAGCAATCCAAACCAAGCAGCTCCACAGCACCTGCAGGAAGCACCTGATTGCCTCTGTCCTGTGTGTGAGAGCAGCAGCTCCTGCTGAGTTCCTGCTGGCATTCTGAATGCAGCCGTGTTCTTCTCCCACAGAGGGTGAAAATAGGTCTAAATTCACATTGAAATGGGTGGTATGATACGCCACCCTGCTCTGCTTCAGTCTGCTCCTGGATCATGCTAACAGGAAAGTGTTTACTGGACTGATTCCATGAGTGAATCTGTCTTATCACTGATGCAAATTAGACAAAAACACTTGGAAGTCACACCTAAGTGAAACAACAATATGAAGCAGGATGAGTAACCCCTACCAAATAACTCCTGAATTCCATTTGCAAGCTGGGACAGTCAGCCAGCCATCAGCCCCAAGGAAGAAAGTATGGCAGAGATGCTTTTCCAGCTGACACTTTCTGAGATGCTACAAGCAGTGGAGCAAGAGCATTATCATTTTTGTGGGGATTCCATTTTTCTGCTGACAAGTACCGCAAAGATATTTTAATGCCACTCAGTTTTGCATACACTTTGCTGGGAAATGTTTTCATGGAGTACACTAATTAAATGCTCATTTATAGTCACCAGATTTTATTATGACATAAACTGTCTGCATTTCCCAGTATTTTTCCTCAAAATAGCAACAAATCTTTCTGCCTGAGCTGTGCTGCGGTCAGTTCACAGGGTACAGTAATGCTAAGTAGCAACAAGAAATAATTGTATTTGTGAACCACAAACCACAAATGTTACACAGCTAATTTTGAGGGGAAGGGCATGATGGGATGGCCAGAGGGAGAGAGGCCACATGCTGAAGGCAGCTGACAGAGGTGACAAATGCATTCCTTTGGGCTTTCAAAAGTAAGAAGAGTTGGGAGACCTCTAGAGGCAAATACAGGCTGGCTGAAGCATTTCCTGGGCTCTCGTTCATTTGGCTGTGCTCTCCCTAGTGGTTTCCATACTAACTGCCCATGACAGGACACACTGAGTAGTTGTGGGTCAGCAATCACAAATCATCTTCATGTAGGAAAATAAAAACTTAAGTTGTGAAAAAAATAATCTTCTCTTACTTAATTCTTAACTTTCCCAAGAGCTCCTCTTACTCATTGGTAGTATGCTGTTTCTATCTATCTATCTATCTATCTATCTATCTATCTATCTATCTATCTATCTATCTATCTATCTATCTCAATTAGCTCCAAAGGAGAGTAGGGGAGAAAAAAGTGCAGGAAGACAATTAAATTCAAATACAATGACAAAGAGATTCTAGAGACATATTTGGTGAAAAGAAAAAAAAAAAAAAAAAAAAAAGAAAGGTGATGGGTTTTCAACCTATGAGTGCCAAATTGGAAGAAAATAAACTCTTATTTTAAAGGCACACCAAAATCTACCACAGAAATACCAGAAGTAGAATCAGAAAAGGACTTTTAATCTTCCGGAACACAACTCATGCAAGTTCCCTTCTATCACATCCAGATTAGGACATGAAAGCAGATGAGAAGATAAACAGGGAGCCATCATATTCACTCTCCTCAGCATGAAACAGCCTTTAACTATCTTTCAGGAAAATACAGATGTCTGGGACAATTTCTAAACCTTTTTTGCCACATAGCTTAATGTGCTTTTGTAATGGAGAGAATTGTCTTGGCTTTTGCATGGCCTAAATGACTCTTGAAGAAATCAGTGTATCTAAACCTAGAAGTAAGTATTTAGCACAAGAGTTACATGAGATGAACTTTCCTGCATGATGGGGCCAATGCAGCATCGCACATCATCCTGTCTCTTAGAAACTACCACAAAAAAAGATTTTGATTTCATCTCAAAGTTATGTAGCAGAAAAAATGGTGACAAGTAGGAAGAGATTTCTCTCCTCCCCAGTCTTCCTTCTCAAAGTAGTATTTTGCTTGGATCTTCATCTAGTACTCATATTCCTCACAAATTATGAATTTTTCAACTTCAGTATAATTCTTTGTTACAACTATTTTTTTAGTTATCTAGATAACTAGATAGTACAACATGTGTGCAGTTAGAACACTCAGAAACTAGCTGGTAAGATATATTTCAGTCTCAAAAAAAAAAATCCAACCAATTTTGTCATCAGTTTCCTACAAACAGCATAATATACACAAAAGCATAGTAAAACTCTGCTCAGCACTTCTGCTTGTCTCTCTTCACTCTTCTCTACAGATACAAAAGAGCACTGGGAGCTGAGTTCTTGAGCAAATATTCAGTAGGGTACTTGGACCCAGTTTTACAGAAGTTATCTAGTAGTTATGCCAGTGAAAGCATCACTGTCAACTTCCACTGAGTTGAAAGTCTAACACCAGTTAGACATTTTTCATTTGCCTCATGAGGCTAATGCTATACATCCTTCTTGTAATAGCTGCTGATACAAAAGACAGTCTCCCAACCTGAATGTTGTAAACTCAGAGGAAAGAGTCCCTTCCAAGAGACTTCAGAGATGGTTCCACTAAACAAACCTTCACTATTTGGATTGCTTTATTTTCTGAACTAAATGCATTCTACAGTAAGAAAATTCATCTTGATATAATGGTTTTTCTCTGAGCACAAAGATCTCTAGCAGCTTAATAATAGCTGCAAAAAAGAAACAGACAAATAAACAAAATCTTTAGCCCTGTCTTTCAAATATTTTTGCATTCTCAACCTCATGCTGAAAAAAAAATCAAACCATATAGCAAAAAACCATCAATGAAAACATGTATCAAAAAGAGCAGATTCCTTCTCTATTTCACAGGAAAATGGTTTGTTAAATCTTAAACAGCTGAAAGAATATCTCATAAGCATTTCATACTAGAAAGTAAAATGAACTTGCAGAAACAAGTTCAGCCCACTGGACATTATGTGCTTGTTATTAAATTATATATATGACACTGTGATGTGTGACTGAAGTTACTCTGAGAAGAAGAGCGTTATATCCTGACTTTCCTTGGAAGAGATTGGGAACACCTTTAAATGAATGTCCTAGATCTTTAACAAGAATTGTGTCATCTGAAATATACAACTCATATACACATGATCTCATGCACTTGCAGTAAATAGAATCGCTGCTAGAAGAATGAAACCCAAAAAGGTTTTAGTTTTGACTATGACTTAATATTTATGGAAAGAATATAAGTGTTAAACACTTTACCTATGTTTTAAAAGTTACTGACCCTCAGTCTCCAACTCATCGTCATGCTCATAGAGACATGTGGTGAGCCAGGTTCCATGTCACAACAAAATTCAAGAAATCACTATGGAAAACTCTCCTTGCAAACAGAGTTCAGTTATGCTACATTGAGAAAAATTATGCCAGCCTCACAAAAGATTAGGATTTGCCTAAGATTAACTTGCAGTCAAACTTGTCCCACCACACCCATAATGATATCCTTAGAATTCACCCTTTTTAGAAATGGTGTATGGAAATTATAATTGTTGAATTCACACCATGTGCTCAAACTGGAACCAGAAATTCTAAGCACATCTCTCTCAAATTATTTTCTGTGATTTACAGCCTTCTTTGAGTATTCAGATAACATTTAACTTGTTCTCACAGTTCAGAGGGGATCATTCCACTGGACAACAAATGGATCAATATCACTAAAGAATAAAGATGCAATTTTATACATGTGTATGCTTGAGTAGTGTGGAAAGAGGTGAGTCCCGGATATATTTCCTGACTGAATTTGAATTATTTTCACATTCTGTAAGTGACAAAAATCAGGCTATGAAGAATTAGAAAAGAAGGACCTTGTTAAGCCCCTGTGAGGTGAAGCACAACTCAGAACATAACAGTATAGAAAACTCAGAACATAACAGTATGAAAAACTATGCCATATTGCTGCCAACTGGCAGCAAAAAGTAACAGTATAAGAAAGGTTCAGCATAAAAAAATGTTAAAACCACAACATACAGGAATTGCAATTTATTGTCTGAGACATTTGTTATTTATGTGCAAAATTCAGATTTTTCACTGTCATCTGAAAGAAACCTCTAAATCTTTTTCTAAATCTGTTCTACAGACAAGATCCAAAACACAAACAGGACTGAAATGCATTGACAGTCCTCTGATTGAAAAGTTCTAACATTCTTGCTTTTTGATATTCAGCAATAACTAAAATGACGGGTTTGGACTTATGAAGGTGATAACTCCTGCATCTCCTCTCTTCCTAGGATTTATTTTTCTCTTTGAAATAGCAGAGTGTTTAAAAACAAAACACAGAGGAGCATTTTAGACATGACTGCCTCCAAAGGCTTCATGATGATAAAGAACTAAGGAGAGGATTGTACCTCAAAGCCATAAAATATATCAAGAATAGAAATAGAGAAAAAAAAAAAGTGGCAGACAAAATGAGATTCCTCTGGGAGATCTCGTTACATTTAAATGTCTGGACTATCTAGAGCCAGTCACCTCTTATCCCTGTCTCTGTATCTGTTTCAAATGACTGAAGAAGCACCAGCCTTACAGTGCTCCTTCAGAAACACAGGACTGATCTAGGAGCTCTTCATGTGATTTCACTTAAGTGTCAGGAGGAGAGGAGGTGAGCTAAGGGAGACCTCAGATGCACAGCCATCTGTGCCTCTGCTCTACAGAGTGAATCATTAGGTTCAGACGAAGGTAAGCAACATTTTAATGCTCAGACATTTCCCTCAAGACTTGTGTTCTGTGGTTTGCAGCTCTCTCTGAGCATCTGATCCTCAATAACTGCACTTAGTTTGTATTAGAAGTTTGGTTGGTGAGATTTAAATGGGCAGCTGTTACAGGAAAGACAGTGTCAGATTTTCGATTACTAACCATACTGGAATAAATATGTCAGTTGTGTGCATGTGTGAAGAGAAGTGAGAGGAGAATAACACTGGAAGTGAGAAGGTGAATTTGTCTTGTAAATCAACATGATAAGCATGAATTTTGTCTCTGTAGTGCTTTCCTGCTAGATCTCTATTCCAGGCTAGTGTTTGTCCCCAACTGCATGCAATCACTTACTTGTTTTGTCATCAGAACCTAAATTTAAGTCCTTTGAGATGCAAACATTCTCATCCTACTTTCTTTAATAAGTGCTGTATATTTAGAAATCTACTCATAATTATGCTCCCCATTCCGTACAGTAAGTTTAACTATAAAAGTAGTAGTTGATGTTCTCATGCTAATCAAGCCCTCTAGACTCACATGGGTTATAATTATAATGCTGGATGAAATGCTGAAAATTAATCCCTACCCTGCAGATTCCTTACAGGCTTCAGAGTAAAGGAGAAGACTATAGGGGAAATCAGATGTATCTGGAGAAATCTGAAGTTTTTCCTCCTCACCTGCTGTCCTAAATATCGCATAAAGGTGGTTACCCATTTCCAATGAATTCTGCCAATATCATCTTTACTTAAAATGCTCAGAAAAAATAAATTAGGTTTCTTCTCTAATGTATCTTTGTGATCCTGATAACCAGCCATAAAGGGAGTTAAACATTGTCCAGCTTCCCTGTGCTATATGTCATCATGACCAATCATGTGTAAAGCCCCTCAAGTCTATGCATGGATGTGTGATCCCAAGGCTCTGGCAGGCATTCCGTGGGTGGGAGACAGCATTGCCTCCCTCTAGAGACTACAGTTAACACCTCCACCCTGAAAACATCTCCCCACTCAAGGAACTCTATGTCAGTCACTCATTATGGTGCTGTGAGAGAACTTTCACACCCAACACAACACCAATTTGTTTGGAGGGCCAAAACCTAATTTTACACATGTCAAACTGAGTGACAAACAAATGATGATAATGAGAATGATTAAGCCTACATTTACTGTCAAGAGCTGTGGTTTAATCAGTTATGTGTCTATTACAGTTATATCTTTCAGACAATAAGAGTTTTTTAAAATACAATGCTAGTCAGAAATATGAATTTCTGTCTAGCAGAGTCAGGATTTGAACCAAAATTCACCTGTTTCACAAAACCAGTATTACCTTTTAGCACTGCTTTAGTCTAATTTAAAACATATACTGAGGGGTTAAGCAAAGCCTTAATGAAACACAGACCCCAGGCCACTCTTGCAAAGATAGATAATTTAATCAGTATGAAAATACATAGTTCAGTCTTGAGTTTTAATAGATTATTACAGTACCTTGAACTTCAAATAATGTGAAATGTCTTGTTTTAAATACACTTTTTCATTAAGGGGAAACTTATATTGATGGGACTTCATAAGTATGTATGATTTATTAAATATGCCTGCTGGTGGTTTGTAGACATCTCATAAGGATCTTAAATAGTTTCCAGTGAAATTTTGTGTAATCTAGAATATTTTATGATTTATATACTATACAAGCACTAGAGAGGACATTTCTTGTAACTGCCAGTACATTTAATTCTCCTGAACAGTTTTTCTTTTTGATGCTTGGCTGAGATTCTCTCTAGCATCGTGTACAGCTACACACTGGCTTAATGAAGCCTGGGGTGTTGGATTCCAAGTGAAGATAGAAAATACTTGCTCATTCTGAGGGAATCAGATGCCCACTCTTTAGAAACATTCCCTAGATTTTCATTATCTTGTTTGCTTTTCCTTTCCCTCCTCTACACAGTGCAAGCAAAGCCCACTGTGTTTCTGCTACCAATATGGATTATTACTGAGTGCTGTACTAATGAAAACAAGTATTGCTAAATTAAAATAGCCTCTTCTAGAGAAAATTGAATGTGGCATAAATACTAACTGGAATGTCTCTATTCATTTTTGTTTATTCTTTGGAAACTTAGATACAAGTAAATTTTTTTGTATTTTTCATTTTCTATTTCTTTGCTTTTGTGTCTCCGAATTACTGACTAAATGGATTGTTCTTTAAAAAACACAAAAACCCCACAAAAACCCAACAAATGATCTTCTAGAGGCATATGTCAGGAGTTTTTTTTTCCTTCACTTCAAAATGTTTTGGAGATCCTCTTAGAACATCCGGAGTTGTGAACTGAAGAATCAACTCAGGGAGATTAAATGACATAATATAAATTAAAAATATAAATTTAAGCAAAGAGGCAAATGTAATTACCCATGCCTTTTTTGTACATCAAGAAAGTTACTGAGGTTATTGTGCATTAAGCAATTGATTTAAATAAATCTATTGTGACATTAAAATAATTTCTACATTATTCTAATGAGTTGCCTGATTTTGGATAAATACACAAGTCCTGATTTTTCAGGTTTCTACAAAACAAAGCTAACAAAAAAAGAATCAAACAACCATTAATTTTGAAAAGAGCTGCTTTAAAAAGACAGTTCTTGAATAATTTGATAGTTTCTGGGATTAGAAATAAAACACTGTTCTATTCTTTAAATAATCTTAGTCTAAACTGTTTGCATGTTTTCCATCCTCTTGAGCATTTCTGTAGTTCTCCTGATGTTTCCTTTCATGTTGGGAATGGACTTCTGCAACTGGCAGTAGCTTCTTAAATATGTTTACCTGTCACTTTGCAAACCCCTAGTTCTGGAGTGATCTCTTTTTCCAAAAATGAAAAGAAAAATTATCTCATTAGGGATGCTTGGTCTGAATGGCAGCTAATAATCACTCCATTAATTTCCCCCTCACAGAGCTGATGTGTTTTCCAGCAGGCAGGCTTTGGAAGCCTGCATTGCTGCTGATAGTGCTGTAACTATTCTCAGAGTTTTCAGTCAGATCCCTTCCAGGAGTGAAGATTACCAAGTTGTATGTAAATAATTAAATATTCCTATGTAGTCCTTATAGGGACTGACATAACTTATGCTAAAGCTAATGGCAAAGTCCCATTCTTTTGACCCTGAACTGGATTAGGGTGAATGTATTACCTTTTTTATTTAAATGCTGTGTTTTGCAAATTCCAGTATTTTATCCAAGCTGTGAATATAGACCTCACTCAAATGCATTATTTACAATCATTTTATCAAAAGATACAGCATGCCTTCTGTAGACAGCTCAATGCTCACACCTCCCATGCTTCAAACAAACCAAATCTGAGCAACCTCTTCTTTGATAATACTGTGCTCTGGATAATTCCTATGGGGTACACCATGCCAAGCAAAAAAGATATATAAATTATGTCAGGAAATAACCTGTCTCCAAACAGCTTGCAATGCAGGCATCTGCAAAAGATTTTGGAAATATCTCTACAATTCATAGGTCCAGCTGGGAATTTTTCTTTCAAATTCTTCACCTGACCAAGAAAATTAGTAGAGTGCCTGTCGCAAGTGGCATCCTTACTTCTAGAACCATTAAATGCAAAAAAAAAAAAAAAAATGTACAGAATAAAAGATGGTGCAAATGAGACAAATTACACAACTGCAAAATTTACATACTCTGTGGAAAAATATTTTCCCTCATAACAAAAAAAAAAAAAAATCACTGAAATTTTGGAAGGTTTGGACTTTCTTCACTTTTCACATACAAAGCAAAACTATAATATCACAAAATAAAACACTAGCTCAGCCTCTTCTCTGCAGAATTCAGTGTTGTAATGACTCCTGAGCACAAGTGGAAATAAAACCATTGAGGTACAATTAATAATTTCCAGTAGTTATTTATGGATGGGATCAGTATTTCACACACATTCTAAGAAGTAAGTACTCATACTTGCAGTCCCATGGGGCACAGAGGAATTGCTTAAAGCAGAACAAATGAGAAAGTGCTGCTTCTGTGTCAAGGTAATGGTTAACAAAATAGGAATTCATTAAAAAACCACCCAGACCTTAGGAAAGCTATTTCCAGATTATGGGATGACAGATTTATACTTAAGCAGATGAATACTATTCACTAAGAAAACAGAGCAACATGCAATCAGTTTTGAAATAAATATAAAACCCATCAGTGAAAATGTGATGCATTCCAATTATAGAATGAACAGTATTAGCTGGGTAGCATAAAAAAACCCCTAAAACCTTGGGAGAAATTGGCTCTCTATTTTACCTCTTTCAATTTACTGCTGCAGTGTCAGGAAGGGGCAGCCTCCCACTTTCCCTAGGCTTCAGCATAAGGTTTTGCTTCTGAGCAGCTCCTCTTCCACAAACATCTGAAGCATTTAGAGCTGTGACTCACCCAAGCCCACCGCGGGGCAGCTGTGGCATGAGAGGGACACGACTGCCATGAGTCCATAGGGGTGCTGCTCCGTGGTGCCAGACCTAGTGCAGCTAATGAGAACATCCCCTGATGTGACTTCTCCTACCAGAGAATGCTGTGAAGAGTGAATTGTGGCACTATGGGAACTCATAAAAGCAGCTTCCACTGTTTCTCTTTGGCTTCCACTGTTTCTCTTTTCTCCACAGGAGATAAAAAGATAAAAGGATAAAACCAACAGTGAAAGTTTAAATCCTAAAGGGATAACAATTTACATCAGTATTCTTTGAGTCTCTCAATTCTTATTATGGTTGCCCTCCCACCCCGATGGGAAGGAGGACAAATTTTCTTCAATGGTATTATCTGGAGGAACTCTTTTATCAGCTGCTGGGAAAAGTAGCAAAAAGTTCCTTTTTCTTGGACCTTGGTGCATGCTAAGCCCAGCACCTCCTTCTGAGCACTAATCTCCCTTGTTCCTGTCCCTCCCACCCTTCTCAGAATGGCTTGAGCCGCAAAAAGGCAGCCAGCTGCTTTTGCATGCAGGTTTCTGTAAGAAAGGCAAGCTGTAATATTTGGCTGTAGTCTGTAAGAGAAAGTGGCAGCTGGAAGAAAAACACCTGAGAACCGCTTCAGCAGGTGCTAACTTTCCATTCAGAAGTAAGCCAGGCGACTTTAAAGCCAGGGTTCACTTTATTTGATGGCAGCAACACCCTTCACACAGAAAAACGAAATAAAAAAAGCTGTCCTCAGCCGGGTGGCGGTACCTTTTGAGCAAGTTTGTTTGCCTCCTGACTCCACCTGCTGGGAAGACACCCCACTACCTGCTATCCGCGCTGGCAGGCTCGGCAGGAGCGCTGAGGTGAATCACCGTGCGTTCGCTCGGCTCCCACCCTCACTGTGGCTCTCTGGATATTTAAATCTTGGGCAGCTTGCAACAGTCATAGCAAAGTCCTCCCCTGCACCACTTCATGCACCACCACTCGACGCTCTTCCGAGAGGCGGGGGGCCGGTGGCTTAATGGCCCCTGGATGCCCGTGTAGCTGGGTCTGCTTTTCTGAGGAGACCAGAGGTGCCCAGAGGCGCTTGGAACCAGGTCTTTCACGGCCTCTTCTAAGAGTTAGTTAGTTTAAAACGTTTACATGACTTCTGGAGCAGAAACAGGAATTTAGATGAATCTGCCGTCGGATGAATGCTGCGACCACCTCTTGCTCATCCTCCCCAGCTTGGTGGACGGTAGGTAGATGGTTCGTACAAGCTGGAAGAGCATCAGAGGAGACGGGGCAGACGGGAGCACGCGGGACAACATCCCCGGGGCGCCCAGGGGCCCCAGCAACCCTGGATCCGCTGCGGGGGCAGCGCCCCACCCGCCCAGGTGCCGGATCGCAGGGGTCCCACACTCCACGCCCTATGCTCCCCAGGCTTTCCTTTCCAAAAGATGCCCGCGATAGAAGCTCAACGCTGGCTTGGATCTGAAGATCTTCTCCTCCAAGAGGAGGAGGAGGAGGAGGAGGAGGAGGCGAGGTCGCCGGCCGAGCCTCTGACATCGCAGGGTCCGAGCTCCTGCGGAGCGATGCACCCTCGCTGCGGATAGAGCCCGGCCGATGTCGGACCGGGAACTCCCGGCCCCGCACGGAAGGGACCTCCGGTACAAAGGGCAATCGGCCGGGCTGCCGACCCCGCCTCCCCCGCGGGGACGATGGGCACGGGGGACGCGTCCCTGCCCCTGGGCGGGCGTCTCTCGGCCCCGCGCAACAGGACCCCCGTTCCTCGGGCGCTGTGTGGAGACCGCCGCACGGCCCCGCTCCGCCGCCCCCGGCACGGCCGCCCCGGCGGCAGCGGCGCCGGAGCCGCGGGAGGCGGGGGCGGGGGAGGCGCTGCCGCCGCCGCCGGGCGGGCTCCGGCCGCCCCGCACCGACGTCGGCGCGAAGCCCCGCCGCGCCCGGGGTGGAGCGGGGAGTGGGCGCGTCGCGGGAGAGAGGAGGCAGATGCTTCCCGAGGCGCAGCCCCGCCGGAGGGGCTCGACCCTGGCCAGTGCCTGTCCGCCCCCTCCGGGACGCGGAGACCCACCGGGCGGGTGTCGGGGAGCGGGCAGCGCCATGCGCCCCTTCGAGGAGTGAAGGGGTGGCCGGGCTGCTCCGGTGCGGGCACGGAGCCGCCGCGGAGGTGGCCCGAGGTGACGGGAGGCCGGGAGAGGTGCCGCGCCAGCGTCGGTAGCGCTGCCACCGTAAGTCCTGGCAACTTCGCCGCCTGCCCTTCCCACCCGCCGCCCCCGGGACAGCGGCCGCGGGGCAGGCGGGAGCGGGGTACCGGGGGGAACACAGTCTCTGGCTGGCACTGCACCCAAAATTTAGGTGGAAGAGGGAGCGGGTTGTAGGAGCTCCGAGCCGCTGGGCAGCGTGTGCGGGGCACCCCGTGGGAAGGGGCGAGGGCCGGCCGGGCGCCGCTGCCCGGAGCTGGCGGTCGGGGCGCAGCGCGGGGACGGGGCACGGTGGATCCCGGAGTTTCCGCTGCGGCTTCGCGCTGGGGAGCAAGTCACTGCCGGCAGCGTACCGCCTATAGAGCAGCCGCTCTCCGCGCTGGAAGTGCAGCGCGTTTAAATGACACCTGAGTCACTAGTTCGTGCTTCTCGGGCACGTCAGATATTATCTCCGTGTTATTTTTCTTCTGCTGGACCGATATCTGTACTTTGGCGTTTCGCACCACAGATGTAATAAACAACATTAGTAGGTTTCAGAATATTGCCATTGATGACAGTAGATTGATGTATGAGGCTATTTACTGAATGTGTCCAAGTACAATATAGTGCCTGCCAATTTTGTCTTTAAATTGCTATATTGATTTCATTCTTGTAGGGTTTTTTTTTGACAAGGTTAATGTAGTTGACAATTTTCAAAGGAAAGAAAAAACTTCTGGTTTATTTTAGTTACAGAGTGGCAATTGTAGCTGAAATGATGAATGAAAAAATCATTCATAAAAAGAGTAAATAGCAAGATGTGTATCCTCAGACCTCTCAAAGTCAATATTGTCGATATCTAACAGATTATATCTTCCTGACAAGCTTTTACATTGGTAACCCTTGAACTTCTTAAGGGTAATGCAGTGTGTGATATTCTTCTCAGGACTGTGCACTTTAGAGTTAAGTAGTCTGATTAGAGGGAGTTTAGAATGAATTAAACAAGGCATTACAATATAATGCCTTTGCTTTTTCATAGGCACTGAGTGAAATTAAGGTCTTGCTTCTGCTCCTTTTCCCCCTCAGTGGTTGAAGGATGACACTGTGGGGGGAACCCCTGTGTTTGGTCAGTGAAAGGGTCCTTATGCTGTTTTAGGGCTGAGGGTATCAGGGCTGACCAGGATGACATTTCTTTGCTGCCAACAGCTCAAACTGCAGGTGGTGTTGAGCTGAAGAGAGAATTTAATTCACCTCTTAGAATCCTAGGCATAATTTTCAAGTAGATAAATTAAATACAGGAAAGCTAATACTTCAGTGTAATTTCTTCAGACATATGATAACTTTGCCGGTAGGCAACTTTTGCTAAGCTACCACTCTGATGCTTACTATAGCTGTCATATGCTAGCTGACATGAAATAGTTCTGAATGAACTAAAATACTGTCTTTCTGTATCTACTGCTATGTATTAGAGTATGCAAACTTTATAACTCTTGGGTAGATGTTGGTCCTGTTAAGATAAATGGCAAAATCCCAATTAACCCCTCCAAAGTGTGGGTTTCACTGTACGTCTTCATTATCATTTATAGTGAGTGCCAGACAAATTTACTTAGTAATTCAAGTGGCAAAGTTTAAATATGGCTAGTGATGGCACTTCAAACATCTCTACATGTTACTGCTTTAGAATCATGGATAAGAGCCACACAGCTCTTAATAGTTGTTTCAAAAAGCTATATGGAATAAACTGTATTGTTCTTTCAAGAGGAATAGGCAGTTCAGATTTGACTTACACTCCAGTTTTTATGTTTCATCAGACTTAATCACTTTTTCATAAAAAAGTTGGATTGCAGTTTGCATATGCGCCATATTTTAACCAAGGTATTCAAGCAGCTAATAATATTTTCTGATTATTCTGTTTATGGCAAAGAAGTTTACAAGTAAACTGCTAAATATTTGAGCTACTATAAAAATCTCAGCAAACAATTGAGCCATGTTACAGTTCAGTTTTGTGCAGTTCCTAAGCTTTGTTGAGAGATGAATGAACAGAAGCATCTTTTCTAAAAATCTAAATGAAATAGTAATGAATATGTCTACAATGATTAGCTTCATAAACTGACAGAATCTAGTTTAGCAAATTTTTTCTTTGCATGTCTACAGCTGAGTGATTTTGAAAAGTATCTGAAAAAGTTGAGAATTTTCATTAACAGTGGAAACAATGTTCTATAGAGGGTTTGATGAATTATTTTTATTCCAGCTCTCTTATAGTTCGAGATAAAATGGGATGTTTAAAACCTAACCAGTTAATTTTAAATCTGTATCTGTAGACCTATAAGAAGCTACATGCAAGTCCTGTTACATAATAATAGTGGTGTGACAAGCATATCTGTCAGTAATTCCTACTAGTTTTGTATAAGTGAAAATGGAGGAAGAGAGAGCATATCATGTCTCAAAGTTCCTGAAAAATCTATTAGATAGGAAAAAAGACTTTCTATCTTTGTTTGTTTTTTAATGCACGCAAATAGAAGTTTTGGGAAAATAAGCAACTATATAATTGAGCTATACTTGACTGAAAGTTATACTAGCAAATGAAATTCAGTTTTGAAAGTTATAGTTGGTTCTATGTATTACTAAGCTGGTAAACTCAGTTTTGTTTTATTTCTGGTAATGTGTTTCTGGGTCCTAACTGCTGTCATTTGTCAGTATTGAAACTCATATTAATGCCAGCACAGATCTTACCTGGGCCTTTCAGGAGCAGTCCTGTTACGTGCTGAGCACTTTCAACCATTGTTTGTGTTAGAGAGGCATCCAGTCAGCTCCCTACCTAGAACTACACACACAGAATTAAATTCACTCTCTTGAAAAATTTGCACTGTAAATAGCCAAGAAGATCTAAGACATCTAGCCAAAGGCCAGATGATGATCTCGGTCTGAAACATGAACACTCTCTATGTAACAACAGTAGACTGTGTACCTTTTAAGAAGATTAAATTCTTAAAAGATTAATTGATTTTTTGATAAAGGTACTCAGAAATGAATGACCAATACCTTAAGGTTGTATGTTATTTCCCACAGATCTTATTTTCTTCAGTATTAATCTCTATATTTAGTAACATTGGACTTCCACAGAACAGCATATAATTACACATTGTATTGGTTTTTGCTCTTATAGCCTCTTTCCATTTGACATTGCTTTTAGTCACTTCAATGGAGTGAATTTCAAAGTAACTTAAATGAAGAGCCACACTGAATTGCTCACATGGAGAACTAATATAAGACAACAATAGCAGAGGGAATTGTCCATGTCTCGGTTAAGAAGCAGCACTGCTAACAATGTTGGGCTTGATAGTCACCTGGAAGTTACAACTGGAAAATCCGAGTTTCCTGCTAAGTGTAGTTACAGCCACTTCAGATGGACACCTTTTTAATCAAGCTGGTATCCACAGCTACCACAGGAATCTTTCTTCGGGGCATCTTTTGAACAAACCAAGGATATGGCCTTGCCTTACCAGAGAGGCTGTGAGCTGTTCAGCTGGCCCCATGTTTTTGAGGTGACTCTCAGTTAAGGAGCATGGGAAGGACCTGGGGGTGGTAGCTGCCCTCTGGCAGCTCCTTTTGACTCTTTGTGCTGTTCTGGATGTATGCAAAGATTTACCACTTAACCAAGGAAGTACAAGAAATCTGGGTGTTCAGCCATAAGAAGACAGTGTAGTCATTGGTCATAGTTGGTAGGGAATAGCACTGGGAACACAAGTACATATCAAGCACATCAGAGGTATGCTGCTGTGTGTTTTTCCATGGGTCCCAAAATGCCTTCAGAATTAGAATCATTAGGTAGATAGGAGAACTAGAACTGGATTTAGCAAGTTACAGGCTGAAGTGTAGTCCTGAAAGGTGGCTTTCTACAAGGATCAGATTAACCTGTGTACTAGAGACTGAGGAAACGTGTGGAGGAAGACTCCTGGGTCCAGGGGCTGGACGGATGGTGCAGTACTCATTTTCTTACCTGTCAATATTGTACACAAAACCAACTGAAAAATGCAGTTAATGTAAGTGCACCTTATCTGCTGCACCTCAACATGCTGGCTACACTCCTTTTTCCAAAGTTGTCATGTGGGGTTCAGGAAAGCTGACATAGTGTGGCATCTGAACCCTGGCTTTTTTTATAATTTTTAATATAGAAGACCTGATACTGATTTGGCAGACTGGCTGTTCTCACCACATTCTTAGGAGTGTTTTTTGAAAAGGCATGCATTTCAGTTTAATATGTCACATTTCAGTGTTGCAGTTCCATGTGACAGTGTTCAGCAAATAATTTCTTGCTTGCTCATATCCAGCAGTGTATATAAGAACCAAATCACTTTACCTGTGGTTTCTGATGAATAATGTTAACTATTACCAAGAGTTAGATGAATAATACATTAGATAAATTCAAATAAATAAGCAATATTTTTAAATGTATGGTTTAACTGCA
The DNA here is from genome assembly GCF_048771995.1 of Taeniopygia guttata. NCBI lineage: Eukaryota > Metazoa > Chordata > Aves > Passeriformes > Estrildidae > Taeniopygia > Taeniopygia guttata. The sequence goes on along the minus strand of NC_133026.1, from coordinate 24,187,763 downwards.
TTTTATTCAAGATAGTGGTACATCTTTTCCAGGAGAATTAAAATGATGTAAACTTTTTGGTGGCTTTGACATGTTTATTTTGTGATGTCCTCATTACCTCAGGGTAAAGCTGGAGTAATAAAATTGTTATTAGTCAAAAGGAGGTGTTTGAAATGCCTTTCTCTTCCTGGGTGGTCTACAAAGTGCTTAACTACCCCTCAACAATTAGATAAAAAGATTTTTATTCTGGTTATTTGTTCTAGAAATTGAATATCCTTCAGGCAATGCCAAGTGAGTTTACAGACATATTTGGAGGTTGAGTCAAGATGAATTGTGCCATGTCTTCAGAGTTGTCTGCTCAGAATTAAGCTGACAATTAAAAATATCTCTTTTAAATATATTGCATGCCTCTGAAAATACAGTATTGCCTTTACAAAGATGTCAAAGCTTCATAAAGAAGACTAAGACTGTGCTGTGATATTCTTGTAAAAGAAAAACAAACTAAACTTCTCTTTTACCTTTTATTAGTGACTGGAATGAGACTCAACATTTGGCATTGTCCCCTCAAAGGTCAGCTATATTTTCTGTTTGTGGTTTTTTAATAATGAAATATTTGCTTGCTTTTCAGCGCTCACGTAACAAAAACTTCTGTAATCCATGGCACTGTTTAGATCTTGATGGTAGACAGAGAAAAGTAACCACAGATTGAATAATTTCATAGAGTAAATTAGCCACTTCTGGTTCTCTCAGGCAGCACTGAGACATTATCTAACATCAGAAAGCTCAGGTGACTGTAGCATCTAAGCTATGATGTATGCAGATGGATGACTCTTTTTTAGTCTTGATTTCCCTCCAGCTGATCTCAGCAATGAGTATTAACTGCTTAGAAAAATCACAGGTAGCTCTTCAGCTTTATTTCACTTGTATCTTGATGTTCCCTACAAGTGTTGTATGCCAGAGCAATTATCCTGGCATATCGTAGCAAATCTAGCAATCACAATTTAAGGGAATCATTGAATACCAGGTTGGAGAGAAGCTCTACATGAGCTGGCCATGTGCTCGTGCAGCCCAGAAAGTCAGACGTGTCCTGGGCTGCGCAGAAAGCAGCGTGAGGTCAAGGAGGTGATTCTCCCACTCTGTTCTGCACTTGTGAGACCCCACCTGCAGTGCTGCATCCAGCTCTGGGACCACCAACAAAGCAGGATGTGAACCTCTTGGAGCAGTTCTGGAGGAGGAATGTGAAGTTGATCAGAGGGCTGGAACACCTCTGTTGTGAGGACAGACTGAGAGAGTTGGGGCTGTTCAGCCTGGAGAAGAGAAAGCTCCAGGAGACCTTATAGCAGCCCTCCAGTACTTAAAATGGGTCGACAAGAGGGCTGGAGAGTGATATTCTACAAGGGCATGTAGTGATAGGAGAAAAGGGAATGGCTTTAAACTGAAAGAGGGCAGATTTAAATTGTATCACAGGAAAAAACTTTAGATAGGAGCGGTGAGACACTAGAATGGGTTGCCCAGAGAAGTTGTGGATGCTGCATACTTGGAAGTGTTCAAGGCCAAGCTGCATGTGGCTTGTGATCTGTGAAGAAGCAACATGAGTCCTCAAAAGGATTTTTCTGTTTAAATTTACCCCCCATTATGGTTAAGGGCCAAACTGGTCATGTTTTACTCTTCCTTCAGTACAAAATCGATTTATGCCTCTCTTTTGCAAAAGCTGTGTTCTTTTGAGCAGACCTATCACCATGTGATTTTTTTCCAGCTTTATTTGATATAGGTCTCTGTTCACGTAATGTTAGTGACCTGTAGCCTTAGTCTGTAGCTTGTGTTCTGCAGTCTTAGTTACCTTAGGCACTGTGCAGGTGCTTCATCACTAGTTCTCTCTCTTGCTTTGCTCTTCCTGTATAAACTAGACACACATATTAGCTATACTAGTTCACTACACTGGGTGAGCATTTCATACTCTTAAATATGCTGTGTGCAATCTCATCCAGCCTTAAATATTTAAGGACAGGAGAGAGAGAGGATGCTCACACCTTCACCACTTAGATTGCTTAGAGAAACTTTCTGAAGTTTTTTGGATTTGGTAAAAAAAGGTGTCTATGACTCATGAGTGTTCATTGACTAGAAGTTGGATCCCTCTGGATAAGAACTCCTTTTGTTCTCACCAGGCAATCCAGCTCCTAATGGGATCTTCATTTTCTTTTGTCTTCAAAACAATACAGAAAGAGAAGGTAGGTTTACTACTATTATCCTCAGCTGTGCTGATACTGTAGAGGTGGAAACATTGGACTGAAGGGTATGGGATGTAGAAATTGCATCAAATAACACAAAACTTAAAGACTGAAGCATTTTGGAGGAAAGGGAAAACTCAGAAGAAGTATTTTGAATGCTATATGCAGCTGAGCATTTGGTGGCAGAGATAAACTGGGAAGTTATGCTACAAAATGCCTGATTAACTAATAGACAGCACTGTCTTCCATTTACCTATATTGTAGCAGGGGAAATTCAATTTACATTTCAAAGGGCAGTTCAGTCAAGCTAGCTTAGAGAATCTCAGGTAAATCTTTGGCTTTGCTTCAGGGTGTTTAAGAACATCGAGAAAGTGAAAGAGTAAGCCATAGACAGCTGATCACAGGCTCCTTACTGTGCAGAGTTGTAGTGCTTGGAATTTAGCAAGTCCTCCAAACTCTGGTCTTGATTAAAACTCGGTGATGGGGAACAAATGGTGTGAGTGGAGATTTCCTTTAATGTTCTCAGGACCGTTTTCACAACTACAGAGTGCTGAAGGGTCTGACTCTTCTAAGACTTTGAGCTATTTTGTGTTAGAATACAATGTTTTCTTCTGTGTTCAAATGTTGCCAAGTACGTTTTGGGTTGAAGCAGGATCAAATAATAAATAACTATCATTGTTACCATATGTTCTCACAGATAAATCAGATCCAGTATTTTCTTGTCAGCTGTTTTTCCTTGCATTTTTTGGTTTTATTGTCTCAGGGTATTTGATAGTGAATACTTCCTAAAGACTAGAATAATTTCAGCACTGAACAGAAAACAAGCATGTGTGGATTTAAAGTGTTTAAATACCTGCTGACTTTATTGGCAATCAGATCTGGAATGTTTTGGAAGAAGAGTGTTTATCCAATGAAAAGCCTGATGTAATTAGAGGTCATCACTGGAGAAACCAGTAGGTAGCCACCAAATAAATTTATCACTCTTTTTCATCTGCTGTTCAAATTTAAATGCAGAATAATAAGCCAAGTCCACACCAGTACTTTGTCATTGTTGTAGCTGTCTGAGTTGTCTGCAGAGTGACAGAAATTACACAAATCTTTGCATTTAAATTAGCAGTCTCCCCTTTAGTAGGAGAAAAAGAAGTGGGGCTTAAATTGCCTATAGTGTGTGAGAAATTAGTGTGATTAAGCCAGAAGGAGATATGTATGCACTATATGCAGAAAGAGTTCTGAAGAACCTCAAATATTACCTGAAAATGTCTCCATCCCCTTGCAAAATATTGGGACAGTGCTTTATTAGCATCAAAACCTATAATTTATCTACTTATTTACATAACTTGCAACACATGGCCAGTATATTATTTACTGTAATGTGAATCATCAAATGCTACAGACATATCATATACAACATCAAAGAACATGTTTGATGAGAGGTTTCTTGAAGTGATGAATTCTATTTTTTTTTCAACTGATGTGTAATTCCACATGGAGAAATCACACGGGTTTAATATTTAAAGAAAGTTAGTTATGCTAATTACTTCAGTATAGAATTTAATTCAGAACTAATTTTACTATTGAAAAAGTTCAATTTTTTCAGAAGTGAAAATTAAACATATGAATTAATTACAGGATTTTAAAAATAAAATCTTGGGTTTACTATCATTATAAAAATACTTTTCCAAGTGATCAAAATTTCAGTCATGTGTAAAAAATATTATATTAAAATACTATTTTAATTTTTAAAATTTCACTGTAATATAATAAGTGTCTTGAACTCAACAGACATGGTTTGGATGGACAAGGATGCAACAGACTGGAGGAGATATTGGGAGAGAAAACAGCCTTATTCACAGTGCATACTTATTATTAAAAAAAAAAAAAAATTCTATCTTCAGACTCCTGGATTTATTTGGAAAGTTTTAGCCAGCTAATTTTCACAATCTCTGAAGATCTCCTCTGGTGCATGATATATTCCCTTGCTTACGTTCACAAGTTCTGGTCGCCCTTTTTGCCTGAGAAGTCCTTGTGCTAGCATGCAGTGGAAAATGGACTTGGCAGTAGATGGCTTCTGAGTCAAGACTGAACCTTCCACATTTGTGTAAGAACACACCCACACATGTACAGCCCAGATCTTCTAGAGATTCCCACTGCAGTCACAGTTTTGAGGTAGTATAAGCCAGTTTGTGCTGACTAAGAGAGAGCTGAGAGAACATGCCTAAAGTACAAAAAAGAGCAGAAAGAGGTATAAACAGTATAGAAAGATGGAAATGGTTTCACACATGGAAGAGGAATACTAGAATTAGGAGTTAGTACTGAGGACCAGTAGAGTCTGGAGTGTGGGACAGAAGTCATCTGAGAAGGACAAGATTGTAGAACACATTAGATACTGAGGGAGAAACTGACATTTCCAGAAACAGTCATTTAGAGACTAGATGGGGGTAGGAGCTTGCAGGACATCAGAACATTAGGATGAAGATGTATTGGAAAAGAGAGAATTACCTCCCCCCTTCCCCACTAAATATACTGGAGTTATGAAGCTGGGAAAAATGAGAGCATTACGAAGGGGAGAAAGTGAATGCCTGAGAAAGAGATTCAAACTGCAGTGGCAGAAAGCTGGGAAGGAACTAGGTCTGGCAAGGAATTGTAAATGGTACTGAAAGAATGGGGAGTGGAAAGAGATGAGAAGAAACAGCTAATGTCCGGGAGGAGACAGGAGTACAACAGAAAGGAGTTCATGATGGAGAAGCTCAGAGTAGAAAGAGGCACTATCCTTGACAATGCTCCAGTCATACCTGACCTGCCAGAGCCTCACTCAAATTCTGCTGTCAGCACACAACTGTGAAGAGTTTTGGTGAAGAACTTTTGTGTCAGTGTTTAAAGGCTCTAGTCTCTCACATGAGCCATTTTCACCACATGTAGTTAAAACACTGGTGTAGTGGATTTATTCTATCAGGTTCAGTGGGTAGGGTACAGAAGTTAATTACTTTTAGCAGCTCTGTAGTTCAACACATTCAGTGTGTGAGCAGGGCTTGCAGGCTGTAAGCTATGTACCAGTTTTTATGGTAGTAATCTAAACTAAGCTCACAGACAGAAACTGGAGAAAACTTTTGATACTCACACAGAGAAAGGCTAGAAGTGTAGACCTTTTGAAAGAAGAAAGCTTCATTTAATGCACAGGTTTGGTTGATGGAATCTTCTTTTTGCTGGACTTCAGGCAAAGAATGAGGAAGATCCTGCTTCTCATATGATTTATACAGAGATGAGAAAATTTGTAGCTGTCTATAAGGCAAAAGTTTTGAAGCTGGCAGAGGAAAAGTAGATAGGCAGTTGGAGCAATTTGAAGTATATGGTTTCAGAGAGAGAAATTCTCTGTTGAGCAAAGAAATCTTAGGAAAGCTGAAGACCTACTGAGTCCTTTGGTGTGAGTGAATCAACCAGCTGAAACTGATTAAAAATAGACTGTTTTTGTTGAGGAGAGGTAAAAATGAAATAAAAGTATGTTTGTTAGTGAAAGAGACTTGAACATCCTAGAATACCACTAGAATAACTAGAGAATAAAAGATACAGATCAGATGAGGGCACATTTGGTGAGGACATGTAGATGATAAAATGTGTGCCAGAGAGAAGCAGCAACCAAAGTTCATGTTAGAAGCATGGTCCTGAGCCACAAACCCAGCAAGTTGCAGTGACCACGGTAGCATCATAAAATGAAAAATGAAAAGCAGTTGTTTAAGAATATGTGTGCTAAATACTGCAAAGAAACCAAGGAGATCAAAGGTGAAAAGTGTGCAGCTGAAGAATGTTGCTGGGGAAAGCAGCCAGCAGAAATGTTGATGTTAAAAAAAAAGAAAAGGAGATTTATAGTGGTGAGATATACATCTTTTCCAATAAATTAGGAAAAAGTAGCCATAAAAATGAGCATCAGTATTTGGGACAAGTTTTGGGACTAACTTTAGGAAAATTGGAATCTGTGGCATACAGCACAGCTAGTAATATACAAGAACATTTATTCTCTGCAGATGAAAGTCCAAAGATACAAGTAAACACCCAGATATCTCTATAATGGGCACTCCTGCAGAAAGAATTTTGCATAGAAAGGTTAGCTATACATTAAATTTGATAAATAAATTAAAAGCAGTGAAACGTAAACTTTAAGGCATTTAGAGATTTTGAGGAGCTAAGATTTTAGCTAGAAATAAGCCTTACTAGAGTTAATTAAAATAAGAATAATAAATGAGTAGGCCTTGATGAAGTTAGGAGTTAGTAGTTAACTAATAATTAATTGCTTGTCAGCACAATGTTTGGTTAGCTGGGCTTATAATGAAGAATATAGAAACTGATAAATAGCTTTTAGGAACATAAGACAATTGTGGGCCTCCTCCGTTCTGAAACCAATTGAAGACAAGGAATGGGAGTTCTACCAAGAGTTCATTTGTCATACCCGCATTGAAAAGGTAGAAAGGTCAGAACGAGGAAGACTTCATTTACTTCCTCATTTTGGGACCCCTCCCCATAAAAGGGACCACCGACCCATTTCAAGGGACAAACTACGCATGCTTAATAGCTTTTGGAGTGATTAGCATACGAAGCGGGGAATGGGATGTACCAAAATTATAAATATGCATTTGTATTTTGTATATTCAATACTTGTATGGATAAAAAGACTCTGTAATCACTTGGAAGGCACGGTGTGTATTTGGGAGCTATCCCGCACGCTGCCCGGCGTCGAATAAACATACACTTTCTAACTTTGAACTGTTAGAGAGTTTTTGTCCGTCACAGTTGGATATCGATACTAGATCAATATCCATATTTCTTTAATAAATCAGCAGGAAAAAAAATGATAATAATATTTCGCCTGGCAGGTCTGTGTAATGGTTTATGAGTGTGTTTGAAAACAGAGGATGTCAACTTCTTGCTGCAGAATCTACCTAGAAGGCAGTACTAGAGGTGCACTGCTCTGTGATAGCTATTTCCTCTGTGAACCCTTGGCAATAAAGATGTTAATTAGAAAAGTGAAGAAGGCATGGGAAAGGGTGCACTTGATGATGGCAGTAGAGAAGAAAAATTATAGGGTATTCCATGTAGGCATAGATATTAAAGATCTTTAAGGCAGTGAATCAAGAACAAATCAACACAAGAACAATCATGCAATCATGCAGGAGCAAAACAACCCACTCATGCTAAATGTCATCACTTCCAGGCCCTCTGTAACAACCAAATTCATTATGTTGGATGCACAGTTTGATACTGGAAAGCCTGATAGGACAAGGAGAGCAGCTAATTAGTGCTTTACAGCACTATCCAGAAGGCAGTGTTTCATAAAATCGCTGGTAAATTATTTGCACATGATATATCGAAGAATAAAGGTCTTGGGATAGCAGAATGTCTCACACTCTTACCAGAGTGAATGCCACTAAAATCCAATAGTGTTAACCACATGGTACTGGGGACATTTAGAAATCACAGTCACATTCAAATCATTAGCAAGCAGATGAGTGGTAACAGTAGAGCACTGGAATGGATTGCTCAGAGAATGTGGAATTCCCCTCCTTGTGGAGATTCAAACTAGGCTGGATATGACCCTGAATAAGCAGATCTAGCTTTGAAGTTAGCCCTGCTCTGATCAGGGGGCTTACTAGATTATCTCTAGAGGTCCTTTACAGCCAATTTTGCTCTATGACTCAGGGAATTACTGTGGTCTCGAAAGGAGGCATCCAGGCATATCCAAAAATGGAAAAAATGGAAAAGAGCTGAAAGCACTGATCTCTCCAAAGGAAATTAAACTCAGAGTAGGGTAAGAAATTCATCTGCTAAATAGCAGAAATTATGTCATCTCTGTAAGAACCTGAAGGAGGAAAATTCTTTTATGTACAATTAAAAAATGGCCTAGGAAATTTAGAAAATAGGCACAGTTTACCTTGAAATAAAAGGCAACATTCCATGGGAAAATATCTCTCCAGGATGTGCTGCATGAGCTGTGGATATTGCAATAGCGATGTACATTTATGCAACATTAAGAAAAGCACAATTCACTGCCAACTACCTTTTAAATGTTTTTCCTTCCAAATGTTAGATATTGCTTCTTCATTCTTCATGTGTATGATATGCTGAGCTACTGAAAGTAGGTAGTAAGTTTTAGAAGTCTTTGATTAAGGAAAAAAATGACAACCCCTCAATGCAACATTGTGGAATCATAATAATGCTATCTCTCACCAAACAGCAGTAGTTTGGAGGTTAATTATTTGTCAGTGAAGCATTTATACTGCAGAAATGAGTGCCAGGGAAAAAGCCATTTTTCCAAGAGAAATTAATAAATCTGTTTACCATTAAAGGTTATGTGTAGTACAATAAATGAGATCCACTGACTACCAGTGATAAAGTATTGAATCACTTTGTCTAAGTGGGCACTATTCATCCTTAAAAACCCAAGGAGCAAAGATTCCAAGGGCCAAAGAAGTGTGAGAACTTGCATTTGAAACTGTAGTAACTATTCCCAAAAAGGCTAAATAAGGGTTATGCAAGTGGTTTCTAACTTTGGAGTTACCTTTATAAGCTGGGAAAGCTTTAATTATTACTTGATTACACAAATTTGGTTTTATGAATTTAATTCCAAGAGAAGAGACCTTATATGACATATGGAAAACCAGTGATTTACAAACACATAAAGCATTACAGGCAAGTGTTTTCCTTTTGAAGATCTGTTAGCAAAATTGAACTCAGAGTCTTTGGTAAAAATATAATCCATTCGTAAAAGCAAAGGTGGAAAGAGAAAACAATGCAGTAATTTAAGTACTTTAGACTTAAAAAAAACCCAGAAGCTAAAGCTGCTATACTTAAAATACTGTTGAGAGCTAAAGTGATCTTAATGCTGCTGAATAAAACTCATCAGTCTTCAAGAAGGTGGCAGTCTGACAGCCAGTCTGTTAGTGTTTAGCTTTAATCCTAGTCCATGAAGAACTTACATTTCTCTGAGGGTCATTGCCATTAGCCTGATAAAAAAAGTACATCTCTGTTCTTCATACTTGGATTCCTTTTAAAGTATTTTTTTAAGAGCAGATTTTACACACTGCAAAAGAAATGAAATGCTGCGAGGGCATGAGGTAGCTCCTATAGCTGAAAGAACTGCCATCCTGTCAGAGAGACTGAAATGTGTCAGGGGCAGGTTTTTCTGTGACAGGAATTAATACAAGATGTGATCTTTTATTCAAAGCAGTTAAAATGGGGTATCCTGTAAAATATCTTAAGATACTTGTTTACCATACTTAAGACAACTCTAGAATTTTCATAGGTTTTCATACCTGTGTCCCTGTCTGTTTATAAAGAGAAGAATATCACAGTGGTGAAATCCTGTTTGGTACACTGACTTCCTCAAAATCTGTTGAATCCCAAAGCAATAGGATTATAGATGAAGAGCTCCCAGTTAAAAGTAAAAAAAAAGAGAGAGATACTTTTGGAGACCCCTTCAGATATCCACACATCTATTTGAGAGAGAGATCTAGTCATAAACTGCCTTTCCTCTTTCTCCATTTTGCTTAATTTGTACATGATTATTCCTGAGCAGTTTCCTCTTTCTTAATTGCCTTTGATATTTCAGGATAATCCTTGTGTATGGACAAAGCACGCGGGTGGAAATTTTGAGAAGGTGAATTTGGTTTTCTTTAAAATCAGTAATTTAGAATTTTTTTCTTATAATTTTATTAAAGCAGCATTTAGCAAACTATTTTCCATAGTATCCTCATCCTAAGTGAAATTTTAAGGCAAGAAAGAGCAAGTAAGAAGCACTGCCAAACAGACAGGACGAAGACCTTCTTGAGTGTACAAGCTCACTTTTGTGATGTGACTTCTCTCAAGAGCAGAAAAGGGAAATCTATCTACATTGTTTATTTAGGTAGAACTAGAGGTTTATGTAGCTATGAGATACACTCCTAAAGTATGGTTTATATGCTGTGCTACGTCAAAGGAATGAAATAGATATGAAATATCATAGAGCTCCCAAGGAGTGTGAAGTTAGAACAAGGTAAGTAGGCACACCCTGGTTTGGGTGAGAAAAAAGAAATGTGTGTTGGTGGATGACAAGCACATCTATACTGTTACCATATCAGTTACTGCACCAAATACTTCTTCCAGTTACAAAAAGAAGGATACTTTTAGAAGGCATGTTGATACTCCTTTTAAAACTAAGTAAATCAAGTTTGTGACCCCTTGTATATCACACTTGTTAGATTAAAGCCTTAACTCTTACTTGAAAATGCAGAACAGAAATAATGGTAAACAGATTTTAAGATGCAACCTTCTCATCAGGAATAGAAGCATCGGGGGAAAGAGTTAATAGGAAAATAAAAGAATAAATGCTCATGAAATATGGCTATTGCTGCTGCTACTACTACAAGAGAAAAAAAGAGGCATGAGAAAACTAAAAGAAAAGAAAGAAACCTCTGAGTTTGTGGGAAACCCCAAGCTTAAGGAGCACTGAGAGGTTTTAATTTTGAATTTTCTTAGTCCAGTTTTAAGGAGCTACCCTAAAAAGCAGTCTTTTTCAGTTTAGTCAGATCTACTTCACCTACCTCTCCAGAGCTCTTGCTGGAGGTTGATGAGGTGCCCGGTAGGTGGCATCCTTTTAACACAGTGCTGGCATCAGTTGGTTGAGGTTGTGGTTTTTGTTTTGTTGGGTTTTTTTTTGTTTTGTTTTATTTTTGTTTTTGTTTTGGTTTGGTTTTTTATTTGTTTGGTTGGTTTTTTTATTAGTTAGGAAAAAAGCGCTTTTTTTTTCTGCAGAATTTGAATGGATTATCACAGAATTGGCATATGCAGAAGTTATATTGTTATGAGAACTTTTATTCAAGGTTCTCAAATTTGGCATTTCCAAGCTTCAAAAAAATCTCAATTTAGGAATCTAAATGGAAGAAAGAGAGGGAGAAAGTGTTTTTCCTCATTGGTTCAGAACAAGTTTCTGAGGGAGTTTACAATGAGCTACATGTTCACAGCGCCTACTGAAATCACTCTGTGTTTTCTGACTTGAGGGCTCTGGTTTAAATTAAAGACTTGTTTCCATAATGGTGATTAGGATATCATATTTACATTTGAGCAATTGATGCCTGAAATTGTGACATTTTGTCATCTGCATTTAATTTGCCTCTGTTATATCTTGTTCATTTTTGGAATGTATTCACTTTTTTCTTCCTAAGAAATAATGATCATGATAGCTGGGGAAGTCTGTATTATCACAAACCCATCTCTGCTTCAGTGTTTGCACACAGTTCTACATGAGAATGATGTCATCAGGTGTAGTTTGAACAAGCACATGCTTCAGGCTGTTAGTGTTTGGCACAGGGCACCAGTATCAGGTGCCAACTATCCATTCAGTTAAAGCAGTGCCCCCTCTGACAGCACACAGAGAATTCACAGGCTGATTGCAGGTGGAAAACAAATCTCCTTAACTTGTTCAGAAACATGTCATTGATCAGAATGTTGAGTAGCCAGGGATATCTGGGGATGTCTTGAGAAAGTGTTTCCAAAGAGCTGTTCTTCAACTCAAACTTCACCTCTGGGTCTGCAAGAAAGTTCACCTTGATTGGAGGAGAAAAGCAGAAGTTCATTGTGGCTGGAAACAAGACCAACAAAAAAGTTCTCTGTCACTCTCTACCAACACAAGATCTGAAATAAATACACTTGGTGGCTGAACAAGTCTCACTAGTTCCAAAGCCGTCTTTGCACAGAATAGGGTTGACAGATCTGTATCAAATGGAACATAGTGGGAGTTTTTAAACATTTTTCTGCAATTTACTACTCTGAGGTTTGTGGATTGACATGGGTATAAAGATGCCATAGTGTCCTCTGCCAATCTGTAACTGGACTAGTTGTATCTACAAGTCCTGGTACTGTAATAAATCAATTATATTGTCAATTTGCATCAGATTGAGACATCACCCAGAAGTGAGTTTAAGATACTGGCCTATTTTTTTTTTCCTTATGTTATTTGTTCTGAATATATATTTAATCCAAAATTGTGTTGAAGATCTTGTTTTAAGGGGAATACAGCTGTTTTTATATTCTCTATACATGTGCACTCAGTGTTGTGCTTTTCACATACACACGGGTCAAAGAGTCCACCTCTATAACTTCTTCCATCCCTGCCTACTTTGCCTGGGACAATCTATCCCAGGGAAAACTCCCCAAAAGACAAAAGTAAAAAAGGATGTGGATTATTGCTGGTAAATATATAAATAGAAACAGTATTTTCAGAGCTAGAAAAATTAAAGTAAATTAAAATAAAAGTATGGGAAAACTTTCTTTGGTTCAATTGTCAGAAAGTAGTATCACATTGAATGAATGTGTCTGAGGACTACAAGGATAATTTTCTAACCAAATGTGAAGTGCAAAGACGTCTTTCTGAGTCTGCAGACAGACCAGCTCTGTTTGTCCACTGCCAACCATAACTTTCCCAGGTTGTACCAAGCTGAAATTCATATTATAGGATCATACCCACCCTTCAGAGTGTGAGTGGCAGTGTATGAATCAAGCCAATTTATAAATCTGCTGCTGCTGCTTGGGAAAAGCTCAGTGGAGCTGAATTTGTAGCATCAGGGGAAGGACCCCAGTAAATAATGTTTCAGGCCTGAATAGACTGATAAAGTCTTCTGAAACAAGCAGGCTGCTGGAGGAAAGTGAAGGGGCAAAATTCCTTCTTCCTTTGAACCCTCAGCAGGAATGGAGTTTCAATATTTGAGATAGACATGGGGGAGAGATAATAATGCAGAGAACACACTGGGGCAGTGCTCTCTTAGTTGTCAGAGCATAGACCATTGCAGCAGACAGAGATCTCAGCCCTTGCTCAATGATGCTCCCAAGCTGCTTTAGTGACTCATCTTCATTGCTGATGTTAAAGCAGTAGGTGTCTGGTAGCAAGGACTGTCTGTAATCATAACTCGAGCTCTGTGGCAATTGCTTAACTAATCAGCAGCCTGTTCAGTGCATCTGTGACAGCTCACTGTGCAGGCATGGAGAGCTGTGCTCACACAGCCCCCAGGGATGTTTCACATCTTCAAATGTTGCAACTTGGTCCTAGATCTGGCTGAGGGGTGCAGAGCTCAACATTGCTGAGCAGGTACCTGAGGACGGTCATGTAGGGAAATGTCTTTTCTTTCCAATAAAGCTAGGCTTTAATGCTTGCTACTAAGTGGTCTGTGGGACACACTCCCCCCATATTTAAGCAAAATGAGGTCCAGTTTGAAGAAAGGAAGAATTATTTAATTTCTCAATGCAGAATTAATTATGTCAGATTCTGTAGGGAGCCTTTATCCCTATGAATTATTAAAGTTTCTTTAAATTAAACTAACATTTGTCTCAGAGTAGTTGAAACCTACTCTTCAGGGCTCTTCAAACACCAAACCAAAACACTGTTCCCATCCCAGAAGATTTACCAGCTAAGCCAAGAGAAAGATGTACTCCATATGGATAGAAACAGATATAGTTGTATGAGAGACTGTAGTTAATAGCAACAAATTCAGTAATACTACAAGTTTATTTGGAGCACTTCTTCTGTGGCAAATATTTCAGAAAATGTGGGAAATTTTAATTATATAGTTAGTTAATTAAGAAATTACAGCAGGCACTGAATGAAATTAGGGGCTATAATCAGGAAGGGAAAGTTTTTTATAGATCAGCTTTGAAAACAGAAGTGTGAGTAAAGCTGAGAGACTTAGAGGGCAGGAAAACAGACAGTAGGATGAGTCAAGCAGGCTTTTGACACAGCATTGTCCAGTATGAATAAAGAAGATATGGCAGACTTATAGTTATTGGATAGTAGGAGAAAACGTGGATTCAAAAGAAATCCTGATATTAAAAGAGAAAGTATGGAAGAGATCCAGAAGACAGATTGGAGTAAGTATATGGAAAGTTTGAAATTAATTTTTTAAAGAATTTTTTAAAAATTATATGTTGATTAAGTTTTTTATAAGAGAATATATAAATAGGTATGGGTCTTCAAGTGGCAAAAGTCTCTTTAGACAGCTTGGTCCTGAAGCTTGAGTCTTGCAATGGGTCGCAATAAATACCTGCACTGGATAAGCTGACCAAAAATAGAACTGTGAAGGTCCTTCTATGGCCTTTTCCTCTTATATGTTTTGCTTGATGACAATATTTCTTTAGATTACATATGTATTTAGTGATCCCCAGATAGATTTGTGGCTGGATTGCTGTATTGGTGTTTGGTTATACAGTAGATTCCTGGGTTTGTTTCTATTTTGTTTGTTTGTAAATGCCCCCCAAATTTGTGTCCTCTTTTATGCCCTTTAAAATATAAAACCTGTAAAAAGAAAGCAAACTTCACATGTGTAGCAGCTACTGGTTTTTAATTAGTATTTGTTCCTGGTTTAGCTTTTAAACCTACTAACTTGAAGCACCTTTCAGGTGCTTTGTCTTTTTACTGAAAATGATGTGGTCTTGACTCAGGGAAGAGAGTTATTGATGGTGAAGTTGCAAAGCAATGTGTGGTTTGAAGAGGCAAATATTTGCTTGAGCAAGCGCATTTTTTTTCATATTGTGACACACCGTGTGTTTAATAATTATTGCTTACTATATCAACTTGGGTATGTCATGCTCCTTTTTTAGGCATGATTTATGTGATTTCTGCTCACATACCTGACTTGATATTTGGACAAGCCCTCAGGATCTAATTGTGCTTCAGCTGAAATCACCACTAAAACCAACATAGATCAAAAAAGTTATTAATAATCCTGTGAAATACCCAGAGTGGGAAATTCTGAGAAAAAAATATTGATGTTATTCTTGATTTATTGATCAAGAATTAGACAAGGGATAAGTTAACAAAATTACTGAGCAGTTCAGAATGCAACTGTATTATGCCCATACCCCATACTTGGTTTCATGTTTATCTATTAATTACATTTCCTGCAACTATCTCTGCCTTCCAGATTGGCAACACATATGCAAAACACATTTAAAACTATTTTGCCACAAACAGACAGAGGTAATGAGCTCATTTCTATGGAAATAATTCAACACTGTCATTGTTGTCTGCCTACCAACTGATCTGTAAAAATGTTTGTCCAAATTTGTTATTTTCTCATTTATTGAGAAATGTAGAAAAATAAGAGTATAAAATGCACATAGGAGGTAATTGATTCATAAATAAGCTTGGCTTTCTGTAAGATAATTAATCTGGCTTTAATTCAGAAGAAAAATAAATAAATCAATGCTAGCAGGTAGCACTTGTAAGGGAGAGAAATATCAACTGTGAGACTAATTATTACTTGTCTTGTGTTTTGCAATATTTCATCAATGCAAATCCACTAATCCTTCTGAAGGTGATCCTGCTCACATTTGCAAATGTAATTCAAAAACCTTTGCATTGAATAAAATGATCTGCCTGGAAAAAAAAAAAAAACCCCAGACAAGTAAACTAACTCTAAATCTATTCCTATTTGATGTTTTCATGAGCTTTCATAATTTCTGAGGGCAACAAGGGAATGCGTCAGAAAATTTGTTTGGAAAATTAGAGTGGGAGTCAAGATTTAGATTCTCAGAAGATCTGGCTTCAAACACACAAATTAAGGGATTTATCCAAATGCATTAAGTGATGTGTATACTCAGGTTTCCTTTGGGCATTTTAGTGCTCCATGTTTCTTCAGCCCTTTTCAGCAGGATTGCTTCTACATTAATGAAAATTTGTCAAGCAAGGTCAAGCCCCAGAAGGTAAAGGACTGGCCTGATTTGACATCTGATGTATCAGATGGTGATTTCATCAGATTTCAAGATTTTTAAGCTTCAAGATTGTTGAAATCATTCTGGAAAGTCATCAAGGAATACTAGAGTGTAATGGGTGTTTTCTTAGATTATAGCCTTTGTCCAGAATCAATACTGAATCAATACTGCAGGTATGTTTGATGACTAAACACAGAGAACAGTCAAAAACAAGATTCTGCTCATTAGTTAATGGCAACTAAGGACATTACTTAGTGTTTCTGTTTGTTTATTTCTTTGTGAGATTATTTAGACAGATAACTATGCTGTGTAAAACAATTTCCAACACCACAACAAAACACAGAACAAAAACTTAGAAAACACTTCATTCCTCCCCTGGTTTCCTCTGTTCCAGTCAATAGTAGGTAGGAAGTTTTTGAGACTTCCTCAGAAAAGATTTTCTGAAAAACTATTGAATCCAGATATTTCAATTATATTGTACCTCTATACAGTCTTCCTCCATGCAGCATCAATAAAACTAGAATGGCAGTCTTTCCCTGCTGACCAAGATCCTGTCAGCAGATCTCAGGAAACATTTAGTGCACAAAACATATTTACAAGACTGGTCCTTAAATGATGATATGGTACTGCTGCAAAGGGTTGGAAGATTACCCTGATGTACTTCAGAAACAGAAATTAGGATTATTGGGTATTTAAAGGTGTAATTTGTGGAGTACCTTCTAGCCCTTTGAAATTAAAAGTGCAATAAAGGTTGCTGTTATATCTCAAACAAATAACTGAAGAAAAAATATTCTTAAGTAGCTGCCATAGTACTTGCTATATTTTGTCATGTGTGTTCATAATACACTGCTAGTTTCAATACAACAGAATTAGAATATCAATTGCCTGTTTTTATTAGAGCACATTAAACTGTTTAACCAAAGTGAAATTGATTGCATTGAATTGCAAATTTGAAGTGAGGAAAAGCAGTGGAAAATGAAATTAGGCTCACTAGAGGGAAGTTAATATGCTCTTTAGCTCTCCTGTACAATAATACAAGCTTGAAATATGACTGCATATTCTGCTAAAATTAGGTTATACGTTTAGCTTTGTGTACTAGGCTTTACATTGCCTTTTGGTTGTTTGCTGAAGCTTCTCTGGGTCTTAATGTCACCAAAATTAACTCATGCATGGCTACCAGGCAGATATGGCACAAAGCCGATCGTTCCATTATCTCTGGTTTCACCTGAGTTGCACGGGAGCTAAATCACTCATAGTGAAGTGAAGGTGAACTCAAAAGCTCCCCAATGAACTTAACTGTATTTAGAGTATAAAAATAAACAAGTATAAGGAGGCAGGGCATTTTGTTTTAATCTGATGTACTGCTCAAAGGTCTGCAAAACACAACACTCCCTGCCCTTGTGAGTCAGTGGTGAAGTTCACTCAGTCAGTGGAGTGTTTTGCATTCCCACGGTGCTGCAGGTATCCCAGCTAACAAGGAAACAGACTCTGCTTATGTGATGGGAAGACAAATCACAGTGAAGTATCTGCTGGGTTTGATGGATGCTTTTCTCCCTGGTGTGGAAAGGGGAGTTTTGGCTAGCACTGACCTGTATTAGGAGGAAAAATAGTAAAATACTTAGGGGATAAGTAGTTCAGATTTTCAGATCCAGACTATGCGAACATGTTCGATGTTGAGATATAATGTTGGTTGTTAGTGAAATGGCTACATAGAAAAAATTCTCAAAATTTACTTTTTTTTCCTCAATGTTTATGATACAGAGGAGCAGTGGTGTAGTTTAAGCAGTTCTGTGTATAACTGTCTGAAGAGGTAATCATCACATTTAGGATTATAGCTATACTTCCTGCTAGCTTGACAGAATTCTTCATTTTCAGTTTGATAATAAGAACAACTTTTTCCTTAGCAAGTTCTGCTGGTTAAATTTATTGTGACTGTGATAGAGACTTCTCAGAAGTAGCATTTGCACTCAGGTTTGACTGAGTGTTTGATTGCAATCTAATTTTTTGAAATGGCATTAACAGATTGTGGGAATAGTTTCCTAAAATCCCATTACGGGATGACAAGGAACTGTATAAGGATAATACAATGCACAGCAAGGCAAAATTAATACATTCAGAATATCTAATGCAGCCTGATTTTAAGAAGAGTCTCTAGGGAATAGGTAGCAAAATGTTTGACAGTTTGTACTGCATGTAATATTATTGGAGCATCAAGAGGCCCTATAGCTTGTATTTCTCTAATGACATCTACTACTTGTGTAAAATTTGTGTCCCTTATAATTATCCTGGTGCTTATTATGTAAGTATATATGTTGCTCTGACAATAATACTAGAAGAGTCTGCAGGCATTGTGAAAGATTGCATTGTACATAGTGGTATCAATGAAATGAACATATCTTCATAATAAAAAGTACAACACATAAAATTTACAACAATGAAATATTTTTCTTTCAATTTTTTAATATATATGGGACATGGGCTGCACAGACAAAAAGGCTTCTTGTACAAGTTTTTGCTCATGTCCTTGTAAAATTCCAGAGCAAAAAAGTTACTTAGATGAATTTCATAGGTCAGAATTCAATAAAAGTTGTCATTAATGACTAGCTAAATATGTTTGCCTTCCTTATGACCTTTGTGTGCTTGCATAGACAGTGAATATATGCCAGCATATCTGATTGGGATTAAGCGCAACATGATTTAGATTTGACTTGCTTTAGCACTTTACACAAATAATTTCATTACCTCAAGCCTGTCAGTTATTTCTTGTGGTGAAAGGCTTGTGACCATGTACTTAATAGACTGTTGGAAGGTCTGTGAGTAAAATTTTAGCACCTTTGTCAATTCTGATGTCTTCTGGTCTGTCCTCCAAATGGTATGTGCATCTTTATTTTGGTAAACTTTGTAGTACTATTTCTGTACTAGTTTATAATTTAATATTGGTATTTATATTATTCAAAGAGAAAAATCATTTGGGCTGAAAATATTAACCTTATTTGACTTTTCTGAAATGTCATAGGTATAAGAGCAATAATAATTTTAAACAATGTGTAGTGTTACAATAGCATCAATAATTTTGAGGTGTGTTAATTTCCATTTTCAGTTTCATCTGAGGAATAAGAAAAACTGGGGTTATAAAGATGTTCAGCAATCTATCCCTGTTGTGGGAAATTTTGTTAATTTCGAATATAGCCAGAAGTTTACAGGGAATAAAAAGTTCAAAAGTATCCCAAATAAGAAATCTTAGGCAGATACAGGGCATTTGAACTGAACCTATAATATTTTTTAATGGTTGTATTTGTTGTATGGTATGAATTAGCTGATAAAGGAAAATGTGAATGAGGGAATGCAGACTCAGTTCATATGAAACTGTCTCAGGGATCAGACAAAAGTATGTCATCTCAGTTTAACAGCAGAAATAATATGATCATTCTTTCCCCCATGTGTTGACACAAAAAAAAAAAACAAACAAACAAAAAAACCAAACAAAAAAAACCAACCAAACAAAAAAAACCACCAAACCAAAACAAAAAGACCCCTTTTCCTTATGGAATCATGACACTTTCCAATGGAAAACCAAAACACTTCAGTGAAATTATTATTTTCCCTTGGCCAAAAATTTGAATATAGATTCAAGACTTGTCATTCTAGCATACATCTAGTCTTTTTGTGGGAAACTGCCCTTACATGACAGAAGAATCCTGAAATATTGGAATTAAGGCTCCTAATCAACAAGCTGTACTTAAGCAAGCATCTCATTTGGCTTTACCCTCATTAGTGACTGACCCAGATTATACGTACCACACTCCAGTGGCTCTCTGACACCAAAAAATTGCACACTGGAGTAGTATTTATGCAGTTCTCTCCAATAAGCAACTTAGAGTGTTAAGGCTTTGTAAGTGTGTGTGTATCTCAGGCTACATTCCCAATCACAGCAATGCCACCATACTTCAAAACTGCTGGAGAAGCCTCTGGCACACGCAGCCTCAGATGATTTACAGCTCTCCCAAGAACTGCTGGATGAAGTTTGGGAGCTGGCATGGGCCTAGGATGTAGCTGGGATGTGGATACTCTGTTTTCAAAGACAAGACAGCTGAATAGTATATGTAAGGATTATTGCATGTCTTAGTGCCAGGGGACTGTTTGGGGCATGTTTGGATCAGTAGGATAAATGTAATCTCAGTGTCTTTCTTGAATGTGCTACATTTTGTATTGTGCTCATTCCCAATTCCATTAACAATTTTCTGTTTCTATAAGCTGAACTTTAGAAAAGAACAACTGTAGTATTGTTTTACAAGATGTATGTGTAAATTCATAATTTCAAATGCATCTTGCTAATATTAACCTGAAGACAGTCTAAGCATGCCACGAAACACAGCAGTTTATGATTCTAAATCAAGGACTACACTGATAGTATCTTTCTCATAAGCTTAGGAAAGTCAGATTTTTCCATGCTGGAATAATTCATACTCTGAAATCTTACAAAAAACATTGCCTTTAATGGGAGTCTGTTTCACTCAAAGGGAACAATAATGGGGATCCATTTCTCTTCTCTGTGTCCATATAGATACCTGCCTTCAGGGAAAATAAGGGCATTGTGAGACAGAGGTCGGCCTACCACTTACGGTTTCTCATGTTTTGTATTCTAAAGAGGAATGACTTGTGCATACCAGAGACCTGAGAACTAATAATTTTTCCCTAAATCAAAATGGTTTTTTGCAAATATTTATCTTATATAAACGTTCAGTCAGGTGTACTGGCAGACCAGCACTCCCCATAGCCGAGACCCTGAGAAACTCACGTGCTCCAGGGCTTTCCAACTTTCTGCTGTTGAGCTAAGAGTCTTGGCAGGTTCTGTCTCCATAGGCTGGAGGCTGAAAGCTGTGGAAATGAGGGATTTGTGCCCAGTTGTGGAGGCATGGCCGGGTGTAGCTGCGGGCTGTGAGCGGGGAGCCAGGGCGCTGTGCGGGCGCGGGGCTGGGGCACCCTGGCAGCTGTGGGGACAGCAAGGTGGGTGATTAGCAAGCGTGACAGGACCAGGAATGCTGATTTCACTGAGCAGCTGCTGCCTGCAGTGAGGTTATTTCCTGGAGGAAGTTTCATGTGCTGGGATTGTCAGAATTAAATATTCTCTCAGTTTCCAGTTCGTGAGAAATTAAAAAGGGATTTGTTATTTGATTCAGAGTAAAACCAAATAACCCTCTCTGCTTCCCACCAAAACTTTTTCACAAATCAGAAATGCTACTCCTCAGCCAGCTTCACTCAACAAACAAACCACTGGGAGAATGTGCTTTATTCATGCTTTTATTGAGATCTGATTTTACAGACCAATGCAAGACTGAAAAAGCAAATTTGTTCATAGATATTGTAATACTAAGCTTCTAAATCAGCAGTTTCTGCATTTGATCAGTTCTTTCATCTTTACCTATGGTAATAAAACTCAACGCTGAAGCTAATGCAGAAGTGCTGATCAGAATTCATCCCAATGCTTTTAAGACAGCCAAAATAACATTTGGATTAGAGAGCCCAATACTTTTCCTTGAATGTTTGGAATATTAAAACACAACTCAAGCTGTAGATTTTAAATGTCACTACTCAGAATAATATCTAAGTCACACAAAACCCAAGCAAAGGAGACATCTAGATAATGGAAGCTTGCTTTCAACTTGTGACAGAAAGCATAATAATGGTTTGTTGGGGTTTTTTTTGTTTTTTTTTTTTTTTTTGAGAAACTGTGTAGGTGTGGAACAAGCATCCTCAATCTATATAGCGTCTAAGCAGGATCCTCTTCAGAGTTCCTGAAATGCTTTTCTGACAACAATGTTTGCATAGCTCACCGTGTGCTAAGTATTAATTTTTACAGTTTACTGCTCAGAAATAATTTTTAGACTTGCGTTCATTTTCTTGACCTTCAGAATCCCTGGTCCAATGCCTGAAGTGCTGGCCAGGAAAGCAGACATTCCCAGTAGTGGGGATTTATTTGTTATTTATCAGTTTGCCAGAGATACCTAGGACAAGGGATTTTTTAAACAGGAACATCTCCTGAATTTCTGGTCTGGTTTACGGAGAGTATGAGTCATTATAGTCCCTTGTAGGCAACTTTTCATGTTTCCAGAGGTCCTGTGTCATGGCTAGGAATTGCAATACAAACAACTCTTGGCAAGTGGCATTTACCTGTTACAGTATAAATTAGTGTGGAGAAACCAGCCAGCACAACCCTGTCTGTGTCAGAAACTGGATGGTAAATAAAGCTCACCTGAGTGAATCTTCAGCTGCAGTGAGATAGGTAGTTCATCATCAGATGAATGATTTAATTAATTCTGAATTAGTGTTGGGAGATCCCAGCACACTTAGGAAAAACAAGCTCATGTCCTCAAAGATGCAGTTTGCTCTGCCTGTACTCCCTGGGGCCATGGTGCAGGCAGGGGAGCTCTGGTTCACGTTGGCACCTCTGAGAGAACTTAGTTGTGTTTTTCCTCGATCCCAGAGAACTTACTGAGCAGGGTCTCTTTGTGCAAGTCCCACTGGTTTCAGACAGAATATGGTGCTACTACTGTAACAGGGGAAACTGGTAAAATCTGGCTTGAAGTGGTTACTGTAGACAGCCTTTGGTCCTTTGTTTTACTTGGGTGTGGTCTCTGATCTGTTAGGGAAAAGAGCATAAAACTTAATTCCTTTCTTCCACAACTAAGGAGACAAAAGATTTTTCTGTGCACGCATCACTTGGTACCAGGAGGCAATCAACCAGCATCATCCAGAGGGATAAAATAAAGGATACTTACACAGAGTTATGCTTCCAAAAATGACAGTAACAACACAAAACTGAGACATTTGTGGACTCATCTTTGCAGTTTCCTGGAATATTTCAAAAGATTTTCTAGATTATATTTTTGATGTGATATAAGATTGTTTTTTATCAGAGAACATAAGTGTGTATCTTTAAATATACTACTGAGTTTGAGACTGTAGCGTTGTCTCAGGAAATTTCTCATAGTCATAGAAAATTTCTATCTTAGCATTGC
Source organism: Taeniopygia guttata (assembly GCF_048771995.1). Taxonomy (NCBI): domain Eukaryota; kingdom Metazoa; phylum Chordata; class Aves; order Passeriformes; family Estrildidae; genus Taeniopygia; species Taeniopygia guttata. Next base: position 24,164,812 of record NC_133026.1, on the reverse strand, counting down.
TTGCACAGTTACCTACTACTATGACATATATGAGTGTTTCTAAAGAAATGAACAAAAATTGTTTTTCTGAAAGCAATGAAAAGTACCTGGTGTCATAATGAACAACAGGAAAAATGTTAATTATTCATAGAAACTTCTAGAAGATTCATGTTTTACACTAAGTATTGATACTGACAGTTCATAAAATTATTCTCTTCCAGTTTCAGGTGCTTTCCTCATTCATTCCCTCTCAATAGGGAGATACCTCTCTTTCCTAATTTGATTTCCAAGGTCACTATTGAAATAGTGGTTTTTTGCAGGAAACTAGTAGATATTCCATCATTTCCTAAAACTCCTTGACATACCTTTAATAAATATTAGTGAAAACCCTGTCTGGCATTTTGCCCTGTCAGTGGCAAAATCCTATAAAATCTGAAATCTCTTAAGGCTTTGAAACTCAAATCGAAGTTGTGTACAGACATGAGAGGTCATTCTTAGTCTACTGAACCTGAGCCCTGACAGGACAGAGGCCTCATGGCAGATTCAACTCTCACGGATGCCAGCAGAGAAAAGTCCATTCAAATTCTAACATAGCAACTTCATGACATCAGGAGATGACAGGTGCTTTAAACTCATGTGCAGATTTAATACAACAGCTGCTTCAAAAATTAATATGTACTGATATATAATAAATTGCCTTTTTAAATTGTTCTCAAGTAGTAATGTTAGAAGCGCAGACACTTTTGTTTAGGAGATTTTTTGTAAAAAATGTTAGCCAAATTGCTTTAAAAAACAATGTGAAATTGTCTCAGAAAAATGGTTCTAAAATGTGTTCATTTTTGAGAAACTTGCTTCTTTAAAATGTGTTCATTTTTGAGAAACTTGCTTCTTGACACAAGTCTTTAAAGAAGATGATCTTGAAAGGCCAACATCTTGATTTTTAAAAAATAGAAAAAAGAAAAAAACACAAAATATTTAATGGTAACACAAAACAGAATTTTTAAAAAAAATTATTTATTGGGAAAAATAGCATTTGGTCTAGAAAAAAACAAATAGTTTTATTTAATAATGAGAAGCATCCATTAAGAAAACACCAAAACACTGCATTTGTGTGATTTTTAATCCCTTCATAGACCTCCAAACACAGTCAGCTTCTTAATTTTGTTTGTGAGAACTCACTGAGAAATCACAAGAAAAAGATAAAGAGGAATGATTATTATGGAAAAAACTGAATTGCATCTGCATAATGTATCAAGAGTTGTTTTGGTGGAGACCACTTCAGAAGTATACTGCCCAAGTACTTCCAACTCAGGTTTCTGTGTTTATTATGCTAGCAAAATACTGTAGTCATAGATAGACATAAAAACCCTTGGGATAACTCCATGTACACATTACTCAGAAATTCTGGTGCAATTCTTAGCAAAATTTGTTTTGGTGATTATGGCTCTGGAGTGTTTGTAATTGCAGTCCTAAGAGTGGCTCAAAAGCTAGAGCTAGTTATAACTTCTACATCATAAGGGCAGATCCTTCAATGCTTATTGAGAAAAATTGCTCATTGGTTTCAGTGGGAATTTAGCCTCATACAAAGGCCCTAGAGAGTCCCACTTCATAAATCAATTATAGTTAATTCATCAGAAAAAGCTAATTCTGATTCAGTTTAGAACAACCAATCTCATTTCAAATCATTAGTTACCTAATAATGAAGGAAATTAAAATATTGTTAGAATTAATCATGTGTGACTCAGCAGTCCAAGAGACCTTCACCTAACAGATTGAGTTTAAAACTTTCCACTATGCAATATGCTAAACAAATATAACGGGGGATTTTGTTAGATCAGAGCATTGTTTATGCATAAGCTGGTTGTGAGGAAAGTCTAGTGTAAGATTATTGGTAATGCATGATGAAGACAATGCAGTTCTGATAAAGGATGTGGTTAACTGAAGAAAGCAAATACAACTTGAGGTGAAAATCTTGTTTTTTCACTCAGAAGCTGTGTTGACAGCAGAGGTAATGACAGCAGTATCTGTAATACTCTTGCCATTATAAAAATGATGGAGGAGCTGCCTTTGCTTTTAAAGGAACTCCGTATTTTTTTCTTTATTTTCTTTTTTTTTTTTTAATTTATTAGATGATGTTTAACACAGGAGCTTTATTAATTCCAGAGGGGGAACTGGTCTTACTGCTTTGGGATAGTACTTTGGGACTTTAAATCAGTGGTTGGTGCAGCTGTGCTCAGATAGGAACCTGTTGGGCTGCTTGTCCTCAAATAGCTTTGGCCCCTTTCCAGAAAAAACAGACAGAAGCACTATTTTGTGGTCCTATCTGTAAACATGGCAAGAAGTCAAACACGTGGGAGCTTATGTCAGCTTTTCTTTTTTTCCTTCCCAATAATACTCCATGAGCTTTCAGAAGTCATGATCAGCCTGTTTACAAAACACATCACAGCTGTGTAAATAAAATGCCTCCCTCTGGCAATTATATAGGCATCAGGACAAAATGCAGTGCTGCTGAATTCTAGTTATAGTACTGCTGAAATCTGATTGCAGTATTACTGTAAACAAGAAAATAAAATACCTAATGGGCAATGGGGATGAAGAAGGTTTGGAATGGTTATTTTGCTTTTCCTGTCTATTCCTGTTTCAAGTATGCACTAATTCTAATGCACTGGGCATGAATCTCATGTCTAATCTATTGCATTCCTTTAGATTAAATTTAGGCGGTAATGCTTTAATCATATTTTGATATTCATATCTCACTGAAGAGAGTAGTATTTGTTCTTCCTTTTATACTGATACTGAATTGGATAGTTCTCTGTAAAAGAGAAGCAAGACTGTGCTTCTCATGCCTAAACTCCAAATTTACTGCACAGTAGTTTGGCTATTCAAACATAATGAGAAAGAAATGTGCTTCAAATTTGCAATTACTAAAACTGCTAAACTCGTGGGTTGCTCTGTTTTCTTTTGCTGCTCATGACAGCACTATGGTTACAGTTCTATTGATTAAAAATAATTAATTTTCCAGGACAAATAAGATAATAAAGACTTCCTGTGAGTGTATGCTTTCTTAATTAATTAAGTTGATTTGACTAGTTGGCTTTAGTTTCTTTGGTATCAGTAAAAACCAGAAACCCCAGAAAGTGTCTATGCAATAAAGGTTCTGTGCATTTCTGTATGTCCTTATTGAATAGGTTTCGTGGGAAATATCAGAAGCCTCTGATATTTTTCTTTTCCCACACCTGGGAAATACCAGTCAGCTAAAGTCTCTTTCTGAAAGCTGTGGTAGCTTTTTTAGCATAATTTGATCTCAGTCCGGAACTATCTGGTCTTCATCCTTCAGCTGGTGGGTCTCATTGCTTTTTGGGGTTGAGTGGTGTCATTATTCCTGCAGAAGTACCATCTGTAATCTGAAAGCTACTGAAGTCACAAAAAAGTTTTCTGCTGATGTCAGTAGACTTTGAATTAGGTTTGAGCAGTTCCAGCATAAAGACAAATAACAACTTTCATATATGTTGGAAAATTGCTTACAAAGCATAAAAACTCGTTTGACACTCATTAAAACACCATGGTTTTGGTGAACTTTTGTTGTTCATGACCTCAGATTGCAAGCTAGCTGTTTAGTTTAAAAAGATACTGAAGGTTTTCTGAATTAATTACAGGCTCTTAAAGTCGCTGAAACAAGTAATTTGTCCATGATTACTTTAATGCAAAGTAGTGATTTTACCCATAAAAACTGCACTTGAGAAAAAAAAATAGATTGATTCTCTGACAAAACTTGTTTTTAGAAAGATTTATCATGAAACTTGAATTCCTCTGATAAGTTGTGTTACACTCCAGTGAATGCTTTGGGCCACCTTGTGTGAGCAAATATTATTTTCTGTGAGTAATTGCTGCAGAGACCAAGCCATCTGTCAACAACTGACTTCTTTGTACTTCTTACTGCTTCAGTTGCCTTACTCTGGTAGCTAAATGAGATGTTATAATTAGGAACCCACCAACACTGTATTCATTTTAGAGGTCAAGTTCTGAACACACTTTTCTGACAAATCTCCCAGTACTGTCTGTGGGAATGTTATTTGTGTCAGGATTAAGTTCCTTATTTGACTGTTAATTTCATGGCTGGGCTGCACAGCTTGATAATAGGGAAGCTCATAAAATAAAGATGCCCTAGTTCTGTGACTAAACTCTGTAATGCATGTGAAAATTGGTTTTATCTTTTTATAATTACAGCTGGTATTTCAGCGTTCACTGCCAGCTCCCACTTTCCTTCATCCACACCCCTTTATTTCTTCCTGATACTGGCACAAACATTAATTTGATCACTTTCCAAAATATTTGTAGAAAACTTCTCTATAATTTATAGCTGATCCTGACAGGATTGCTGAAAATGGACAACTGATGTATATCTATATAGCTGTGTTGATATTCATTCTGGTTTATGTTTTCAGAGGATACAGGTGTAGATCTGTGTTTTCTTTCTGTCTAAACAAACAGATAAGTAAAGTATCTTTTAAATACCATAGAAACAACAGCGATTGCAGCTGTTTTTTGTACCAGTTATGTTTTGCAGCTATAGGAATTATTAACTTCTCTAAAAAGCCCCCATTTTTTATCTTTGCTTCTGACACACAACAAACCTATACTTCATTTCCTGCATCCACTGCAGCAACAGACCTGTCAGCTCTTGTACTGCTATCTGTGTCTATCTTAGTACATAATTTGGTACAACAGGAGCAAAACAGAAGATCAAAGCAGCTGGTGCTTATGTTTGTCACATATTCATTGTGCACGTGTGGCTATTTTACTCCAGCCTAGGGTTACTCTGGTTCCTCAAACTAAACTGATGCCTCTGTTCGTATGCATGATCACCAAGACTGGCAGCAGCTAGAGAACAGACTGCTGGTGGAGAGGTGACATTAAGCAGTGAAAAAAGGCTCCTAGAGGCTCCTAGAGGGAAATTACTCCCTCATGTTGATTTTTTGGTGGTGGAGGTGGTTTTTATGGTCAGTTGTTTTTATTTTCACCGCTGAATGTAGAGTGGACCAGAGCTTCCTGCTTTTGCAAGAGTGCCTGGGGTAGCAGACAAGGCCTGAGCACAGTAGAAATGTCCCAACAGGTGTTTTCTGTGACTCCACTCCTACCCCTGACTGCCTGTCCACACTGAGGAACAACAGAGGTATGTTCTATAGAGACTCTGCATCATCCTGGGCTGGCTCTCCCTGGTTCCCCAGGCAATCAGCTATCTGGTATTCCTCCCAGTGCACAGGTTTTCCCCCATTCCCATAACTCTGGGTGCTGAATGGCACAAGTCTCTGTCTGGGACTCAAGCAGAGCTGTGTTATGGCATGCTGCGTGCATAGCTGGACAGTCACTGGCACACAGATTGACACTTGTACAGGCTAGGACTAAGGAGGGGAGCTTCTGATGTAGTTAGCTGTCACATCATTGAGTTCACCCACAGCTCATAACCACAGACTTTTATTAAAGTACAACAGCCTTTGTAACATGCATCATCTCCTCTCAGTCATGATCCAAGTGTCAGAAACATCGTGTTACTCCCATTCCACTAAAATGGCCTGCGCAGGAACATATGCTGGTCTGAACTGGACTCTGGAATGCTGACACAGATTTGCTTTGCAAAAGCACTAGATGCAAGCCAGAGAGTCACTGCTGTTTCTGCTTTTGAAGTGTTCTTCAAAATACTTGTGAGATGCATGGACAGGATCCCAGAGTGGCTGAAGAGTGTGCTTGGAGATATGTTGCCCTGTATCCTAGAGCAGAGACAGTCAAATGGGCTGTCTCTGCTCTAGGATATGTTTTTGATGCTCTAGGATATGTCATTGATTATGTTGCCAAATGGGCAACATAATCAATGACTGTTCTCACCAGGAGACCAATTCAAGCTCTCCAGAATACAGGTACTCCTGCTGTGCTGCTCCCAAAAGGCAGTTATCGCCCTTGCTCATCAAGAATGATTTTCATCCTTTCAAATTTAAGATTGTTTGGCCTATCAGTCCTCTTCACTCATCAATCATGATGCAGCCCTCTGAGCCTGCCAGTGCTAGGCTGCTCCTCAGGAAACCTTCAGCCCTTTCATGGCACAGTGTAATTAGCACCTTCTGGGATTTTGCACCTCACCACTACAAAAGAGATAAAAGTCAATAGTAAAAGATCAGAAAGGGTGGATGGACAACAACTGACATAGGGAAGTTAGATGAGGGTTTCAAGCTAGGATTAGAGAAGACGAAGGGGGAAGGAGTGCTAGAGATTCAGAGTCAAGGGCTGACTGTGGATGATAAATATGGCAGCAGATACACAACATTTGGTTCATTTTATAGGTGCCAAAAGACCTCAGATTTTGGCAGAAACACTTGGGGGTTTAAGAATTTTTTGACATTTGTGCATGTGGGGTAGAACTTTGTGACAATGCAGCCCAGTTTGGACTGGCCCTTTAGTTCTTCAGGGCAAGCATGCTTTTCATTTACACAAGAGCAAAACTTCTGGAATAGTTTTCTCCCGAAGGTGGAAGCCAAGCAACTCCACCAACAAAACTTACATGCACTAAGTGGAAACATTCAGAATTCCTTTGCTCTAAAACAAAATGCTTATACAGGCAGGACCAGTGAGTACCTTTGAAAATTGCTTTTTCATGCTGTTGCAATGGATCTCTGTTCTTTTTTCCCTTTTTTAAAATTATTTTTTTCAATTCTCCTACAGAGGCTTCAATGTATTATCCTATTCCCACATATATTTCTAGTCTCCCAGTATCCCTATCTGCTCTTCCTGACACACTAGTTCTCCCTCTCCTTATCCCTTCTGTTTTTTCTTCTCTTATCTTTGTCTTTTGGAGCAACAAGCTCATTCTAAACGTTTTTATTTTTTTTCATTCCTTCCTCTATGCCTGTGTCTTCTTCCTCATGATGGTGTTCAGCTGTTCTCATCAGGTATTCTTTGCCTTCTTCTTCCCTTCATCCATCCTGTCCTTGTGTCTCTCCTGAATTTCATCCTGATTTCCAGCTGCATCTCTAGTGCTCTGGCACTTTTTTCTCTGTGGGTTCTCTCATGCAACACTTGATACATAAATAGCTTCTAACAAGTACCCACTTGATAGTAAAGTACATCCTGCAGCTTCTGCATTCAACCATTTGCAATTATTTGGTCTCATCTACTATTACCTTAACTGACATTATCTTTTCTTCCCTGTCTCTCTTTTTGAAAGAAAAGAACATAAGTCAGAGACAGGTCTTTACTGCCCTCTGTTTAAGGGGTTCCTATGTTCAATATCTGCTTGCTGTTATAAAAAAATTGTGTAGAATAGCATGGCTCCCTCATTTAGACCCATTAATTAACTGCTTGCTTGCTGTGTTCAGACAGTACAATGTTTTTATCTCTATTTTTAAAATATTTTATCTGTAAGGTCTTATTTGTGCTCACAACATGCAGCTCTCAGAGTGCTCTGCAAACTGGATCCACAGCATGTACCCTGCAATCTGCAGCAGAACAAGGCATGAGAGCAGTTCCTTCACCACACACAAGTTCTATGCAGACTCTCCTGATGTCACTGTTGTGTGTGATACCTTTATTGGATTCTTGTGTGGCTGTACTACTGGTTGAATGAGCTGTCTCAGTGCAAAATTCTGGAAAAGCTATCTTGTATTGCTGGTCTTACTTATTTTCTCATAGATAAATAGTAGAAGTAACATCACACTAAAGAAAGTAACAATCTTGCACACAATTATGTTCACATGATCAACAGTGGATATCTTCATTTTGAATTCAGTAGCAAAAAACTTGAAAAATACTTTTATTTCCTAGTTTTCATGATATCTGTCAGATCTTCATTGAGAAAAGCCTTGGTTTTTCTTTTTTTCCAGATACTGATTGTTAGGTGACAAAAATATTATACATAAATACATGTGCTAACATAACAAGTTTTGTTACTTTCAAAAATATGACAGAATTACTAAGGAAACACTCTTCATTTCTTTCACACCACCCTTGACATATTTAAGTTTGGCAAATTGTGTGAGTGATTTCAAATTCATGTTTTGTGGTATGGGAATACAACCAATTTTCTTCAGGAAAATGAGAAAATTAAGTCTTCTCTTCTGAGACTTCCTTAGTTTTAACATGGGTATTATGATACTCACCCTTTAATAATGCATATAATTTATTTCAACATAACTGTAATGGCTGAGAGATCTAAACTGACAATTCACAACTCATCAACTTAATTAGCACTGCTAGTCATCTTTGTGACAATGAATAGTTCAGATGAGTCTTGGAACAATAAGGTAATTCTAATTCAAAGTGCATGACCCAAAAGAAACCAGATGAATGTTAATTTTTTCAGTAAAGCTCAAAAAATTATGTGGTAAATCTTCAGCTTTAAAGGAACCAGGAATCATAGAACCACAGAATCACAGCTGAGTGGAGGTTGGAGACATAAGAAGGTCTCCAATCCAAAATATTTAAACTTGAAGTCATATCAGCTAGAAGATTAAGGTTTCTTGTGTCTTTCTTCAGCTGAGTCTTGAAAATCTGCAAGGATGGAGACTATAAGACCTCTCTAGAAAACCTGCTCCAATGAGTGACTGTCCTTAAAGTGAAAAAGTTTTTTCTTATATCCTGTCAGAAATTTTTACTTTCAATTTAAGTTTATTGTCACTTGTCCTCCTACAGTCTTGGTGGCTCTCTGCTGAACTCACTTCATTTTATTAACACTGCATTTTTTGTGGAGAACCTGAAAATGTATGCAATGTTCCAAGTGTGATCTAACAAGTAGCAAGTAGAGATTAATAATCATGTCCCTGAATCTTCTGTCTGTGCCTGGTACAGCCCAGGATACTGTTGTCCATCTTGGCTGCCAGAGCATGCTGCTGGCTCATGCTGGCTCATCTTGCAAGCTGCCAAGACGCCCAGGTGCAGAACTTTGCACAGATAATCATAAAATTTCATTATGTTCCTGCATCAGCCTGTTCCTGCAGCCTGTCTGTGTTCCTCTGCATGACAGACTTGCCCTTAAGGCTGTTCTTCCCAATTTGGTGTCATATGCAAGTTTGATGGAACTGTACACAATCACCTCCTCCAGGTCACTGGCAAGGTGTTGGAGAGACAAGGTGTTGGTCCTGGAACAGAGCCATGCAACAGTGCACTTGTTGAAGCCTTCTAGTAGTGTGTGAGCCATTGACTGCCAGTCTCCAAGCCTGACTACCCCAACAGGTTTTTGCCCCTCCCAAGTGTCCTCTCACCCAAGCTATAAAGTTCTAGTTTGTTTACTAGGAATAGCGTGGAAAGGTTTGATTATGAAAAGTTGCACGTAAAAATTGTGTTGTAGGATGAGCAATCAACCTTCTTAGGGCTAGGTACAGCCAGCACACTGAATGTGAGAATGTGCAGGAAGGAATTGCTCCCCAGTGGGCATTTAGAGTTGGGATGATTTTTTTGAGTATAGATTCCAGTTCACCCTTTTTTTCTCCTCTGTCATTCAAGAATTGATTGTGGCTAATGCCCTTTAAAATGTTACAATTGCTCAAAATTTCTGTATCATTACTGCATTGCAAAGGGTCCAGGCTTTTTGCTGGCCTCTTCTTCTAAAGGTTTGATTTTGTGGTATTATAATACATATGTCATACCACTCATTTGGGGTTGGTGGTAATAGTAAAGGTGCTGAGGCTGGATTCCCATGCAGAGGAGAGCACAGGAATCAAAGGTGAACCTCCATGCCTACAGCTTGGGGGGCAATAAAAACAAGTAATAGTTTTTAGTCTGTGCATATTTTCTGTTTTTCTCTTTTGGGCAGTCCATACAAATTAGGATTGTATAGAAGGTAGAAATGTAGAAACTACACAGATTCTAGAATAGCCAAGTAGGTGACCTCACTACTAAGCACTGCACACAGTGTCATATTCCTGTAGGAAGAACACTGAATATGTCAGTCCAAAACAGTCTACAGGCTAAGAAAATAGATGTTCAGATTTCTCTATGAAAATAAAAGGGGGTATTGGATGCGTGTTTTCCTCTTTCTCTTTGACATAAAACAACATATTTATTCCTGCACTGCCTACTGAAAATTGCTTTGGGCCTGAACTGCAAGGTCATCTGCACCAAAACAGTCTCAAAGACAGCATTAGTTGATGTGGGTTGAAATCATGCCAGAGCGCATTCGAACAGATAAGAGGAAGGATGATGCAAACTTGTTGCTTGCACCCTGATACTTTTTAAAATAAAAGTATAGATATAGTTGCAGTGGATTTTGACAGGGGAATTGATAATTTTAGAGGCTTAGTTTTAGGTATGTGGGAACTTGTAAAGCACATATAAATATGAACTATAGGTACTTCTTGGAAGGGCAATTTTTTATGTGCCCCCCAAAAAAATATTTAAATTCCAACTGGATCTTTATTTGGTTATCTAAATCCTTTTCTGACACTTCCCTGACTGTCTATTTTTTTTTCCCCAATATGAGTAGTAGTACAGACAGGGAAAGGGTGCTTGTTAACAAAATCAGATTTAAAATCAGAGGAGGTTTTCCAGCTCACCTGGATGAGCTTTTGATAAGGGCCTTGCTCATAGTTTATTTTTCCTACTGCTTTAGTCTTTTGTGGTAGTGGATCTTTATGAACCTGAGCATTTACAGGTCTCAACAAATAACGGATATATTTCTAAATTGCCAGTTGTCATTGATGAAACAGAAGGTGACAAGACTTTGCATACAGCAACCCTTACTGGGTAAAAGAAAATTAGATAAAGAAAACATTTAAACCAACTGCCACAGAATAAAAGCCTCAGCCAAATAGAACTCTGGAAATCACAAAATCTGACAAATGTTCACTTATCAAGCTTCACTTTACAATTGGACTGGGCTGCCCAGAGTGGAATCTCCATCCCTGGAAGTGCTCATTTGACATGTGGATGTGGCACTTGATGATATACTCTAACAGTGAACATAGCAGTAGTGGGTTAATGGTTGGACTCAGTCTTCTTAGATGTCTTTTTCAGCCTTAATGATTCCATTATTCTATCTTTGTAAATGTGTTGTGTTAGTTTATTATATGGTTGGTTTTTTTTTACAGCTATATGTCTTACCATCAGAGTTATAGATTAAATATACACATATCTCAAAGAATATGCATAGTGGCTAAAATGCAATTATGTGAAGATTGATGAAAGATATAAAGTGCAAAATCATAAGATGAAACAAAAATTGACTGGTGTTTTATGTGCTTCCAAAGCCAAGCATTTTATCATCACAAAATTCCATCAAACATTGTCATTAAAAATAACGCTCACAGAAGATTAGGACAGCAGTACAATGGATTGTCTTTCTGCATTTCATCCTTCCTAAATTTTGTTAGATTAAATAGTTGCTAACAATTGTTACAGCTTGTTTTGGTGGACACAACTGACAATTTAATGTTTCTGAAATTACTGAGTTCCAAGAGTTTTAATGCTCTTTAAAATATTGTGGTACCGATGTGCAGCATCATTTGGCTTCTTTCTATCTGCCTGCCCCTCACCTTTTAAAGAAATGACATTATGCCTAGAAGCACAATATTTTTCTTTTTTTTTTTTTAAGTCTTTAACTGACCCTTTCCACAATATTTTGATGCCACCCATTCCTTAATGCCTGATCACTGAGAATTTTTTAACATTACAAAAAATCTCCCAGTATATGCTAGCCATTGGCAAACATTTTATTATTCACTTGGTTTATTCTAGCTTAGGTATTATGCATAGCCTCTGGGCTTCTAAAACATCCATACAAGTGAAGATCTCAGTAACTGTCTGCCACCTGAGGAGACAGAAAATTATTTCCCATTTATTTTAGAACTGTGTAAGGCATCATCCTTTAATCCTCGTCAGTACATGTCAGTCCTTTACTTGATCATTCACCTTCAAGGCTGTAGGTATTTCACCATGAGAACAAATGCTTTAACCCCTAGGAACCGGCACAAAATCACTGAGTATCATGCCATATTTGTGTCATTGGCAATTAAAAAAAAAAATGCAAATACTTTAAAATAGCGGTTCTGTAAATTAGGAGTAAAACTGCCATGTGTGTATGTACTAGTTTATCCTAAGTATAACAGAGTTAATTAATCATTATGCTTAGAAACTTGATATTCTGGTAGACATAATGTTGTTTATAAGCTGCTACTGCTGCTAAGGAAAACTCTCACAATCTGTTACATTTATCCATCATTTATCAAAGGACAACAATGATAAACAAAAGATGATGCCATTGCTGTGCATTCAGCCACCACAAAGATGCTCTGCTACAGTTGTCATCACAATAGGGAACAAAAAGAAAATGTACACCACCACTGGTAGTGTAACTGCCTGCTCCTGAAAGGGACTTGCACAGCAGTGCCATCTCCTCCTTCCAGCATGTGAGATGGAGCTGACTGTGATGTCAATCAGCAAAACCAGAACCCTGTCAGTTGTCTGAGCTGCCTCTCCAAGCAGATCTGTGCTTTTATGGTACCCTCCATAACCATAGTGATACATCCACTTCCTTTCACTATTTACCTTTCTCTTAGAAGACTTTTAGCGATGGTACTTTAAACTTCCAGTTTTGCTTCTTTGTGGAGTTGTCAACAATATCCTAATACATTATTGTAACAATATCTCCTTTCACTGTCAGACCCTTTGTATAGCAGAGAAAATGCTTCAGTAATTTTGGGCCATTTTTTTCAAATGAAGTTGCTTGTTATTCTAGTGCTTTTGTCTTATATCAGTTCTGGGATTTGCTTTTCATTAAGCCTAAAGTCTTCTAAATTTTAAGATAACTGGCATCTTATCATCTTGGCATCTTATTGTGTACCACCTAAAGGCACCTTTCATGCAATATCTGGACTGTTTACCAAAGAACTGAAAATCTGTAGTGTAGAAAGCTGAATGTAAAACTACAGAGAAAATGGAAGTTATGAACAGAACCACATTAAATGTTCAGGGAATGCATGAAAAGAGCCACTTCCTTGTCTGAATCAAAAATGTCGATGGGGGAGGGCCGTTGTGGAGCCCATTAGCTTCACTCCCATTGTCCAGGTGTAATTCTGCATCTGGTTATAATACTGCAGTGGCCTCTCCTAACATGTCTTAGTGAAGAGACAAAAATGGCCATTTTTTTCTTTAGGAAGATGACTCAACTGGTATTGCAACCAGAAGGCCAAAAGGAAATTACTTTCAGCTGTCAGCCACAAAAGTGACCATTGAATTGGATTATATGAGGTGTTCCTCTGACATGCAGCTACAAGGCAAGAGCATGGTTAAACAGAAGATATTAAAAAAATAGCATTTTTCAAATCAAACCAGTAGATATTAGATAAGCCAGCAGATATATTTGCATTCATTTGCACTATAAGTGGGGCTCTGGCTCCATTTTTTTCTTGTCAGGTTTTACTTGAAGTGTAAAATCACATGGTAAATGTGAAGCATGAAAGGGTGAGCTGTGTTCCCTTCCTGCCTATAATTAAGATCCATTACCCTACAAGTTAGTGTAAGACCTAAATGGCTGAAGTAGCCACCTTTTATGAAGAAGTAGAAGTGGTAACAAGTCTGCAGTTTGGAGAGGAGAAAGCCATAGGGGTGTGCTCCAGATTTACAAAATCATGAAGGTGGTTAATGAGATAAATGCATGTCAAAGTCTTATTCACAAGTCCCACAAGGCTGGAAATAGGGAGCTGTAATTCCAAACAGATAAAAGTAACTGGTGAACCAGTGGAAGTTCACTGTTGCCACAGGACTCTGTAAAAAGCAGAGTATTGGAAGGTTTTCCAAGAAGGATTGGACAAATTAACAGACAGTGAGCTGATAGACTGTTGGGGATTAAACAGGGATGAGGAGACTGTTCAAAATTTCCTTACTTCAGTAGCCACAGGCTTACTTCTCAGATACTGTCATTATCTCTTCTGCCATGAGCAAATACTCTGTCTTCCTATTGCTGCAGAATAATAAAAGATTTTCTACAAAGACACCAGGGTACCTATCTGAGTGCTTTCTAAATATGCATATGGACTGCTTTTTCTGATGTGCAACCAGATCTTCTGTTTGGAATGCTATGCACATTTTCTCTTTTCCTGTCATTTGTGGACAACAGAAATTGGAAGTCGTGGACAGCCTTTTTCCCATATTTCAAAATCCTGCTGACTCTTTCCTATAGTTAGACATCATTTCCCACATTTCTTGAGACAGCTTTCTCACACAGGTTTTATGTTACTCTCCTCTGGACATTAATTTGTCCCCAGCTTTGTTTAAAAGCTGATTTTATAAGTGTTCAAAAGGGGACATTATACTCTATAGGCAACCTCACGTATGGGTGAGGAGAAAACTTGGATTTTAAAACTGAAATAATATCAGGCTCTGGAGAGAGCCCCACAACACTGATATGCCTCACTTTGCTGATGAAAAACATTTTGTACCAAGTCCTTAAATCTTATTTTTCAACTGGGTCTGCATCCATTATATAGTGCTGTCATCTAGACCATGTTTCCCAGCTTTTTTTTGTGAGAAATTTTCGGGGACTGTGTTAGAAAAATCCTGTTCAAGTCACACCAACAGCAGTCTCAATGGTTAGATAACCTGGCGTGAAATTAATCTGGCTCGATACAATTTCTTCTTGACACACTCACAAAGATTGTTTCTTATCAGTGTAATATTTACTAGGTAGTCATAAATTGTTTGTCTTCTATCACAGTTCAGTATCATTTTGTATATTGAAACTAGGCTGAGTTATTTAATGTCTTCAGAATCATCTCATTTCCCTTTTTTATGACTGGGTCATCCATCATCTTCAGAGGCATCAGTCATGCCCCTGTATCCTCTGGAAGCTCAGCCTCCTTAGGCTCACAGTCTCTTTTCCTTCACTCATGGCGCTTTTCTAGCCTGCACTGTGCTAAGAGTTGCTTGACAGTCACATATCTCGGGCATTATCAGTTAGTCAGCCTCTCTCTCTACTTCTAAATAACCCTGGTGTATCTCACTAATGCACCAACCACTTGTTAGGGAAAACCCTTAATTCTCTTTCTTGGACCATCTCACATCATTGGGAGTAGCCCCTGGTGAATAACCACTTTGCTGTTCTCCTAAAAACCCTCTTGTTCTATGACTTTTATTGATCTCAGCAGTGGCCAGTCTGTTCAGGCAGTTGGTTGGAGATCTTCTTCCTTTTACTCCGTTCTCCCTCTGTATTGACCCATTTCTCTTGTCATATAGCTAAGTTTCCTTGCACAGATATATTTTCCTTTGCATGTTTTCCTACTTTGATCAACACAAGGGGTTACTGATCTGTGACAATGTCTCCTGGATATTGTCCCAGTATACATAATGGTTAACGACAGAGTAGGATTTAAAGAACCAATCTACAAGGTAAAAACAAAATATGGTCGTGGTAACTTTCTTAATATTTTAGTTCTCACAGTTTCATAGTAAAATAAAAACCAAAATACAAATAAAATGCAAATTCAAAGTAGAGGTATTGTTTAACTGCTCCAGTGTGTGCTAAAAATACACTGCTAACCATAATACATCTCTCTTTCTTGAAAAAATATATTTTGAATTCTTTCAGAATTCTTTGAGATTCCCATACCCATTTGCTCTGAATAAAGCAGACTATCCTCCTAACATAAGACTTTAGGTCTATAAATAAGCTATGACATGATATGACATGATATATCAGCTTCATAATCTATAAAGCGAGCTGTGACATGACATTTCAAAGCTTCTATATAATTTAAGAAAATCAGCTCCTAACGGTACATAATTGAAATACACAAATGTAGCAATATTCCTCAGAAGAAAAATGTTTCTCCTTCTTACGGCATTTATGTTTAATCTTGTTTCCTATCTATATTTTTGCTTCCAAGGATTATTGTGACAGTCATTAAAGTAGACATTCCTTTTTAAATCTATCAATCACCATTGACATTTTTTTCTGGTTTTTGGCACTTTGCATTTCTAGAATCACAGTCTTTCAGTCTTTCCATCCTTTGCTAAATGTCAAAGATGGCACAAAATACTATGTTTCACTGTTCTAAGTAAAATAGTTTTTTACTTTTTTAAAAAAGAGCACAAATTCATCTTCCTGAAGGAGAGAAAATAAGCAATGGTTCTATATGTTTTCAAGTGTTGCAAAAATCAGAATACAATATTGGTAAGGCTTGTTTCCAACACAGCTGTATCTCCTCTAACAGTCATTTTGACATAGAACAATTTTCCAATTATTTACTATTGCAGACTGTTCTAAATTTATTTATTTTGAGTTAAAAGCACAGCAAATATGCTGAAATTATGATGGTAGCTTGAACAATTTATTTTTTGCAGTGGAACAGTGTTTTCATTCTTCAGTATCCCTTCTCTGCTTTTCAATGCTAATGTTAAAATGTAAAGCTACTCATTTGTCCCTCAAGATTTTTTTATTCCCTAAAAGATTATTTTAAAAACTAAAAATTATATTATTCATGTGATCTAAGAACCAGTTGGATGAAATGTCTTTGTAGGCATGTCTCAAACATTTTTCAAGTTTTCATTAAGTCATTTTTCATTTTCCCTGTTAAGAAAATTTTACATCATTGGAATCAAAATAGTGATGGAAATGTATTCCCTTGATAGACTTAAGTGAGAGGTTTCAAGCATGTCCAAGGTTTCAATCACTCTCATTCTTTTTGTGTGGACAATGGCAGGTTTGGATGAGCCAATCCAAATTTATTGATTACCGTCTGTGAAAAATGACCTCTCTTTATGGCAATTGAGAAGAACATTATTTGTGTAATTAAAAAAAATACTGAGCTGGAAAGATCTTTGAACACTGGAATTTATTACCCATCTCAGAGATTTGCATTTCGAAAGCAAATATATTCCAAAAGTTTTTGCTTTGTTTATTTTGGTTTTATCTGAGAAATATATTCCTTTTTTCCTGGTAATAGAGAAGCATGGACTAGTTTTCAAATTCCTGTGTATAGAGTAATTGCAAATAACATGCAAATTTTCTGCAGAATAAAAGTGGTATTGTTGACAAATTATTTTAGTGAACTATCATGGCAGTACTAAGAAAGCTTCTTTCAGTCTCCACAACAAATTAGTGAGGAAAAAATGTGGCATGCCTCTGACTCAATAATATGGAGAATTTTTCATAATTAGTTAAGGCAGTTCCTTTCTGGTTTTAGGACAGTGCTTTAGTCAGGATTTCCATTTTCAATCAGATATGTCTTTCTGAGTTCTACATACATGACTGATGCTAGTCAGCTGCCTATGTTTGTAGTCCAAAGACTGAATCATTATAAATAAATAAACCCTGATCTAAATTTTAATTCTTGCTCTGGGATTCTCACTTCTGGTTCCCTGGGAATGCTTGCCAAAAGAGAACAGTTCTCATTCCCAGTCAATGCTCCATAGAAGGCATCAGGAATGGCTGCAGTGGGTCATCCACCAGTGTCACTAGCAGGAACAGCAGTGAAAATGAGCAATGCAGGTTAGCCCTGTGCTCCTGTTGTGCCATACCCAGGGTTTTAGCTCCCCTGCCTGACTGCAGGTGAAATGCTAGTCTAGTCTGATTCTTCATTTATGTTGTCTTCCCAGGAGAGGTGTTGAAACACAGGATTTCAAACATTGCATGCCATGTGCTGAAACAGCAGCCACATTTCTCAAGGATGGGGCTTTTAGTAAATTTTGAGACTGGAAATGTAAAAAGAATTGCTGCTGTTGCTGCTGCAAGGCAGGTAGAGGTGATATAAACTGATTAGTGCCTGTGTCTCCTTGATGAACCACTATTTTCAATCTTTCTTCTGAGGCAGACTATCAGCAGTGATGGAACTGTTGGGAATTGAGAGCTACATTCCCAGGCCAGTAGAAAAGGGCACCAGACACGATTCAAAAGTAGATCTTCCAGGCTCTTTGTAGCTCCTGTTACAGAGGGGTTATATCTGTTATATCTGGGGTTTAATCAGTAGAACATTTCAGCTAGGCAGTGATAGTATCTTTCCCACATCCTCTGAATACAGGCCAGTCATTTTAAAATTCTTTCCTTTTGTCACTGTACTAAAACCTGTGTTACCTGAAGACAAATGTGATTTTATCCTAAATGTTGGCCTGAGAATAGAAAAGGAATGTCAACTGAGCTAACCCATTGTAGTGGAATGATGGAAACTTATTTTTCTGGGTTTTGTGGGTTTCTGAAGGGACAGTGACTTATCATGATCTCTAAACAAATGGTGGAGAAAAAATCATTTTTTATAAAAAAGAACAAAATCTCACATTTCCCTTTTTTTGCAGCCTAAATTAAATAACAGTTTTACATGGAGTTTCGGAGAACCATGCCTTTGTCCTCTCTTCCATGGGATAGCTCACTAATGTCATTTAGTACAATATTTGCTTCAGTTTAAGTTTTCAGTTTTAATGGACTTCATGGCTCTCCTTTCTCTTTAAGTGCTCTCACAGCAACATTGAATCATGCAAATCTGTGCAAGTACTTTGTCAACAACCATTCAGCCTCCTGAAGTGTGCTAGCCATTTCTAAATTTACATTTATTACAGTGTTATGGGCACTAAGGATATCAAACTATTAATAAAATTGGTGTGAGGAATCTAGCTAAAAGGAAACTTTCATTTTCAGTTAGTACAAAAATAGGAAATACTTTTTTCCAGGCATATCCAAGCTAGAGTAACCTGAAATCTGCCAACTTCCTTTCTAATACATATTCCTTTGCATATAAATATGTAATTGTAATGAAAAGTCCCTCAGTCAGGTCTCTGTGCACAATTTTACCATTTGTAGTAGAAATAATAAGAAAGCAATATCAAAACAGAAATAAAAAATGTCTTATTGCATGTAGCATTTACTGAACACTGTTCCTAATTCATTGTCTGCCTCAATAATCACATCTCCATCAAATCATGAGGAAACATCTAAGGTGAAGTAGTGTATAGAAGTCTATTGGTTTCAGTATGACAAAAAGAATATACCTAAAAATGGGTGGGTTATTCTCTTGGTAGGAGAAGGACTAGATGTTACTGTATAATCCATTGCCCTACAAACTGGAACGCAGGTCTAACACCTCATTAATAAGAAGATATGAAAAACCTGAATCAAGATTTGTACTTAAATGCTGTGCGTAGAGCTTTTTATGTTTTGTTTTGTTTCATCACATATTGAAAATGCAAATATTTAGTTTGAGGCTATTAATATGGAAGACAAAGGTCAAATGCTCATCTAATGCCATGGTTCGTATTTGAAAGAAAATTAAAGCTTAAGTGACTTGGCTATAACTTCAGCAGAAACTTGCTACATTTTGAGCATCACATTCTAAGCTTTTATTAATGCTTCCATGATAATTTTTGTAAAGAACTGATTTTATTTGGTATCATTTAGGTATTGTCCACAAATGTGATATTTTAAACTGTTGATAAGGACTAAAGAGAGGCATTTGGAGAAGAACTGTTCTCTGCCTGTGCACCCCTGCACCCCAGAGCTGCAGCTGGCATCTCCACAGGCTCATCATTGCTTGTGCACCATGTGCTTCTATCTAGCAGATACAGGTTTGTGGTGAGATGAAACTGTGAAAGCAAAATGCTTGCCAGTATTCTTCTGAGAAAGTGATAAAGGATCTGAGAGAGTAATTAAAGATCAATATGAAAGTATTCTCCTGAAGCTGAACTTGTTGCCATTTTTAATACTAGTTACTACAGTTACTGTCAGGTGACTGAGTTACTACCTAACACAGAGAAATCCTGCCTTGAATTTCAAAGCTCTAACAAGAATCTAGGAGTCTATGAGAGACAGTGCAGAAACCCTGAGTTGCCACTAGTTTAAAAACTGGCTTAGGTTCAGCTAATATTAACAATGTGCATGTCTGCTAGTTAAGCAGGTACGTGAAGCTGTAATACTTAATATGAATACAGAGAGGAGTGATGAAGAGTGATAGCTGAGCAGAATGCTGCTTTCTGTGGATGTTAAATATTTCCTATTTCTAAATTAACCCATTTGTCATCTCCACTACTACTATCTATTAATTGATGCTTAAAAGTCCTCATGTTGCATGTACAAGGAAAGATATGCAGTGTAAATGTGATAAGAACCTAAAGTGCACAGCAGATAATGTTCCAGAATATGTAATAATGGCCCAATTAATGGTCAATGGTCCTGTTAAAATTTGTCTCCCATTGGTTTCAATCTAGGAAAACATAAAAATGCAGACCTAAGTCTGACTCCCTTAAATTATCCCTGGCTTTGCTGATTGGGATGAGACTTAAGTGCACACTCACATTTACATATATATTTATATCTTCTTCTGAATAAAATTTTCCTGAAAAGGACTATTAGTGACAGTATGTAGAAACTGGCTTTGTGAACCCAGAATCTATAATCCTGATCAATCTTTTCCTATAAATTATACCAATTAATAAAAGACTTAATCGAGGAACGTTTGCATATGGATTTCTTTGTAGCCAGTAGTCAGTGAATTAACAAGGTAAGAAGAAGTCTTGAGCTCACTTTTTGACTGCAAGAGTGTTTTGGCTGCTGGAACATGCAAATGGCTCTATATGTCTGCTTTTGCATTAATCAGTATTTTAGTCAGCAAGGGGCTCTATCTGTATTCATGGCTATTGTCACAGTGTGAAGACGTTTACTTCCCCAAACTACATTTCTATCTGTGGCATAACTGCTTTGAATCAGTTACACAGGGATAGATCCTGGCCTCAGAATGAGTGAGCATGAAACCTGGGGCGTATTACAAATTGCAGGCTTTCACTGGCTTCATAGGATATAGGAAAATGACCATAGTGCAAAAAGGCCAAGGTCTAGCACTTCAAGACAGTCTTTTCACAGCCTTCATATGTGATAACTGATAGATAAAGAGAGAAAGTTGCATTCTTGAAGATGAAACATTGCACCATACTTTTGGGCTGAAATAACAGACGTGCCAGCTATGGAGAGTTTGAAGATGCCTTTGGCAAGGAGCACAGCACAAAGGGCTGATGACATGACACAACACACAGTTATACTGCACACACTGTCTTGCCACATGAACATCCAGAGAAACAAGCAGTTTCAGAGGGCTTCTTTGTTTCAGAGTGTTGAGCACCCAGAGTGCCACAAACAGCAGTGTGTTGGAAAGTGCCAGGGCTGCCTGTCTTTAGCCTGTGACTGAATTTGTGCAGAAAAGTTGCATTCTTGTTCCAGAGGCTTCCTCATCTATTCCCATAATCCCAGGCATCTTGCTTGGCAAGAAATAGTCATGGCAGTGGAGCTGGGGTTTCTTGGGAGGGCACTGATTTTCCCTCTGCAGAGCAGGAGATGAAGACAAACTGTTATCTGGGTTGTGTATCCAGCAAACTGGTCATCCCAATGTTGTGCAGAGCCTGTGTAGCTCAGGAACTCAGTTTTTGCTCAGATTGCACAGGCAGCCAAGGGTGAGAGCTCGGTCATGGAGCCTACAGGGACATGTCTGCTGTGCACAGGCCTCATAGACACCCAGGGCTCTGGGAGCAGCAGGCAGCTCTGGCCCGCTCTCTGTTCAGTGCACACAAAAATTCAACATGAGGGAGCAATTTCCCTCTAGGAGCCTGTCCCTTCCACCCTCGCTGTTTAGCATGACATTTTTACCCTGCTGTTTTTCACCGCTCCAATGGCTGAGACTGCTCCTTCTCTCCTGGCTGCCACAGAGGAGAGCAGCTCACAGGATACAGAGTCCCTGGGGCACAGCAGGTGCTGGTAGCTGCCCATTGCCCACTCCTGCTGTGGGGGATGTGGCAGAGAAAGTTGCTCTTTGGGAGCCCAACTCCTTCTGTCCTTCACACCAGCTGCTCTGGCAAGGGCAGCAGGCCCCACCCTGCCTGAGCTGAGCCCTGGATAACCTGGGGTCTGCTCAGCAATGGCTGCAAACAGCCAGTGGAGGAATGCTGTATAGACACTTAAGGATACGCCAGCTTCCTTCTCTCTCTCTCTGCTGGACAGCTGAATCAAGGGAGCTGCACTTTCCCTTTTCCTTGCTACAGCATGTTGTCTCCATGCTGCTGCAAGTATTCAGAAGAGTATGGACCAGGAATCCATGCTGGAGCCTCACGGCTGAGGAAATGCTAGAGAGGGGAGAGAAAAGGAAGAAATAACATGAAAGTTGGGTTGAAAGGCACCCAACACATGAACAAAGCAAACACAGCAGCCCTCAGTCTGCCTCAATCCTCAGGAGATCTTCAAAGGTGGTGAAAAGACAACTCTCTGTGAATGCCCTTTTGCCTTGGTGTCAGGACAGTAGTAAGTGGTTTCCAAGAGAAAAAAGCTTGACAGTGTGCTGAGGGGAGCTGCCGTAAGCTTTGGTGGCGGCTCTGGGCCCACACTAAGCTGTTGTTCATCCTCACAGATCAGTGCAGAGAACAGGCAGTGCCTTTGAGTCCTCCACTGCTTGCTGCAGACCTCCAGGTGTTGTGACTTCTCCTTCAATTAGTCCATGGTGATCAGGTCGTTTTGATGCCAGCCTTTAGTATGTCCTATTTTTACTGTTTGGCTACACTACTTCATCCAATCCTTACACTTGAACTTCTTCCCTAATTCTCTTCCCCTATGATTTTTGTATCTCTAACACTCATTTCTTCCAGTTCATAAGTTACAAGCATGCTTCTTTCCTCTTCCATCCAACTTCTCTTCTTTAATAAAGTTTTCCTATTGGCTTCAACAATTTTGCAATAAACATCTGCCGTTGGAGAGGGAGCATCCTTGCTTTCAGAAGTCACAGATTTTTATCTCCAGTTGTGCTAAAAGATCCCATTCTCAGCCTCTGGCTATACCTTCTCACATGCATTGTAGAGCTCTGGTTCCTGTAGAACCTATCAGTCTCTGGTGCAAACTGACTGATGCCACACATTCTGCTCACCTGCCTCAGCAGGGCTTGTGCTTCCCACTTCTGAGGCCATTCCTCTGGTCTCAGGCTCAGGAACACCCTGGGCTTTCTGTGTAGCTGAAGAAGTAGATGAGTGCATCTGTTTGAGGAGCTGAATTCTGTTCCTAGGACTCCAATTTGACAGAAATGTCCCTTCTGCTGTTCCAGCTCTGCAGATGGTACACACTCCATAGCTTCTGATTATACTGTCAGTAATATATGTATAACTGATAGAAAAATGCATTCTGGAGTGTGGTAGGTCTTATTATTCTTTGGATTTGTTTATAGTAAATACCTCTCTCATTCCTAGAATTATTGCTGTCGTATTTAGTACTAAAATTACAGACTAAGTGGTGCAGCAAAGTATTTCTATGACATTCAAAAATAACAGACTCAAAAGACATCAGTCTAAATACACTGAGCTGCAATATGTTCCAGCAATTCAGTCCTTTAAATGTGCCTATTGCAATAGGACTGAATTGGGCTGTGATGGGAGTAGGAAAAGGATGAATATTATGTCACTGTATGGTGAAAAATAGTCTTGTAGCAGAGGGGTTGATTGGACCTGTGAACGCAAAGACCTATTTCCCTGCTCTGCTACAGATTACAAGTGCAAACTCAGAAAATGCAGCATAAATACCATTGACTCCAGTGGCCTAAGTTAGAAGGGCTAGTTCTGGAAAAAGGATGTAGTGTTTTAAAGCATGAACAGCTAGATGCATTGCTTCTACTTCACCTATTTGTACCTATTCTGAGGGCTCTCATCCACCCCTTTTCCCTTGAAACCTCATCTTAACCTGTTGCTGAGACACTTTTCTTCCTTTTTTCAGGGGTGTTTAAGTGCTGGGAAAGAGGTCTTAAGAGGCAGGATGTTTTCAAAATAGAGGCCTTAGTGCTGAACTCGAAGGCACAGATCAATAGCTGTTGAAAACTCAGCTTACTGCTATATTTTGCTGCTATTATCTCTCTCCAGAGTCCCACTACATCGCCAGGAGTGTCAAAAGAAGGATAATGTACTAAGCAAATCTGATTTTAGTTCTGTTACATCATTCCCCTATCTGCTCCAATATTCTTCTAGGGGTTAGGCTAAGTCATATTAACCTGGATGTTTTTTGGAACCAACCTCAAAGAAAATGTTTGCAGGTCTGGCACAAGGAAATGTTTGTAATGCTGTTAGTGATTACTTTTTATGAGATTATTCTCTGAAATAGGTGACTCAGACCATGTGTTGGCTGTAGTTTAGAGACAAGACATGAATTCTAATTTCTTATGAGTTAGACTGAATTCATGAATGGAAGAAAACTCTTGTCTGGCAGAGTCACAAACACACACACACAAACACACACACACACCATGCACACAGGCACTCTCTCGGGAGCTGGTCTTCCAGAGGTCAAAAAGTCCCTTTAACTTTGTTCACAGGCATTGTCAGTGAGGGCTCTCTCTCTGTAAACCATTCTGTCTTTTTCTGAGGGTTTGGAGGGAGGTATTGTTTCTGTAAAATATACATCAGCTAACTAAATTTATTCTGATACTGTGCCTCATTATGAAATCCTCTGTAAAATCTATGATTTCTTTTTCAAAATGAGATCTGCCACACTTCCATTTTCCATATACCTTTTGATTACAAATTAAAGGAAGTTCAGGTAAATAATCGAGAGCAAATTTGTCAGTTTTTTAGCTTGAAAGAATTCTGTGCACACCCAGAGAGATAAAAGTTGTAACTAAACATTTAATTTCATTCCATCTAGCCTCTCCATCCTTCAAGCCTCCCAAGGTAGCAGAGTAAATACAAAGGCAGCATAGATAGCACTGTTCCAAGCAGCTGTGAAATAAGTCCTCTGTGTATAGTACTAAACAATTCAAATGACCAGAACTGAATATTCCTGTTGTGTTGCAAGCATCTGGTGAGGTGTGAGCTGTGGTTGTCTTATCATGCTCTTTTCTTCCTACACTTTTTTCCACTTGTGTAATCTGAGTCCTGTGCATGTCTTGGGACTCTCTTGAACAAGGTGCTATACCAGCTTGCATTGCAGTTATCATGGTGAGGCTGTGGCCCTAATTTTGCAACCCCATGTCATTAAATAGTGAAGATTAATAAGCCAGTAGTTCCTGTCCTTCTCCTGTTTCTTTCCTTCCTGAAGCAAAAGCAGTCATGAGCTAAATGTCTTTATCATTCAGGCAGATTACAAATTGGAATTTTAATAGAATGATAAGCTATTTCCATAAATAAAGCAATTAATTTATGTTCTTTGATTATTTTTCTGTTCTGTGGGCATATTGGGCTGGTAAAATCAGAAAGGTAGAGTCAGTCTTTGAGGATAAAGCAGGTTCTATTTAATCTTGCTTTATTTTCAAATATTTCAAGGTTCTCAAGGGATTACTAGTTCACATTCTTATTTGGCATCTTTCTGAGGGTACAATAAGAGGATTGGGGAAGTAAAGTGAGATTTAGAGGCAGCTAAAATTTTGAATGCCTCCTTCCCTTTGATGATTACCTTACTTTGATGGGCAAGTCCAGCTATCCAGGTCTCTGCCTGGGAGGAGCTGTCCCATAGACCCTGGAAAAGCCTAGGGCAAGGATGGGTGAAGGAGACAGTCCTGGTCATAGGCTAGAGTGAAAAGAGTGAAGCAAAGAGCCATTTGAACAAAGAAGAATTTGTGTAAAATGACCTTCCCACATAATGGGATACAAATATTTCACTGGCTACTTTTATCCCTCTGGGCTGTACTTCTAGGAATTAAACAATTCCTCCATTTTTCAAAGATGGCTATACAGGTGGACACATCAGGCACAAGTTCAGTATTTCCCTGATTAGATGATTAGTAGCCAAGACTGCATGAAATTGGTGGGCGTGTGATCATGCAATTTAGCTGCAAAAATATACCATCAGTTTTTCTGGAAATTTACCTTAAATTTTAAAAACCTTAAAATTTTAAGGTTTTAAAAATTTGTCTATTTTTTTCACATTTCACAGGATTGTTAGTAGTCATCTGCCTCATGTGATTAGTCCAACAACAGAATAATTATTCCCTGACAAAACAAAACAAAAATACTGCATTGGCATTCTTAGGAACACTCTGGACATCCATGTGCAAAATCTTGTACTTCTTTGGGCCCTCTTATTTCTCATGCTTTCCGTTTTTAGATTTTGCTTATGGATATAATTATTAAAATTGGTTTTGAAAAACTAGCAGGAGATTAGCTGCTAGTTTGCATATTTGAATGGTTTTATTCAATGAAGATCAATTTACTAATTTTTAAATTAATTTTCTTTAGTACTTCCAACCATTTGGAGAGGATCCATTATTATAAATTATTTAATCAAAGTACTGTATTATGAATGCCATATTTAATTAGTAAAGATATCAGGTAAACTGTTATACTTTTTCATTATAATTATAAATCTACGTATAGTTATATTAAAATTAGGAAGTCAGTAATCAGTACAGTGCTGCAGCAATCTGTGATGTGTATCTGTTCTTATAAAAGATGTAATTTGAATTAATTTATGGTTTCAAGTTCTCAGATGACATAGATTAATGATGAACTGCAGGAGTTTGTACCAGCAAAAACTTTTGCTGATGATATTTAAAGGATTAAAATATTAGGAAAAAAAAAGATGAAAACAAGGTTCTTTCAAATTAAATTAAATTTAATTTTAGTTCACCAGTAGTTACTAATAGTGACTATGTCATGGTGACAAAGATTTAAACTAAGAAGTAGTACTAACCACAGGTCAGAAACAGTCAATCTTTTGAAAAAGGTGAAACCCACAATTAAAGAAAAAGCACTCCAACTAGATTTTGCTATCTCCACAACTGTTCATGTTCATAATATTAAGTAGAGAGAAAAGTGCTTGCCAGTTTGAGACCTTAAAATGTTACTGCATAAATTTTATTCATCCTTTACAGATTTTGTGGACCTACTGCTGTTTCTACTGCATTGAGTAAAGATTGTCTTGTCACACAGCCTTCTTGGGCAGAGTACAAAGTGACATTACGAACAACTACTTGCAAATAGTCAGATCAGAGTAGGACTTCATTATAGAATTTGTTTTGTTCAAAGGAGAAGCCCAGCATATTCCTGGAGAACTTACATCACTGGAGGTTATACCTTCCAGGCTCCCAGCTGGGGCACAGGTTAGTCTGTGATTGCAAGAGCTCAGAAATAGAGATGGTGTTAGACACCACAACTCAGTCCCATGTGCAAATGCACGAGTACAAGAGTTTTCTGTTAGAGTCTGTTCAGCTAGGGAGTGCTGCTGTTTAGCCGTGTGGCATATGTTCTCTTGTTTACATCAAAACAAATATGCCCAAGGCTAGACTGAGCCAGGGGCTCCTGGGAGAGTACTTGACTGACTCTTGAAATGTAGTGACTGGTTCCAGAATGGATATTGCAGTTCTCTGGAGTACAGCTGTCAGTTAGCTGTGTTTGCCTTTCACTGTTTGCAACTTCTTGACATAAGTTAAATTTCGGAAAGACAGAGATTGGACTTCAAAGAAAACCAAAGACTAAGAAATATGAAAAGAGGTGACAATTGACTTAGTGATACTACTGATATGGTAGTTCAGCTTTACACCCTTATTAGCAAACAAGGAACAAAATTATGCATATCTTATTGGGTTCCTGTAATTCTCCTGAGATAGGGCCAATTACAGATGAAAATATATTGATGAGTTTATGCACTAGAGAATTTTAGTCTAGTGTTTCACCTAATTAAATCCTAACAGGATAAAAGAAAAGCACTCCTCCCTAGAGATGCAGGTGGGGGCATACTGCTAATATCTATGTATGCTACACACCACTGACTGCAAGACAAGGCTCAAAGTGACTGGGTAGAAGTTCTGATAAAGCTGTCTTCTTGATGGATATTTGGGAGTATATACTTTCATATATGTATGATCAAATTATTGTCTCACATTTCTTGTCATAACCTCCACCATCCCAAACTCAGTGAAGAAGAGGGACTGATTGAAGAAATTAAATAATTCTTTAAAATTAAGTCAATAACTTATGTAGATGTCGCACAATTATTCCCCAGATTACAAAAATTCAAATGAGCAGGAAAGACATTTATTGTAGGCCTGCTTTTGGGTATTCCTTCTCAAGACATATCTTGAGAGATTTACACCTGAACCCCTGTAGGGCATCATGTTGTCCTGTCATGCATGGCTTCCCATACATCTATGGGGAAAACTGGGAATGCAGAATCAGATTCCACTGAAGAATACTAAGGTAGTTTAGGTGTCTTGAGAGCAAACACCAAGTGTTGGAGCCTAATTCTGTGGTAAGAGAAGAACACTGCTGATGGCTCGAGTAACAGTCTTGTCTGCTCCCTGCTAGCAGGGGCTCACACCAGGTCTGTGTTGCAAAATCTTACTCTTTGAAGCCTTGCACATTCATCCACAGGTTTCTTCAGATAATAGGCAAGTCTTCCACTTTGATTATGAGTAATACCTGCATAAAAATGGCATCCTTGCAACTGTAATGAAGTTAGAGCAATGCAGACCTTTGATTGTATTCATTTGGCAGTGAGGGCAAGCATCAGTTATAAACAGATAAACCCAGAATATGAGGTTTGCCATGCATTTTATGGTAGTTTCTAACACACTGCTTATCTGTGTATCATAGAATCCTATCTGTGACTCAGATTTTAGAGATATGTAATTATAGGGATGAGCAGCATGCTACAAATCAATACAGATATGTGTGAAGCAGTACATAGATTTTACCATATAGTACATAGATTTTTACCACAAGTTAGCAGCACAGTCTTTGCTTCTGCTCTTGATCTGATCTGACAGAGTGAAAAGAGCAGTTCACAAACCATTCATATATTCACAGATAGATCTCACAAGTGTATTTGAAAGCCTGTGCTACAATCACTTCCATGCACTTGCACTTGTCAACCAAGAGATGAAAGTAAATCTGAGGGCTGCCAATATCTTCATGTACAACTATTTGCCCAGCCACCATGTCTTATAGCCTCTTCATCTGCAGCAAAGAGAGCTAGAAACCACTATTTTTATAAAAACAGAGCATTCAGGAAAGGCTGCCTACACATGCAGGCTGATTAAAACATGAGTTCTTTGGTCACAGTTTATTGTGAAACACAGAGAGGGGCCACTTGAGTCTCAGGTAAAAATAGCAATATTAAAAGGCAATTTATATATTAGATTTTTTTCTTTAATGTTTTGCTTTGCAAATTTCATGAAATACAATCAGAAATAGCTGGCTTACTTTTTTATGTTACATCAAGAGCAATCTCTGTTGACTGACTGAGATGGAGTTAGAAATCAACAGAAGGCAATGCCAATTTATTTTTTCAGGCATTTTCAGCATCTGTTGAAGTTCATCATTATTGTTATGCTTTTCAAAGCTTCCATTCTTACAAGGCAGTTCAAGAAGGGAACAACAGCAAGAAAGGTTCATAAGGATGATTTTTTAAATATATATTTTTAAATATTCTGTCAGCCTTTGCTTTTCAGTTCTTGAAAATCCAGCCAGCATCCTTCTAGTATTCAAGTGCCATTCTAGAAACTGAATCATATCCAAAGCCCATACTTCCATAGTGGAGCACTCTGTAATACACTGTTCCCTGAAAAATTGCTAACAAACCTTTCCAAAAGCCCTTTTCCAATAAGGACTGCCACAAGAAGGAAGTGTACAAGAATGAAACACCAGTCCTAGAGTCAGTCTTGCCAGCAGCTCTGTCCAGTACTTGATGCTGGTTGCCCTGGTTTCTGTCAACCCAGGACATTGGTTTAGTATATCAAATTGCTCTTTTGTTGGACCTCACATTCCACACCTGAAAAATGGATGTAGAATGTTTTGCTGTGTTTTCCAAGACTGAAATGTGAACCATGCTTAGAAAAGCAGTGCTAAATTTTATGGCTTATGATATGCACCTTAGTCTCATGTCACAGTAGCAGCTTCTGTGTGCCATGAGAAAGCTGGGGCTGTGGAGCCCCCACTGAAACTCCTTCAGCTGCCATTTCCACCCTAGGAATTACTGAAGAGACCTCAGCCAAATGGCCCCAAAATATTCCCATAAATGGAAAGTTGCAAATTGTTCCCACATTTATCCCAGAGGAAAGCAGAGATGTCTTTGATCTTGTCTTTTGTCAGCCATTTTCCCCCCTTTGCACATTTTGGCATTCCTGAGAAACTTAATGCCATCAATGCCACAGTACCCCTTATCCATATTGCAAACCCCAGTGTGTTCCTAATGTATTGTTGCTGAAAACAGACATATCTGTGAGAAGAAGGGTAAACTGTCACAAAACATACAATATATAACTGCAATGTAATGACTCGATCACCATTAAATAATAAAGAAGTATATTGACAAGTCATGCATCTTTTGTATTTAAGAGAATTATCTGTAAAATACTGGAATTCCGGACTTTGTAAATAAATACGGAAAAATTTGGGCTGCTGTTTGTTTATTAGAGCTTCCTTCCTGCAACTCTCTTAAAAATGTGCTTGTAAGGGAAATTGTTTGCACTAGGACAATGTAGGCCAGGTAAAAGAATGAATAATATCTCAGCTGAAAATTCTTCACAAAGATATTGGAAGTACTTCCTAGAAAAGCAGCTTATTTGGTGTAGAGTCTTTTAAAAGTCTTAAAAAAAAACCCTGGCATTTTTAATGTAAATAAGAAACTGTTGCTAAACCCTTTGAAAATAGTCTGGTGATACAATGCGATTTTTTTTCTCTTGTGATCTACAGGTAGCTAATTTGAGGGATTTAATATCATTAAACTGAATTATAGTAAATTACTGCAATTTATTTTTTGTTTTCTGAAAAACTGTGTATAGATAAGAGTGTAAATGTATTTCTAGTCTGAATCAGATATAACTGGCAATGTCCCATTCTGTTCTTTTTAATGTTGCTTGGTGTTTTTGTATTAAAATATTTTTTCTGATTCATAGTTTTGAGGGACATGCCAATTTTTGAAATAAAAGCATGCAGCAACATATACATTTCTATAATGTTCTTATAGGATAACTTAATCAGGTTCAGAACAGGCTATTTGCAAACAAAAAGGAAAGGATAGAAAGACTGTATATCTTCTCTAAGCATAGGATGAAAGAGATTTTAAGTTTCTAACCTGGAGTGCAGAATGAGCACAAGTACCTTACTGAGCATGTGCTAAACACAGGTCTTAGCCTGTGCTCATTGTTGTAGCTCTCACTTTTCCTATGAGTTAACCAATTTAGAGAGTCTGATTCTCGTGACTGTAGGACTGTCGCACAGCAAGGCCAAATATGAGCCCTCAAGTGAAGGCAATGTGGTTTTATTTTCAAAGAAAATCTGTTTTACTCATTCCCACTCTCGTAGCACATATTCACAAAGACACAAGATACGTGTGCACAAGTCATGGTTTCAGCACACAGATTCCACATTGTACCCAGCTTGTCTGTCCAGGCTTTCTCGATGTTGCTTGGAGGATAAGGGATGGAAGTCACTGAGCCCTCCTCCCTTCTCCTTGCTGCTCTTAAGTTTGGAAACCCTCAGCACTATGTGTGCACTGCTTTTTGTATGATTATATGGGTCTCTTGTGGCTCCTACTCTGTCACTGTCTTCTCACCGCCATCTGTAAATGCACCAAGTCTGCTTCAGACTGTTTGTAAGTGGCCTTTATTTTAGTACATCCCTTCTTAAAATCTGTCCTTTGTGTCCTTCGTGCTGGATGCCCTGAGAAGATGCACATAAATTACTTAGAATCCTGGTGACTGCTACATCTCTCCTCTCCTGGAAGTTGTCCATTCCAGTGTTTCTAAACCTAGATATTCCCAATAATTCTCCATTCAAGTGACCTTAGCATTTTTATGACAGATGATTCTTCAGTCCATCTTGAAAGGTTCTCAGGCTGCATTGCTGTGCAGTGGAGAACAATGGGCTGTAGGCCTTTCACTGCCTCTGGAGCTCAAACTCAATGTAACAACAACATTTAAATTCACAAGAACAATAATGACTCAGATTAAGAGAAAGAAAAATAAAATAGTTAGATGCCTTGCCTTCCCCAGTTGCCTATCATAAGGATTTTCTCTTTGTGGCTTAGCTAGTAGTATCACAGTCAAGAGCCAGGAGACAGCAATTAAGGACAGCAGGTATCAGGAAGTAAACACCACTGGAGTGACCTGCTGATTTTGTCTTTTTTGCCCTAATAGGGAAATTGTATACAACTTCACATGACTGTATTTCTAACCATGCAGGTGACACAGAGTTTTGGGCTATTATTTTGGACTGAGTCTTTGACTCGAACAAGCTCTAGTTTGATGTCATCGTGATTTTTGATTTGCAAATACTGATTTGGAATGTACTAAAGCACCCCAAAGTATCAAGGAAGGGTAATGCTTTCAGTGCTTGCTGCTGTTGTTCCCCAGTAGAAGATCTTTGGCAGTTTCATGAAAACCATGATATGATGTTCATGGAACCAATGGAGAAATGCATAGATTGTGTAAAAACAGATATTTAAATGTATTAATGTATTAATGTATCATGTCTTACAAGTACCTGTTTGTCTTGCTGATATGAAATGAAAGACGAGTGTATAGCCCAGATACCACCTGGAAGCTATAGTGCTTTTAACATTCCCATTTTTAAAAAGAATATTAACATGAAAAGACCAGACTTTTCAAGTGTCATTCAGAGAGGGACATTTAATATTCCTTGGCCCATCTCTTACCATAGGCAGCCTTTGAGAGTGCCTTTGCAGAGAGAAGAGAAGATGCTGAGGAGGAAAGAGCATGTTCTCACAATATTCTAAAAAAATTAGTGGCTTTGTGTTCTAAATCTTAAATTGCTAGTAAGTGTTCACATATGAGAACATAACAGCTACCAAAATAAAATAATAATTTCCCCTTTTTACAATACTTTACTTTTACTCAGAGAGAAGCGTATGCTTTGCCACCTGCACTTGAGGTATTTGTTTGCTACTGCAATTTGTATCACTAGTGATATCAGACCAGTTCTAAGAAGGGCTTTTATTGAAGGGAATTGTGCTCCTTCTAATATCTGATTACTCTGAATTTCTGAAGCACCAAAAGAAAAGAAATGCTGTCTAGATGCTACTTGTGTTCATGCTGAGCTGACCTTCATCTCTTGAATGTTGGCATTGAAGCCAACGTTTCTTCTTGGCAAGTAAAAGACTTTATTATACAAGTGTCACAATTCAGAGTGAGGGTCAGGTTTATTATGTTGATTAATCATCTTCATTAAGAATTAGGTTACACCTGCACACTTATTTCTGGGCAAGGACAACATCAGTTGTCTCACAGAGGGATAGAATAGTGACTCAGACTAATCGTACCTACCAGTCTAATTTGCTTGCTCTTGAGAAGAAATTTTTTGCAACCCTGCACATGAGTGGGTTTTTTCCTTCATCTTAGACAGGACATTGCTGCTGGTCCACTGAAATGCTCTAGCTGAGTCTCCAAGTTCCACACTCAATTCTTTTAAAAGGAAAAGGTTTGAATGTGTCTTTTCTTCCTGTGTCTGAGCAATGATGTACCAACATCACCAGCATGACAAAAGGTAGAGCTCTAGGTTTTCAGAGTTGGTACTCAAAATGAAAGCAAATGA
Organism: Taeniopygia guttata; assembly: GCF_048771995.1. NCBI lineage: Eukaryota > Metazoa > Chordata > Aves > Passeriformes > Estrildidae > Taeniopygia > Taeniopygia guttata. The sequence continues at coordinate 24,131,371 of NC_133026.1, read as the reverse complement.
AAAAGCATTTAAAAGAACAAGGGATGTAAAAATCTTAGTCATATTAGACCCTTATACATCTGCCAAAATCAAGTGTTGCCACATAGGTTTTTCTGGCACTGAGATAATGGAGCCTGTTTTGAGAGCCAACTTTTGACACTAATTTGCATTGCATTGCTATTACAAATTTCTAGGCTAATCCCTTTGCCAAGGTTTTGCTTGCTATGAAACCAGTGTACTGACCTCCTGTTAGGAATTCCAGCACTAATTATATCCCTGTCTCCTGTGCAATATAGCAATAATGGATGGGTAAAAGAAAATTGCCATTATTTCATGAGTATTCTTGGGTATTTGGAATGAAAATTATTTGGGATAGGATACACACCATAGCTATGATATAGGAACCAAAATGTTTAACTAGCATGATTTACATTTTTATTCTGAAAAAAATGGTTTAGCCATTTCCTTTCTTGGGCAGGAAAATCATCTGGTGTATAATGAATGGGTTACAACATGCTTAACATTTCCAGGGGAATGCAGAAACTAGTCTTGGAAATAGCAGCCTCCATGGTTTCAAAGTTTGTATTTGAACCTCAAGGCAGATTTTTGATGACTGCTCGTAATACTCTCATTAATCACAGAATCATAGAATGGCTTTTGTTTGGAAGGGACCTTAAAAATCACCCAGTTCTACTGCCCCTTTAGTCAGGGACTCTGCCTAAACGAGGTCGCTCAGAATCCTATCTAACCCAGCCTTGAGAAATTCTAGGGATGGGTCAATATAAACTTGCATATTGTTAGTGAAATTAAGGTTTAGTTAAGAGACCAGGCACTCTATGGGTTGTGTACCTTAGCCTGGCTTTTTTTCTCTTGAGTTTAAAAGGTAGATGTCTGCAGTGGTAGTGCTGCTGTGTATGGGAGTAACTCCCATTTACTTACAGTAAAGGATGAGGATCTGTCCTGTTGTATTTTAAATTGTTCATGTTTTGTGTCTTCAAAGCAAGGATTCCATGTGGAACTGAAGGACTGGTTCTTTGTTAAAGGTTGCAGCATTGATTTGTTTAAAAAGACTTTGACATTGAACTGTGAAGCTTCTGAAGAGTACAATTTGGCTGGACAGATGTACTGACACGAAAACAAATAAAGCACATTAGTGTATTTCATAAACCCACTGAAGCAAGATTTCTGTGATGGTGATTCACTTTAGCCTGGATGTACAGATAATACAGTTATTTGATTGATAACGGCATAACTACATTTATAAATAAATTGATCTTGAGACTCTGACAGATGAATTAGAAAAAAGTGTTAGTGAGAAAGAGTCTAATAAAAATAAATGCTTTTAGTAACTCTGTTCAGCTCTCTTTGATTTTCTGCCAGGAGGAAGTCTTCTCTGTCTTGGTCTGAGTCCCCTGTGTGTGAGAGGTTTCCCATCCCAGTTGCAGTGGTAGCAACCTACATGGTGGTCAGCCCAGGGTGGCCTCACTGCTTGCATTCACTTCCATGGCATGGGCAGCCCACTTTTACTCTGCTTATACAACTCTTTTCTGGGACTGCTTGCTATGGGAGGAAGCACTGATAAGCTTATAGGTGAGAATTTATGTCATACACAGATGCTTATTCCTAGTGCTGACTCCCAACTTCTCCATCACGTGATGCAGGAAGAAACCAGATCAGGAGGCAAATTTTCTAGATGAGGAAAAGGAGAAGATAATTGCTTGGTCCCCAAAAGTACTGGATTATCCTCTTGTTCTTGAAGCACCTTATGATGTATATTCTGTTTTCCTCTGTGTATAAAGTGATGTAGGTTAACTGGGCCATTATTTCTCTTGCCAGGAGTAGGGAGGACTGAACATTCAAAATTGAGTCATTCTCATATAGCCCACACAAAGGAGATAAAACAATTTGTATCAGGATTAGTATTTCACACTTTGTTGCACTAGTTCAGATCTGTTTCTACTACTTTGGTGGCTTGTCTGCACCTTTTACCAACAGCACTCATTTCAGGGGAAGCAATGGTTACTGTTCCCCAGGAAAACAGTTTAATGGACCAGAGGCATACAGAAAGACATATGATGATTTAGTTCATATTGTGTCCAAAAGGGCAAGAGTCTTGCTGATGCCTGTGCCTTGCTCTGCAACTTGTACCAGAACCTCTGTATGCACAACGTAAACTGGATTCTTTCCTCTAGGATTAACCCCAAATCTCTTTTCATTGTCATTTCCTGTGCCTTTCCCAGTCTTATCAAACAAAATTAAGGTTTTGTGTCGTGTGAGACTGTTAAATCAAATAAGACCAGAATATTCACTACTTCTAAAGACTATGCTGGAATATTTTTTCAAGAAGGGATAGAAGACAGATTTTGCAATTCCTTACATTGCCTAAAATACAGAAATGCTAATTGTAACAGCTGTCTAGTTAATGAAAAGATTATTATTTAATGATAATTTTAATACTCTCTGGTCTTAGTTTCAGGTTTGTCATCAAGATTTATGACTATTTTTATCTTGTCCCTTATTTTTGCACAAATTTTCTTGTAAATGTACAAAAATTACCACCTTTCCCAACATCATTCCTTCCTCAGTCAAAACCTGTAGTTAGCACTGTGCCCCAATATCCTGTCCTGAAATAGCCTATTGCTTTTCTTCTGTAGAGAGAATTGTGAAAAGTTTAAGGCTGTTGCATTACAAAGGCTACAGATGGTTTGCGTGCTCCTTCCCAAGACTCAAAATTCCTTCAATTTTTCATTGTGGCTCAGATAATGAAGGAGATACTGTTCTTTTTTTTATATGAAAAACCTATTAACACTTCTCCACAGAGTACAGAAAGCTGCAATTCAGGTCTTAGGCTGACAAACATTTCCTTGCTTCTGTTCTGTGCACACTTACAGAGGGGGTTACGCTTGTCTTGACAATAATTTCTAAATCTGTAAATGCCAAAGACACTGGAGACCTTAACTGTTTCTCCTCATTCTGACAAAATAAATGGGAATTAAATGTTTGAGTAGTAATTTGCAGCAGTGCTAGTCAAGGATATTTGCTGTTCTTGAGAAAGTATGAAGTTCCCTGCATAGCTCTTTCCAGAATACAGAAAATTTTACGTCTAGGGTCTAGTCCCCTCTTCATACCTTTTGTTCTCTAACTGTATCAAGTATGGTAGGATATACAGATCTTACATTACACTTACAAAGAGAAAGGGAAGAAAACACTGTAGGAAAGCATGAATTGACAAGGAAGTTTACAGATACCACTATGACTTGTTTTAAAGTTTATTCACCTTGTGTGTACCTGTTTGTGATATCATTATGGCACACTGCATATTTGTAAGAAAAAAAAGTATGTATGACTTGATCTGTGGGGAAAGAGAGAACAGCCTATGTTTTGGTGTGAACCATCTATCACCATAGTGGAGAAGGCATTCTCCTGTCAGCATTCATAACTTCAAAGAACTATTGGTGCACTTGAATCCTACGTATTTTCTAAGAGTGCAATTTTTATAATTGCACAAGAGCTGCCTGATGTATTTTTATGCTTCCCGAAGCAAATGTTTATTTCTGGAAGTCCCTAAATAGTCTTATAATGATGCAAATTTCAATGATTTAATTCCTCAAATGTGTTTAGTGACCAGGATCTTTAGGTAGACTGCTGCATGTAACCAAGATGTATGTTTGTCTGACTGTATTTGCCAGGCTTTTTTGAAAGTGCAGTTGCTCTTAGCTTTACTTCAAGTATGAAAATAATTCTTTGCTTCTATTTTCAATGGAATATAAAAATTTTACATAGTTTCAATAAAAAATAAGCCTGAAAGCAGAAATTATAGTCCATACATATGAATTTAGAAGGCTCGGGTGAAATTGCCTTGAATTCCAGTACAAATAGAGTGTGTTTGATGCTATTATCTGATGAAACTTTATCAGTAAGGAATTGCATTAATTTTTACACTACCTCATTCCCATTTTGGTACCATTTTTTGGTCTTAAAACTGGTTAGGGAAGATTTTCCACTCTGTTTTTCTAACTTAACTTCAAGTAAGAAGCAATGTCCTGTTCAAGTCATAGATTGTAAAGTGGAAAAAGGTAGTTAATTTATATCCAGGAAAACAAAAAGAAACAGTTTATTTTCTGTGCTGGCATTAGAAATCATGGCTGTTCTTTTTGGAATTAGAGTGTCACAATCCACAGGCTCTTTCATTCTGTCTCCTCAGAACAAAAATTTATTTCTGTGTCTGACAACTGACTTTGGTTAACTTCCAATACATGAGCTTGGCTTTTGAAACAAAATTTCAAGAAATAGCCCAATATTCATATAGACTCAGAACCTGCATCCCTGGAGACAGCTTTACCCCATGATTTTAGGAAATTGTGGAGATTAAAGTCTCTCTTGGCATTAGAACATGTGTTGGGCTTTGTTGGAACTTCAAATTGTGCAGCCTATGGAATGAGATTGGAGCAGGAAAGCACACGTCAGAGTGTGTTAGTAACAAGCCTGTATGAAGGCTTTGTTGAATTTTATGAGACTTGTAATTAAGCAGGGCTGTGAACTTATTCCTAAGCCCTCATTATTAATTTGATTGTAGCAAGGCATTTTTGTTTGTGTGGACAGTGCTGTGTACCCTAGCTCAGAACTGCAATTACCAGGGAGGATGTTTGAGCTAGAAATCCAGGATGAGTAAAGAGATTTGTCTTTTCGTCAGCTTCGCTCTCTGCAGGAGACTGCCCTTCTCTTTGCAGCAGCCTTCTTTTTCTCTGTCTGCTTCAAGCTTCTTTTCATTGAAATCAATATCAAATGTTGACTTTGCTTGAACAGTACTAGTGACCCAAAGTAAAGCCAAAGTTAAATCAGAAAAAATATTGCTTGCAACTTCAAAATTGAAAATAATTTAAGAGTTGTTACATGTAATTTACATTTATGGGCCAGATGTTTATTCCTGTTCAATCAGCAGTATATGTTATTATTAATGACTTAGTCCTGGAATTAAGGCTCCACACTCAAAAATTAAGGTACTTAATTAAGGAATCCACACTCAAAAAATTAGGTACTTAAAAATATTTTTCATCTAAAAATTAATTTGAGTTTATCACTGTCTCATATAGTCATTTGTTATAAATGCTGCAATCCAATGCTTAAATTCCCACACTGAAGAACCTGACATCACAAATGAAGTTACCAAACAATCTTTCCCAAAGCTGTCACTTCTAGAATTAAAATCTTATATGAGATATTTATTTAGCTATAGGCATCTGCTTAAACCACTGACCTCTATCCTGGCACAAGAATTCTCAGTGAGACCCTATTGTACCCAGTGCTGACAGTATCACTTTTTTTACAATGGTTAAGTCCTGCGCAAACAGAAAGAAACAGAAAATTCTGAAAAGCCACAGTCCTGGTCTTCCAAAAAAATTGAGTACTATAAATAAGCAATTTTTCCCAGGGAACTGTCACTGCAACTGTTGGAAGAGCGTCCCCACATTACATAAAGATGGAGCACTGGTGAGTTTTGCTAAGAAGGATCTGTGCATTGCTGAGTATCCTGCACCCAGACCAGCTCCAAAACAATATCATCACTTCATTGGCTTTCCTTTGAAAATGAAAGCTGAAATGCAAATGCAGTGTAATGGGAGTTAAAATTACAGCACTAGAGATAGGTCATTGATTTTCAACACATCCAAACAGAAGATTTATAATATCATTCCAAGGTCACTTAATAGGCAAAGGAGGATTTAGGGTCTTTTGTATATCTGCTGGTAACTCCTTAATTATCTCACTAGAGCAGAGCAATTTGACAGTATTCTGAACAATAGCTATAGAGAGAAATTAAAATAAGGTACACCTGGTAGAAAAAAGAAACAGACCCTTTAAATAACTTTAAGCCATTAGTTTTAATGTAAAGACTGTTGCTGCTCTGTTCCAGAAGAGATGCAAAAAAGTCCTGATCTTCCAACTAGAATCTTTATTTTCATCTAAGCTTTGCTTCCTATTTTAATCAGCAGCATTTGATCATACTTACAGAAACAAACATTTCCTGGTTTTCAGGTTGGAGATACGAGTCAAGATTTGCTTGATATATATGATACTTGTAGCTTAAATGAGAACCTAAATTATATAAAATGAAAAATGCAATATAAAATCTGTTTATTTTTTTTAATGAAATCAAACAGGTAATTTTGTTATGGTACGTGACTAATCCTTTCCTTGAAAGTGAGGAACTGAAATGCGCTTGCCTAGTGTCAGAGTTCAGAGCTTTGACACTATCCTAATGTACTTGGGTCTTTCCCCAGGAGCCCTTTTGTTCAGGTGGGAGCCCTGATTGCAGCACTTTTCCATACCATGTCAAAGCACAGAGGATTTCTTTCATGTGCATATTTCAGAATGTCTTTAGTTAAATGTCCTGCAGAATAGTATTGACGTTCTTCCACCCTGGTACACAGACAACTGACCACTGTCAAGCCACTGTTGATTGCTTTGTGGGCAAAGAATTTAAGAAGGGAGGTGTCCCATCCAGTAATAGGAGAGAGCAGCCCACAACATACACATCCATTGACATCAGGTAAGAGACACCAGATGTCAACAGAAGCCACAGAAACCTTCTGCCCAGCTGTTCAGGGTATAGATGGCCTTCTGCTGCTGATCTGCTGCTTTGCCTCCAGAAGGTCTGTGGATGCACAGATCGAAAGGGATAGCACTCATAATGTGCACCAGGGGTCACTCACTTCAGAAAGCTCACATAGGATACAGCACCCCTGTGTGCTATGTCTGCATCTCTTGAAACATGAACACTGTAAACCAGGTAAATGCTGTGTATTCCTCTTTAACACAGGAATACTGGCAGTGCCAGGATACAAGTCTGTGGTATATCTTTTTGGCTGAATCATCAGATTGAGGAGCTGGTTCAGTATCTGTCATCAGACTAAGGAATGGGTTCAGTATCTGTTAGCAGAAGTCCTGGTAGTAGCTGGGACCTAGTTTCAAGAGCTCCAAGCATCTGTCTTCCTCTCATCATCTTGCATGACTTAGGCATCTGAATTTCCCTGTGGAGGTCAGTGTGTTGGCTTTAGCCCAGTCCTTTCCGATCGAGTAAAAGCAGCTCTTGGCAAGGATTCTATTTTACGTTTGAAGTCCTCTCCTGACTTTTGCAGTTTGACGGCCAGAATGGAATAAGCAATTTTTCTTTTATGCTGCCTTTCATGTCAAAGGTAATGTTCATAGTTCAGTTCATGCACCGATTATTTTTTCCTCATATGTTCCACTTTTCCTGGCAGAACTCATGAAAGTAAAGCCAGATTTGTGCTGCTAATGATCAAGTTACAGATAACTAAGTTAATGATCTGGTTACAGATATCAAAACTTTTGAGTCAAAACCTAGATCCACTGAGAAAAATGATACCAAGAGCAGGATTCAAGACCTGCCCACTAGCTTAAGTCTAGCTAAGCCATTGAAGCCATTGAAGTATGAAGCCACTGAAGTGCTGTACCAAAAGCTGGTTTTACTGGACATAGATCAGATCACACAAGAAGGAAGTGGTATAAAACCATATTATGCAAGTCAGAAAATAAGTTTATTATTTGATTTTGTCCCATTATTCTAATTTGAATATCAAGTAAGCAAGCCAATCTAGTAGAATTATTCAATAGAGATGAATGGCTGGACAAGAGTTAATGCAAAAAATTCAAGGAGCAAATGTTGCATCATAGGAGCAGTATGATTTTTCACATCCTCTCCCATTACTGTGAATATGATTACAGGAGATGAATGAAGAAATTACTTTCATTATTAAAACATTTCAAACCACAAAATGCACACATTTGGTTATTGTCATTGACCACGCCCCATATTTTGATGACACTGGAGTAAAAGTGGAGTTTCATGCATTTGATACTGCCCAGGAACCACAACAAGTGAAAGTTTTTTATTTTATACCAGCTGCAGTAAATTAAAAGATTTAACATAAAGTTATTCAGCAGCGTGTACCCAATCCCCTGCCCAGCAGCTCCTCTGTCTGTGTAGCAATGTGATATTGCATGTTGGTGATAGGATGCAGTGCGTGTCCAGATGCAGCTTGCTGTGGGGAGCATTTCTGAAGCCGTGCCTAAACAAGGCTGACACAGGTGGATGCACGGGCTGAGTCCTTCCTTGCTTACCAGCTGTTTGAACCATACAATCCAAATGCATTTAATCCCTCTTACAGTGGTTCTTGCAGAACTCACTTCCTAAAGTAGCTTTTGTGGCGTTGTTAATTTACTTGTTCATTTTAGAGTGGTTTGCTTGTTTTGGTTTTGGTTTGGGGATTTTTGTTTGCTTGGGGTTTTTTTTGCTGTTTGTATTTTTGCTGTTTCTTTTGAAGTCTTTTCAAAGGGATTGTGGGATTCATTATTTGAACCTGGATTACCAAGTCTTTTCATTAAGAGGGAAATTAAAGTTGAATGAGTTTGTCATGGTGCGATCTCTGGAGCAGAAATAAATAATCAGAACTCCAGAAGCCTATCCTAATTCTTTAACAAAGAGCTGGGGATTTTGAGACCTAATACAGCCAGCTAGGTAGGGTGTAAAGCTTTGAGATAAATTCCATATGAGTGTTTTACTGAAACAGTATGGGAAGCAGTTAGCACAATATTCACTGAAAGTAAACTAAATTTATATTGCACCAGATTTTCCTTTCTATGCTGTGGAACTCTGTGCTATCATTATGGCATTATGACTGTATTTAAAGAACATGGAAATGGTATCTTCTGGAAAAAAATGCACAGGTGAAAAGAAGCAAAGGATAGTGGGAAAATGCTAAATGTAGGGAAGGGAACTATGACTATAAGGTGTGGAAGGAGAAGTTTTAGGATGTATAGGCACAGTAAAGTACATTCTGCTATTTGTGTCTTTGCTGTGAACTGTACTATTATACTGTGCTACTAATTTCACAGTGATGTCTTCCTCAGTCAAAGAATTGTTTTTTCTTTCCTTTGTAGATATGTGAAACACCTGCTCAAATGGGATCATTGAATGAGGCTTAAAAAGTGATATTTTCTTTCACATACTGGTAAAAAACTAATTAATAAGAACCCCCAAGACTTAAAATATTATGGATATTTTTATCTTAATAAAGAAAAAATATACAGATGCTGTTTACAGTCCACAGATAAAATACATGGCTTTTGCATTGCATTTTTGCTTGTCTATGTGCAATGTGTGAACTAGGTGACATGTAAATCCAGATTTTACTCTAAGAAACCAAAGCTGAGCCTCTCACTTTCTTGGTGAGGCACTAAGTACAGTGCAGAAGATCCAAAATGCAGACATAACTAAAAATATTTTGGTTGTTAAAGAAAAAAATATTCTTTAGGTGCCTTTTAAATTGGTGGTGTCTGAAATATATATTTCATAGAAAGGTCAAGTGCCGCATCAGGAGGAATACTTGGCAAGCTTTAGGCAAAAGCTCCAAGTTACTAATAAGCAAATAAAAGTCTGAGAACTTTCCATCACCATAAGGCCAAATAAACACTAGAGGGGCAAAAGGCCTCAAGACATGATCTCTACAGATCTCATAATAGGCTGTGTTAAATTCCCTACATCTTGATATTTTATACCTCTCTGCAGAAGTTTACACACATACCCGTAGACACTCGTACATTTGGATTTAATGAGACAGTCAGGATGAGAAACAAGGTCAGCTACAGCTGCTTTTGAAAAGACTGTTCTGACTTCTTTCCAGAGCCATCAGAAATCTTTTCTGAATCTCAGTACTCATCCAAATGTGCTTCCCTTTTTGTCCTCTATCTGCTATATGAAGTACTTTCCGTATGAAGGCACTTTGGCAATGTAATTTATGGAAGAGACCGTCTATTATTTTTCCAGATGAAGCTTTAGATCATGGATGGATATTTGAAGTTTTTAACATCACAGAGAGTCTAAAGTTTCAAGTCTTTTAATTTATTGCCAGTGAAATAAATATTAAAGTTGGCAACCTATGGTGTAACAGGAAAATCTTCCTGAGAATTACAGATTACTTCCAGGGGTTTATTTTGAAAAGTCTTACAAATAGGCTGCTACATTGGAGGCATTTATTTTCTTGTTTAACTTTATCATTTGTGATCCAGATTATCCTTTGTCTCTATGGCTGGATTTGGTAGGAAGATTTGGGGAAGCCCTAAGCCTACCTGTTACATAAGCATCCAAGTTCCAGCTCTATATGCTAAACTAAGAGCAGTCCTCTGGCACTTGCATGGGTCTGGAATGTGCTCAGAAAGGAAAATTGACTCGATGTTCAGCTGACTCAAAACTTGGAGGCTTGTCCTTAGTGACTTCAGATGTCATTCTGGGGTTGGTTCTGAATCCTTTGGGTACTGGAGCCAGAAATTAATTTCATCTGCCCCAGCAAAATAAAACCCTGCTAACGACATTCTTCAGCCAGTGTATATCAAGACTTTACCAAAAGCAAACCTTGGCATAAGGAAGCATTTGGAATTAAGAAATACATTATAAGTGATTGTAATTGGATTTTGACTGACTTGATTGAGAATTGCAGTGGCCCCAGAGGCTTCCAGTGCTAACAGTGGAGCAGGTGGGAGCCAGACCACACGATGCTTTACCTCCAGCCTGCCTTACTAGCCCTGGCTCAAGGGCTTTTGAGAGGCCCTGTCCCCCACTAGTGCCCACAAACTTAGGCTACACATTATTTGTCGGACTAGAATGTCATATACAAAATAACACATGAAAAGACAACAAAATCAAATAAATGAACTTTAAAATAATAACAGTAATATCAAATGAGACAGTGACATTGCCAAGAGGCTAATAAAAAGAAATCAGTATACCATTTAATGGGCTCTGAAGAGACAATATAAGTGACAAGAAATCATTCCCATGTTAGGCCATTTTCCTTTTCAAGGTGAGTAGGTTCACTTCCCATTGCTGTCTCAGAGCTCCACTCAACATGCATAATGGAAGAAGAAAAAGCCATGGCTCACAGAAGGGCAGTTCTTCTGAAGGCAGTGAGAACCTTGGCACTCTGGGGATCTGGGTCTGATCTTACTCCCTGAACAATGGACAGCTAAAGCAAAAATGACAATCTGTGAGAGTCAGCCTAAATTCTCATTGTTGCCCTCAGAATGCAGGGTAGAAGAGATCTTCAATAAATGCAGCTTAATACACTAAGCTTAATTCACTAACTTCTCAACAACATATTCATGATAGCTCATCTTGGCAGAAAGATGAAAACTTATAGATCCAAAGCCTCTGCTCTGCTCCTCCTAGCTGGGAAGTTTGTGGTGGAAGACCTTGTTTCTCCTTTGTATGACTTTCTCAAGCTTCACCATCTTTCTTGGTCTTTTGTTTTGTTTGGTTTTTTGTTTTGGTTTTGTTTTTGTTTTACATATTACGTCCACTACTGATTTGCCAGAAAATGAAGCTTTTTTCCATGGACTTGAATACTTGGGTTCCAGTGAAATCTCTCAGATGACTGGCTGGTCATTCACCATGTGTATTTGGGAGCTGTGGAAGGTATTGCTGAGATTCTGAATCCCACAACTGGTTACGAAAATTCTTCTGATTATTAATATTTATACGCAGAGGAAGAAGTCACCAGAGCTGCTGTTTGCATGGCTAGCAGCTGGTGTCCCTGAAAGGTCATCGTTAATACTGGTAGTGAGGAATGAGACCTTTCAGCTCACAAGGTGCATTCAAGTGTTTCAGCCACCATCTATTTTAGCCATCTCCTGAAATTGTTTTCCTGCAAATAGTATCTCATCTGGATTCAGCTGTTCCTCTGGGACACTTGGATGAACCTGGACTCCAGACTGCAAGCCCAGAGTAATGTTTAAGACAAAGAACCAAGGCTTTTTATGAAATTTTCTTGCAGCGTATGAGTGAGTTACACCAGTAATGACTTCTCTCACAGTTTAGGTGATTCCCATTCTCTCATCTGTATTCCTTGTTAATCCACTCTAATTTACAGATAAAAAGAGGAACCATGAAAAAAACAGTAACCTTCTTTCTGCAGGTCTTGGCAAAGACCCATTTTACCCTTTATTTTAACCTAAGCACTGTGAACTTCACCTGCCTAGTTAACACTGAAAGTACATCTCTTCATGTATGTTAGTCTGGAAGCCTTCCACAGAATTTTTAGTTGCTAATAGCTACCTCTTGGGAAAATGTCAGTTCATAGTACTTTACTATATGTAAATTGCCCTGTCAAACTTCTGAAATTATGGAAATTTTGATGGCTGCATTCAATTTAACCTTTTATAGTAATGGTGCCATAATTCCTGACAGGGACAACAAAATATCCAAGCACTACAGCCGTGATATTCAAATAATCTGTAATAGCTGATGAAGATAATCTTATTTTTACTGATTTTTTATTGAATTTTTTCCTATATCCCCATCAATCACTACATTATTGTATTTTTATTCATCTTTAGATTAGATGCAAGAATAGTTTAAAATGCAGTGACAGCTTTGGGTCACTTTTCTCTCATTATAGGGTAGGTGTAATACAGAAGTATCTGTGTTGTAGTAGATGTAATAATTTAGGAGCATAGGTAAAGCAAGATGTATCAGCAGAGGTAAAAAATCTTTAGGTAAACCAACTGGTGTATCCTTAAAAGTTAATTGAGACCTCAGACACGCAAAGCCTTTTCCAGAGACTGTCATAAAATGTGTGTCCTTTTATTATAGAATTTAAAATACCCTCATAATACTTTAGATACAACCCTTAGAGATCAACAACTATATACCCTGACCTCAAATCAAAATCAAGATTTTTATTCATTATTAGCAAAACTGCTATAAAATCAGAACCAGACTCAAGAAAAATGCTTTATTTCCACACAGGCTCATATTTTTTGAGGTCGAATTGAAACCTACATCCCGCTGTGTAGTATGGACTATTCTGCCAAGTGGAAACAAAATGTTTTAAATTTATGTCATGTGCATTTGATTTAAAACAATCTATTCACAGGATTTTCACACTTTATATGACTAATATAAAAACATTGACATAATAAGAACTTATAATATTTTTCTTGTTTTTTTGCCCACCCCATAAAATATTCACTTGCTTCCAATAATTTATAGGAATGTATTCTTGGGGGAAAAAAAAAAAGGGCAGTGGGAGTTCGCCTGAGGAAGGATTGAATGGAAAACTGAGAGGGAACTGGCTAAAAATAAATATTAAATAACTGTTTTTCTTTGCAGTATGTGCTGCAACCAAAAGAAAAAAAAATAACAAAAAACTTAATATGTGAAATCAAGAAAGGACTGAGACCAAAACAAATGTTGATCCCAGAGGGAAGAATGTAATGTATGATGTAACATTAATCAAATTATTTGAAGATTCTTTTGGTGTGATATAGAAATAATCTGGTAATTGGAAAAATTACCTTACATTCACCTCTTACCCTGCAGTTTTTCTTACTTCTCCCTAACTCTTTATGTGTGTTTCCAAAGTCCATCCAGGTCTACCTTGTTATTATATTCCTGTTCCAGTGAACTCAAGAATTTGTTAAAGTATTTTTAAATATATTGACAGACATGCTTGGTATGTAAGGTCTAGGCTGCATGTAAAGTACATTTGGGTTGGTGTTCCAGCTAAAGTTATAATACAACCATGCATGTGGCTTTTTCCTTAACTCAAAAGTTTTGACTGAAACTGTGTAGCATGTTTCAGTTTTTTTGAGTAATTTGCATTTAGCTCTACCCTTACAATTCTTCTTTTTAAATATACTAATATAAATCTTATCCACAAAGGTGATAAGGACTCTGAAAGCTGTATACCCTGTTAAAATATTATATATAGAGAGAATAATTTTAAATTCTGCTTTAATTTTGCAGGCTGTGCAAAAGATTTTAGTCTGACATAAATGTATGCAATTCTTTCAAAACCTTTGTTTTACAGCAGGGTAGTATTCATCCCAAACTTTTGGCTTGTCCAAGCTGCACAGTCTCTAAGATTAGATAATTGCATATTTTCTTATTGTACAAACACTGGTGCAAAGTCCTCCAGAAACTGCAAGCACTTTTCAAAAGACATTTTGCAGCTGGGCCTAAAAGGCTAAAATTATACTGTGCTACTGTGTGATATGCTAAGCCAGAGATTCATAATGATGCAGCAAAATGGCAAGGAAGTGTTCTGCTTTGAGGAACATTCAGTGATGAACTAGGCATTCCTGCAGTGTGCTTGCTCCCATCTGTTCAATGTGGACCAGTGGCCAAAGTTGCTTCACTCAGTCCCACTCTCCCAGCACTCTGAATGGCAGGAATGCTGTGCTACAGATTTTATTCCTCTGCTTTGTTACACAGCTTTCTGGTTTTTTTCTCCTTCTTTGTTCCACAGATTGGAAATATTTGACTTTAACATGGTAACATTTCCTGGTACTTAGCAAGATTTTTAAAATATTGCTGATTTTATCTTGTTATCCATTACTGAAAGCAGAGCTAGTACAATCCTGAGTGTTGCTTCAGAATTGTTGGATTTGCATTCAACTTCAGTATTTCAAATTTGATCGTAAGATCTAAAAAAAATTAAAGCTGTCATCATCAAGTGTGAACATTGTGACATGACAATTGCATCCTGGGCTGCATCCAAAGCAGTGTGGTGAGTTAGTTGAGGGAGGGGATTCTGCCCCTCTGCTGCCTCTGATGAGACTCCACCTGGAGTGCTGCACCCAGCTCTGGGGCCCCAGCATAGGAAGAATGTGAAGCTGTTGGAATGAGTCCAGAGGAGGCTATGAAAATTATCAGAGAGCTGGAGCTGTCTCCTATGGAAAAAACCTGAAAGAGCTGGAGGTCTTGAGCCTGGAGGAGAGAAGGCTCTAGGGAGATTTTATTGTAGCCTTTCAGTAGCTAACAGGGTCTTACATGAAAGATAGGGTAAAGTTTTGACCAGGGTTTGTAGTCACAGGAAAAGATCAATGGTTTTAAACTGAAAGAAGTTAGATTTTGCCTGTATATTAGGAAGAATTTTTTTACAGTGAGGGAGATGAAACCCTGTACAAGTTGCCCAGAAGTTTTGGATGCCCCATCCCCCAAAGTGTTCAAGACCAGGCTGGATGGAGCCCTGAGCAACGTGGGCTGGTGGAAGGTGTCCCTGTCCATGGCAGAGGGGTTTTGACCTAGTTGATATTTAAAAGTCCCTTCCAGCCCAAACCACTCTATGATACTTTGATGGGTGCTGAGGGCCTGATGTAATTCTTATGTGAGAAATCATCGTTTTGTAACAATGAGATTATTTCAAGAGCGTATCCTCTGAGTAGTGATAGAAGGCAATGAACTCATTTTCCAGAGTCACGGTATGATCGACTCTCTGTCCTGCATTATGGCTGAAGTAAAAACATAATTGCCCGTGTTGTTTCTTCTTTCACTGCAAAACCATAAAAGTCACTTTTCTTTTCATTTCAATTCCACAAAAGCTTAAATTGTTCAATGCAGGGGCAGATGAGCTGTTATTACTCAGCATCTCCTCCACCTCTAAACCCCTTCCTTTAACCACTGTTTGTATCAGGAGAGCTTGTGGTGCAAAGGCATAAAATCTAGTCCCTCAGGTACTATTTCTGGGTAAAATAGTATAATATTGCCAAATTCAGAAAAATGCAACAAGGTACAGAGGCTCCTGTAAATGCTGAACTCCAGAATTGCTTGGTATGCAACTCTTGACATAATGCTGTTAACATTTTGAGCTAGAATACTTCATAGAAGACATTTTCAAAAGTCTGAAACTAACTTTTTTGAAACTAATTACACAGTTGGGTTTGTGTAAGTATTCCACACTTTGTGTGCCAACAAATCTGCTGAAATACTTTGCTAATCTCTTCCTGAAATTTACTTTGCTTTTACTTGGAACCTCATAAAACCCTCTGTCCAACAGCCAAGAGGATCATTAGCAATGGCTTTCTAAGCTCTGAAGAATTAGAGGGAATTTTGGCTACTGGGGTTTTTTTGGCTACTAACAAGCAGTAGGCACCACCCTCAATTTACAGTTGTTAGAGGATGCAGAGGCACTACACCCACCCATACGTACATGTAATACAAATGGATTTGAATCAGTGCTCAGCCAGATATCTCAGCACCCTCCTCCTAAGTTATGCCCTGGGAGGTGGAAGGAATCAACTCCTCTAACATCTTTGATGCTTTATTTTCATGAAATGTTCAGCCTTTCCTGAAAATCTTCTGGATAATTTGGCTCATATATTTTTAAAGTCCTAGACAAATAATTCTTATTCACACCATATTTATTGGCTTTTTTGTTGTTTTTGTTTTTTCAAAGTATACTTGTCTCTGTTGTATTACCCAGTCTAAGAACTACCATCTTCAGTTTCCTCACTGGTGTGTAAGATCACATTGGCTGCTCAGATATGTAATGTGGGGGCTTAGAAAATTTGTGATTATCTTAAAAATAGACACAGACAATTCTGTAGCTACTTTCTTCCTATTTTCATCTGCTTTATTGGAAAGTATTTGGTTAAAGCGAAATCTAAGGTAAAATAACCTCGTTTTGTTGACTGGTTTTAAATGGAAAAATGAAATACCAAGTGTTGCAGCTCCAATGTAATCCAAATGAATCAATAAAGCAGAATTATTTGGTCATTTCCTCTGTGTAAATCTGAAATTGCCTATTTGCCATCGCTGATAGCTTCAGTTTGTTAACATAGCACACACTGGAGATGAAGTTCACAATCTCCACCAGGCAAGCTAATGGAAACTGTGATCTGTTACAATAATAGCCGATAGTCATCACACAAATTAGCATTTAGGTCTCCAACACTCCCAAAATAAATGAGATAAGTTGCAAGTGCCCTGGATACCTGCAGTTTTAATGTTGCAATGTCTTTATGTGCCTGACACCAGAAACTGAGAATGTGGAATTTTTATTTCTCAGGTGATTCCTGAATGAAAAGGAGGGTTAGACAAAACACTGAGGTACTGCACAAAGGCAAGCCACAGGGAGTACAGGAGTAGAAGACAGTAGATACATATTCTGCCTTGCCTCATCTCCCTGGACACTTAACTAGAAGCTGTAAGGAGACCCATCTCTCTGCCTGAGACTGATGGTCATCAGTTTTTGGCATATGAGAAATAACTGAGGAGCAAACACGATTTCTATTGGAAGTACCAGGAGATCCTGGTGCCACTTAAACCATTTCAAGACTATTGCAGGCTGATGACTAGAGAATGTGCTGGGAGGGACTGGCTGTACTACCATCTCAGAGAAGGGGATTGAACTCCTGGCATTTCCTCTCCTGGTGGGGTTATAACTACAATGCTGGTCTGCACAAGACCTGGGATTGTAGAAGGGTGATATACAGCTCACTCCCAAAGCAGTAACCTAAATTAGGAACCCAGGGGTAAGATGTCCCACTGGGAGTGAGGGGATAATTTTAATGCTTTCCTCAAAACTATCTGCATGTTTGGCTACACACACTGACCTCCTCCCCAGATCCAAAATCCTTAAACACTCAGCAGCAGGATCTGCTGTCTTGTCTGTGCCTTGCTCGGTGTCTGCCCAGTGTTTCCCAGTGTTACTGCAGGCAGAAGAGGTTGGTGCTTTCTGTGCTGAGTGGCAAGGCACTCCCGAGGAGGGTCTGCAAACCTCTAAATAAGAAAATATAGAGACCTTGTGGTCTGGGATGTGTACCCAGCTAGTCACCTTGAGAAAGCTGCATAGGGTGGAAAAGAATCTCCCAAAGAGACTTGCAGCCTAGTAGGAAGGTTGCAAGTGAAGTTTCATAAATTCTGAGTATAATAAACACACTGAGAAAGAGATTTTTGCATTACACTTCTGTACTTAGCCACAACTCCTCAAATTCCCATTTTAAAAACCATTATTAAAACCATTTCTTTATCTAAAGGTATGTCAGCAGTATTGTGAAAGATGGCACTGCAGATTTATCAGAGCAGAATAATTAAAGAAGTTTTTTCCAGTTTTTCTTTTTCGTTCTTTCTTTCTTTCTTTCTTTATTTATTTATTTATTTATTTTTCTTTCTTTCTTTCTTTCTTTCTTTCTTTCTTTCTTTCTTTCTTTCTTTCTTTCTTTCTTTCTTTATTTATTTATTTATTTATTTATCTTTCTTTCTTTCTTTCTTTCTTTCTTTCTTTTCTTTCTTTCTTTCTTTCTTTCTTTTCTTTCTTTCTTTCTTTCTTTCTTTCTTTCTTTCTTTCTTTCTTTCTTTCTTTCTTTCTTTCTTTCTTTCTTTCTTTCTTTCTTTCCTTTCAATTCTTCAGAACATGGCAGAGAATTATTGCTGTTCTGCCTTCTTTTACATCTTCCTCATACACCCTTCTTTCTGACTAAATCTAATTTCCCTTGTTGGCCTTGTGCAAATTGCTGTGCAGGGAAGGTTGTCCCATTTTCTGGATGACCCAATGGTAATTGTAATTGAAGACCTGTTCAGCACCTGTATATAACTGGACAGAGACAAAAGAGATGTCATGACTGAGTAGGATGCTGTGTTCATCCTCAGATAAGTTTCAGGTATAATCCCAAGGTTTCAGTGATACCACTATTATATCTGAAGCAGGAGGAATACCTTAGCACACAATGAGCTACATAAATGCTACTTTTGCAAAAAAAGAAAGAACAATATTCTAGTTCAAATAACAGTCAGGGATGTCATATGTAACTATTATAAGCAACCGGGGCAGAGAATTAACACAATTATGGAAAATATTTTTATTATTAACCCCTAAATATGGATATTCTAAAATTGAAATGTATGCAGCATGTTATTCTAACTTAACATTGAATAAGTATGTTGTTGGACTTAGGGAAAAAGACTAAATATTATAGGAACAGGAGTCAGCATAGCACCTAAAACCTGCTTGGAAACTCCAGCAAAGGAAATAATTTTTGGTGTAATTTTATACATTGCCATAATAATCATGCTTATATAAGCTCCCATTATCCCAAGAACTATCAGTACATTATCTATAATTCCTGTTGTTTATGGTCATAAGCATCATCTCAAGAAAAACTCATGCATACCTTAAAACATCTGCAATACCTGTTCTTAAAACAGCTTGAAATATTATTGTTTCTCCATCTGTAATTTTAAAAAAGAAAATAAATTAAAAATCCCATTTAAATAGATTTTTAAATTGTACAGCTGAAAACTGATTTCCTGACCTCTCCATAGTGTGGCCCTATAGTGTGGCTGTGGAGCTGGCACAAGTCAGGTGGTCCTGAGCAGCCAGAATAAGGCTTGGAGAACAGCTTCCTGTGGGTTCTGCCATGGAAACCCGTGTGTGCTTGAGTTGTGCTGCGAGCACATGCTGGGGAGCAGCCCCATTTCTGGTTCCACCCTCTGTTCCTGGAAGCACAGCTGCAGCGCTCTGGGCTGTCCCTTCCTTCAGCTGCAGGCATGCTGCCCATGGGCTGTAGTGTCCATGCCAAAAGGTGATCCTTCTAACACAAAAGACCCAAAACAGCACTTGAGCATACGACTTTGCACATCCCAGCTTGTCTGGCATGCCACACCTCAACCTGGATCACTGGAGATAAGGTCAGAGCCGTGGAGATGTTGGTTAGTTCCTCTGACAGAGTCCATCTCCTGGGGTTCCCCTTGTGTGAATCTTTCTGCCTCCCTGTTGCTTCTGCCCTGCTCATTGACCAACACTTTGTATTTGCATGTATCTTTTAATTTCAATGAGATCATCATCCTTGATCCAGTACTGATACCAGCTTAAGTGTGCTGTAGTGTAATGGGCCAGTCTTATAGTTGAAGTAGAAAAAAAACTCCCCTTAGTCAGGGGCTTTATAGTCTGATAGTTAAAATACTGTTGTTCAGCTATTCTTGAAATTTTTGCCAGTGGAAAAGATTTCTGTGAAAAAGACAAAAAAAGCACTAGATTTTATCTGGCATGTCAGCCATTCCTATGGTTAGAGCTGGCTAAAATAAAAATTACTAGAAATAAATAAAGTAGCTAAGGTTCAGCATGGGAAATAGTTCTTACTCATTTACTCATATGTATTATTATATGGTGCAGTCATTTTAGTTAACACAAAGGGAAAAAATGTTAAATATTTTACAGATTTCTTCTTTTAACTAGGAGAGACAGGAGAAAGAAACATTTTAAATAGCTCTTTCAGTAGACAATAACAAATGTTCACAAAATCTCATGAGAATAAGATTTACCCACATCTACAGCTGTACCCAATCTGGTGCTGCAGGCATAAACCCAGCCTGGTGCTGCAGGCGCTCTTGGCACAAAGTGCAGGAAAAGCAGGTATATAGCAGATAAATTCAGCTGGCTTTGATCTTTCTTATGCTTTCTAGGTCACAGTATTGTGTTGGTCTCTCTGCCATTGGAAGAAACTGTTGTGTATTTTAAAGGTGTTAATAGTTTGTAAGGCAAAGTGCTCCCTTTGCCAACTTGATACCAATCCCTACATATGCAGCAGAAGTGATGATGCTAACAAGAATAGAGGCACCTACTAGACTGGCTTTACACCACACTGGCAGAGCACTTTGCAGTATAGTGAGTAACTGGATGAACACCATACTCATGCTTGTACTCACTGTACAGCTGTGCAAGAGCCCTTGTTTATATGTTCTTCATTAATCTTTATTGTCAGTTTGACAATACAGACTGCAGGGAAGAGCCTGGAAAATATGCAGACAATTCCAGGCATTTTTCTCTGATCTAGATGTCCAGTTTTTGCTTTAGTTGAGTTGTCTACCATGAATAATCAAATGCAAGTTTGTGGCCCACAGTGTAACTACATATTATTTCTGTATCATTTGCATCTTGCATACTTCTGGCACAGCAGAATGGCTCTGGGACGATTCAGATAGTAAGAAGACTACTTCCTATTAGAAACAAGTCCTCTGAGCCCTCTTTGCCATCACTTTATGTTTCATGTAATCGCAGTCACACATGACTGCAACATGTGCTACACATAACTGGGTCACATGTGCTACATTTAAGTGGAAGTGCCAAACCTGTATCACATTTTGACATTATGCATTTCTGCTTTAGATGAAGACAATATTTCATTTCCCCTCTGAAGATGAGTGCCCTTCCAGACCATTTAAAGATGAGAAAAGCTGTTACAATGCTGTTGCTTAGACAAATGTTACACAAGTCATTGTGTTGTTCACTGCATGTCAACTAGACTAGACATCCAGACCTC
Organism: Taeniopygia guttata; assembly: GCF_048771995.1. Taxonomy (NCBI): domain Eukaryota; kingdom Metazoa; phylum Chordata; class Aves; order Passeriformes; family Estrildidae; genus Taeniopygia; species Taeniopygia guttata. Next base: position 24,110,278 of record NC_133026.1, on the reverse strand, counting down.
CATGCCTTTTTCTCATTAAATTCATGGGTTTCAAATGTGTAGAGTCCTCACAGGATTGTTTGTCCAGGTAGAAAACACCTAACTTCTAGTTTTTAAGCTGTCTGAAAAATGAAGGTGTGTGAGTGCTTGCTGTATTACTGTGACTGAAGGTGATCACAGCCACATGTCCTGTGTTGCTCAGCACATATACCACGAGTGGTCTGTGAGACACCAGAAGGCACAATGTGTTTTGACAAAAGCTGCATTTCCCACTTTGATAGAGAACTTAATTTATATAAAACTTAAAATGGTGTGTTAATGCAAAGAACTCCACTTGCTTGAACTCCCACAACTGTGAAGCAATGACATTATACCTGGATGATTTTCCGGATAGGCCGGATAGGTGTTGATGTAGGAAAAACCCAGACAACCAAAAAGTTGCTGATCCAGTTCCCTGCTAACCTGTGGAGCCATGTCCATGCTCTGCCTCCCCAGTACTTTGTGCTGGAGCAGTCATGCTGGATGGCCTGAGGCTTACACTGCTGTGTGTCTATCCACAGCCCAGCCACCCAGCTGCATCAGGAGGCGTGGAATCCCACCGTGTTGTTCCCAGTTTCTCTTTTCCTGCCACACAGGCTTGTGCACCTAGCTAGAGATTACTCAAACTCTGGCTTTCCCTAGCCTCATAAACATGTCTTTTGAGATGCTATTACGCTTATTTGCTAACTGGATCTTTCTGGGTTTGGCAAGTTAGGTTTAAAATATCCAGATTGTTCATAAGTCTGCAGCTCTATATTAGTTTAGAAGCATCAGAAAAAGGACAACCAAGGTAGCCTCAGCTGACAAAGACACAGGGTTTAACATGGATCTGCTGCTGGTGACCTAGCAACATGGAGCTGTACCCCACACCATCTGTACTCACCACCAGAGATCCACAGAGGAGACTAAATTTAAAGTGTACCAATGTTCAATTAGACCAAACTTGAGCACATGTAAGGCTGGGGGTGCTCAAACAACCACACACACAGAGTCTAGACTAAGTCTAAAAATATGCTCATACACAAAGACAAGGAATTTATAATAAAAGGAAAAGTGCAATTATGCTTTTATTTTTTGTTGTTTAATTCCCAGAAGGGTCATCTACAACGTGTCTCTCCAAGAAGACTCCACAATGAAAAAAACAACCCAGAGTTGCTTCTTACTCATCATCCTTCTAACTGTAAGTCCAAGAAAATGGAACTGCTCATGACACCTGCTGCATTTAAACTTGTGGTGATGTTGACAAAAATGAGTACTGAGTTATACTTGTTATACTCCACAGGTGAAGGAAGAGTTTCCTTACTAATAAAATTCAAAAGATAAATAAGATTATCTAATAAAAGTTTGAACTTGAAAGCATTGTTTCTTGGTGAGACAGAACTGCAAGTGTGAAGAGAGTTATGCATATGACTTTTCATTTCTGTGTTTTACAGGCTACAGTATATCATGGGAACATGTGTGTTTGAAAACTGCCCTTAATGTTGTTCTGTGAAAAAAACTGAATTAAGTAGTGATGGATTTTCACTGTTTATAGTTGATCTGCTATTAGGAAAGCAACCAAAATTAAAAATACTCTTATAAATATATTTATTAGTTCAAATGCTATTTTCAACTGTTTCATATCAACATTACATTTATTTTAATGTATGCAACATTGTTGAGTAATTGTGGTTCTAAACATGTAGTAAATTCATTTCTGCCTGACTACATACCTCTCATATAAGTGGAATCCTTTTGCTGATCTCTATTTGTGAAACCTCAGTTTATTATTGATCATCATAAAATCATAGACATTGCAGGCAAAGAGAATTGAGAATACTGCCCAGAGCCTAAGTTACAGAATGATCAGAATGTATCTGAATGACGCTGCTGGGAACAACCACCTCACTACCCTAATGTGGTACGAGTAATTTCCGTGATGTCTGCCACCTTATTCCCCATTAAGCTCTAGCTCTGTGCTCCTGAAGAAAACCTTTTTCTTCTTCTTCTTGTGTTTTCTTGGTTAGCTCCTCCTGCCTCTCTACTTCTTATCTTCTTCTTTAACATTTGAATGTGAAATATCTCTGCGTACCGCCTCATCAAATCCCATGCTGTAGAAGCAAAAGAACCCACATGCTGTAGAAAATACGTTGGAGACCATAAGCAACTGCTCTACCTGCTCTACCTGGGTTGTACCTCTCCTCTTAGCCTAGCAGAGTTTGTCCACAATGCTGTTTGCCACTTAAATTTATATAGATAAAAAATGAAAGGAAAGTAGAGAACAGTAAGAGAATGATGGATACCTGGAGATAAAAAGAAAACAATTAAATGAGATCATGGAGAATCCAGGAGAACAGCAAAGAACACATTATTTCAGGAAAATATTGAATCCGTGATTCAGGATTAGGACCCTTCATCAAAGAAGAGCTGAAGAGATGGAGAAATAATTGAAGAGAGTTGATACATTTCTGCTAACTTGGTCCCAAGAAAATTTGGGACCTGAGGTATACCAGAGTATTCTGGTGTTTGTGACCATTTGGGCTGGCTGTTCTACCTATCCTACAAGGGTGCATGTGACAATGCACTGCCTATGAAATCACCCATGGACAGAGATGTCTGTAACAAAGAGCCTGAAAGAAACCAGCTTTCTTCTGGTTTGAATCCCATCTGATCTGCATAGCTTAATAGGGGTCTTGACAAAGAACAACAATTCTTCCTATAAAAAACCAATGCCAAAAAAAGAAATAGATCCAGCTTATTTTTGCTCCCAGTCAAGTGACATGACTGTAAATATTCTCATAACTAAAATTGTCAACAGCACTTTGAGCACTTGAGGTGCTTTAACCTACAGTATGGGTTTGTAGGTCAGCCCTGGAGCACTGATCCTTGCCCTGTTGTCCCCAGACCTTTTAAGTCTCTCACCCATGAGAGCATGTGTGCGATGTTAGATCTGTGCTCATTTCTGCAGCACTCCAGGGTGGGATTTCTTTTAAAAACTCTTTAGTGAGATCTGCATTAATTTTAAATATCTTTGCACCAAAGAGCACTTCATATTCTGACCTCAATGGATAACTTAACTTACATTTTCATGCTTCCAATCTCTATGTGCCTTCCTTCCCCACTGCAGTGGGCATACTGTGCTCTACGTTGACATTCCTTAGGTTTTAATGTCCCTTTTGGTAGGGAAGAAGCCAAAGTCACAGAAGTAGACCATGAATAAACTTTTTTTTCCTTCACAAAACTTATCCAGAATACTGCTGTGAGGCCAAATATGAAAAAATTTTGCCTCAGTCATTTTTCCAAAAACTTCCCCATCTGCAGATGGTAGAAGCCGTTAATTTTTTGCATTTTATTTATTGTTTGTGATGAATAAAGGGTTTCTCTCTTTCAAAAAGGCTGTTCCCATTCTGCTGGTTCTTCAAATCACTCCTTTGTTCCAAGAACTGTGAGACATGTCAGCGACTATCTGAGGCTGAGGAAAATACAGTAAGTAAGGTGATTTGTGAAACAGACAGGGCTGATCTCCTATCTCTCTCCTCTACCCACCCTACAAGACACCCTCTAGATCTCCCTTCTTTGATGACTTCCATGGTTTCCTGTCATCCTGTCATTTGTGACCTGCACTCCCAGTTGGTCACCGCGAGTTGTTGCAAAGCAGCCCAACCTTTTGAGGTTTTTGTTTTCCCCTCTGGGCTCCAGGCTCTTTGTGCTGTTTGGCCCACTGTAGGTGCTGGTGGTTCCCCTGTGGTGGTCACCCCTATTGAGTAGGGGAGACTTTTACCTGAAATATCTTAGTGTAGCTGTGATTCCCTAACACAATCTCAGACCTGGAGCACACCCTGCCCCTCTATACAGAGTTAGTGCTTTGCAGAAGACTTCCTCAGATTCTTCTCATATCTCTCCTTCAATTTTTTGTCACAGACAAAAGATTACTTACTTGGTGTGCACAGACACTTCCTTCCCACCACCTCCTTTAGACTTGTCACCAAGGGCTTTTGGTACCTTTTGATAGAAACCATCTCTTTTATGCATGTAATTTTTTGCATAGAATTTATAGCACTTCCATCTACAGATCCATAATAACCCGTCTTTGCCAAAAAAACCCTGAAGTATCAGTTGTTCCAAGACCTAATCTAGAAATACAAGCAACTCCCTTGCTTTTGGATGCAGGATAATGCATCACCATATAATCCTCTACTATAAAAAGGGAATTCCACTGGAAAATTTAATTGTTCATTATGTCATAGCTCACTTTATACTGATGCTCTCTAGTTTTTTGTAATTATTGAGAGCCACAGAATGTGGCTGAGATTTTTTTTTCCTCAAGTACATGACTCCTGGTATGCTGGAGCAATTAGTTCATGTCCTCAGTGCACATGTCTCTTCACAAGAAAGATGGAGCACCAGCACAGTGTGCCCAGCAGCATCAAACTTCTGAAAATGAGGACAAAGAAGTTTTGGGTCTCTCCTGTGTGATCAATCAATTTTTGAACATTGAAAGAAGATATTTCTATTCTCTGCTTTATTTTGTCAAGTAAGAATTGTGCCTACAAATGTCCAAGGAAATGAGGATTGATGAAGTAGTTTTTCCCACATACACCAATTTTGTGTCCTGAGCCAACCACAATATGCATAGTAAGGACTAAACAGATACTGCAGCTAAAGGCCACACTATTTTTAATTAGGCCCACTAGACCAATATTCTATTTTAAAATAAATTCATTTTGAGTGAAAAACAAATTGTGTACATTCACTGAGTCGAAATCTGTTAAATTGTTACCAAGCCTTAATCACAAAGATCTGCAGTCTGGTTCTTCTTTCCAACACCTGAAAGACTTGTGAATAATTCCTGTTCACAAAACATTGAAAATTAATTCCATGAAAAGCTAAATGTAATTTTCAGTGACTGCATAAACTGGTGTATTTTGGAATAGAGCTGTGGTAGGGTAGGTTCAAGCCTCTAGAACCATTAGTTAAGCACATGCCACCGTGATGGGGGAGCTGCCCATGGTGCACCTGTTTGATCCTCACAGCTGGGAGGGCAACACACACTGGTGGAGTGGTGTGGCCACAAACTCCGCTGGGCTCCTGCTCCTGCTCAGCTCAGTGGCTCTCAGTGTGCACCTCTGAAACCCATGCCTGTGCAGGTACTGTGAGAACAAGACTTTTCCTGCTTAGCATCTCTTCCAGCATCAGGTCCAGAGCAGATCTCCCATGGGCCAGAAGAGCTGCTGAAGAGCTGCTGAAGATCTGTCACCGCCTCCTTTGTCTCACTTCTGAGCCTTCTTGCTGTCTGGCACCTCTGGCAGCCCACGATCTTCCTCAGCCTTGGATGGTGAGATCCCCCTGGGTCTCATCACCTTAGGCCATGCCTTTGGAAGCTGCTGTTCTGCATGTACACTTCCCTGTGTGACTATTTATGGGTTGCTTCACGCTGTAAGTATGTGCACTCAGAAGTTCTGAACCTGTTCTCACACAAGGGAAGCTCTGGAAAGCAAATTGCTGATATTTTAAGGTGGCAAGAATTAGTGTGAGACTTTGGGAGCCAAGCTGCTCATCATTTCCCAAGAAATAGGAATGCTGTATTCTGTTCTATTCACCCAGTTTCAGGGATGACCAGGAGGTTTTGACTACATCTTTGCTTTTTTAAAAAACAAGACTGTTGCTACGCAGCTGATTGCAGCAAAGAGGCCTCTCACAAGAGGATAATCAGGGCTGCAAGAAAATACCCAGGAAGTATTCTGGATTAGCCCACAGTTTTTATCAGGCTAAAATGAATGTAAAGCTTCTTCTGTAAGCAAATTTTGTAGAAATGGAAAAGAATTGTAAGATTTCTGACTTGATTTTCATTACAACAACCTTGTCTTCATCTACTGCACCTGATAATCTCATGCTTGTTTAAACAGCTGCCAAAATCTGCCATGTTAGTCATATGGGATCTCACTGAGATAATTACCATCCTGCTCCAACAGAGGTAGAGTATGGGAAAATTCTAACATTCAGTGATTAAGTCAAACACGTCGTGTTGTAGTATTTCCCCAAAGAAATTGCCTGCTGCTTCCTAGCACACTTCTGATGGATAGAAATGATTATGTTTACTGAATATTTTATGCTAATGACCATCCTAAGGTATCAGTTATTTTCTTATCTGTCCCAAAACTAACAGTTGTGAAAAGTAGTTCAAACATAATCAAAGTATGAGAAGGGCTCTGCAACTCATCTAAATCATGCTGAGCTCTTGCTCTAAAATGTGATGTATGGAAGAATAGGAGTTTAGTGATCCACAAAGAGATGACTGCAGACAGCAGTTTTAAAAGAATTATACCAAGTGAATGTTTGAGCTGTTGAAATCAATAAAAAGCAGTTAGAGCATCCAGAATTTGTACTAGTCTGAGCTCACCAATAATTGTTGCTAAATTACTATTTTTAGTGGAAGAGGGGGAGAAAAAAAGACAGCTACAAATGCCTTCTTTTCCTAAATGTCATGTACAATTAGTGTTAGTGTCCTGCAAGCTACTTAATGGCAGAGGAAAAATATTTGGGGATGCTTGTTCATCATGTCCACTATTTTGTGGGGGAAGAAAAAGTGAAATACTTTTATGTTTAATTTATATGCATTCTCCCTTGCAGAAATGGCAACAGCCTGGCACAGGTTAACAGGAGTTTCTCTTACAGAAACCAGGGCATTGTTTGTTCATTCTTGTATAATTTAATAATTAAGCCAAATCGCTTTCTCAGAATCCTTTATTCATTCTAGGTATAAAGTGAACTTCAGCATTCCCAGCAGCCTGTAATTTCTCTTTGTAATAATAATTCACTTTCTTATGTCAGTCATTTGTCACGTGGTGGCTTGGTGGTCGTATGTATGACGTCATTTACTTGGACTTTTAGGAGTGACATCATATGTACGGCTGCTAAACTGCTGCATGGGACATCATTTAAACTGTTTTCTTCTGAAGAATTCAGTACATTTTTAAGCAATGACCACATTGATTATTGTGAATTATTTATTTCTCCTTAATAAAGAATGTTTATAAATGAATGAGGCATTCCTTTATTGTATAAACATCATCTATATTTCCTTCTGAAATAGCTGATGAATGGATGGGAAGGCTTTTTAATGTGCAGTAATGGAGTCTGAAAATTTAAAATTTATTCCATATTTTATAGGTTCAATATTTGTAAGTAGCTGCCAGGTGAAGATTAATTGACCTTGGCTTTTTTGTGGTACAAATGCATCTTTTAAGTCTTAATTTCTAAAATACATTGACATAACAATTAAAACATTGTAGCAGAGATGAGTTGAAATCATGAAGTTCATGAGACCTGATACAAACGCTGATACACAGATATTCATGGGGTATTCCCAGCCTCTCCCATTAACATGATACAGACTAAACTTTCTCTCCCATGTAGCCATATCCAAGCTCCTGCTATTTCTGAAAAGAGAATAATGACAGAGAGATGTATTCCTGCCCCATTTGCCATTTTCTGACTGTACAGTAAGGAGTGAGGAAGACTAAAACAAATGATGTCTGACCTGACAAACTGCATCAAAATCCTTGTCTGACTGAACTGCAGGTATATAAAGGCTGGATCATAATCCCACTGTACTGACATGGGAGGTCAGGCTTTAAATTCTGGGTGGTGGACATGGGATTCTCTTTTGCATGGTAAAAATCCAGTATTTGAAACAGGGATATGACTTCTCCACCTCCAGCAAGCCACAAAATTCATATTTCATTAATCTCTGAAGTGGTAATTTGATTTCAATGGAGAAGAAAATTGTGTTCAAGATTCCAAGGCCAGCTTTTCAAATCTAGGCAAACAAAAATGAGGAACAGTGATCAAAGGAAAGAGTAGATTTAAAGGGCATATCACAGATGAATAATCCCAGTGACATACCTATGTATAACCCCTTAATTTGATTTCACACACAAATTATTCAATTACATTAAAACTGCCCAGAAAGATTTTTGGGCAATTAACTTTGAAAATCTGAGTTATTGTGTTTAGTAGAAAGAAAAATTAAAAAGGAAAACAAAAATTAAAAGAATAAAAGTCATTTAAGAGACAATTACAAATCCAGTGTTATTATTACAACTTTTATCCAAACTTGCTTTCATTTTAGTGGAGGCCATTAAGTGATTTCAACTGTTGAGTTTTAGTGACGCAACTAATTCATATTTTTATCTGTCTGAGTGAATTGCTGGCCTAAATGTGGGCAGTAGAAATTTTGCTGGCAATTTCAGCTGCTCCACGATTGCCTTGTGCAGGGGCAGTAGAATGGGCATCCTGGTTACATGGCTGAGCACTCTTACATAATTTTGTACACAATGCAAGACACCACAGGCATTATCTACCTTCAAGGATCAGAATATTCTCATTAAACTCTACCTAATAAGAGCTGACTTCTTCAGGAATTACACACTGCAAGTAACAAAACTATCTATAAGAGTAAAGTGACTTTAGTGTCTGAATTGTGTTTCACCCCTCAAAACTGTCATCCCACACGTAGATGTGGTCTCAAAGTGGCCCAGAATTACAGAGAAATTATCGAGAAGAAAGGAAATTGCCACAGAAGTCCTCTGTGCATCCTGTGATGAAACTGTTATTTCTGTCTTGAGTACAAACAGCTTGGAACTGAGGAATTATTCAAAATAAGAATGGGGAAAATTAGCATGCAGTATCTACTAACCCTTCAGAGAAGACCCAGAGCCTGTGTCATGGACATGGACATGAAGGGCTAAGACAAAGCTGAGGTTGTCTGAAGAATCTCATCCAGCACTTTCCTGTGCTGGATTTAGGATTTTGTTTGGCTGGTTTTTAAATGGTTCTTGGGGACTCCAGCTGCTTCTCTTAGTCTTTTTTAAACTGAGGGACCCGTGATGTTTGGCTTTGCTTCTTTATTTCCTGTTCTGACTTGCTAGATATTAATTTTTCACTTGGATGGCCAGGTGAAATGTTCCAAATGGCTTAATTGTCCAAAGATACCTTGTGAGGAGGGGAAGAGGGTGATGTATACATATATCTGAAATTTATATAAAATTATCTCTGCCAGAAAATATTTTCATTCTTATTCTTCCTACTTTATTTCAAGCACCTACTTAAGTACAACAACTTAAAATTGACTGCCTCCACGTCCTCCAGCTATCAGGTGTATACAGTTGAAAACATCTGTGCCAAAAGACATGAGATGAGATCAGATCAGATTAGAAAAACATAATTGATTTGATTAAACTGACATGGTTTGGTACAGAAGTATCAGGATAAAAGTAATGGCTTTCTTTTAACGAAGTCAAACACACTGTGGTTTTGCTGTGTATTTACAAGGGTGGTTTAGCATGCAAATGGAGGTGGATAGTAACATATTGACAGACTGCAATTGCCTGTGATGTGACACGAAAAAGGGGCAGCAAAATGTAAGAAGTAAGCCGATATTTGAACTTTCAAACCTGTCGTGCTTTAAGTTCAAACAACTACGAATGCATGCCTAAAGATCTCTGTATTAGCATTTGCTGCTAAAAAGGTCTTGCTGCTAAAAAGGTCAAGGTTGTGTGTTTATCAGAGTCCTAGACTTGGAAGCAGCCTGCAAATGAATCTGAATGTGTTTGTGATAGCTTTAGTACCATTTAGTGTCCGGGAAAACAGAGGGTGATGATAGGAAAGTGCTACAGCAATGTTGCTTTTGAGTGGGGAAGCAGAGGAACTCATATTTTACTATCACATTCAAGCAAAGAGTCATGGTACAGGATTGAGGCAGAGCAGAACAAACTAAAGCTCCACACTTATTTCTGCTCACAGACATCAGCTGTACAGGGAGGAGAGGGAAAGAGGGACAGAGGGAGGGAGGGATGGAAGAATGGATGGATGGATGGATGGATGGATGGATGGATGGATGGATGGATGGATGGATGGATGGATGGATGGATGGATGGATGGATAGATGGATGGATGGATGGATGGATGGATGGATGGATGGATGGATGGATGGATGGATGGATGGATGGATGGATGGATGGATGGATGGATGGAGGGATGGATGGATGGATGGATGGATGGATGGATGGATGGATGGATGGATGGATGGATGGAGGGATGGATGGATGGATGGATGGATGGATGGATGGATGGAGGGATGGATGGATGGATGGATGGATGGATGGATAGCAAAAGAACATAAATGACCTCTCTAGCTGATATCTTTGCCTTCCAGAGGCAGTGATCCTTTCCTTTAACCAACAGGCAGCTCAGAATGGGATAATTCAGAAGGTGCTACTATATCAAAGAGGACCTTGCTATTTAGACTATCAAATTTAGGGAGACTTTCAAGGTACTTAACTAGGAGCTAAGGTCAGGTATCGAGGCTTAAACTCTACCTGGTGTTTCTATGAACTGTTGCAGAAGCTCAAAGCAGGTGACATAAAACATGAAATAATCAGTTGAAAGCAAAGGTTGTGCCACTGAGGTGTTTTGTCTGCACTGTCTAGAGTTAAATCAGCACAAGTAAACAGAAATTCATGGATTTAACTTTGGGAAGAGAGAAAATTGTCTTGCAGACATTAAATTAAATGAAAATATTTTGATGACTTTATCAAGTATTTAGTGACCCTCTCTTCACCAAGAAAAATGGCTTGGTAAAAATATTGTGTTTTCATGAGGTAAGCTAATAAAATTCATCATTTAGTTTGTAAGTAGCGCAAGGCCCATCATAATGATAAACATATGTGCAAATAAAAGGCATTTCAAGAAAGAGTAATAGGAATTTCTGATCCTCACTTTTTTAAAATTTAATCCTCTTTGCTTATCCAGTTGTACTAACAGCTTTTCCTTTCCATACAGAGAATTGTTCCAAGTATTTCTTCTACTGTAAATTATACTGATCCTACATTAGAGCCTGTAGTAACTGAAAATTCGATCATACGGCAGAAGATTATAGATTCACAGTTCAAATGTTATGAGAGGATGAACAGAGCTCCTCCATACAAGAAAAAAGGTAAAAAGGGTTTTTTAAGAATCTGTATTTTGCCATGTGTGGTTATATAACTATAAAGAAACATTTTTCTTCTCTAGTACCCAGTCTTCCTCAGCGTGCCGTTTCCTTTCCACAAGCAGTAATCAAATTCACACTTACTTAACATCCTCCTAAGTCCAAAGAAAGGAAAAAGTCTGGAAGGAACCCAGGGAATGAACAGTTCTTCATTCCTCTGTCCCCTACATTTCTGGCTCAGTACTTTGCTGCTTGAATCTCTCTTGTTCTTGCTTGGGGGATAGCATTTTCCTGAACCTCTCAGCAAGGTCACACCTGATTGTGAATCCTAAATATAAACATTGTTCTGTTTGCTCCACTCAGTGTTTCAATTTTTTGCCATTTATCTATTGACTGCTGGGTGTTGTGCTCTGTACCAGCACAAGTTCCATGTATTCTATATTCAGAAGCAACAATAGGAAAAGGAGGTTTATAAAACATCTTTACTGAATACAAGGCATATGTGATTCCTTCAGAAACAGCCTTCATTTTAATACTTCTTCAGGCCCAGTATGAAAAAAAGCTAAAATGTATCTTCTCATTCTATTTCACTTTAACCTGATTTTGGTGATAAATACTTTTTCCCCAACACAAACTGGCTTTGAATAGAAAATAGCCAGGAAGTGTAGGGGGCGTTTAATGTGTTTCTTGTATAAATGCACAATGAGTCATGTTACACATTACAGCAAGAAGTCCTAGAGCACAATTTCTGAGGACCATGGCATGTACAATCTCTGTAACGGAGCAGTAGTGAGCTGTGTTCTGCTTCCTGGCATTGCTGCTGTTTGGGGGCTGGGAACATCCCACAGTCTCAACAGCACCACCTTCCCAGAAGGAGCATGGTGAGGAAGGGTCGCAGCATGCCGACCTAGACAACACCAGCAGGCAGAATCTGCCTGCTACACATCAGTCTTGCGCCTGCTTCACTGGGTTTGTAGTTACATCACCCATCTCTGGTGTTGGACGAGGCAGCAGCCTGACAGGGACCTGTGTCTGCTAATGTTGCTTTTTGCTGGGATGTCTCCACAAATGCTTCCTATCTTTACATTTCAAATGCCTGATTTTCAAACCTACTGAGCAGCAAAAGGTGAAATGAAAAGTGGACGTCTCACAGGTCTTTGGGTACCACTAGTGTACTTGCTTAGAGCTGACAGAAAAAGAATCAAGAAGTTTGTAGGATTGGATCTTACATTCAAAGTTCAATTCAACATGCTTTAAAATGTAACTTTCTGGTAAAATGAACACCACTAACATCAGGTCAGTAAAAACAAGTACCCTGTAGCGCCTGAATGACACTCTAAGTGTAGCAATAATAAAAGGATATATTACAAAAAGAAAACTTGATTGTCTGCAGGACCAATAATCCTTGAAAGGCTAGAAGAGTGTGGTTCAGGAGGGAATTAACTCTTTTTGTCAAATTAACTCTTGCAATCCTCCTAAATGTCCAGGTCTGTTCTGCAACCGAACATGGGATGGCTGGTTGTGCTGGGATGACACACCAGCTGGAAGGCTCACTGCTCAGAATTGTCCAGATTATTTTCCAGACTTCGATCCTACTGGTACAGTATTTCTTTTTTTATCATTTTATCTTCCAAAGGTTGTCTTCAGAACATTTGTGCCATTGAGTGGGTGTGCTCAATCCAGTGGCATATTTGCAGCTCTATGAAATCTCAGAAAGTTTGGTAGAAATTAAAACACATAAAGCTTTCGGGTTCAGTAATTAGCATATTTTCATTTTTAAAATATTTAATATGTATTTATATTTATGTAAATATAACCAATGGATTTATGGAATCTAGCTTGTGAAAATGTTTGCTTCTGATTTACAACATCAAAATATTCTTAGCACCTCATTCTAAGGTTTTTATAAAGAAGAGAAGATGCTTATGTGCTTGAAATATGTATTAGTATGTTCTTTGTTTGGTTTATATTGGAAAATATAATTTTATGAAAGAAGACGAGAAGAAATAATGTTCTTTCAGTCTCTGAGTTTCAGTTCTTAGCTGAATTATTCATACAAATACTAAAAGTAGACTGAGAGAAGTAATTGAAGAATGCGTAAAAGGAAAAATTAAAAATCAATGGAAGTATTTTTAAATAGATACGAGAAAATATTAGACACAAGTTTAATTCTGCAAAGAGTACTGTTTGATGAGAGACATAATTGTGTGTTCCTTGCTCAGGACATGTTACTTATAGCTGGTCCTTAATGTCACACAGTGCTAAATTCCACATAGTCACAATGTACCAATTGCAGTTAAAATATATGAAATTAAACATTTGGGAAGGAGAGTACATAAATCTGAAAAATTTCAAAAAGCTTAACCCAAAATACATGTGCCCAACTGGAAATTAAGGAAACAAACTATTGCATAGCTGTGAGTTAATTATCCAGCACCATTAACTAAAACTGTTGATTTTCTTGAGCTTATTGCTTATTTAGAAACTGAGGAGTTTCCAGGTTGAATCAAGCCCTGTACACATTTTGCTGAATCCAATTTACAATAGCAGCCAGATTGATTTTTATTTCTGTTCTTCATTAATCAAGCTGTCTATAATTACAGAATTCACACAGCAAGGTGCAAATTTCCAATGTTAGACCCAGTATGGCCTCCATTCAATCTTTGGTGAAGGAGTGCTGTTCTTTCTAGTGAAAATAGGCTTTGGACAGGATGGATCAAAAGAAATCTGTTTGCTCAGGAATCCTGTGCTTGGAAAGTGAGCTTATGTGGTGAGGTCACTATGCACTTCCTGTGGAAACACCCTGAGACCAGCCCAACATATCTTTACAGCAAGTTACACCCCTGAGACAGACAATGGGCACCAAATCACAAGGTCTTGTCCTTTGCGCCCTTTCTTCACAAGACTTGATCTCTTTTCAGTACAGTGTCAAAGTTTTCAAGAAGGAATCTTGGAGCAGGGTCATGCTCATGGCTCATCATTGGAGCATCTGGGGACAACAGAATGGGAAGCTGAAACCCTCAACTGCAGGATTGCCTTTCACTCAGGCCTCTCTCTCTGTGGACCAGTACTGCAACCATTAGACTATTTGCACAATAGATTCCAAAAGAGCATTTTAGAAGAATTGGCCAAATTTAGTTCAGTTCCCAGACAGAAATGCCTGCATTCAGGAGAGATCCTGAGACTCTGGATCCTGAGGTTGCACAAAATTTTTCCTGTATGCATATTAGTAGTGCCTTTAAGATGTGGTCTGTACCTTCTTCTTCAGACCCCATTTTACTCATTATATCCTTCCCACACAGCAACAACCCGTTTTTTGATTAGGAAGATCTACTACAAGTCTTTTCCTTTCCCTGCTTCCATGGTTTTCAACAAAGAAAAAATATATGGCACTAACAGTCTTAGTTTATGTTATATATTTATATAATCCATGCAATGCTCAGCTTGTACCTGCAAAGGTGGGTGTTGGGCAGCCTTGTGATCAGAGAAGTTCCCCCATGACTAAAGGTCCTCATCCTTCATAGATGGGAGTGATTTCAGAGCCACTCTCCTACTTGCTCCCCAACCATCTATTCTCAAGTTTTCCTCTTGTCTGTCTCCAGTGACTTGTTCTGAACTAATTGCTCTGCTACAACAGCACTCTTCAAAGAAACACTTGAAGCCATCCATGGAGAAGCATCTCGCTCCACTTGCTAATGTTCCTTAATGCCAATGCCTGTGGCTTGTACACTGATTGCAAATTACTCCTTAATGTACAAATGCCTGTCATGAAGTCTGGCCCATAGTGTGTGCATACTGCAGTTACTCTTTCTGGAAAGATTTAAAGGTTAAAATTTGTGAATTTTTTAGTATTCCTGTTCTCTGTACACAGAAATAGGAAGAAAAGCCTCCTCCAGTAATTAATTTCCTACTGTTCTCTCTGCTGTCCTCTTTAGGAGCAATACCTGTGGTCTTCTGGACAAGTATTTTCCTCTGGGGCATTTCTCTTCTTCTGTCAGCCTCTTTGCCTGAATCCTGGTCAGTTAACCCTGTTTCCCAGTTTTGGCAGCAGTTCAGCCTCTCCTGGTTGAGACAGAGCTGCTTTCCTAGAATAGCTGTTGAGTAACCCAGCATGTGTTACAGATGTGGCATCAAACCAGTGGGTAGTCAGCCTTGCTTTACAGGTGGCTGGTTGTCACATGGAGACTTAATAAAGTAGGAGGGAGACAAGAAATAAGGGGGGTGTCTACAAGTCTGTCAACTGCTAATGAAAGTGGCTGCCACTAACAGGTGGCCAAAAGCACAGGCTGAACTGTCCTGAGAAGTCTATCAGGTTTTGTATCACAAGTCATTATTTCCTTTGGAACCTTATTCATGTTAAACAAAATATAACCAGCTTTTCTGCTGAGAAACAGAAACTTCATCCTAAAAAATAGCAATTTTCCATGATGAAAACTGTAGTGACTGTCAGATTTCCTCCCCACTGAGTCTCTGACATCCAAATACCTCAGTATGTATTTTAGGCATGCAAGCAACCCCATGGATTTCTGAAACAAGTATTTCATGCAGCATTGTTTTGGGCTGCACCATGATCTGCAAAACCACTGTGTATCAGCTAATTGATGGCTATGTCACTTCACTAAGAGGCCATGTATAGCTTTGAGATCTGAAATAAAATAATGTCCTTCCTCTGTATTTTTTTTTTTTTTGCTTTGATACTTACATCATTCATAATTGGAAAAGTTAAACATTATTGTCAGCATAGTATCAAATCCTCCTCCCATCCATATCTGTGGATGCCAAATACCAGCTCTCTGTATCTGATCTCCAACAACATTCAGCACTGATGCCAAGAAGAAATTGATGGAGTATGTTGGCAAGTAAACAAAGTGAAATTGTATTCTGAAGAAAAGAACACAGAAACAAAGAGAAGGAGAACATGTTCAGTGGTCTCTTCATTTTCCATCTGACAACTTCACAGTTAACTACCAAGTGCAGTCCCACCTATTTCACTGAACTTAGATCAGTTCTTACTAGACAGGAATCTGTGTTCTGAAAGAAGCAATCTCTTTCTCACAGTGCACATCATGCACAATGTGATAATGCATAAAAACAAATCAATTTGTCTGGAAAACATAACAAGACCTGCTTTAATGCCAGTGACAGCAGGAAATTCATTGTCATATCCACTTCTGGCTGTGAAGTTCTGAGCAGGGCTATCTTATATGCTCCTACTCCGGCAACATGTAATTCTCTCAAATTGTATTTTATATT